>NC_047089.1:231585632-232194478 GCF_902459505.1 Geotrypetes seraphini | reverse complement strand
CAGAAATAAAGACAGACAGGGGACCAGAGAGAGACAGAAAGAAAGACAGACAGAGAAAGGGTGCCAGGGAGAGAGAGAGAAAAATTGCAGGAGGGAGAGAGACAGAAAGAAAGGAAGAAAGAGACAGGAGCAGGGAGAGAGACATAAATAAAGAAAGACAGACAGCCATATATTCTAGCACCCGTTAATGTAACGGGCTTAAACACTAGTACATAATATTTGGACAAACGAATTACATAATCATAATTAGTCAAATGGGTTGCAATGACAATTGTACAGTATAGTGTAACTTCGCCTGGAAAGCATTCAAGGATGTCGTTGGGAATTTTCTTGGCAGTTAACAGAGCACCAAACTATATTCAACTGGTTGACAAACTTAGAGCGTAGAAAACCATGAAGTGCAACATGTCACTGAAGAGGCATTTTCTACATTCACACTTGGACTTCTTCGCAGAACTCTTGGGGCAGTCAGCGACGAACAGGGTGAAAGGTTTCACCAGGACATTGCCACTATGGGAAAAAAAGATTTCAGGGCAACTGGAATTCATCAATGTTGGCTCTCTATTGTTGGACACTGCAACGGGATGCACCGGACACCAAATACAAACGAAAATAAGCAGGAAAACACTTTTAGACAGCGTATCAGAAACTTTGTGCATTCATTTATAACAATTTTTATTGAAAGAATCAAATAATCAATGCAATAAGATAATACACAAATACATTCAATACAATAAGAATCACAATAATAATATTTCATACAAATTTATATCATTCCTTCAAATTAAATTTTCACATGAACTAATCCAATCTTATCTACACTTCACTTAATTCTATCCCCTACCCCCCTTCCTTCCCCCCCAAATGAAATTATTCTCCCCAGATGAAAGTTGACAAAAATAAAGAATTAAAATAAGTAACTGGAATGTAATTATTAAACCTAAATTCATCGTAAATCATTAAGAACCAAACTTCTTATTCTTGGTGAAAGATTCTGAATATAAGGATCCCAAACCTCCATAAAAAGATGAGTTTTTCTATGCGAACGTCTAACCTCCCAACTCTCAAATAAAAATAAACGATGCCATTGATTCCTCCAATGCCAGAAACTTGGAGATTCTTTCTGTAGCCAAAAAATAATAGAATGGCAGACCAAAATGATTTTTATTAAAGAACATAACCAAAAAGCATGAGATAATGTGCCAGGATCTTTATTACATTTAATACATATTGGGCATGAAAAGCTTGAATTTGGGAAAAATAAGCCCTATGTAAAACTCTATGAGTACATTCTCTCCAAACATACCTGGTAATAACTTTTGGTATTCTATTAATAGACTGAGTAAAATCAAGAAGAGAAATCTGAATTCTCAAATCCTCATTCCAATTTTGTAGAATTTTCCCATATGTACAAGTAAATGTTGTAGTCAATTAAAGATACCATCGTGTTTCTCAAAATTCCTGCACGATATAGTCAGTGGGAAATTATATTTGTGTTTATTTTGAAGGGGTCGCCAGTTTATTTTAAGGAAAAGTTTGTTGTCCGGTGATTACCAACATAGCATATATTCCAGTGTGCTGCAGAAAGAACACATTAGTGTTTATCATAGCTGTGTAAAAAGTCCCCTTAATTAGTTGCTTGGAGATGGTATTTTTCGCCCGGCGTGCTTGACGTTTTCGGAGCCCTGCCCGCTCTTGCTCATTTTTTCTCAGTAAACATTAATATTGCTCTGTATTCTGTGTATTTGCAATCTGCTTGAAAAAGGGGACACCGTTTTCTTTCCAATTTCTGTTTAGGACTGTCCCAGAAGAGAAGACTCACTGAGTCACTGACCTATCCAGATCAGATTTATAGTTATCCTTGCAGATAGATCCAGCTGGGGCAAAGTACGAGCAGCTGAGCCATTATTTTCCACTGCTTGAGATTAAGTAAAAGTACAGAACAATGATTTATTATTCATGGTTTCTTTGTAATGGAATCCAGAATGCTCAATATATGTTCAGTCCCAGTCGTCAATGGCTACTATTTTAACCTCAGAACTATCCACACATCACTTGAATCCACTTTTTCTAAGGTACTCATACACTCTTCGTTGCTTCCTCCTTCCTCCTTTACATAGTACATACAATGTTTAGCCACAAGACCTCAGAAACACCACTCCTCCGTCCCACTCTAGGTGTCATTCTACGGGGAGATTATATGTAAGAGGTTTAAATAAATTGAAGTAAATCGTTAAAAGGAGCCTAGACCGGTGAGGAGATAGCACATGAATCTCCCCATAGAATGACACCTAGAGTGGGACGGAGGAGTGGTGTTTCTGAGGTCTTGTGGCTAAACATTGTATGTACTATCTAAAGGAGGAAGGAGGAAGAAACGAAGAGTGTATGAGTACCTTAGAAAAAGTGGATTTAAGCAATATATGTTCAGGGCATATGATGATACTCTAGATAAAAAACTGGAACCTAGACAGAGGAAGAGAACAGAATGTTGGGAATTATCAAAAAAGGTATCACTACCAGAACCAAGGAAGCTATCCTCCCGCTGTTTAGGGCGATGGTGCGACCCCATCTGGAGTACTGCGTTCAGTACTGGTCGCCGTACCTTAAGAAGGATATGGCGATATTCAAGAGGGTCCAAAGAAGAGCAACAAAAATGATAAAGGGCATGGAAAATCTTTCATAAGCTGAGAGGCTGGAGAAGCTGGGGCTCTTTACCCTGGAAAAGCGGAGACTTAGAGGGGATATGATAGAAACTTATAAGATCATGAAGGGTATAGAGAAGGTAGAGAGGGACAGATTCTTCAGACTGGCGGGGGCAACAAAAACTAGAGGGCACTCAAAAAAATTGAAGGGAGATAGGTTCAGAACAAATGCTAGGAAGTTCTTCTTCACCCAGAGGGTGGTGGACACCTGGAATGCGCTTCCAGAGGAGGTGGTAGAGCAGAGTACGACTTTGGGTTTCAAAATGGGATTGGACAAGTTCCTGAGGGAAAAGGGGATTGAGGGATACAATTAGAGGGTTACTATACAGTAATAGATCACTTACAGGTCATTGACCTGAGGGGCCGTTGCGTGAGCAGACTGCTGGGCATAAGAACATAAGAACATAAGAAGTTGCCTCCACTGGGTCAGACCAGAGGTCCATCGCGCCCAGCGGTCCGCTCCCGCGGCGGCCCATCAGGTCCATGACCTGTGAAGTGGTTTCTGACTAATCCTATAACCTATCTCTACTTCTATCTGTACCCCTCAATCCCCTTTTCTTTTAGGAACCTATCTAGACCCTCCTTGAACCCCTGTAGCGTGCACTGGCCTATCACAGCCTCCGGGAGCGCGTTCCATGTGTCCACCACCCTCTGAGTGAAAAAGAACTTCCTAGCATTTGTTCTAAACCTGTCCTTTTTCAATTTCTCCGAGTGCCCCCTTGTACTTGTGGCTCCCCTATGGTCTGACTCGGCAGAGGCAATGCTTATGTACTTATGAGTCAGGCTGAGTGACACCTAGGGCTCCTTTTACAAGGGTTATCAGACATCCGGGAAAACCCAGACATGTCCTCTTCCCAAAACCCATTTTGTCTGGGTTTTGGAAAGCCCCTACAAGCTATGAGCACATCTGGAGGGCCTCTGAGCATGCGTGGATGATGTCCCATGCATCCGCGCATGCTCCACACCCTCCAGATGTGGCCGGAGCTCATAGCAAAGAGAGGAGGCTTTCTGAGGGCGGGACTGGAGGGCAGAACTGGGCGGGGCTGGAGCCAGGCAGGGCTGGGGCAGAATGGGGCGGGGCTGGAGGCGGAACAGGGCGGGGTCATGTGTCCAGGATTTTCTTTTTTTAAATATGGTAACCCTACCTTTTACTAAATCACAATAGAGCCTTTTACCAGGGGCCGGCGAGCTAAATGCTACGACATTCATTGAATTCCTATGAGCATTGGAGCATTTACCTCACTGGCCCATGGTAAAAATCTCTACCATAGTTTAGAATAAGCCAGTGCTAGAGTCCAAACAGGTCCAGTTTCCTTTCTCTGATGGTGGCCAGTTTGGGTCAGTAGGATGTATCTGACCTTGCTAACAAATGCAAGGTCATTCACCTTGGCAACAATAATCCATGCAGAACGTACACATTGAATGGAGAAACCTTAGCATGGACTGCCGCAGAACGGCATTTGGGGGTGATCATCAGCGATGACATGAAAACGGCCAAACAAGTGGAGAAGGCTTCATCTAAGGCTAGGCAAATGCTGGGTTGTATCCGGAGAAGTTTTGTTAGTCTGAAGCCCAACGTCCTAATGCCTTTGTACAGAATCATGGTGAGGCCTCATCTGGAGTATTATATAATAATATCAGTTCCTAATTCTAGCCCCTCTCTACAAGGAAAAAGTATGATTCCAGTTTTAAGTGTATTAAGTGCTAGCTTATTGTCCTGTAGCCATCGAGTAATTTTTGAGAGTTTATCGTTGATTTCTGTGATGTCACTGGCTACATTTATGCACTGATGCTGTAAAACTGGCCATAGTCGTGACATCCATTTATCTCCAGATAACAACACAGCGTGTGTAGGGACTTCAGCGCGGCTGAGAAGGAAACAATCTCTGCAGGTGTTTCATGAGCCTCCAGCCATCCATTTGTTGCTTTGAAGTCTTCTACGCCCAGCTCTTCGGTTAGCTGTGCTGCTTTCTCCATCAGCAGAGGTCCACTGATTGGCAGTTGACGACTTCTAGCTTCAGCAAACCATCGCAGCAATGCCTGTTCAACATCTCCAGCCTTCCCAATTCTTTTCTGTTTCCTGGTAGGATTGCTGTTGTTTTGCCAGTCTTTTGAGCCTCTCTCATATAGCCTCTCTCCTAGACCACCTTCACAAACTCTTCAGCCAAGGCTCCAGCGCCTTGATTGTACAACTCGACCTGAGCAGTGCATTCGATCTGGTCGACCACAACATTCTCCTTGACTGTCTCTCCTACATAGGCATCTCGGGCCAGGTCCTTAACTGGTTCCACGGGTTCTTACGGAACAGATCATACAGGGTATTCAAAAACGACGCCTTCTCATATAGCTGGGAGAACTCCTGTGGCGTGCCACAGGGCTCCCCCCTATCTCCCACCCTGTTCAACGTCTACCTCGCCTCCCTAGGAAACCTTCTGCAAAACCTCAAGCTCAAATTTTTTATCTACGCAGATGACATCACTATAATCATCCCGCTAACCAGTTTTACATCAGAGCTCCTTACCTTCCTTTCAAGCATACTCAATCAGATAGAACACTGGATGTTATCATACAGACTAAAACTAAACCCGGATAAAACAAAATTCTTCCTAGCAACCCCCAAAGATAAAATCAAAGACACCACAATTCAAGTAAAAGGATCCGTTTTCCCCCTTGAACACAACCTAAAAATACTCGGCGTCACACTAGACAAACATCTATCCCTCGACAAACACACGGACAATACCGTCAGAAAAAGTATCTCGGTGCTTTGGAAACTCCGCACCATAAAAAAATACTTTGACGAAACTTCATTCCGCCTGCTAGTACAATCCTCCAACCTCAGCATATTGGACTACTGCAATATCATTTACTTAAGCTCCACAAAAAAAAAACATCAGGAGACTCAAAATGATCCAGAACACTGCTGTCCGCCTCATATTCGGCCTGAAAAAATGGGAACACATCACCCCTTTCTACCACAAACTCCATTGGCTGCCATTAGAATCCAGAGTCCTATTCAAATTCGCCTGCTTCTGCTATAAAACAGTATTTGGTTTATCCCCAAGCTACATCATCCCTCACTTCGCCCTAAATCACAGCATCAAGGACTCCCGCAGAATCCAACTATTCGCCTACCCCTCCCTTAAACTCTGCCACTCTAAAAGATTCCTCGACAAAACCCTCGCCTTCCAAGCCACTAAGCTAAACCCATGGTTATCCCAAATGGCCCTCAAGGCCCCCAACTACCTCGGCTTTAGAAAACTACTCAAAACCCGCCTCTTCCAAGACCAGGATCCCAACGCCCCTTCTATCTAACATCCACTCTCCCCTCTACATCCTTCCCTCACCCCCCCCCCGGCAACTTTGATCAATTTGTTATTGAACCGCTCATAACCCCGCTCAACTGCTGTAAACCACTTGTAACCTTGTTTAATTGATGTGAACCGCCTAGAACTCTTCCGGGTATGGCGGGATACAAAAATAAAGTTATTATTATTATTATTATTTCAATATGGCTTGCTTTTTTTTGTGAACTCAAGAAATCTGGCTAGGATGAACGCTGTAATGTTTTGCAATAGAGGCCTGACTCTCCCGTTGGTCATCTCTTTAAGACAGTGACACATTCAGCCAAAGACAATTAATTTTTGTCCAGCATGGTGGACACATTCAGCCAGAGACAATGACTTCTGACCAGCCAAAGACAAAGGTTTTTCTCCATGAGACGCCATGGTGCATTTTTGAAAGTTTGAACACCTGGTCAGGCTTACACTGCTGATCCGAAAAACGTGGCTCATCAACATGAGAACATGATTGCTTTTAACCGATGTGAACGTAACATGAACGCATAGAGGTGAGACCTATAACATCAGTGCGCATAAGCGGATTGTGTGCTTATCAGAATTGCAATTATCCGGAGTTTACGTCCATTGACTTTAATGTTTAAAAAAACGGGACCATGGTGGTAGGCTGCATATAAGCAAAGCATGCACTTAACTGACGTGCACTTAGATGGAGTCGACTGTACAAATGCTGCTTGGGAGCACCTCATTAACTTAAGATGTAGGACAAGCAGGATGAGTCAGCCACAAATGGATTATGTCCCTGACAGCTCCAATTGGCCAGATAAACTCTCCAATAGCTCAGAGAGGTTTTTATTTATTTTTTTTTCTCTCTGAGCCTGGTTTCTGGACCCCACCTGGGCATGCCCAGGCAGATCCCTGCTCCCATCTTCCTCAGTTTGCAGTTTCCGCCCATTCCCAATGGACGGTTTTTCAACAGCTCTCCATCCAATACCACTTACCTTGAGAAGATTCCAGAACCATTGAAGAAATGCCCCGGCTGCAAGCAGAGGATGAGTATGCTAGATCCTCATGACCTATGTGTCCGCTGCCTAGGCATGGAACACGAGGACCAGCCCTGCTTGCACTGTGCACGCATATCTCTGCGTGCACCGCAAGCTCAGGAAGTGGGCCCTAGACGACTTCCAAAGAGGAGAGAAGCCCAGGAGACATCTGGCGCACTGCAAACCAGCCCGGAGCCCATATCACCAGCATCCGCCATGGTAAGTCACCCTAGGGAAAGACTTTCAAACCTAACGTGATCATTTATTTTTTTCATCAAAACAGGACATCTATTAATATTCAGTTACGCCCCAGCCTCGCCCCCAATCTCACCCTAGCCCTGTCCCCAATTTCTTCCATTCATTTTTCATGTACACACAATATCTTATTATTTCATAATGGTGCCATAAAATTTAAAAAAAACATAAAGCACCCTATATTTGGGGGGTTTCCAACGATGTCACCTCAGTAACTATAGAAAAATAGACAAATATAGTGCAAAATATAGACAGCAGATATAAATTCTCAAAACTGACACATTTTTATCACTAAATTGAAAATAAAATCATTTTTCCTACCTTTGCTGTCTGGTGATTTCATGAGTCTCTGGTTGCATTTCCTTCTGACTGTGCATCCTATCTTTCATTTCTTTCTGCACTCAGGCCCAACAATTGTCCCTTTCTATTCCCTCCCTCCTTCCTTCCTATGTCCTTAGTGCCCCCAGTGCCTTCCTATGTCTTTAGTGCCCCAACGCCTCCTTCCTATGTCCTTAGTGCCCCCAGTGCCTCCTTCCTATGTCTTTAGTGCCCCCAGTGCCTCCTTCCTATGTCCTTAGTGCCCCCAGATCCAGTGTCAGTTCTCCTTTGTACTTTTGTTCCAGGTCTCCCTCTCTCCCTCCTCTGTTATGAGCTTGCCTCTCTCTGCTCTTCCTCAGGGGCTCTACCCCTCTGTCTGCACCTCTCAAAGTCCTGCTTCTGCCTCCTGTCTTTCCCCTTTGGTCCAGGCCTTTATCTCTCTAGTCTTTCTTCTACTTACAACCCCCCCCCCTTCTCTGCCGTTTTCTCTCCTTCCTTCATCTCTCCTTCCTATGTCCCCTCACTGCCTTCTAGCCTTTGTCCCACCCCCTCCCAAAAAGCCTGCCGGCCTACCTCCCCCAAAGCTAGTCTGCCTGTCTGCCTGCCTGCTTGCTCCGCCTACCTCCCCCAAAGCCAGCCTGCCTGCTTGCTCCTCCTACCTCCCCAAAAGCCAGCCTGCCTGTCTCCCCCAAAGTCAGCCAGTCTGCCTGCCTACCTCCCCCAGAGCCAGCCAGCCAGCCTGCCTGCCTACCTTCCCCAGAGCCTGCCTGCCAGCCTCCCTCAAAGCCTGCCTACCTACCTCCCTCCCCCAGAGCCAGCCAGCCAGCCTGCCTACCTCCTTTCCCCCCCCCCTGGAAAACAAAAGCCTCCCTCTAGGCCCGATTTAAACTTCTTCCCCGGTCCACCGTCGCTGCTTCTCTGCTGCCACTACTCGCACCAGGAAGCCTTCTTCCCGACGTCAATTCTGACATCGGAGAGGACATTCTGGGCCAGCCAGGCAGCGATTAGCTGGCCCGGAACGTCCTCTCCGACGTCAGAATTGACGTCGGGAAGAAGACTTCCGGGTGCGAGTAGTGGCATTAGAGGAGCAGCGGCGGTGGAACAGGGGAGAAGTTTAAATCGGGCCTGGAGGGAGGCTTTTTTTTTTTTTTGGTGCGGCAGGGGAGGGACAGGAAGTGATCGCCTGTCCCGTTGTCTCCGCGCACAGCTTTGGGACGCTGTCCCTGAAAACGGGACATTTTGGCATCCCGAAGCTGTGTGTGGGAACAACGGGACAGGGGATCCGAAAACAGGACTGTCCCGTTCAAAACGGGACGTATGGTCACCTTATTCAAACCTCTCTCTGGCCATGTGGACTCGCTGCACCCGTGGCCCGATTGAGAGAACCGATATTATTATGAATAAAACAATCCTTAAAGCAGTTACAAAAGTGAAAATACTGGGAGTTATATTAGATCAAAAATTGAATTACCATGAACAAATTAGCACACTAGTAAGAGCCTGTTTTTATAGGCTAAGAATGATTAGATTACTATCAGCTTTTCTCGATGAATCAGCGCTAAATATTTTAATACATTCAAGTTTCAAGTTTATTATTTTTCTTGATTGATCGCTTAATCAAATTCTAAGCGATGAACATATTAAAAAATAGTCAAATAGGGACAATACAGAAATTGATTATTGTAATGCCCTATATAAAGGAGCCTCTTTAAAAGAAATACGTAGAATCCAGATTATTCAAAATACCGCAATAAAAATAATTATGAAAAAGAAAAAATTTGATCACGTACCACCACTTTTAAAGGAAAAACACTGGCTACCAGTAATCCATAGAATCACTTATAAGATAGCTCTACTTACTCATAAAATACTCATAAATAAAGCCCCGACATTTCTAGAAAGATATTTAATACCATACTCCCCATTAAAATCTTTTAAGATCAGAAGACAAAGCCCTATTAACAGTCCCTTCTTTAAAAGTTATATACTCTAGGAGAGACATGATTTTTTCTGTTTCGGCCCCCCACATCTGGAACTTACTTCCACTTAATCTAAGAGAAGAAAAACTATTGAACAAATTTAAAAGTCTTCTAAAGAGCTGGCTTTTTAAAGACGCTTTTTACTAGATCAGTCTTACTATATTTTAGGATAGGACAAGGAGGTTCACTGTAATATGAGGGTATTTGTCTCCCATCCTGTGTGTTCTAAACATATACCCGATTTTATTTTTGGTTTTATTTTTTTAATATTGTAATTTAAGATCCCCTCTTCCCTAATGTTTTAATGTTAATTAGCAATATATGTGATATTTGTGGATTTTATTATTTTATATTTTTATCTGATGTAAATCGCATTGAAATAAGATTTTGCAATCTAATCAAATAATTTATTAAACTTGAAACTTCCCCCTCCGTATTCACGGTTTCCATATCTACGGATCCACTTATTCGTGATTTTAAACCTAAAATTCCTTTTTCAGGCTATTTTAAGCCCTGTAAGCCCCCCCTTAAGCCTTATCTGGTGGTCTAGCGGGTTTTCGGGGCAGGAGCGATCTTCCCACACTCCTGCCCCGTGCAGATAGCTCACAGGAAATGGCTCGAGAGACTACGGGAGCTTAAGGCAGTCATTTCCTGTGAGCGATCTGCACAGGGCAGGAGCGTGGGAAGATCGCTCCTGCCTGAAAACCCGCTAGACCACCAGGTAAGGCTTAAGGGAGGGCTTTCAGGGTTTAAAATAGCCGGGGGAAGCGGGGGTTAGAGGCAGAAACGGCCCGAATATTATTCACGTTTTTTAAATATTTGCGGGCCGGCTCTACCCCTAACCACCACGAATACGGAGGGGGAAGTGTAGTCAGATACACAGCCTGAACCGTTCAATCTGCGTGCAGAAAACAATGACTGATTATTTCAGTAGAATGTTGGTTTTAAAAAAAGTTTACATTGTTTTGCATTAGACAGAACAGCGCTGATTCTAAAACTAAACCGTGTAAAATTGTTTTACGTGTGTTTTTTTTTTTTTTTGCTAAATAAAAATTTTATTGCATTTGACTACAGCATACTGTGATTTTTTATGACTAAAAAGTGGTACTCCGATTTAGCGCACACTCTGTTTAAGCACATGTGGCGGTCCGGTCTGGAGGCCTTGCATTTAAGTGGAGTCAACTGTACGTTACTACGAGGAAAAGCAACCTGCAATACAGAGATAGCACAGGTTGGTGCAGTAAAACCTCCATCCTAGATGACATCTACACAATTGGGCTTCATCTTCACTTCACTGGAATACTGCGTACAGTTCTGGAGGCCGCATTATCAAAAAGATGTGCTGAGAGTTGAGTCGGTTCAACGAGTGGCCACCAGGATGGTCTCAGGGATCTCCCGTATGAGGAACGGCTGGGTAAGTTGCAGCTGTACTCACTCGAGGAACGCAGAGAGAGGGGGGAGACATGATCGAGACGTTCAAATATGTCACGGGCCGTATCGAGGTGGAAGAAGATCTCTTTTTTCTTAAAGGACCCACAGCAACAAGAGGGCATCCGTTGAAAATCAGGGGTGGGAAATTTCATGGCGACACTAGAAAATATTTCTTCACCGAAAGGGCGGTTGACCGCTGGAACAATCTTCCACAACAGGTAATAGAGGCAAGCAGCGTGCCAGATTTTAAGAAAAGATGGGATTGGCATGTGGGATCTCTTCATGGGGGTAGTTAGGGGGTGGGTCATTAGTGGGCAGACTAGATGGGCCGTGGCCCTTTTCTGCCGTCATTTTCTATGTTTCTACATTATTTGAGGACGTTCTTTCTCTCTTTGGAATGCATTTACTGGTAGAAATAAAATCTGCTTTGTCCAAAAGAGAATTTGTGTTGGGGGAGGGACAACCATGCCAATGGGAAGCCCTCTTACTGTGTCAATAAATAAGATGATGATTTTCCCTGTCAGGGGCAAGCTGCCTCTATCAGCAGGTAGCCAAACTTCATAGGTAGAGATCTGGGGCAATGCCCTTCAATTCAGGCATAAAAAATAAATCTAAAGAAAATCAGCTGTTCACGTACATAAACCCTAATAAATCCCTGTCCGTTTGATCTGCCAGTCCCTTTCTTTGTAGCTCAACTTTTCAGTGCTGTAAGCACAGTCTTTGATTTTTCCAGCTCTTTGAGCAAAGGAGATTCGCAAAGCTCCACACTTTTGAGATCTGGTTTCAGTTTAATTTTTCACCATATTAAACTTCCGAATGCAGCCTTGAAAGAGCGAAATATTTGAACAGTTTTCTGTGTTTTGCTTTAAACCAAGTGAACCCCGGGCTATTTTTGTCCCTCGATATTCTGTCTCTATAGCGAGTGATCTTTCCAGACCTGATCTGTTGTGAAATCCTTTGGGCCGATATTCAAAGCGAATTAAGTGGGCAGGGAGGCTCCTGCCTACTTTAATTTCTCAGGGTCACCTAACCTCTAATATTCAGCAGCAATTAATTGAGCAATGCCACAAAATATCGGCTCTGACCCTCTACAATAAGTGGGCAGGTCAGCATGATACAGGGGGCAGCATTGGGGAGAAGCTAGTAATTATGTAGGTGAATTAAGGGGAGCTCATAAGCTGTCCTAAAATTGACCACTTATCTATGTAGATGCTAGCACTACATAGATAAGCATTTACCAGCCTCTCTGATTAGAGAATGACACGGTGACAAAATTCATCACCGTTCCCGTCCCTGCGGAAAACCGTGGGAAATAATCCCATGTCATTTTCTAGTGTCTATTTCAACCTCGGTCCTTCTACACCAGCATTCTTCAAAGCAAAGCTTGTGGGGTCAGTGGTTGTGGCCATTCATACTCTGATTCTTATGGGAGCCAAGGATAATGAAGCCATTGTGACATCACTGATGTGATTGGCTCTTAGGCATTGGTGGAATGAGGCATTATGACATCACAATATCTGCTCTGGATACCAGAGACTGTCATTTTCTAGTGTCTATTTCAACCTCAGTCCTTCTACACCAGCATTCTTCAAAGCAAAGCTTGCGGGTCAGTGGTTGTGCCCAATTATACTCTGATTCTTCCCTCTCTCCTTAAAGAATGACATGAAGATGGTTTCCTGCGGTTATCCGCGGGGACGGGAATGATGATGAATTTTGTTACCGTGTCATTCTCTACCTCTGAACCCTCTTCTAATCCCACTGCCTCCTGAAAAGACCCCCTTCCAATCCTCTCCACCACCCGTGACAGAAATCCCCCCAGCCATCACCATAGACCCTTTCCCCAGGCCTGCGTAGCATTCCTAGCGGTCCAGTGGGAGCGTTTGGGGCAGGAGCGAACCCTACTCACTCACGCCCTAGTGTCTGCCTCATCAAAATGGTTACCCCAACCCCTGCAAAGGGGGATTCGGGGGGTTCCGGTAGGAGGGAGTGGGCATTCCTCCTTGCAAATATCGGGGGATGGGGGATCCCCTGCTTCAGCCGCTCACCTGATCATAACAGGGGTATCCCCCCACCCCTCAATTCAGCTGTGCCGGGGGACTCTTTGCTGGCTCTGCTGATCAGGGATAACTTCCCTTGCTGCAATCAACTTATGGTTGTTGCGTCCTGACTTTAGGACCCTGCGGCGGCATAGATAGGTGGCTGAAATGTAGGCCTGGGTATTCCGGGCCTGCATTTCAGCCGCCTATCTTTCCGTGAATTGAGGCTAGGTTGCTGCTTTAACTCGCCTAACGCCTCTTCCAACGTTGGCCATGCCTACATGTGCATTCCATGCCAACTGCCTTATTTAGATGTCAGTTGGCGCTTCTACACTGCTGATTTTTACCATTTCTGATGGCGTTTTCCAATTAACTTAGGCATCAGCAGGATGCCTACCGACGCCTAAGTTTAGGTCCTGGTTATAGAATATCCCCCCTTTATGGCTACGGTACAAGTGGCTTTAGCATGTGGCAAAAACCCACGGAAGGATGCCCTAAGGCTACTTTTTGCTGCAGCTTAGTAAAAGGGCCCCTAAGATTGTAAATCCTCCAGGAATAGAAAATACATACTAGACCTTATAACTTATAGGCTTCCAAGACCAGGCGAAGCAAGCTGTGAATCTACGTGGCATAGTGGCTTTTATTTATTTTGGCCCCGGCAGAATGCTTTCTCCTTAGCGTTTACGCTCTGAAGAATCTTATAAACTTTTTAAGACTAATCTTAAAACTTATTTCTTATTTATTTATTTAAAAATTTATATACCGCATAAAAACTATGCGGTTTACAAAATTATATGCATACATATTAAAAATACTAAAACACGTTTCAACAGAACAAACGCAATAAAACATTAACTAACAGTATCATTATTAAAACCTTTTTTTTCGAGTTCATCCTACAAGATGGATAGACAAAATCCCATAAAAACATTTGCAGGACGGTAAGGCTTCAGCAGCAAATAGCATTGCCACATGAAGGCATTGACATTAATTGCGTATTCAACATTTTCTTAAAATTCAGTCTCCCGTCACAAAATCGCAGAATACCGGGCAGCGCATCCCAGAGCTTGGCACCTGCTACAGACAGCATTGTTGCCCCAATCTTAACATGAGAGACTAACATCTGACCCTCCAATTCAACGTCATACCATTTTCAGATCTCAAACATTTTCTGGGTTGAAAGAATTCCAAAAACTCCTTTAGTGCTCTTGGGGAAACGTGATATAAGATTTGCTGTATGACTGAGAGAATCTTAAACTGTACTCTCTTTAACTTGGCATCTGATTTAACATAGAAACATAGAAGATGACGGCAGAAAAGGGCTACAGCCCATCAAGTCTGCCCACTCTGCTTACCCACCCCCTGTCTATGCCCTAATGACCCAATTTCCTTATCTTGACCCTCGTAGGGATCCCACATGGGTATCCCATTTATTCTTAAAGTCTGGCACGCTGTCTGCCTCGATCACCTGCACTGGAAGCTTGCTCCAATGATCAACCACTCTCTCTGTGAAGAAATAGTTTCTGGTGTCGCCATGAAATTTTCCGCCCCTGAGTTTGAGCGGGTGCCCTCTTGTGGCCGAGGGTCCCTTGAGAAAGAAAATATCATCTTCTGGATGACAGCAATTTTGAAACCATGCTCCAAGCCCTAAAGTTTTAACATAACTTTTCTTGTATGACTGTGGTGCTTTTTCTTTGATTTTTTTATTGAGTTCTTTTCTGTATTTTTTTTTTTCTTTTATTAGCATGTAAACTAAACTAAACTAAACTAAACCTTAGGTTTGTATACCGCGCCATCTCCACAAGCCCACAGGCTCCTCTCTACAGTTGGAGTTCTCCAGCAAAGTTCTGGGCATCACCATAGACTCCTCACTATCCTTCAACGACCACCTCAACTCCCTGATAAAAAAATGCTTCTGCAGCCTTCACATGCTGAGGAAAGTAAGGTCCTGCTTCCTCCAAAAACACTTTGCCGTCCTCGTACAATCCATCATCCTCTCCAGATTAGATTATTGCAATTCCATTTACCTAAGCTTAACAAAGAAAAGCCTCCATAGACTCCAACTAATCCAGAACACCGCGGCTAAGCTTATCTTCTCAAAAAGTAAATTTGACCATGTCTCACCGCTCCTGTCCAAGCTCCACTGGCTTCCTGTAATCTCCAGGGTCCACTTTAAATGCGCCTGCCTAACCTTCAAGATCCTCCACGGCATCCTTCCTCCTCTCATTCCTCTATCCTGGAATTCTTCAAATCCAATTTCCACTAGATCCACACAAACACTAAAATTATCCTACCCCTCCTTAAAAGGCATCTCCCTCGTTGGTAAACTTGGGTCCTCCCTCCACTTCAGAATCGCTCAGCTCTGGAATAGTCTCTCTTCCCCTCTCCGCAACTTGAGCTCCCTTCCACTATTCCGTAAGCATCTGAAGACCTGGCTCTTCTCCAAAATGTAACCCCGTCCCCTTCCTGGTACTCTTACACCTAACTCTCTTCTGATTACTTTATAATCCCATTGGAGTTCCGTTCATACCCAAACCATGTAAACCGTGTCGAGCTCCACTTGTGGAGATGATGCGGTATATAAACCCAAGATTTAGTTTAGTTTAGTTTAGCTCGGCACGGTTTACAGGGTTAGGTTGAAAAGGAGCTACAATGAAGGGTTATAGGAAAGGAGCTAGGAAGATAAAGAGGGACAGGGTACCAAAGAGCGGGAGGTGTTAGATTTTTGAAAAGAGCCAAGTTTTCAGGTGTTTGCGGAAGGATTGGAGGGAGCTTGAAATTCTGAGCGTGGATGTGAGGTTGTTCCAGAGTTCTGTGGTTCTAAAGGGGAAGGATGTTCCTAGTTTTCCTACGCGGGATATACCTTTTGCAGAGGGGAATGATAGCTTCAGTTTTTGGGAGGATCTAGTGGAATTAGGGTTAGAGGAGTTCCAGAAGAGAGGGATAACGGGAGGGAGGATGCCATGTAGGATCTTGAAAGCTAAACAGGCACATTTAAAGAGGACTCTGGAGTGAACTGGGAGCCAGTGAAGTTTGGACAGGAGTGGGGAGACGTGGTCGAACTTGCCTTTTGCGAAAATAAGCTTGGCCGCGGCATTCCGGTACACTGCTTAGTTCTACTTTGGTGACGAAAGGCAATCTATTGGAATAAAATAAGCTATAAACAGCCATGAGAAATTAAGGGGTCGTTATTGAAAGCAATTTAAATGGCCAGGAGAAGCTTCTGACAGTTTAATCACTTGTGCAGGGAAATTCAGCAACACTAATCAGATAATGCCACTGAATAACTACCCGTGCTGAAACCAGCTAGTTTGTAGGCAGAGTTAGGGCAGAGCAACAATCAGTGGTTTAGCGAGGGGGAAACGGGGGAACCGCTACGGCAGCCAATGTGGCGGGAGTGCCGGCACCTCTCCCCTTCCCCCCCAAGACAGAATGAGATAGGTCTCTGAAGGGCACCCCCCTTCCCAACCCCCCCACTGTTTTCTCTTCAAATCTTCCCTGGCAGCAAGCAGGCTTTCCTTTGTGCCACTCGTGTCGGCCTCGACCCTCGCACTGATGTCACGTCGTGGTCAAAGAACCAAGAAATAAATCCGAGGGAAGGTTTAGACAGTTCGAGCAGCAAGCATTCTAGCCTGCTGGCGAAGATATGAAGAGGCGTGAAGGTAATATCAGGGCAGCAGGGAAGAGCAGGGTGGTGGTGGCGGTGTGGTTAAAGCTATAGCCTCAGCACCCTGAGGTTGTGGGTTCAAATCCATGCTGCTCCTTGCGACCCTGGGCAAGTCACTTAATCCCCCCATTGCCCCAGGTACATTAGATAGATTGTAAGCCTGTCAGGACAGACAGGGGAAAATGCTTGAGTACCTGAATAAATTCATGTAAACTGTTCTGAGCTCCCCTAGAACAGTATAGAAAACTGAATAGATACATAGTGTGAAAACTTTCAGCCTCTGATAGCCAGAGCTAGTATTGTGACATCATAATGCCTCATTCCACCAATGCCTAAGAGCCAACCTCATCAGTGATGTCACAATGGCTTGATTGTCTTGTACTTAGCTCACTTTAGCTACATTTTCATTTCTAGAGTGGCACAGTGGTTAAAGCTACAGCCTCAGCACCCTGAGGTTGTGGGTTCAAGCCCACACTGCTCCTTGTGACCCTGGGCAAGTCACTTAATCCCCCCATTGCCCCAGGTACATTAGATAGATTGTGAGCCAACAGGAAAAAATGCTTGAGTACCTAAATAAATTCATGTAAACCATTCTGAGCTCCCCTGGGAGAACGGTATAGAAAATTGAATATAGAAAGAAGGAGGTACAAGAGGCGGTAATGCCGGGCGCCTTCGCCCCAGGCACCAACTGCCCTCAACACACCACTGGCAGCAATTTTCACTCTGCAAACCACTAACTGCATACATTTACGACAGACTTTTTTTCTGTCCTAATTTTATGCAGCGAGTTAACCTGACACCAGTATCAGCCAGTACCCCGTTAACCTCTTGGTAAAGGCAGAGGAGTTTCCCCACCTCTGACCCTCCCTCCCACCTCTGGATACCGCAACACCCTCCTTTGCATCCCGATATCCCCTCCCCCTCTGCCCTCTGAAGAAAGACGATGGCAGGCTTGCACTCCCTCCCCTAGCAGGGCAAACAGACAGGATCAATGCCCACTCACTCCTGCCCCGTGTGGCAGCCTGTTAGAAATGGCTGCCGCGGTCTCTAACGACATCCTCGCAGTACTAACCAGCATTGAATATCTGGGGCTAATTCTGCCTGCGGCCGTCAGAGTTTAAAAAAAAAAAAAAAAAAAAAAAGCTGAACTCCATGGGCTGAATATCAACTGATAAAGAAATGGCCAAAGTATTTATTTGACATAAAATACCTTTATTAGGTGACCCCCCACCCAAAAGAAATTATCTGCTGGTAGAATCAATAGAAAAGAGCACAATATAAATGCTGAACTGAGCATGTGCAAGAGGGCCAGCATGCCTTCTGACTTAGGTGCTTCTCAGCTAGCACAAGTGGGACTTCTTTGGCATTGGCAGAGCCTGGCATCCCTGCCAGCTATTAAAGCAGAGCGGGCTGAGCTGAAGGTGAGTGGGCCCAGATCCCTGAGGGCTCTCCCTCCTCCCCCCCGTGGCTATGCCACTGCCTTGCTGCTCTGTACACCTGGAATAGACTTCCTGCGTAATTATGCTCCATCTCTGGCCCTGAAGAGAAAATCCCAAAAGGCCTCAGCGACAACAGAAGCACCTCACAACGGAGGAGTCGTGAGGATAAGATATCAATAATTCAGCCACGGGTACACTTTATTGGTAGTAGCACTGCGAAGACTCGACACTGACATTGTTTCGGAATCGATACCTTTGTCAAGAGATGATTTTCTCCATCGCATGACGAGTGCATTAAGCGCAGGTAAATGTTTGAAACGAGCAGAGCCAAAAACTGGTGTCCGAAGCAATGCTAATGGTCACGAGTCGAAGCATTGCTTTGGATACCATCCTTTGCATTGCTTTGGATCCTTTGCATTGCTTTGGATACCATCCTTGAAAAGGTAGGCCAAGGATGCACTGGGCCAAACAGCGCGGACTCCAAGGGCAGGAGCCGTTCACCAATCCATTCTTCCAATTCACTGGACAGATTACAAACAAGCTCCTGTTTAATTCCCAGTCCGGCAGCTTGGGCTGAACGTTGCAACAACTGCAATCATCAGCAAGTTTCAAAGCCAGACAATTAAATTACTCCTTTGAGCAGCTGCCAAAAGGGATTGTTACCACTGTAAGAGCCGTGCTGAGCTGCAAGAGTATAACCTAGAGGACCCTATGAAAAACCCTACATAAGAACATAAGAATTGCCATACTAGGATAGACCAAAGGTCCATCAAGTCCAGCATCCTTTTTCCAAGAGTGGCCAATCCAGGTCCCAAGTACTAGGCAGAAACCAAAAGAGTGGCAACATTCCAGAGCTGAGATTGTGATGTCATAAAGCCTCATTCCACCAATGCCTAAGAGTCAAACTCATCAGTGATGTCACAATGATTTGATTGTCCTATACTTGGCTCACATAAGAGTTGCAATACTGGGACAGACCGAAGATCCATCAAGCCCAGCATCCTGTTTCCAACAGTGGCCAAACCTTCTCTTCCTCTGATGCTCCAATTCTTATCATTATTGTTATACTAGCTGATGCCCCGGCGTTGCACGGGTATTTAATTATAGCAATAACACTGTAAATGGATTCAAATAAAGATACTTTATAGTGGTGAATGAAATTATTTTTTTACAGCTTAATAAAAAGTACAATATTCAAATTATAATGTGAAATATTTGACAAAATGAATACAATACAACTAACGCAAAACGTGATTATAAACAACAATTTTAGTTTCACCTCCTGGAGCAAGAACATATAAATTATTGGGTGAACCCACCCTTGAGCAAGCAACATAGAGTTGTGGGCCGCGAGACCCCCAGAACATATCACCCCAGGTAGTGAGGGATCTGCATACCAAGTTTCGTTCAAATTGGTCAAGCCGTTTTTGAATTACTGTGAGAATGGCAGCTTTTTACATTTTTTCCATTGACATGAATGGGTGAAATCTGATTTTCTGTTTGTAGCTCCGCCCACGTGTGCAGGTGGGCCTTGAGACCCCCAGAACATATCACCCCAGATAGTGAGGGATCTGCATACCAAGTTTCGTTCAAATCGGTCAAGCCGTTTTTGAATTACAGTGAGAATGGCAGCTTTTTACATTTTTTCCATTGACATGAATGGATGAAATCTGATTTTCTGTTTGTAGCTCCGCCCACGTGTGCAGGTGGGCCGCGAGACCCCCAGAACATATCACCCCAGATAATGAGGGATCTGCATACCAAGTTTCGTTCAAATCGGTCAAGCCGTTTTTGCGTGATCGCGGCACATACACACATACATACACACATACATACCTCCGATTTTATATATATAGATTTACATCGTGCTAATATAGGGGTGGGCAACTCCGGTCCTCGAGGGCCGGAATCCAGTCGGGTTTTCAGGATCTCCCCAATGAATATGCATGCGATCTATTTGCATGCACTGCTTTCAATGCATATTCATTGGGGAAATCCTGAAAACCCGACTGGATTCCGGTCCTCGAGGACCGGAGTTGCCCATCCCTGCGCTAATAGGTGTGCAAGGGGCCTTATCTGATTATATTCAGAAATTCATAAGGCCCTAATTGATTCATTAAAACAAAAACAAGGAGTGGAAAAATAGTTTCTGGACGACACAGGTAAAGTTTATTCTAAATGTTTAAAAATGTATACCTGTGTCGTTCAGAAACTATTGTTCCACTCCTTGTTTTTGTTTTGCCCGCCCTAGCTTTATTGTGGACCATAGGTCTTTCTTTCTTTTTTTTTCACTAATTGGCTCATTACTCAGTTAAATGTACACTGTCCAAAAGGATTATTTGACTCATCCCTTTTCTTTGGAAGGAAGAGGGTATAAAATATTTAGGTATTTGGATTCAAAAAACGCTGGAAGAGACGATGAAAATAAATGAAAAATCTTTATTTCTGAAGGTTTCAGAGATGTGTGAGCAATGGAATCCCTTACATCTGCCTTGGTGGGGGAGAGTCCAAACGGTTAAGATGATGATTTTGCCTGTGGTTTGCTACCAAATGGGCATGTTGCCAGTTTATTATCAGGGGTCCTTGTATAAGAAATTAAATAGCATTCTCACCAAATTTATTTGGCTGGGTAAAACTGCTCGTATTGCTTTAGTATCTTTACAAAAACCAATTGTGGTGGGTGGGGTGAATTTCCCAAACTTTTAAAGGTACCATCAGGCCTATATATTGCATCAGAGTATGTATTGGATCTTGCCTGAACTTATGGAACATCTCCCTGATTGGCTCTACTTAGAGTGGCAACTTATATCCCCATTACGGTTGTTTCATGTGTGAGTATCAAGTTACCCGGATATGTTACAGACAATAGTATTTTATTTGACACTTGGAAAACCTTGAAATTTATTAACAACTTAACAGATATTCCAGGGGAGAAATCCACGTGTCAATCCTTATGGCTAAATTCCAAGATTCAAATTGGCGAGTCTAAGATCTTCTGGAAGCATTGGATTCAGGTAGGTATACGTACATTAGATGATGTTTTATCAAATGGGAAAATGCTTGATTTTTCACGACTGCAACAATCATTCGGTATTTCAAAGTCTCAAATTTATAAGTGGTTGCAGTTGAAGCAAGCCATTCAGAAGGGGTTCCCTGATTGGTGAAATCAAAAAAATCAGTATAGCTTGCTGGTCCTATGCTTCCAGACAGATTTCCTAGGGCATCAGGCCGCCCAGTGGTATCAATTAATATCTGGTTATATGAATGAGAAACCAAAAACTAGTCTTAGAGACATTTGGAGCATTGAGATAAAGCAGCAGATTTCTGCGTCTCAATGGCCAAGAATTTGGACTTGGAGGATGAGATGTATGGCATCAGCATCTATGAGACAAACTTGGGGTTTTTTTGTTGCATAGAAGTTTTTGGACCCCTGTTAGATTACAAAAGTTAGTTCAAAATCTAATAGATGCTGGCACTGTCATCTTGATATAGGGACACTGGATCATCTGCTGTTCTATTGTCCTTTGATACTCAACTTTTGGAAGTCAATATGGGGACAGATGAATGCCATACTGGAGTCATCGATTCCATTGACATATGATGTTGTCATATGTGGGATGATATTGCATCTTAAACCCTCATTGGACAGATATAAATGTTGGCGTTTCCTTATTATGACCGGGATAGCCATGCAAATGATTACTCGTAATTGGAAAAATTGGGATCGCCTTAGTTTTCCTTTTTGGTGGGTGAATTTATGCTTAAGTTATAAGAACATAAGAAGTTGCCTCCGCTGAGGCAGACCAGAGGTCCATCTCGCTCAGCTGTCCGCTCCCGCGGCGGCCCATCAGGCCTATTGCCTGAGCAGTGGTCCCTGACTATTTCTATAACCTACCTCTACTCCTATCCCTATAACCTACCTCTACTCCTATCTGTACCCCTCAATCCCTTTGTCCTGACATGCTAGGGCATACTAAGATATTCAAATTAGTTTGGGGTCCATTGATGTCTTTTGTGAATTCGTTATAGTTGTCTTTTATCTTTATTTTCTATTGTTTTAGCACCCACACATTCAGGGGAGGGGGTATATCTTTTGTTTGGTATTATTCTCTGATGGAAAATGTTGGGAAAGGGTTTTTTTGGGTTTTTTTGTATTGATACTGATTGATTATAAGTGCTTATTATGATTATTAATATCTGTATGTATATTGTTTTGCACTTTTTGTTAGCTTTGAAAACTTAATAAAGATTTAAAAAAAAAAAAAAATTAATTGTGTGCTCAAATTAGGCACATGCCCAGACTTGCACATGCAATTGTGAGTGCCGTTTATAGAATTTGGAGGTTAAGGATCTTCTGGCTCACGTTAGATAGTAGCAAATAGTCATGTGGTGTAGGTCATCGTATTAGCCCTGCTGTTCTCATGTATTTGATAAGGTAAAGTACCCAAAGGTACTTTGAGCCACCAGTAACGTGGCACCATGCGACCTGGGTTTTTGAGCTGCCCAGATGGGTGCAGGAAAACTCTTCCCACCATGACCCGGGCCCCCTGATGGGAAGGGGACACTTGGAGCATGGGATTTAAAGCCCTGATATGCCCGAGAATGCCATTTCTTAGCTGGGACAGTGGGAGTGGGCGTGGCCATCTCTCCCAAAATATTCACTGCCTTCCAGATTGCAAATTTCATAGCTATGGGTGTGGCAGGAGTGCCCGAGTCTGGGGCATTGAGGTAGCACCGATTTTATAAATTGGCTATATGCCGCAGTGGCGATAGCTGTGCCCAGGTGGGACCCCTTGTTGTAGGGCCGGGCATCCTGTGGGCAGTGCCTTGACCAACTCATGGCAGGCTGAAAAGCTGCCATTTTGGATGCTATGGGATATTAAGTTTAGCTTAGGTATCCTCATTTTTATCTGTGATATCAATCTCATGTGTATTTCAATAAAGCCAAAACCAAGTTGTTATAAGTATGTGGTGTGGAGTCGGGCTAGGGGGTATCACGGCCATCTCTGTTATTCTCCTTCAGCACTACCACATGTCCTGGTGTCCAGTATCGAGCTCTTTACTGGTTGGGATGGGATCTGCTCTGTGACTCAGCAGATGTCCCACTGTGGGTATTTTAGTTTTAAATGCGAGATGAGACAGATAGCGATACTATACTAAACACATCCCCTATCGATCCTTTTTAACCTTGGGAAAGAGCTGCCCTGCATTAAGTTCCTTTTATTGTAGCAGTACTGATAGGCCTGCAGACGGTGACTGCCGGGTTAAATATCCAGCGAGGTCAGTAGAAAGGGTGAGGTGGAGGTCATGAGGTCATCTGTTCCTGGCTACGTACCAAGTGGAGTGCTTATTCCCCTGACCTCTAGGATAGCAGGCGAGAACACCGGATGCAATGACATTTTAAATTGTTTTTCTTTCCTATTGCCCTTTGCTTCTTCTTTCTTTGCCTTAGGGAGCAGAACAGAAATGGGTTTACACAGAGAGAATTTTAGGCTGATATTCACCTCTATCACCTACGCTCTTCAACCTCTTTATTTCCTCCCTTGGAGCCACTTTAGATAACTTAAATGTTACATCCTTCAACTATGCAGACGACATCACCATACTCCTCCCCTTCGACCCATCAGAGCCCACCACTACAGCAAAACTGGAAATAACCCTAGATGCAGTGGAAAAATGGATGGTAGACCACAAACTGAAACTAAACTCAGATAAAACAAAATTCCTTCTGCTCGAAAAGGCCAAAACTCCCACCATTACAGAACTGAAAATTAAAAACACCAAATACCCAATACAGCCCGAACTCAAACTCCTAGGAGTAACGATAGACAGATGCTGCACAATGCAGTCCCAAATCAATAAAACATCCCAGAAAGCTTTTTTAATTATGAGAAAAATATGTAAAATAAGAAAATTGTTCGACCCAGTACAATTCAGGCTAATTGTCCAATCCCTAGTCTTAGGTCTACTGGACTATTGCAATTCCCTCTATCTACCTTGTCCTGCCAACATGATAAAACAACTTCAGACTATACAAAACACTGCCCTCAGATTGATCTACTCCCTGAGAAAATATAATCATATTACAACTGCTTTCCTAGACTCTCACTGGCTACCTATGCAAGCACGAATTCAATTCAAATTCTACTGTCTATTATTCAAAGCATTAAACGGCTCTGCCCCCCCTATCTAAACAACCGCCTAAACCAGATCCTCACCTCAAGACAAAGAAGAACTCCGAACCCTTTTGCCTTCCCTCCACTCAAGGGCACTCAGCGCAAAAAGATGTTTGATAACCTTCTGGCGACGCAAGCAGCAAAACTTAACCACTCCATCTCCAACCTGTTGACGGCAACGGGCGACTTCAAAACTTTTCGAAAAGAAATCAAAACCCTACTTTTCAAAAAATTTATCCAGATATCTTAACCCCTCCTCCTAGATAAATTCTCCCCCCAAACCTCCACTTAAATAATCTCTTCCTCCCCAAAACACCAACCAAGTATTCAGATCCCTGAAATGTAATGTAATCTTATTTGTACTCTAACTGTAATCTATTTGTTATATCACACAGTAACGTACAGTCAATTTAATATCCAATTTGCAATTTCTTCCTGAATTAATCCAGGTACCTCTCCTCCCTTGTAACCAAAAAAACCCCAAAAAAACCCCAAAACTGTTGTAACTTCACTGGAAATGTCCAGTTAGCTCTTTTGTAATCCGCCTTGAACTGCAAGGTATAGGCGGAATAGAAGTCCCTAATGTAATGTAATGTAATGTATTCAAAACAATTTAAGCAGCCAGGAGAGACATGTGAGTAGGATTACCGGTGTCAGGTCAAAAGCGCGCCGGGACAAAGGCGCACGCAGACAATTGTGCGCAGCGCGGAGGTGCGCGCTGCAGAAAATTACTGTTTTTACGGCTCCGACGGGGGGGCGTGGGGGGAACCCCCCACTTTACTTAATAGAGATTGCGCCGCGTTGTGGGGGGTTGTAACCCCCCACATTTTACTGAAAACTTAACTTTTTCCCTATTTTTAGGGAAAAAGTTAAGTTTACAGTAAAATGTGGAGGGTTACAACCCCCCAAACCCCCCACAACACCGGCGCGATCTCTATTAAGTAAACTGGGGGGGCTCCCCAACAAAACCCCCCGTCGGAGCCCCTAAAAACTGTAATTTTCTTTGGTGCGCGCCTCCGTCTTGCGCTCAGTTGTCGGCGCGCGCCTTTGTCTTCCACCGAGTTGTCTATGAACTGGATTACCATATGTCCTATTTGCTTTCCCCCTGGCCTCTCTTACCTTCTCGGCACTTCAATTCAATTTTCTTCAGGCCACTGGCAACTTAATGAGGTGAGGCTGCTGCCTTTGGCCTGCCCTGAAAGCCTTCTCTCTGCAGCGACTTCCTATTCCCGCATAGGTGAGATGCTTATTTGGGGGGTGACCCCACCTACCCAAACTATGAATGCACCCTTCCTCTTCCCCGTTGTTCTAGTGCCTCTCCTGCTGCCGCCTCCACATACCACTTGAAAAGTTCACCATCACAAACAGCAACTTCCACCTCCTGCTATGAGCGGCGGAAGCAGCGCAGAGCATTCAGCGCACTGGCCTGCGCTAAAAACTGCTTCCGCGGTTTTGTAAAAAGGGGGGGTGGGGGTAAGTTAGGAGACTTTTATAGAATCAGGGCCTAAGTGCTAAACTGAAAACCAGCTATTTTGTGGACAGTCTGGTGGTGGTGTCGGAACTTAAGGGGGTTAAGTGCCGATATTCAGTACATAACCACCTAAGTTAACCGGACAAATCGGAGCACAAGAAACAAGTCCTATCCTTGTCCAGTTTCACTTAGGGAGCGTTCCCTTAGTTCCATAAACAGAGCCAGTTGCACGGACCCAGGTATTTAACGCTCGAGTCCAGACATGGCTTGGAATTGAATATTGGGGCGTAAAGCTAGCGATTAGAGAATGACACGGTGGTTGTTACCCGAGGCTAGCCACAGGTAGCCGCGGGTAACCCGCCAAAATGGTGAGGAAAAACCTGTGTTCACCGTGGCTACGGGGACAAGGCCATTCACCACCCCTTGGAGCGGTGACTGGCCTTGCCCCTGCAGTTAAGGGAGGGAACGCGTGTGGTCACCTATCGTGATCCCTCCCTCCTTACTTTCGCTCTCCTTACTGCCGCCGCCGAGTTTAAACAGCTCCCTACTCCCTCCTGCCCCTTACCTTCATGGCCGGTGATGTCTAAACTGCCTTCTTACAGCAGCCGGAGCGTTGAAGCTGCGTGTGGCTGCTGTAAAGGTAATTCTGACGCAACCGGAAGTTGCATCAGAGACAACCTTTCTGGCAGCCATATGCAATTTCAAAGCTCTGGCTGCTGTAAGAAGGCAGTTTAGACATCACCGACCATGAAGGCAAAGAGCAGGGAGGTTTGACGGCACAGTTGTTGGACTGGGCCTGTTGTCCGGAGGGGGGGGTGGGAAATCCTAGGAAAGTTAATTTAAAGGGAGGGATGTAAGGCTGCCAACTGGATCCAGATTCTCAGGACAGGGTTGATCTAGTGCTGGACTTATCCCAGTGCATGCTGGGACTTGTAATCTTGCTTTTCTTAGGAAATGTAATGGGGAAGTCAGAACTATAAGTCCCTGCATATAAAAGGGTAAACCCAGGACTGGATCAACCTGTCCTGCAAATTTGGATCCAGTTGGCAGCCGTACTGAAGGTTCACCTAGACCAGTGGTTCCCAACCCTGTCCTGGGGGGACCCCCAGCCAGTCGGGTTTTCAAGCTATCCCTAATGAATATGCATGAGAGAGATTTGCATATAATGGAAGTGACAGGTATGCAAATTTCTCTTATGTATATTCATTAGGGATATCTTCAAAACCCGACTTGCTGGGGGTCCCCCAGGACAGGGTTGGGAACCACTGACCTAGTCCAGGGGTAGGCAATTCCGGTCCTCGAGAGCCGGAGCCAGGTCAGGTTTTCAGGATATCCACAATAAATATGGATGAGATAGATTTGCATCTCAAGGAGGCAGTGCATGCAAATCCATCTCATACATGTGGATATCCTGAAAACCTGAAAACCTGACCTGGCTCCGGCTTTCGAGGACCGGAACTGCCTACCCTTGACCTAGACTAGAGCAGTGATTCCCAACCCTGTCCTGGAGGAACACCAGGCCAATCGGGTTTTCAGGCTAGCCCTAATGAATATGCATGAGAGAGATTTGCATATGATGGAAGTGATAGGCATGCAAATTTGCTTCATGCATATTCATTAGGGCTAGCCTGAAAACCCAATTGGCCTGGTGTTCCTCCAGGACAGGGTTGGGAACCACTGGACTAGAGTGCCCAATATCGTATACAAGTTCTATGCCATATTTTTCAAAGCACAAATGAAGTTAAAAATCTTGACTGCTAATTTCATTCACAAGACTTCTTCATTTCAAAATTGCTCAGGTTATCATAACACAAATGTGTTATGTGAAAACTAGAATGACTGCAGAGTCAACAAGCCCCCCAAATCCAAAGATACTCCCCCTCCCCCAATAAGGAAAGCAGTTTTAATAATAATGATTAAAACAAGAATTATATGTAAAATCTGTTTTTCATTCTGTTTGAGGATATAAGAAGTAAATTAGGGTACTGAAGAAAAAAGTACAAGGGGAATCAGGAGGACACACAATGAAGTTACCGAGAAATACTTTTAAAACCAATAGGAGGAAATATGTTTTCACTCAGAGAATAGTTAAGCTCTGGATGCGTTGCCAGAGGATGTGGTAAAAGCAGTTAATGTAGCTGGTTTAAAAAAAGCTTTGGACAAGTTCCTGGAGGAAAAGTCCATAGTCTGCTGTTGAGACAGACATGGGAGAAAGCCACTGCTTGCCCTGGATCGGTGGCATGGAATGCTGCTATTATTTGGGGGTTTTGCCAGGTACTTGTGACTTGGATTGGCCTCTGTAAAGACGGGATACTGGGCTAGATGGACCATTGATCTGACCCAGTAAGGGCATTCTTACGTTCTTATTTGAGCCAAGTATAGGACAATCAAGCCATTGTAACATCACTGAAGAGTTTGACTCTTAGACAGTGATGGAATGAGGTATTATGACATCACAATCTCAGCTCTGGATGCTGCTACTATTTGGTTTTTTGCCAGGTACTTGTGACTTGGATTGGCCTCCATGAAGACGGGATACTGGGCTAGAAGGACCATAGGTCTGACTCAGTAAGGCTATTCTTGTGTTCTTTTGTGAGCCAAGTAAAGGACAATCGAGCCATTGTGACATCACTGATGACATCACAATCTCAGGTCTAGAATGCTGCTACTATTTAGGTTTTTGCCAGGTACTTGCGACTTGGATTGGCCTCCATGAAGACGGGATACTGGGCTAGAAGGACCATAAGTCTGACTCAGTAAGGCTATTCTTTTGTGAGCCAAGTAAAGGACAATCAAGCCATTGTAATGATGTTGGCCCTAAGGCATTAGTAGAATGAGGCATTATGACATCACAATCTCAGCTCTGGATGCTGCTACTATTTGGGTTTTTGCCAGGTACTTGCGACTTGGATTGGCCTCCATGAAGACGGGATACTGGGCTAGAAGGACCATAGGTCTGACTCAGTAAGGCTATTCTTGTGTTCTTTTGTGAGCCAAGTAAAGGACAATCGAGCCATTGTAACATCACTGAAGAGTTTGGCTCTTAGACACTGATGGAATGAGGCATTATGACATCACAATCTCAGTGCTGGAATGCTG
This sequence comes from Geotrypetes seraphini, assembly GCF_902459505.1. Lineage (NCBI taxonomy): Eukaryota > Metazoa > Chordata > Amphibia > Gymnophiona > Dermophiidae > Geotrypetes > Geotrypetes seraphini. Next base: position 232,165,563 of record NC_047089.1, on the reverse strand, counting down.
CTAGGGTTTCTGCCAGGCACTTGTGACTTGAATTGGCCTCTTTGAAGACGGGATACTGGGCTAAATGGACCATTGATCTGACCCAGTAAGGCTATTCTTATGTTCCTATAACACAAGAGCAAACCACAAAACTAAGAAAAGACAGGTTAGTATTACGCTGTAATGTATTATCACATGATTCTAGCTGACCAATCATGAGGTTTGTGTTTACCCATTATCTAATGGCCTCTAGTGGAATCAGACAACACTGGTAGAGAGCCTGGCAGTGCACTTCAGGGGTATTATTCTGCATTCGCACTGCCTGCATGTCACTTTAGGAAACCACATACAATTTTTGCCTTCCACTGCTGGAACATGCTGCGAAAACATTTAAACCACATTCTCTTCAATAAAAGGATGGGGCTGATAGAGCAGGCTTTCACTGGCTCTTAGGAGGGTGCTTGGGCATAAGTGCTCGCCATTACGTTTTTTGCTCAGTTGTTGAATAGTCGGCGGTCCAAGTTTCTGTTATGATAAACAAAACATCAGTAAAGAGAGGAATGCAAGACCAGGGTCGTGGGCTGACAACAGCACTATACGTTACTGCGTGCTAGGCCCGAGGCACCTGTGAACTGGCCGACAATGTTTATGTATATTAATTTCATGTTCTACTGCCCTTTGATATATATCAGAAGAGCAGTTTACACACTGAGGAAGAGATAGGAACAATGTACCTATAGAATCCGAACAGGGGTAGGCAATTCCGGTCCTCGAGAGCCACAGGCAGGTCAGGTTTTCAGGATATCCACAATGAATATGCCTGAGATGGATTTGCATGCACTGCCTCCTTGAGATGCAAATCCATCTCATGCATATTTATTATGGATATCCTGAAGACCTGATCTGCCTGTGGCTCTCGAGGACCGGAATTGCCTACGCCTGATCTAGAGCAGTGGTTTCCAACCCTGTCCTGGAGGACCAACAGGCCAATCGGGTTTTCAGGCTAGCCCTAATGAATATGCATGAGAGAGATTTGCATATAATGGAAGTGAGAGGCATGCAAATCTGCTCCATGCATATTCATTAAGGCTAGCCTGAAAACCCGATTGGTCTGGTGGTCTTCCAGGACAGGGTTGGGAACCACCGATCTAGAGCATGGAATGTTGCTACTATTATGGATTCTAGAATCTTGCTACTCTTTGAGCTTCTGCAGGGTTCCGGAATGTTGCTACTATTTGGGTATCTGTCAGGTACTGTGACCTGGATTGGTCACTGATGGAAAAAAGAGACTAGGCTAGATGGACCATTGGTCTGACCCAGGGGTAGGCAATTCAGAGCCACAGGTAGGTCAAGTTTTCAGAATATCCACAATGAATATGCATGAGATGGATATGTATGCACTGCCTCCTTGAGATGCAAATCTATCTCATGCATAGCTGATTTAAAGAAAGGTTTGGACAAGTTCCTGGAGGAAAAGTCCATAGTTTGTTATTGAGAAAGGCATGGGGGAAGCCACTGCTTGCCCTTTATTGGTAGCATGGAATATTGCTACTCCTTGGGTTTTGGCCAGATACTAGTGACCTGGATTGGCCACCATGAGAACAGGCTATATGGCTTGATGGACCATTGGTCTGACCCAGTAAGGCTATTCTTATGTTCTCCCTCCTTATACACCTCCCAGTGAACTCCGTCCATTCCTCAGATCAGCTGTTCTTAGCTGTACCCTTCTCCTCCACTGCCAATTCCAGACTTCGTTCCTTTCATCTAGCTGCCCCCTATGCTTGGAATAAACTATCTGAGTTTGTCCCCCAAGCCCCTTCCCTTGTTTAAAAGCAGACTGAAAACCCATCTTTTTGATATAGCCTTCAATCCATAACCCCACTCCCCACTGCCCACCAACCCAGCCAGCAGATTAACCATTCCCCGTAACTGTATTTTATAATTTATTTATTTATCTAATTTGAGAGCTCAGAATGGGTTACAAGGTAGCATACATAATAATTAAACAAACAAGACACAGAAAACTAAGGCAATACGGGCTACAGTGATATTCGTCTAATACAATTTTTCATCCTGAATTAGCAGACACAAAACAAATATTTATAACACTAGTGTTTAAGCCCGTTACATTAATGGGTGCTAGTAAAGCCTCCTTCCCTCACATGTCCCCTATTTTTAGCCCCAGCTTCAGCTCTAAACCCATTTTTACCCCCCAGCCCCCTTCTCCCATCTTTTCCCTTTCAGCCCCAGCCCCCTTTTCTCACCAGCAGCATTTCCCTCCCCACTCCACTTCCCTGTGCAGTAGCAGTAGAAGCATACCCTCCCCCTCCATTTTCCTGTGCAGCAGCAGCATTTCCCTCCCTCAACCCACTTCCCTGTTCAGCAGCACCTCTTCCGTGCTCCCCCTGTCCCTCTTCCCTGCTACCCCGGTCCAGCAGCACCTCTTCCCTGCTCCTCCGGTCCCTCTTCCCTGCTCCCCCTGTCCAACCGTACCTCTTCCCTGCTCCTCTGGTCCAGCAGCACCTCTTCCCTGCTCCCCCGGTCCAGCAGCAACTCTTCCCTGCTCCCCCGGTCCAGCAGCACCTGTTCTCTACTCCCCCTGTCCAGCAGCACCTCTTCCCTGCTCCCCCGGTCCAGCAGTACCTCTTCCCTGCTCCCCCTCACTGCCTTCCATACTTTGTCCCTCCCACACCCTCCGAAGCCAACCTGCCTGCCAGCCATCCCCCTGTGCAGTAGAACCCTCTCCCCCCGCCACTATCGCCACCGTGCAGCCGACCCCACTGACCCTCCCACCACGAGACGACCGTCGAACCTACTGGCTCCAGCAGCTGCCACATCACATAAAGACGCTGCTTCGCAGCCTTCCCATGCTCTGATTTCCTCTGTCGCATAATTCATAGTAGTAATAGTAGTGTGAAGAGTTTCAGTCTTTGGGAAGCAGAGCTGAGATTGTGATGTCATAATGCCTCATTCCACCAATAAAAGCCAACCTCATCAGTGATGTCACAATGACTTGATTGTCCTGTACTCCCCTCTGCCTTCCAACCTAGCCAGTTCCCCTTAACTGTATCCTTGACATCCTGTTTGCCTCTCTTGTCTGTTTAAACTGTAAGCTCTTTCAAGCAGGGACTGTCTTCTTTGTGACTCTCTACAGTGTTGCGTACGTCTGATAACACTATAGAAATAATTCATAGTAGTAGTACTCCACCTTCGTATACCGGGATTTGGTTGTTGTCTCCCCTTTGGTCAGTGGAGTATTTGAGGTTCTTTTTTGCCAACCTGACTGCTTGAATTTGCATATGCTCCACCTTGGCCTGATCCGACTGAAGCATCTCGTATTATAGCGGGGAGTGCATTATCTTGACTTTCAGAGTACTTAACATTTCAAAAGCAAGCTTGTAGCAATTAGTGCTTGTTGTGTGATGGAGATTGCTGTGTTGACTGGGCCAATTAAGAGATCAATTAGCGAGGCTGAGAGTGCTTAGGCAAATGGTCTTGGGTGACACTGGTCAGGCACTCACTCACTCCACACATTAGTGAGAGCTGAAGTGTATCATTCACAAGGTACTGCAGGAAAAGCATGCTACCTTTTCAGCTGCTGTGGCAGGCGGCCTCCTTTTCCGTAATATATTCATAGAACTTACTAATGGGAGCACTTTGATTGAGATGAAATCTGGTCGTGCCCTTCGACTGCAAACTGCCCAAGGACGTTCCAACTCTCACTTCATACCGAGCCACTGGAATCGACTGCCCCCGCAGATCAGACCCCTTGAAGGACTCCTCAGCTTTAGGAAAGCAATGAAAACATACACTTCTCCCTCCGTATTTGCGGTTTCAGCAATCGCGGTTTTTAGCTTGCTGGCCCCTCCCCCCCAAATTACATCAGCTTGCATAGAGAAATCGCTGATTCCAAGCGTGCAAGCATGCACAGAGGGAAATCCCTTTTCTTCAAATTCACTGAGTTTTGGAATAACCTTCCTGCCCCGCTGCGGAACCTAGGCTCATTCCAATTATTCCGAAAGCATCTGAAAACCTGGCTTTTCTCCAAAATGTAAAGCTAGCTATCCTCTTCATAGCCTCTAATTTCTTATTATTTCCTTCCCTCATTTATTGAATTACCTGTAAACCATGTCGAGCTCTATCTTTATGGAGCTGATGCGGTATACAAACTTAAGGCTTAGTTTAGTTTAGTTTACAGAGAAAATCGCCAATTACCGGCACTTTCTTCACCATATTTTGTCTCTTCTTCAGGAACAGGCCAGGTCTCCCACCGTGTTGTTCGCGGTTTCACCATATTCACGATGGTTTTTAATAGAAAACAGCGAATGACATATGAAAAAGTCATTTGCGGTTTTTCTGTATTTGCGGGTCTGTTAATTCCCTATCACAGCGAATACAGAGGGATAAGTGTACTTCTTGAAATGTATATTGGTAGAGGATCCCAGTATCTATCACATTAGGAAAAAAAACTTATATTAAAACATCTTCCACTGTAACTATGGCAAATTTAACCTGTAAACTCTACCCTGTATATTATGTTTATTCGACCCCCTAGTATGTATCAAATTAGGACATAATCTTGTATCGTAAACTTGTACTTTAATGATGTCATACCGTAACCTGTTAACTATATTTTATGTATGTTTAATTTGTAACCCGTTCTGAGCTCTTTGGGGAAAATGGAATCGAAAATGGAAATAAATGCACGTCTCCCTCCGTATTCGCTGTGATAGAGGATTAACAGAACCGCAAATACAGATAAACCGCAAATAACTTTTTCATGTTATTTGCTGTTTTCTATTAAAAAGCATCGTGAATATGGCGAAACCACGAATAACATGGTGGGAGACCTGGCCTGTTCCTGAAGGAGAGACAAAACACAGTGAAGTAAGTGCCGGGAATCGGCGATTTTCTCTGTAAACGCTTGGAATCGGCAATTTCTCTATGCAAGCTGATGTAATTGGGGAGGGGGGGGGGGTGTGAAGCCAGCAAGCTAAAAACCGTGAATATTTGAAACCACAAATGCTGAAACCGCGAATAAGGAGGGAGAAGTGTAAATATGGTTTTAGCAACCTCTGATGGAGGGTGCTGCTGGCTGCCTTGTAATGTGGGTAGCAGCTCTCTCCAAGTCGCCCCAGATTCAGGCTGAAATGGTGCTGGTGATGCCTTGTTCAAGTTTGCTTGTATTTGTTATAAATCGGCTTGTCACCTGGCTACCTTCTTTCCCATTTTACTTTGAACCACTCAAATAAGTCCACACTTAGAGTTTGTTTGTTTACATTTCCTTCTGTTAAATTGTGTTGTTATAAAAGATTTTTCTCTTTTCAGGCTGCTAAATTGAATGGTTGGTTTGGAAAAACTATGCTAGGAGCTTCCTCCAATCTTCAATTTCAAATATGTTTATTGAAGTTTTATCAAATACAAAACGCAAGTAAACAAAAAGAGTGATAAGAACAATGAGGTCAAAGCTGGACAAATCAATGGTACAGCATAACATATCATGTAATACAGCATTGCGAGGAACAGGTAGCCGCACCAAGCAGTTCAGACAAGGCAAAATGACAACCTGGAGAGGAAAGAAAAGAGATGAAAGATCAGAGAGGGAAGAAGAGAAGATCACGGAGGTAAGTAGAGAACAAAAAGTTAGAAACAATGGAAGAGGACAGCAAAGGGTCGAGCAGTAGAGAAACAAAGGTATTAGAAGTGAGGGTGAAGAGGCAGGGACGAGAAGAACATCAACAGTTATACAGAGATATGAGTAATAGGATCCCAGATCTTAGACACGATGAGTTGTCTATTAGAAAATTCAGCCGCTTTCAGTTCATAGGAATGTATCAGAAGAATAGTATTCCACCAAAAGGTAATATTAAGGGAATTCGCAGTTTTCCAGTTATGTAAAATCATTTGTATCATAATAGCAAGCAAGATATTAAGTAAAGACCTTTGGCAAGGGGTAAGGCTATCATCAATGGCCAAGGCCCGGAAAATAAGGACATCCAGAGAGAAAGATGCTCGGAAGCTTCCTCCAATCTTGATCTTAGAAAATTATTGAAGACCCAATTATTTGATAAATTTGTATTCTAATTGTATTCTGTCGTCGTTTTAAAATTTTATGCATTTCTTATGTTCTATTATAAACTAAACTAAACTAAACCTTAGGTTTGTATGTAAGTGCTCGGCCGAAAAAGAGGAATCTTCCTTCGCCCAACACAGCGAGAAGCGAAACAAAAGAAAAGCAAAGCCGATGTCACAAGGAATTTCATTGGAAGTTCCTATGGGAAATCCCAAGTAGGATCCTATGTCATGTCCCCAACCCATCATTGGAATCAAGAGGAATCTTCCTGCGCCCAACACAGCGAGAAGCGAAACAAAAGAAAAGCAAAGCCGATGTCACAAGGGATTTCATTGGAAGTTCCTATGGGAAATCCCAAGTAGGATCCTGTGTCGTGTCCCCAACCCATCATTTTTCCCCTTTACTTTCAATTGTTCTTTTAATACCAATGGAGTTCGTCCCTTCTTTCCCCTTGTTCCTGTTCATTTATTGTCCAAATTTTGTCCTGTTTATATTTTGTGTTTGCTTTGTACCCCCCTATTTTTATTATTATGGACATCGCTTAGGAAATTTTATAAGCATTTTTGTCAAATTTTAATTAAACTTGAAACTTGGTTTCGGCAGAACACTGCCTTCCTCAGGGGACATACCAGTACTGCTTTCACTATGTTCTTAAAGGTCTTTTTCAAGACTACCTGAAATAGAGATACCACTGTAATATCCTGTTTTAAAGAACTTCACGGTCCTGCGGTATATAAACTCTTGTTATTATTATTATCAGTTTGGTATGTCTCCTGAGGAAGACAGTGTTCTGCCGAAACCAGGATCCTAGTTGGGACTTCCCGTAGAACTTTCAATAAAATCCTTTGTGCTGCATTGTGACATCAGCTTTGCCTTTCTTTTGTTTCGCTTAGTGATATACAGTAAATGCAACAGAAAACGAAGGATAAAAATTAAAGAGCTAAGGCCGGTACTGGACAGACTTGCACGGTCTGTGTCCCATATGTAGTGATTTGGTATAGGATGGGCTGGGGAGGGCATCAACGGGAACTCCACTAACTTGGAACATGAGGATGTTGCTGGCCAGACTTTACGATAGATATCTTGCAAACAACTGCATGGTTGGAGTGAGCTTGGATGGTGACTTCAGCATTTGGAACCTAAGACAATTCCAGACTTTACAGTCTATGGCCCAGAAATATCAAAGAAGAGAGAAGTTAATTTAATCATGTATTTTTAATGGGCAGACCGGATGGACCGTTCGAGTCTTTATCTGCCGTCATTTACTATGTTACTATGTTACCTGGTAGAAACTCAAAGAGTAGCAACATTCCAGAGCTGAGATTGTGATGTCATAATGCCTCATTCCACCAATGCCTAAAAGCCAACCTCAGCAGTGATGTCACAATGGCTTGATTAGATGGCAACTTCAGCAGTTGGAACTTAGGACAATACCAAACTTTACAGTCTATGACCCAGAAATATCAAAGAAGAGACAAGTTAATTTAATCATGTATTTGTAATGGGTATAACTAATGGGCAGACTGGATGGACCGTTCAGGTCTTTATCTGCCCTCATTTACTATGTGCAACTGACAAGTTAATGGTATATAGCATGAGTCACATCCAAGCTGGGCCATGCTTATGGTTCCCTTGCACTTACATGCTGGCACGTTGACAGGCAAGTACACTTACACTCATGTGCTGATATTCTGTATACTTAAGCTTTCAGGATGTCCATTTATAGACCTGTCCTTTTAGCGACCATTACCTTTTCTTGTGGAATTTGGTGACCGCAAACTCGACAGATGTGCTCTGCAAATTAAAGGGAGCTATTGTGAAGGCATGTTGCTCACATTTTCACCAGAGGGCCCCAACCAAAATCCCTTCTGAGCTCAATTGTTTGTTCCCCTTTCTGTCTTGCATAACTCTTGGTCTCCTGCCATGTGAAGAAATCGTGACTAATACGGATTTCACATGTAGAATCCTGAATGTGTAAAGCGAGAAATCATGCTTTTTTTTTTTTGCTTTTCACTACATTTTTTCTGTTTTCCGAAAGTGGCAAACTACAGGGTAACTTATCCAGCTACAGCCGTAGTAGCCAAAACAAATGAGCACCTTGTCTGAAAAAGATTTCCAAGCTCATCTACGCTCAGGGCTTAATTTCTGGCAGAATGGCTAGAAACCCAGTGCCATCACTTCTTTTTGAACTCCAGAGCCAGACTAGCCGAGTAGTGTGTCCAGGGCCAGAGTTTCCTATAGGCTAACTAGGCTTCAGCCTAGGGCCTCAAGATCAAGAGGGGCCTACATTCAAATTGTTAGCAAAATTAAAATTACACTATTCTAAAAACAGTGAACACTAAAACACTGAACCGAAAATAAGGAGAAATTCTACGCTTCGGGATCGGAACCGGCTCCGGCCGCAACGGGGCGCCGACTCGGCTTCTCCCTTTCTTTTTCTCGCCCTGGGAGGAGGATCGGGGAGGGAAAGACGTCAGTCCGGAAACAGCTGGGCAAAATCCAGCCCCGCGGGGAGAGAGGCAAAATGTGGATCCGTCGGGACAGGGCGGCCCAGACTGGCATCGGGGGGGGGGGGGAAGGGGTTCAGTGGAAGGGGGATGGGAGGCAGACTGGCATCGGAGGGGGGGGTGAGGTGAGGAAGGACGCACTAGGGGCACTATGGACATAGGAAGGGGCAATGTTGTGTGTTATGTTTGATAAGTTATTGTTATAAGTACTATATATGGTGCTGAGAATAAATGTCCAAATAAGTGTTCTTGATTTTTTTTTAATTTATTATCCGTGTCACATTTTTTATAAAGGTTAGTACCAATACAACATGTTTCATTTAATATATTGATATATATCACAGTAATGATGTATTTTATTATCTCTCATGTAATTTACAAACTTAAAAATGGGAGGTGAAAGGGCCTCATAAGTGGAATAACCTAGGGCCTCTTTTCATCTAAATCCAGCCCTGAGTGTGTCCCAGGCATCCCAAAGACCAGAGGAGTGAGGGGCTATGAGTCTGTAGCAGAGCAGGAAAGGGTCATGCTGCTCCCCGAAATCAGCTCCTCTTCTGTTATTCATGCCCCTAGAAGCCCCTCCCCCCCCAACACACGCACACATGCAAACACACAATCTTCCAGCTCTACTTTCTACTCTCTTTTTGTTCACAAACTAAGGGCTGGATTCACTAAAGTCCCGAAATCTATCCTGTTCATGTCCTATCCGTTTCCGAGTCATTGTAGCCGATCGATGCAGTACAGCTTGTCCATGCAAATGATCCAATCGTAAATACGCCGCTATTAGCGCTGAAACATCGATCGACGCACGTGCGCACTATATCCTTGTTGGTTTTGAAGCTCATAACGCATGCGGTAGCTCTTTAGGAATTCACTGCGTAGAAATGGGGCGTGATTTAAGCGCGGACGTCATTAGCGGGCTCCGAATGCGCCTACCGCAAAGCATTGTTGTCGTAAAAAAGGCAATAAATAAGGAAGTATTCTTACCTTACCTGGCCCATAAAAGTTTTATTTGATTTTTGTGTTGTTTTTTTTTGTTATTTGGCATTGATATTTGAAATGTACAATGTGCAAGGAGAGCACGGGTTTAATCCTTGATTTTCTCTCAATGCGCATTACAAATCCAAGATTCATTCCTGCATTCGCTATGCGCATTCCAAAAAAAAGAAATAAAAATTATTTCTAACACTTATGTACATGAAGGTTTACATATATTTAAAAGTTTTGATATATTTGGGATTTCTGGAGGGGTAGATATATATTTTTGATGGGGGTTCTTAACATGCACGCTTCAGTTGCTAGGCAGAAATAGCCGGCGAATATGTAAATGACTGGTCCTCAGCAGTCATAACTTTTTGGAACGGAAAGGCCAGTCGGTTTAGACGCAATGGTTTCATGATCGCATAGGGTGCGGATGTGGTCTGGAAGGTGGTTAGTGAATCGAGCTGGAGCCGGAAATTGAGCGCAAATCGAGCGGTACACGATCGGCTTGCTTTGTGAATCTAGCTCTAAGTCCTGTTTAGGCTTATACATAATGGGAGAACTGAGAGAAGTTTTGTTTTATAGATGAGGAAAGTGTGAATAATGCCCTGGAGGCAGATAAAGTCTAATCCTGCTCCGTGTATTAGGCCAGGGTTTCTGGGTCCTGCTTTAAATCATGTAGGGATTGATTCTGTGAAATCATTTTGCATATTAAAAGATGAATATGGAAACATTTGCAGGTGGAACTGAAAGCTAATATTGTGAGATCATCGAGTACCGCTGTACCTTGTGAGGCTTAGGTTAATGAGTTCTCCTAGGGTTACCAGGATTTGCATGTGATGAAAGAGGACATGTGGGCCCATCCCGTTCCACCCTCAGGCCCGCCACTAGGTCCGCCCCATTCCACCTCCGGCCCCACCCTGTTTCGCTTGACAACCCCAGCCCCAAGCAAACCTCGTCTCTTCAGGCTGGGGCTAGAATGCATCTGATGCACACTCAACCCCGATCTTGCCGGGTTTAGAAAAGCCGCCCGGATGCCCGGACAGTCCTCTGAAAAGAGGACATGTCTGGGTAAATCCAGACGTCTGGTAAGTTCTCCTCCTCCCTAGTTCACAACTGCACTCCATATTGGGAATGATTCTAGAACTGAGCAACTGGTAGGAAACCTGTTCTATAGTGCCACGTACTTCAATGCAAGGCCCAAGCGCCAATGGCAGCCTTTGGAGACCTCTGAGGTGGCCCCTATCATCTTTCTGCTTTCTTTCTTTTTTTTTTCCCTTACTATCTGCCTCTCTAACCAAGCTCACAACAGAAAGGAGGAAGTACCATATTTTTCGCTTCATAAGACGCACTTTTTTTCCACCCAAAATTGGGTGGAAATTTCAGTGCGTCTTATGAAGCGAAAGTAACTTTTTTAAACACCCCCCACCCCGGTGTAACTTTTTTAAAATGATCCACTCATTGGGGGGACGCGGGCTGACTGCTGCCCGCTGCTGCTCCTGCTCCCTGCTCACCGCCGCTGCTCCCTGCTGGCTGACGCTGCGCAGCAACTCAAAGAAGGTAAGGGAAGAGCCAGTTTGCAGCGATTGCACGTCACCAGCCCACAAGCCTCCCGACGTTAGAACTGATGTCGGTTTTGACTTCGGGCGAAAGATTGTGGGCCGGCGACATGCAATCGCTGCACGCTGGCCCTTCCCTTTCCTTCTTTGAGTTGCGGCGCAGCGGCGGCGGACTGGGGCCAGAGGAGGAGGAATCGGCGGAGAGTAGGCAGGTTTCATCGCGCAGGGGGAGAGGAAGGCAGTTTCTGGTGCAGCAGGGAGGACAAAGACTGGACGGAAGTGAGAGCAAGGAGGCACAAACTCAGGACATGGAAGGGAGAGAGAACGAAGGACAAAGGCTAGAAGGTAGTGAGGGGCACGAACTTGGGACATGGGAGGGAGGGAATAGAAAGGGACAATTCTTGGGACTGAGTGAAGAAAGAAAGGAAGGAAGGAAGAAAGAAAGGAAGGCAGGAGACTCATGAAATCACAAGACAACAAAAGTAGGAAAAATTATTTTATTTTCAATTTAGTGATCAAAATGTGTCAGTTTTGATAATTTATATCTGCTGTGTGTATATGAAAAATGAAATGAACAGCCTAGCAGAGAGGGGGACAGGGTGCAGAGCCTGGCAGGGAGAGTGGGGTTGGGTGCAGAGCCTGGCAGGGAGTGAGGGGAGCTGGGTGCAGAGCCTGATATATATTAGTACACAATTTGGTTCAGAATGTTTTTTTTTCTGGTTTTCCTACTCTAAATCTAGGGTGCGTCATATGGTCCGGTGTGTCTTATGGAGCGAAAAATACAGTAGATGAGGAAAGAGCTGCATGCTTGAGGGAGAAGACATTTCTCAATAGACAAAGAGAATGCATGTGGAAATGCTCTTCTCCATTAGGATAACCTCAATGAAGGTGGGCTGGTGGAAATGGATGCCCTTGACACATATTAAACATAGAAACATAGAAGATGACGGCAGAAAAGGGCTATAGCCCATCAAGTCTGCCCACCCTACTGACCCTTCCTCTTAAGTCTATACCTAGTGACTATTTATTCAGATTGACCCTCTTAGGGATCCCCTATAGGTATCCCATTTATTCTTAAAGTCCCATTTATTCTTAAAGTCCAACACGATGCAGGTCTCAATCATCCCATCAAGTCTGCTGACCCATCCTCTTAAGTCTATACCTAGCGACCGATGTTTCAGTTCGACCCTCGTAGGGATCCCACATAGGTATCCCATTTATTCTTAAAGTCCAGCACGCTGCTAGCCTCAATCACCTGCGCTGGAAGCTCATTCCAACGGTCAACCACTCTTTCTGTGAAGAAATACTTCCTGATGTCGCCATGAAATTTCCCGCCCCTGAGTTTGAGCGGATGCCCACTAGTGGCAGAGGGTCCCCTGAGAAAGAAGATATCATCTTCCACCTCGATACGTCCTGTGATGTATTTAAATGTCTCAATCATGTCTCCCCTCTCCCTACGTTCTTCTAGAGTGTAGAGCTGTAGTTTGTTTAGTCTCTCCTCGTACGAGAGACCTTTGAGTCCCGAGATCCTCCTGGTGGCCATCCGTTGAACCAACTCGATTCTAAGCACATCTTTACGGTAATGTGGCCTCCAGAATTGTACACAGTATTCCAGATGAGGTCTCATCATGGTTCTGTACAATGGCATTATGACTTCAGGCTTCTTGCTGACAAAGCTTCTATTGATACATCCCATCATCTGCCTTGTTTTAGATGAAGCCGTCTCCACTTGATAGATGAAGCCTACATGGGAAGACATTTGGAGGCTCTCCTTCGATTCTTTTGGATCCAAAGTGGCCCCAACTTAAAACTTAGTGAAGACCACTGCTATAGAGGAATCTAAAATCAATTTTCTTTTATAGATTACTAACGTAACCATGAAAATGTGTGTTTATAAGTTAGGTGCAAGCACTTACATCAGACGGAGAGCTGGTGCATGTGTATCAAAAGGCTAGTGATATGTATATAACTCTATGCACATAAGCTCGAGTCCTGCCCAGACCCCACCTAGGTGTCTGCCTTCTTCTAAAACAGTGTATCTCAACTTCTTCAAGCCAAGCACTCCCTAAATCTAACAAATATCAACTGAATACCTCATCCAAGCTCCACCCCAGACCCACTCAAGCTCCACACCTGGTCTGCCCAAGCTCCACCCTTGATCCCACCCCCATAATAATAGTACTAATTGTAATGCACTTTCTTCCATTCATTTTTCATATACACACAATATAATTTTATTAATACATAATGTAACCACAATATTTGAAAAACACAAAGCACACTTTACGCAGAGAAAATGTTGATTATCATTTATATTTTGGGGGGGGTTCCAAAGAGGTCAAGGCAGATAACTTTTAAAATATGCAATGCCATCTCAGTAACAACTATAGAAAAATAGACAAATATAGTACAAAATATAGACAGCAGATATAAATTCTCAAAACGGTCACATTTTGATCACTAAATTGAAAATAAAATCATTTTTCCTACCTTTGTTGTCTGGTGATTTCATGAGTCTCTGGTTGCACTTCCTTCTGACTGTGCATCCAATATTTCTTTCTTTCTGCCTCCTGCATGCTTCCTCTCCTCCAGGCCTCACTCCCTTCACCCAACCAACATCTCTCACTGTCCCTCCACGAATCCAACTTTTCTTCCTCCTTCCTCCACCCCCATTGGCAGCGTCTCCCTCTCCCTCTCTCTCTCACTCTCCTTCTCTCCTTCCCTCCCTTGCTGCAAAGGAAGTGGGGGAAAAGAGGGAGATCCAGACTGCATCTCTCCCACCCCCTCTACTGCAACGTCCAACATTTCTCCTTCTCTCATCTCCTGGATCATGTGCAGCGTTTTTCACCTCTGCCTATTTATCCTTCTATCACCCCTCTCCAGCACCATGCTACATCTCTCCCTCCATCACTATGTCCAACATTCCTCCCCCTTGCATCCCCTTCAATCTGTCCCTCTGCTCCCTCTCTATCACCATATCCAACATTTCTCTCTCTCACCCCTTTCTACCTCTTTATATACTACTGGCAGAATTCTGTGCATCTCTCCATCACTTCATTCTGCTCCTGGATCTAACATCTCCTTTCTTTTCCCCTTCCACCTCCTGTGTATCTCTCTCTCTCCTTCTCATCTACCCCATGTCTAAAACCTCTCTCTCTCCCCTCCTTGTGCCCTGTGTCAAATCTCTCTATCTCCCTCCATGCACCATCTCTCCTTTCCTCCCCTCCATTATTTGCAATTTCATCTTCTCCCCTTACCATGCATGCCTCCCTCTGTTCCCCCATCTTTCCTTCTTCTCACCCTCCCCTCTCCTCGTGGCACTAGATTTTCTTCCTCTTCCCTCCCCCTGTGCCATCAGATATCCTTCCACTCCTTCCCTGTACTCCAAGGCTTGCTTCTTCAAGTCGCAGTATTGGCAGTGACTCTCACATGCTGCCTGCTGCTAACCTGGAAGTCTCCCCTCTTCAATGGAGAGACTTCCGAGTCAGTGGCAGGCAGTGTGTGGGAATTGCTGTTGATACTATGATGAGATTTGATGTTGATTCAGCCCCCCACCTCCAATTTGATGCTGATTCGCCCCCCCTCGCCTCTGATTTGATGCTGATTCACCCCCTCCCCGCCTCCAAACTAAACAGTAATGGTAAGCAGGCTGCTCCGTGGCCTGCCCACCAGGGCTTCCCTCTGACGCATCATCAGTGATGTCATCAGTGTCGCAGCAGAGAGATGGCCCCAGAGGAAACAAATCCATTCAAATCAATTCACCAAAGTGAAATGGTGAATCAATTCAAATGAATCGGGCAGCACTACCCCCAACAAGTGGCTCGCATACTCCTAAGGGCACGCATACCGCGCGTTGAGAAACACTGCTATAAAAAACATGCTAGAACAGTGCTTAGGCATAATCACTAATAATAATACCCTAAGCACGCATGCGCACTCCTACCTGCATGTTCCGTGATCCATAGGTCCATGGCACCACATGCGCTGTAGAAGGACTCAGCGGTGGTTTCTTCTGCGCATGCGAGGCACTTTAAGCAGGGACGTACGGATGTGACTCCCCCCTCCTGACCTCACTCTGTCTAACTAGACAACGGCCCCACACTCACGGCCCCCAGGTAATGTTCTGCAGCCTGCGGTCTGGCTGGCTCCCTTACACTCCCTGGCTGAAGTTATTTTTAAGTTCAAAGCCACGGTGGTGGCTCCTCTCATGAGCTGCACCTGCGTTGGATAAGGCTTCCGACGCAGACAGGGATCATGAAAGGAGCCGTCGCAGCAGCTTTAAACGTAAAAATAACTCTGGCAAGGGACTAAGGGAGCCGGCCATAAACAACCAGCTGCTGGGAAGGGAAGGAAAAGGATGGGGGGAGGAGGAATTCTGCTGCTGCACAGGGATGTGGAGGGGGAGGGAAATACTGTTGCTGCTGCACAGGGAAGTGGAGGGGGAGGGAGGGAGGGAGAAAGAAAGAAAGATAGACAGCGGGAGGGAGACAGAAAGGAAGAAAGACACAGGGGCAGTGAGAGAGACAGGAAGACAGACAGACAAAGGGGGCTAGGGAGAGAGTCAGACAGAAAGAAAGACAGACAACGGAAGGGAGAGAGACAGAAAGAAAGAAAGACAGGGGCAGGGAGAGAGACAGAAAGAAAGAAAGACAGACATATATTCTAGTACCCGTTAATGTAATAGGCTTAAACACTATTGTTGGCATATTACAAATAGGCCTATATATGTCATTATTCTAATGAAATAAGAGTGCAATCAACATCCAAGTGTACAGGTGTACTTCATAGAATTACCCTTATATGGTGTTTATTGTTTATTGAAAGCTTCTATACCGCTGCTAATGTTTAGGGGAGTCAATTCACAGCAGTTTATATGAGCTTCTGTAATGGTGTTACAATGCAGAGCTTGTGTTTCCTGGGATGGTTTCAATACAGACATTATTGAACCATAATCAATACATTATTAAACCTTAATCAATACTAGTGCTTTGGTAAAGGTGTTACAATACAGAGTTAGTGTTTTCTGAGCTGGTTCTCAATACAGCCTTCTTAAACCATAATCAATAATAAAACCATAATTAATCCTCTTTCTTACTTCTGCCTATCTACTTACTTATTCTTGTGACCAGGCAGATGCCGTGCCTACCAAGGTCCCGGTCAGGGCAGACATGAAAGGGGAGAAGAAGTCCAGGAAGGGAATACCCAAGGCCCGATCTGGTCACTGTGATGATTTCCCGAGTCTTGTTAACCCTCCTGAGTCAGGGGCTGGGTGCTTGCCCAGTCATCCACCAGGGGGAGCCGGGAGAACTAAGAATTCTCGAGGTATTCTGTATCCAGGTCACCACCAGGGGAGCTCAAGAGCCGTGCAGTTTCATGCTGACTCAGCTAGATCAGGGCGTGGTCCCTCATTTGAAAAGCCAGCAGCTTGGAATAGGCAGTTAAGCAAGCTAGGGAGAAAGTTGAAGTCTCTCTCTCCCGGTGTCCTTCCCAGACCAAGCAGGGAGGATAGCTATACACCTATGGAGGTTGTAGAAGCTGGTGACTCCCTGGATCTGCCAATATCGGATGAAGAAACTCCTATGGAGCTGCAAGGAGTATTGCCACAGGAGTTTGGAGAATTCCTTGAGCCAATGGAAGTGGGCTTAATCACCAGGTGCCAGAAAAAATCCTAAGACTGTGAGTTTTGTTTTGGACTTTGTTTTGAAACTGCATTTTTGGGTGGCATTGAAGAAGCTGAAAGTGTCTTTTTGGGGAGAGGTTTGCAAACACCCAGGGAGGGAATTTGAAGGCTGTTGTAAAGCTTTTGGAAAGGCAAACCTTGGACACTCTCTACCGCCCAGCAGTGCTTTTAAAGCTGCTGGAGGCTTCTGTTTTGGGAACTGTGATCTTTGAGGTACCAGAGCAGAGAACTGTATTTTGTGCATTAACACCTGCTGGAAAGCATGCAGTGAGAATCCTGAGGCAAAGTAGCTCTGAGGAGAGCAAGTCCTCAGGGGAATTATGGACTAGTGTTTGGAAAAGAGGAAAACCCTGAACTGGTATCTAAGTTTTTTTTTGTGTTCTTTTTTGGAGTTTTGATGAGACTTTGCTAACAGCACTTTTTACTTTGTTTGGATCATCCTTACCTTTATTTTTGAAGAGTAAATTTGCGTTATGAACATTTGTGCAACTGTGGTTGTGTTTTGATTTTGAGTTCCTTTTGTTCAATAAGGTTCCTGCAGGGTGACTCCAGCCCGGGTCACACGCTGGTGTACTTTTTATGTCTAGCCACTAGGAGCGCTGTAGAGCCCGGTCTTGGGCTGCCCTGTGGTTACAACATTTCTACTTGTAAATACCTATATAAAATACATCATATATTTATTCATATTATACACTCTTATACATACATACAAATAAATATATACATATATACATCCATATATAGTATCGTGTACTGTGCCCATATTTGCGTGCCTGAGATGCGTGTGCAAAATTAGTTGTATAACAAGCTCAATGGCATCAATAATCGGGTGCTAACATCCAACTGTTGATATTAATGGGTTGTGTGTTATTCTATAAAACAGTTATTATACGTCCATGTGCTAAAATAGTCCAAGCCTGCTGAATATGTTAGTTGTACTTGGTATGAAGATCTTGAAATTCTGGGGAGCAAGGGGGTGGGGTGGGTGGATGGGGGGGGGTCGACACGCTGTTTCGGTTATACTGTTTTTATAGTGCTTTGGATATTGCATTAGGAAGCGGGGGGGTGTTTTGATGTTTTTCTCTGTTTGACTTATTCAATAAAAATTGTTTCCAATAAAACAGTTATTCTACAAAAAAAGGGACGAGTGATAAAAAAAAAAATCCCACATAACTACCCTCCCCCCCACAACTCTCTCAGTCAGTTACTTCAGTGATACATAACTCCCTCTTCTACGAAACCACGCTAGCGGTTTTTAGGGCAGAAAGCCACGCTGAATGGTCTGTGCTGCTCCCGACGCTCAAGAAGTTCCTATGAGCGCCGGGAGCAATACGGGCCATTCGGCGTGGCTCACCGCGCTACAAACCGCTAGCGAGGTTTCATAGAAGAGGGATGTAAGTGTATTTAAGCAGCAATTATCTTGCTTCCTCCAAGTTCCCTCTTGACTTTCAGAAGGGCTGACCCAACCACCAAACTGCCCATTGTAACTTCTTGGGTAACTGACCCAACCTATTGTATTTGATATCCTGCCAAAAACCTAGGCAGTTTACATAAAATGAAACTTATTTGTGCAAATGCTCCAAAGGTGATAACATAATAAAATACAGAGGGACCGGTGATATTTAACTTATTTATAAATGATCTGGAAATTAGAACGACGAGTGAGGTGATTAAATTTGCAGATGACACTAAACTGTTCACAGTTGTTAAAACACATGCGGATTGTGAAAAATTGCAGGCGGACCTTAGGAAACTGGAAGACCTTGGGTCCATGTGGCAGATGAAATTTAATGTGGAAAAATGCAAAGTGATGCACATTGGGAAGAATAACCTGAATCACAGTTACCGGATGCTAGGGTCCACCTTGGGGGTTAGCACTCAAGAAAAGGATCTGGGTATCATTGTAGACAATACGATGAAACCTTCCGCCCAATGTGTGGTGGTGGCCAAAAAAAAGCAAATAGGATGCAGGGAATTATTAAAATACGGATGGTTAGCAAGACTAAGAATGTCATAATGCCCCTGTATCGCTCCATGGTGTGACCTCATTTGGAGTATTGCGTTCAATTCTGGTCTCCTTATCTCAAGAAAGATATAGTGGCGCTAGAAAAGGTGCGACCAAGGTAGTAAAGGGGATGGAACTCCTCTCGTATGAGAAAAGACTAAAAAAGGTTAGGGCTCTTCAACTTGGAAAAGAGACGGCTGAGTGGAGATATGATTGAAGTCTACAAAATCCTGAGTGGAGTAGAACGGGTACAAGTGGATCGATTTTTCACTCCGTCAAAAATTACAAAGACTAGGGTACACTCGATGAAGTTACAGGGGAATACTCATAAAACCAATAGGAGGAAATTTTTTTTCACCTAGAGAATAGTTAAGCTCTGGAACGCGTTGCCAGAGGATGTGGTAAGAGCGGACAGTGTAGCTGGTTTTAAGAAAGGTTTGGACAAGTTCCTGGAGGAAAAGTCCATAGTCTCTTATTGAGAAAGACATGGGGAAGCCACTGCTTGTCCTGTATTGGTATCACGGAATATTGCTACACCTTGGGTTTGGCCAGGTACTAGTGACCTGGATTGGCCACCGTGAGAACGGGCCACTGGGCTTGATGGACCATTGGTCTGACCCAGGAAGGCTATTCTTATGTTCTTAATGTACTCTGACCTTGAACTGAATAGGTAAAGGTAGAATAGAAAACCTGATTAGCATAACATAACATTAGAAAAGACTAGGCAGTCACCTTGGACAGCAGCTTCTGAGGAGCTGCAAAACGATACATCCTGACAGCCACTCAAACTCATTTGCACGTAATGCTAAAAAATGTAAAGTAATGCACCTAGGCAAAAAAAATCCACACAGAACTTACACACTAAATGGTGAAACCTTGTCCAGGACCACAGTGGAACGTGATTTAGGAGTGATCATTAGCGATGATATGAAGGCTGCCAATCAAGTAGAGAAGGCTTCGTCCAAGGCAAGACAAACGATGGGCTGCATCCGTAGGGGTTTTGTCAGCAGAAAACCTGAAGTCATAATGCCACTGTACAGATCCATGGTGAGACCTCATCTCGAGTATTGTGTTCAATTCTGGAGACCACACTACCGGAAAGATGTGTTGAGAATTGAGTCGGTTCAGCGAATGGCTACCAGGATGGTCTTGGGGCTCAGGGATCTCACGTATGAAGAAAGGTTAAAAAAACTGCGGATGTACTCACTGGAGGAGCGAAGAGAGAGGGGGGACATGATTGAGACCTTTAAGTATATCACGGGGCGTATAGAGGTGAAAGATGATATCTTCAGTCTTACAGGGCCCTCGATTACCAGAGGACACTCGCTGAAAATCAGGGGAGGGAAATTTCAAGGTGATACTAGAAAGTACTTCTTCACCGAAAGGTTGGTCGATCATTGGAACGAGCTGCCTCAGCAGGTGATTGAGGCCAACAGTGTGTCAGATTTTAAGAGAAAATGGGATATTCACATGGGATCAATAGGGGAGTAAAAGTCAGGGAGTGGGTCATTGGTATGGGCAGACTCGATGGGCTATGGCCCTTTTCTGCCGTCAATTTCTATGTTTCTATGTTTCTATGTAATGGTAACATTCCATACATAACAGACTGCAGCATTTAATGCAAGCTGCATTATTCATTTTATATAATAGCAGCTTTGCATACCTAAGAACATAAGCATTGCCATACTCGGACAGACTGAAGGTCCATCTAGCCCAGTGGTCTTAAACTCACGGCCCGGGGGTCACATGCGGCCTGCCAGGTTCTATTTTGAGGCCCTCGGTATGTTTATCATAATCACAAAAGTAAAATAAAACAGTTTCATGATCATATGTCTCTTTAGCTATAAATGACAATATTATTATTAAGACTTAGCCTAAAGGAAAGATTTATAAACTATAAAATTTAGCTCACGCAAAATTGGCATTTCTTTAATAAGACATTAACTATTTTTTTTCTGAGGCCCTCCAAATACCTCCAAATCCAAAATGTGGCCCTGCAAAAGGGTTTGAGTTTGAGACCGTTGGGCTAGCCCAATATCTCGTTTCCAACAGTGGCCAACCCAGGTCCCAAGTACCTGGCAGAAACCCAAATAGTAGCAACATTCTAAAGCTGAGATTGTGATGTCATAAAGCCTCATTTCACCAATGCTTAAGAGTCAAACTCATCAGTGATGTCACAATGGCTTGATTGCCCTATACTTGGCTCATATAAGAACATACGAATTGCCATACTGGGACAGACTGAAGGTCCATCTAGCCCAGTGGTCTCAAACTCAAACCCTTTGCAGGGTCACATTTTAGATTTGTAGGTACTTGGAGACTCTTAGAAAAAATTAGTTTATGTCTTATTAAAGAAATAATAAATAAGAATTGGCTAAGCGATCCTTATCCCTGAAAAATTATATGAAAAACTAACAAAATATAATATAAGAAAATAACTAAGCAAATGGTCACTTATATAAATTATCAGTATAAGTAATAAATAAGAAATAATGACACATGACACTAAAGGACATCAGTATGAGCCTTAAATGGATAACATGCGGTGTATAGGCTCAGGCTATTTCTCATAGGTGACTAGCACCAGAACCTCAGTCCTAATGAGAATTGCCTCATACATCATTGAGTCCTTGTAAAGTGACCAGAAGTGCTAAAGTGAAAAAGTGCTAAAAGGAGAAGAAAAAACTTTAAATTCAGGGGGAAGGATAATAATAATAATTAACTAATAAAAAATAGAAAAACTCCCAAAAAAACCATCACAATGTGAAAAATCTGTGCTTAAAAATGCTGAGTGCAAAAAAGGAAAAAAAACTTCAAAAAATCAAGATTGCTAAGACTGTAAACACTCCTGTTGGGTAAAAAGAGTAAATAAATAACATCAAAAGTTCATAAAAGCTTAAAGTTCATAACATGCTGTAAAATTCATTGTGTAACAAACATAGCACCAAACAATCAAAAGCACCACAAAGTCCTAGCACCATGTCATTGAAACGTCTAATGAATTATAGCACCATCTGTTTCGTATGATTGAAACGTCCAATAAATTATAGCACCATATCAATATAGCACCATATATTTGTAGCACCTAGAAAAATAAGTACCATAAACTCAAACCGGCGCTTAATGAGTATTTAATCAGTACTTAGCTGAGTTTGGAATCAAAAAACACATATCGTCTTGCCAGATGGAGTCACCACTCGACAGAGCCCTGTTTCGGATCCTTCGTCAGGAGCGGGGATACTCTTCCACAAACATGTGTTTGGAGAGAAACTTTCAATTGTATTCTGGTGGCAGTAGTTGCATTTACTGCTGCTTGCACCATGTCCCACGACGTAAATAAGAAATGACAGTTTTACATGAGGTAAAACTCTTTATAGTTTATAAATCTTTCTTTTTGGCTAAGTCTTAATAATAATATTGTAATATATAGCTAAAGAGACATATGATCAAGAAACTGTTTTATTTTACTTTTGTGATTATGATAAACATACCGAGGGCCTCAAAATAGGACCTGGCGGGCCGCATGTGACCCCCAGGCCGTGAGTTTGAGACCACTGACCTAAACAATAGCCCGTTTCCAACAGTGGCCAACCCAGGTCACATGTACCTGGCAAGATCCCAAAAGAGTAAAACAGATTTTATGCTGCTTGACCTGGGAATAAGCAGTGGATTTACCCAAGTCCCTCTTATGGACTTTTCTTTTAACACATTTAAAAAATCCCGCTGTTTCACATTTGCATGCGATGCAGCTCATTATTATTTAAAGCACGTGGACCGCAAAGGTTTTGTATTATGCCACATGCTATTATGTTTATGTTTATTAAAATTTTGATATACCGCTCTAGCATGTTACTGACCTAAGCGGTTTGCGATGTAACAATTAAATAATGTACATTTTCAGCATAACACAGCTTAGTAGATGCTTTTTTGTAATCCCTCTGGAATTTACCTTAACCTACTAATGAAAAGACTTGAGCTTACTATAAATGAAGAGATATATCTGAAAGGGCAATTTTTTTTCTGAGTAAAATTATGTGCCTGTATGGGGCAACTGTAACCAAGTTCCCTTTAAGCTTTGCTGGAGTCCTCTAACTGCATTGCTTCCAATGGAAGGTAGTGCTTCAATGTAGTGCTTTCAGTCACTAGGGACGGGCAGGACCTCTGGAGTCCTGCAAAACTTGCCTGTCCCTGGCTATTGTACACTTCTCCCTCCGTATTTCCCGGTTTCAGCACTCGCGGTTTTGCTTATTCGCGATTTTTCGCATGCTGACTCCTCCCCCCAAACTTACATCATGAGTAAAGTACCTGTACTATACCGGTAAAAAAGTTTGGCGCTCACCAGCATTCACTGCTTCCATGCACCACTGCTTCCATGCTTTCACCCTCAAAATCGCTGCTTCCCAGGGTGCATTGAGAAAATCGCTGCTTCCATGCTTTCGCCCACAAAAATCGCTGCTTCAAATCTTTCACCCTCAAAATCGCTGCGTCCCAGCTTCCCAGTGTTCACAGAGGAAAGCACTACTTCCCAGCATGCATGGAGAAAATCGCGGCTTGCCTGCTATAAAAAGTTATTTGCGGTTTCAATAGTAAAAATGGTGGCTGTTAACCCCCCCCCCCCCACACACACACACACACCGAATAACATATAAAAAGTTATTCGGTGGTTTTTCCATATTCGCAGCTATGTTCTGCCCGCAACCACTGCGAATACGGAGGGAGAAGTGTAAATGCAATTTTGAAACAGTACCCCTCTCCCGCCCCCCCGCCACACACAAGCACACACTGGCAGGAATAGATGGAGGACTCCCATACAGTTTAGAGGGAACACAATCTAACCCAACCCCACAAACATATTTTTACCTGGAGATAGGGGTAAACAGTTTTTTAAGAGGCCATTTCCATATGCCATCCCTGAGTTGAACGTCTTTTTTTTTTTTTATTTAAACGGAGTCCTGCTCAAGTACACTCCTCAGAGGGTTTATAATCTAGGGGCCCCCTTTACAAACCCACAGTTGTAAGAAAGTCCCATTGCGGTAAATACGGCACAGCCCAAAGGAATTGAACAGACTGTCTAGCATTTGCTGCACTGGACTCGCTTCCATGGTTTTTTTTAAAAGGTGCCCAAGGTAAGAGAGCAGGAAGTGACTTGTGAAAGGATGGAAGGACCATCCTTAGGATTTGTACTCTATCTACTAGGTTCGTCCTCCACCGATTAATGCCTTAGGCAAATTACAAGGATGCAAGTTTTGGACTACAGAGAATTTTCTTTCCAGAAGGGAATGCCGCAGTTCCAGCGCAAATTTTGTTTTCTTTTTAATAATTGTCTCCTACCTAAGAAATAAGCATAGTTAAATACTATTCTACATTGTTACATACCATTCTAAGCTTCCCTGGATGGAAGCGTAGGTTTCAAAACATGATAATTAAGGGGTTTTTTTTTTTTCCTTTTGTAAAATACTGCTCTCTTTGACTAATAGAGATTGCAAGATCCAATTAGACTGGCATTCAAATAATTTGTAGATTAGCATTTTTGAAATGCCCATCTTTAGAAGGCAGGCCAGGCTGCCTAGTGCTCCAATTAAATGGTACAATTAGGGAAAATCCTCAGACATTTCTGAGGTCTCATTAGTAAAAGTGTTGGTTGCTGCTGGCATCTTCAGAGATCACAGCTGCGTCTGGGGCCTAACACCACCCACCTCATTTTGGGAGCTTCAGACGGTGACTCACTATTTGTTCAACCTAGCAGCTATTTTCCCAGTCTGTTTCGTTTAGAGGTACATATGCAAAAAGCCACAGACAATTGTCCTGGGATAGAAATTCTGCAGTTTTTTGGACTTGGTCTTCAGGAGAGGTAAATTCCAGAACTGAAGCAAGGCACTTACCGTAGCTGTGATTATAAAGCATGCTTGTCAGAGTCTGTCTACAGATATAAGCTGTCTCTGTGTACCCCAGGGAATGTACTACAGCATAGCAATGGTTATGGGACTTCCATGGAGAACCAACGTTTTTATTGCAACCAGTAAAACTTGCTTTAAACAATGTATTTAATAGTCATGTGGTTTGCTGGGAAGAAATAAAACATCGTTAAAGCAGTCATGATCAATCAACAGATCTGCGTGGACATCAAAGCGCAGCCCAGCAATCCATGTACTGGACGTGTTTGGCCCAAATTTAGAATTTAAGAGAACAGTTTTTAAAAGTGTTGAGCCATGTAAAAAGCACTTCTGAAACTATGTGGAAATGGAACCTTGCTGGCACTTTCACTGCCGTCATAAGGCGAAAGAGCTGGGACCCAGGAAGGTTGGGGGTGGGGAAGCATGCGTGGAGCTTTCATTAGGTACATTTCTCCGTTGATGCGCCGCTTTTCAGATCATTGACTGATTAGATCTCTCTTGGTTATTATGTAAATTTCCTTGAAGTCGATATTCAGTGCGTGGCGCAGTGGTTAAAGCTACAGCCTCAGCACCCTGAGGTTGTGGGCTCAAACCCACGCTGCTCCTTGATTCTGGGAAAGTCACTTAATCCCCCAGTGCCCCAGGTACATTAGATAGATTGTGAGCCCACCAGGACAGACAGGGAAAATGCTTGAGTACCTGAATAAATTCATGTAAACCGTTCTGAGCTCCCTTGGGAGAACGATCTAGAAAATTGAATAAATAGTGTGAAAAGTTTCAGCCTCTGATCACCAGAGCTGTTATTGTGACACCATAATGCCTCATTCCACCAATGCCTAAGAGCCAACCTCATCAGTGATGTCACAATGGCTGGATTGGGCAACAAAACAAAGGAGAAAGTCCAACTTTGTCTGCAGAAAAAAACCAAGCAGGAGAAACCAACAAAACTGCAGCCTGTGTACAAGATGCAGGCAAAAATGTATTGTACCCAAATTAAAATGCAAATAAGTCAAATAAAACCCTTTTACCAATCAAGGGACCCGACACGGTCCGTGTTTCGGACAAACCTTCGTCAGGGGTCCATGGTGAAAAAGGTTGGGACATACCATAAAAAAATGAAGATAAGTAACAAAGTGACTATATATTGTGTTCGCCGAGGATTGCTGCAAAAAGTAAAGCGTCTCAAGGAAGCAGTAAAAAGCTGTTGGGAACTGGGCAAGCCTAGGGGCGGATCTAAGGGGTCTGGATTTTCCAAACGGAAAATCTAGTAACCTTTCCCGAAGCTATCATAGACCCTTCTTTTGTCACTTTCACATCTTAGGGGAATGGGAAGGGGTCAGTAACCACTGGGAGATTAAAGAGGTGTCATGTCGTCATCCTTCCAGTGGTCAGTTGCTTAAATCTTTACGTACCCTGGACATGATTGAAGCAAGTCTAGATAAATGCATCCTTCTCTTTCGCCTTGGAGATTTCTTCCCATCCTAAATTTGTACCTACCCTAGTCCCAGCCCAAACACACCTCCAACACACCCCCTTGCTATTTGGATGAACTGCAGTGTAAACTGTCTAAATTTTGCCTTTCAAAAATCGTGATTTTCGGCAGATGGACGTTTTTGGGCCATTGTGAAACATCCATCTTCTGCTTCGAAAATGGGCACTACACAAACATGGTAGGTGAGTACAGATAATGTTGACCTGCACGGTTCATCCACTCTGCCCAATAAGATAAACTGCTGCATCTATCCCAGGGGTGTCCAACCTTTTGGCTTCCCTGGGCCGCATTGGCCGAAAAAAATGTTTCTGGGGGCCGCACAAACGCTGTAGCAAGACAGAGGAGGGAGCCGGCAAAGACGGTAAACACCCAGGGGCAGCAGAGGAAAACGCTGCATCGCCCTTGACCGGGGCCGCACAAAATACTTCATGGGGCTGCAGGTTGGACACCCCTGATCTATCCCCTTCATTTGAGACACTCCAATCCTTTGACATAGATCTGCTTTCAGTGCATTCACGTCTTAGACGGTCTTAGGGCAAGCTTACGTCAGGATAGAAGTATGCAAACTTTTAAGAGCTTGCATTTTTTTTAATAAAAAGGTTGAAAGTTCCAGAGTTTTTATGAGAAACCAAAAATATCATTTGATTCCCATTAACAGTGATAAGTGCACAGTAGGCAAGAAACAGAATGTATTTCTTGTATTCTTTTATGTAAAGGAATTGTTATACCCAGCCTGTCTCCACCACAAAGGGCCATCACATGAATTTTTTGTCGGGTCTGATGTCTGCCTTCAGAAGTATCGTGGCTGTGTTATCGAAGCCCCAAGGAAGTCTCATGAAAGAACTTCAGTAAATATGTACAGTTTCATTTGACTCCAGCCACTTAATGCCCCGACAGAGACTGCGAACCATCTTAATTTTTTCCAGAGGGGCATCTCGCAAAGACTAAACTGTGTAACATCAGATCTGAACATAAATAAACTTGCATGTTGCAAACGTCTCGTGAAGGGTTTATTCCTGCTCCTCCTCTCGCCAACCTCCCCCTCTCCTCTCCCCCTCATTTTTCAAGGAACAGGCCAAAAAGGGGTCAAATCTGCAGAATCTCTTTGAAGCTGAGTAAGCTCGACCACAAAATAAACCACTGGTAGAAAATAAATGATGGCATATAAATACCTTCTTACATAGTATATGGCTATCCCTAGCCGGAGATGTGGCAGCCACTTAGCCAAACCACAAGAGTTTAACAACAGCCCGAGGGAAACCGTGACATCATTCATTTGTAGTGTTGCTGCATGTTTTCTCTAGAACCTTTTTGTATTGTGAGGGGGTACGGATGTCAAACTTCATTTTATTCTTGTCGTTTTTATTTTCTCATGTCCCATGTTATGTGACATCCTCTTAATCTGAATGTCGTTTGTCTTTTCAATCACTTCTCTCCTGTTTTCTGCAGGGAGCAGAATCCTCCCATGAATCCAGCAGATCTGCTTGAAAATGAAAGAAACAATTAGGTAATTATACACCTCTGTCTTGGGAGCAGTCTAGCTAATCTGGTTTTCAGGATATTTTAAGAGAATGTGTAAGATGTAGATTAGAGGTCTGCACGGAAACGGGGATCGCGGGAATCCCGCGGATCCAGCGGGAGTCCCACAGGAATCCCGCGGGTCCTGCAGGAGTCACGCAGGAATCCCCCCCTAACCCACAGGACTCCCATGGGAATCCCCCTGTGGCCCACGGGACTCCCACAGGGACCCCCCTCTAGCCAACGGGATTCCCACGGGGATGGAAGGCTTTGGAAGCAGGGTTCGTCCATATAATATAATGGGCACATCAGTCTTAGTAAAAGTTAATTACCTGAACAGAAAACAAAAAAAGAGTTCCACCAAAGAGATTCCACAAGGAAAACAGCAGCGCAAACACAAAAGAAACTGTGGAATTGATGATCCTGTCAGAAGTAATTGCTGCTTTTTATGGGGACGGGCGGGGACGGAGGTAATTCCTTGCGGGTTTAGTGGGGGCGGAGAGGATCCTGACGGGGATGGGCGGGGACGGAGAGGATCCTGGCGGGGACAGGTGGGGACGGAAAAGATACGGGCGAGGACCGGTGGGGACGGAGAGGATCCTGGTGGGGACGGGTGGGGACGGAGAGGATACGGGTGAGGACGGAGAGGATCTTGACGGGGACAGGTGGGGATGGAGAGGATCCTGACGGGGACGGGTGGGGACGGAGAGGATCCTGACGGGGATGGGTGGGGCAGAAAGGATCCTGGCGGGGACAGGTGGGGATGGAGTGGATCCTGGCGGGGACGAGCGGGGATGGGTGGGATTTCTGTCCCCCGTGCAACTCTCTAATGTAGATACAAGTTAGAATCGCTTACACACTGGCAATCCGATGTACGCATCATTAGGGTTACCATATTTTCTCAGGGATACCCTGGACACGTGACCCTGCCCCATTCCGCCTCCAGACTCATCCTGTTCCACCAACTCCAGCCCCGCCCCATTCTGCCCAAAGCCCCGCCCCCCACAAAGCCTCTTCTGTTCTTCCGGACGAGCTCCAGCAGTGTCTGGAGAGCCCGGAGCATGCACGGATGTGTGTGACATCATCTGTGCATTGCTTAGAGGCCCTCCAGATATGGCCGAAGCTCATCGGGGCTTTCCAAAACCTGGACAAATGCCAGGTTTTGGAAAGTCTGTCTGGGAACAAAGCCACCAGCTACACATTGTATTCAGAGTCTGGTTCGGAAATGGCTCGCTCATCTTGTCATACTTTCGCCGGAGGCAGGCTACTTTTCCACAGCCCACCCTGTATATACCAATGAGTGCTGACCTGGGTTCATAGACAAAACCGCCGAAGACAAAGGCGCGTGCCGACAACTGAGCGCAAGACGGAAGCGTGCGCCGAAGAAAAAGAGTGTTTTTAGGGGCTCCGACGGGAGGTTTTGTTGGGGAACACCCCCCACTTTACTTAATACAGATCGCGGTGGCGTTGTGGGGGGTTTGGGGGGTTGTAACCGCCCTCATTATACTGGAAACTTAACTGTTTTTTAGGGAAAAAGTGAAGTTTTCAGTAAAATGTGGGGGGTTACATCCCCCAACCCCCCCCCAAAGTCCCCACAACGCGGCGCGATCTGTATAAAGTAAAGTGGGGGGGGTTCTCCCCCCAAGCCCCCCGTCAGAGCCCTTTAAAACAGTCATTTTCTTTGGCGCGCACCTCTGCATTGCGCTCAGTTGTCTGCGCGAACCTTTGTCCCGGCGCGCTTTTGACCTGACACCGCTGACCTGTCATGATGCATGCATTTATTAGACAAAACGGATCCATACTTGCCTAGCCACTTTGGTGACTCTAGATAACCTTGGGATGATCACCACACCCCTGATTAGGGCTACCAGACATCTGGATTTCCCCGGACGGCTTTTCAAAACCCTGCACTTTGTCCGGGTTTTGACAAGCAACGAGCGATGTCGGGATGCAATGCGGTGATGTCACACGCATGCACGTGATGTCATTGCGTCACCCCGGCGCATGCGCGAATACCGTCTGACGTCACTCATGCAGGTGAGGGGGCAGGGCGGGGGCGGGGGCGGGGCCATGGGTCAGGATTTTCCGTATGGAAAATCTGGTAACCTTAACCCTGATGACTCATCAAATGAGAACAATACATTCAGATGTCTGTCCTATCAGCTTTCTGTGGTATTTTCTGTACCTGCCACAATGACCATGGGCTGATTACAAAGAGGAAACTTGAGAAACAGATTCTACATCCAAGAAAGGTAGCAGGCATGCAAATTATCCATCAACATTTGGTACCGAAGCCTGGCTCCAGTCTCGCTTTTTGACAGGTACAAGAGTGTCACCGTTGCAACCATTGCGATAGTCAGGGACTGCTGTAGACCAGCACTTCCTGAAAGGAAGAAACTGACTTATAAAATTCAGTGTACTGTAGAGTCTGTGAAGTCCTAACACACTGAAGGGCTCTATGAGTCTCCACCTCCTATGCATAACTTAACATAGTTACATAATAAATGACGGCAGATAAAGCACAGTTACTTACCGTAACAGGTGTTATCCAGGGACAGCAGGCAGATATTCTTAACGTATGGGTGACGTCACCGACGGAGCCCCGGTACGGACCTTTTTAACTAGAAAGTTCTAGTTGGCCGCACCGCGCATGCGCGAGTGCCTTCCCGCCCGACGGAGGAGTGCGTGGTCCCCAGTTAAGATAAGCTAGCTAAGAAGCCAACCCGGGGAGGAGGGTGGGATGTAAGAATATCTGCCTGCTGTCCCTGGATAACACCTGTTACGGTAAGTAACTGTGCTTTATCCCAGGACAAGCAGGCAGCATATTCTTAACGTATGGGTGACCTCCAAGCTAACAGAGAGGGAGGAGGGAGGGTTGGCCATTAGGAAAATAAATTTTGTAACACAGATTGGCCGAAGAGTCCATCCCGTCTGGAGAAGGCATCCAGACAGTAGTGAGTAGTGAACGTGTGAACTGAGGACCAAGTGGCAGCCTTGCAGATTTCTTCGATAGGTGTGGAGCGGAGGAAAGCCACAGAAGCAGCCATAGCTCTGACTCTGTGGGCCGTGACAGCACCTTCCAGTGAGAGACCGGCCCGAGCATAACAGAACGCAATGCAGGCAGCAAGCCAGTTGGAAAGCGTCCATTTAGAGACAGGACAACCTAGACGGTTAGGATTGAAGGTCAGAAAGAGCTGAGGAGACGAGCGGTGAGCCCTGGTACGATCCAGGTAATATGCAAGGGCACACTTACAATCCAGCAAGTGTAACGCCTGTTCCCCAGGATGGGAATGGGGCTTAGGGAAGAAAACAGGCAATACAATGGACTGGTTGAGGTGGAAGTCCGAGACCACCTTAGGCAGAAATTTAGGATGGGTACGCAGAACCACCTTGTCATGGTGAAAAACAGTGAAAGGTGGGTCGGCAACCAGTGCATGCAGCTCACTAACCCTCCTGGCAGAGGTGATGGCAATGAGGAAAAACACCTTCCACGTAAGAAATTTGAGTGAAGTTGTGGCAAGAGGCTCAAATGGAGGTTTCATGAGGGCTGAGAGAACCACATTCAGGTCCCAGACGACTGGAGGAGGCTTCAGAGGTGGTTTGACATTGAAGAGGCCTCTCATGAACCGGGAAACCAGGGGATGAGCCTAAGAGGTTTTCCGAGGATAGGCTCATGAAACGCAGTGATGGCACTGAGGTGGACTCTGATTGAGGTCGACTTGAGGCCAGCATTGGAGAGAGAGAGAGCAAATAGTCCAGTACAGTTTCCACCGCCAGTGAGGTGGGATTGTGATGATGAAGGAGGCACCAAGAGGAGAACCGGGTCCACTTCTGATGGTAACATTGGAGGGTGGCCGGTTTCCTGGAAGCATCCAAAATACGACGGACGGGCTGAGACAGATTCTCTGGAGAGGTCAGCCCGAGAGAAACCAAGCTGTCAGGTGGAGCAAGGACAGATTGGGATGTAGTAGAGACTGATGCTGCTGTGTAAGTAGAGTAGGAAACACAGGAAGAGGAATGGGCTCCCTGGAGTTGAGCTGAAGCAGGAGGGAGAACCAGTGTTGGCGAGGCCACCGAGGGGCGATGAAGATCATGGTGGCTCTGTCCCTGCGGAGTTTGAAGAGCGTCCGCGACATCAGAGGTAGGGGAGGAAAGGCATAGAGGAACCGATCCGTCCAGTCGAGCAGGAATGCATCCGGGGCCAGACGATGAGGAGAGAAGAGTCTGGAACAGAACTGGGGCAGCTGATGGTTGTGAGGAGCTGCAAAGAGGTCCACCTGAGGAGTGCCCCAGAGAGCAAAGATGGAGTGGAGTGTGGGAGGATCCAGGGTCCACTCGTGAGGTTGAAGGATGCGGCTGAGATTGTCGGCCAGGGAGTTCTGTTCGCCCTGGATATAGACAGCCTTGAGGAAGAGACTGTGGGCTGTGGCCCAGGTCCAGATGCGGATGGCCTCCTGACAGAGGAGGGGAGATCCGGTGCCGCCTTGCTTGTTTATGTAGTACATGGCGACTTGGTTGTCTGTGCACAGGAGAAGAACCTGAGGGTAGAGAAGGTGCTGGAAGGCCTTGAGAGCATAGAACATGGCCCTGAGTTCGAGGAAGTTGATGTGATGTTGACGCTTCTGAGGGGTCCAGAGTCCCTGGGTGCGAAGATCTCCCAGGTGAGCGCCCCATGCATAGGGGGAGGCATCTGTGGTTATGATCATGGAGTGAGAGGGTAGATGAAAGAGTAGACCCCTGGAAAGATTGGAGGAGTTCAACCACCATTGAAGAGATTGCCGAAGAGACGATGTCACAGAGATGGGATGAGAAAGAGGATCGGTGGTCTGTGACCATTGGTTGGCTAGAGTCCACTGAGGTGTCCTGAGGTGGAGTCGCGCCAGAGGAAGTACATGGACCGTTGAGGCCATGTGGCCCAGGAGGATCATCATCTGCCGAGCTGGAATGGAGTGATGAAGGAGCACCTGACGGCAGAGGTGGAGCAGAGTTCGATGGCGGTCGGAGGGGAGAAATGCCCTCTTTAGAGTGGTGTCGAGAACTGCTCCAATGAACTGAAGTCGCTGTGTGGGAAGCAGATGCGACTTGGGGTAGTTGATCTCGAAACCCAAGAGATGGAGGAACGAGATGGTGTGATGAGTGGCTTGAAGTACAAGCGGAGACGTAGGTGCTTTCACCAGCCAATCGTCCAAGTAGGGGAACACCTGAAGGTCGTGAGACCTGAGGAAGGCCGCCACCACAATAAGGCACTTGGTGAACACTCTGGGCGATGATGCGAGGCCGAAGGGTAGCACTTTGTACTGATAGTGATGGTGCTGTATCTGGAACCGTAGGTAGCGACGTGAAGTCGGAT
The DNA here is from genome assembly GCF_902459505.1 of Geotrypetes seraphini. Taxonomy (NCBI): domain Eukaryota; kingdom Metazoa; phylum Chordata; class Amphibia; order Gymnophiona; family Dermophiidae; genus Geotrypetes; species Geotrypetes seraphini. Next base: position 232,132,525 of record NC_047089.1, on the reverse strand, counting down.
GGATTGGAATGTGAGTGTAGGCCTCCTTGAGGTCTAGGGAGCATAGCCAGTCGTGGTGGGAGAGAAGAGGGTAAAGCGTGGCTAGGGAGAGCATTCTGAACTTCTCTTTGACTAGACATTTGTTGAGGTCCCTGAGATCGAGGATGGGACGAAGGTCTCCTGTTTTTTTGGGGACCAGGAAGTAGCGGGAGTAGAATCCATGACCCCTTTGGTCCAGAGGTACCTCTTCGATGGCATTGAGGAGAAGGAGGGATTGGACCTCCCTCAGGAGGAGGGGGGTTTGGGAGGAGTGAGAAGCAGACTCTACGGGAGGATGGTCTGGTGGAAGAGTCTGGAAGTTGAGAGAGTAGCCATGGCAAATGATGTTGAGGACCCACTGGTCCGAAGTGATGACCTCCCAACGGCTGAGGAAAAGCTGAAGACGTCCTCCGATAGGTTGAGGGAGAGGCAGCGATGGTGGGAGAATGGCTATGCTCTGGAGAAAAGAGTCAAAAGGGTTGAGACGGCTTAGATGAAGGAGGAGGTTTGGCAGGTTGAGTCTGTGGGCGAGCCTGAGTCTGATGTTGGTGGCGAGGACGGCGAGACTGTTGTTGAGGCGGATTGAGAGGTCTGGCCGAGAACCTACGCTGGTAAGAAGACTGTTGTCTGTAGGGATGAGCAGGTGGAGTTTTCTTTTTATGTTTGATCAGAGTGTCCCACCTGGTCTCATGTGCTGAGAGTTTCTGGGTTGTTGAGTCCAGGGACTCTCCAAAGAGTTCATCGCCCAGACAAAGTGCGTTAGCCAGGCGGTCCTGGTGGTTAATGTCTAGGTCAGAGACTCTCAGCCATGCCAAACGGCGCATGGCCACCACCAAGGCAGAGGCGCGAGAGGTCAGCTCAAATGAGTCGTAGATGGAGCGAACCGTAAATTTCCTGAGTTGGAGGAGGCTGGAAATTTGTTGCTGGAACATAGGGACCTTACGTTCAGGAAGATATTTCTGTAAGGAGGAGAGCTGTTGCACCAGATGCTTCACGTAGAAGGAGAAGTGGAAGGTGTAGTTGTTGGCCCTATTGGCTAGCATGGAATTTTGGAAAAGGAGCTTACCAAATTTATCCATGGTTTTTCCCTCTCTGCCAGGAGGGGTGGAGGCATATACACTGGAACCCTGAGATTTTTTCAAAGTAGATTCCACCAGGAGGGACTCATGGGGCAATTGAGGTTTGTCAAACCCTGGGATTGGGATAACCCGGTACAAGCTATCCAATTTACGAGGGGCTCCGGGAACAGTGAGGGGAGTCTCCCAGTTCTTATAGAAAGTTTCCCGTAAGATGTCGTGGACGGGCAACTTTAGAAATTCCTTGGGAGGTTGCTCAAAGTCTAGGGCATCGAGGAAAGCCTGAGACTTCTTAGAGTCGGACTCTAAGGGGATGGAAAGAGCTGCTGACATTTCCCTAAGGAATTTAGAGAAAGAGGATTGCTCTGGTTTGGAGGCGGTGTCGGTCATGGAGGGTTCTTCGTCGGTTGACGAAGCGTCCTCTTCGGTACCGTGAGGGGAGTCTTCCCACAAGTCTGGGTCCCTAACGTCGGGGTGCGTACGTTTGGACATCGGCGTGGAGGGCTCGGCATGGCGGGTCTTTGAGAGAGATTTGCCCGAGCGCACCGAAGCGGTACTGGGTGAGGAAGACCGATGTCGTTCCTGGGACCGGACAGGGTCGGCAGTAGCACGGGTATGCACCGTAGGTGTTTTGGCCAAGAGCACCGGCATGGAGGTATTAGTCGGTACCGAGGAGGTCGACACCGATGGGACAGTGTGAGGCTCGGACCGGTCCTGTACCGGAAGGTGCGGTGCCAGCAACGCCGGCAACAGTTGTTAGAGTTGTTGTTGCAGCTGCTCCTGTAACTGTGTTTGGAGTATGGCTGCGATGCGGTCATCCAGGGGAGGCACCGGTACCGCTTTTTTCTTCTTCGGTACCATAGGTGCCGCTCTACGCTCCGGCGATGAGGAGGCCGATGATGAGGCACTCACCGAGATCGGAGCGGAGCGTTTGCGGGGCCGGTGCGGCGCCGGAATGGCCGGTGTCGCAACCGTGGCAGGAGGGCGCTCGAGGGAAGTGGAAGGCTTCTTAGCCGGCTTACCTGGGCCCAACGACCCCGAGGAAGGGTCCGGTGGTGTCGACGTCATCGGTGCCGACTTTTGGGGTGCCGTCGACGTCGCGGCAGGTTCCATGGCAGATCCGGTACCAAACAAAATATTTTGCTGGATCTGCCTATTTTTCAAAGTGTGCTTTTTAAGCGTAGCACAGCGGGTGCAGGTGTCAGCCCGATGCTCTGGACCCAGGCACTGGAGGCACCAATTGTGCGGGTCTGTGAGAGAGATCGGGCGTGCACACTGCTGGCACTTCTTAAAACCCGGTTGAGGGGGCATGAAGGGAAACACGGCCTCCGCAAAATCAAAGCCGGAGGCCTGTATGGTGACAACAGGCCCCGCCGGGGCCGGCTCGAAAAAATAAAGAAAACTCGACGAGTTTTTTTTTTTTTTTTTAAGGAAAAATAAAGTAATTCAAAGGGAAAAAAGGAAGAAATTCGGAAAAAATACACGAGCGGGAAGGCAAACTAATGATTTCAACGGCCGTTGAAAAACATGCGACTTCTTCGCTCCGCAGAAACGAAGAAACTGGGGACCACGCACTCCTCCATCGGGCGGGAAGGCACTCGCGCATGCGCGGTGCGGCCAACTAGAACTTTCTAGTTAAAAAGGTCCGTACCGGGGCTCCGTCGGTGACGTCACCCATACGTTAAGAATATGCTGCCTGCTTGTCATGGGATAAAGACTTCAACGGTCCATTCTCATTAAAAATGCATGATTAAATTAACTTGTCTTTTCTTTGATATTTCTGGGTCATAGACTATACATTCCACCTGATATCATCCTAGGTTCCAAATGCTGAAGTTGCCATCTAATCAAGCTATTGTGACATCACTGCTGAGGTTGGCTCTTAGGCATTGGTGGAATGAGGCATTATGACATCACAATCTCAGCTCTGGAATGTTGTTACTCTTTGGGTTTCTGCTGAGTAACATAGTAAATGACGGCAGAAAAAAACCTGAATGGTCCATTCAGTCTGCCCATTAGTTATTCTCATTAAAAATACATGATTAAATTAACTTGTCTCTTCTTTGATATTTCTGGGTCATAGACTGTAAAGTCCACCTGGTATTGTCCTAGGTTCTAACTGCTGAAGTTGCCATCTAATCAAGCCATTGTGACATCACTGCTGAGGTTGGCTCTTGGGCATTGGTGGAATGAGGCATTATGACATCACAATCTCAGCTCTGGAATGTTGCTACTCTTTGGGTTTCTGCTGAGTAACATAGTAAATGATGGCAGATAAAGACCTGAATGGTCCATTCAGTCTTCCCATTAGTTATTCTCATTAAAAATACATGATGAAAGTAACTTGTCTCTTTGATATTTCTGGGCCATAGACTAAAGTCCACCTGGTAATTGTCCTAGGTTCCAACTGCTGAAGTTGCCATCCAAGCTCACTCCAGCCTATTCCCTGTGCCTCTCTGGCAGCTCTTTATTTATTTGGATTTATTAACTGCTTTTTCATGAAGCGATTCACCCAAGGTGGTTTACAGTACTGTATATTGAATGGTAATCAGGTACTCCTGGGTATTTTCCCTATGTGTCCGGCTGTGGTACCTGGAGCAATGTAAAGACTGAGTAGGGTTACCAAATGTCTGGATTTCGCCAGACATGTTCTTTCTATAAGGACTCTGTAAGCCACATAGAATTGTTGGATATGCGGGCTATAAATATTTAAATAAATAAATATAAATGCCACCTGCAGTCATAAGTGCTATTGGGGTGGTACACAGGTGAGTATAGTGGGGTTTTTTTGGGGGGTGGGGTTGGTGGCTCACCATAAATTATAAGGGGGTTATGTGAAGTACACAGCAGTACCCTCTAAGGTAGGGATCTCAAAGTCCCTTCTTGAGGGCCGCAATCCAGTCGGGTTTTCAGGATTTCCCCAATGAATATGCATGAGATCTATTAGCATACAATGAAAGTAGTGCATGCAAATAGATCTCATGCATATTCATTGGGGAAATCCTGAAAACCCGACTGGATTGCGGCCCTCGAGGAGGGACTTTGACACCCCTGCTCTAAGGTGACCCATTGTTCTGCTGAAATACCTATGTGGCCAGTCCATTAATATATGTTGGCCTCTCCCATGTCCAAATGGTCTGTATTTGGACATTTTCAACATGGATGTTTTTCTGATTGAAAATGGGATATAAAGTTAGACATTCGGGTGGCCTAGATATCTCAGTGGCCAAGACGTCTATGTAGACAATAAAAAATAAAAAAATTAGACATTCAGCAGTTTGCTATTCGAAAATGTTCATTTCTGTTCCTCCAACTTTGGACATCCAGCTGAAAACGTCCAAGTTGGACTTAGATTTGTTTTTCTTGAAAATGCTCCTCTAAGTCTGTACAGTGGAGGGTTAAGTGACCTGCCCAAGAGAATAAGTAGACGCTATGGGATTTGAACCCTGGCTTCCCTGGTTATGAGCTTGCTGCTCTGACCACTAGACTTCTTTCTTCACTCTAAGATAGCCACCTGGTACACAGAAGCACATTTAAAAATGAAGGGATCAATATACAGCCGGAATTATTCCTAGATATTCAAAGCCATGCCCTGTCTGAGCTTCAACACTGAATATCCAGTTATTTTTGAGCTGGCTAACACATAGTTACTTAAGTTGATATTCAGCACTTAAGTTGATATTCAACACTTAAGCAGCTGTGGGTTAGCACATAAAGATAGGGCAATCTTTTATGCGGTCCCATTTATGCGCTACACCTGGCTGCTTAACCCTTTAATTGGCAGATGGTGAAATGGATGCTTTACGTAACTTGATGTTGACCAAGAGCAACCGTGCCAAGTAAATAGGCTTTTGAAGATGCAGATCTTCCTTATGAGCCATAGAAAACACATGTTGCTTCTGAGCAACAATTCCAAATAAAGGGCTATGGGCTGAATGTCAGCACTTAAGCAGTCAAGTTCTGACTCCGCCCCCCCGTAGGGTTACCAGCTGTCCGGATTTCCCCAGACATGTCCTCTTTTTGAGGACTGTTTCGGAAATCTGGGTGGTAGTGCTGCCCAATTCACGATTTGAATCGGTTCACCGATTCACTTCGGATGAATCGATTTAAAAAAAAAACAAAAAACGGCTTCCTGATTTGGCTGACCCTCCCCCCTCGCCCCCTAAAGCAGGAGCGGCAGCACCACTCTTGCTGGCCGGCCACTGCCGCACCTGCTTTAGAGGGCGAGAGGAGAGGGTCAGTCGGGAAGTGCTGGCTTCCGGCTTCCCCCCTGGTGTCCGGCTTTCCCCCTGACCTCCCGCTGGTGTCTGGTTTTCCCCTCTGCCTTCCCGCGCAACGTTTACCTAATATGAGCAACCTGCAGAGATCGCGGTGCTATCGATCTTTGCAAACTGCTTCGGAGCTGTTTCCTCTGCCATGATTCTGCCTCTGATGTCAGAAGAGGGGCAGGACCATGGCAGAGGAAACAGCTCCGAAGCAGTTTGCAAAGATCGCTAGCACCACGATCTCTGCAGGCTGCTCAGATTTAAGGTGACCATACATCCCGTTTTGAACGGGAAAGTCCCGTTTTCGGATCCCCTGTCCCGTTGTCCCCACACATAGCTTTGGGATGCCACAATGTCTCGTTTTCAGGGACAGCGTCCCGAAGCTGTGCGCGGGGACAACGGGACAGGCGATCGCTTCCTGTCCCTCCCTGCTGCACCAAAAAAAAAAAACCCACCTCCCTCCAGGCCCGATTTAAACCTCCCTCCAGATCTGCTGCTGCTGCTCCTCTGCTTACCTCCCTGCTGCTAATCGCGCCCAGAAGCCTTCTTCCCGACGTAAATTCTGACGTCGGAGAGGACATTTCAGGCCAGCCAGGCAGGCCTTCAGGGATGGAATGCAGGCCTTCAAGGGGTGAAACAGGCCTTCAGGGGGGACAGGCAGTCCTTCAGGGGGGGATGCAGGCCTTCAAGGGGGGGGACATGCCTTCAGGGGGGACAGATAGGCCTTCAGGAGTGTGATGCAGGCCTTCAAGGGGGGGGCAGGCCTTAAAAGGGGGGGGCAGGCCTTCAGGGGGAGGAGCAGGCCTTCAGGTGGGGGACAAACCTTCAGTGGAGGGGGTCCCTGGTGTAGAAGTACACCGAGGGAGGGAAGGGGGTTTCAAAGAGACTTGCATATGCCAGACTTGGAGGGGAAGAAATAATGGGTCTAAAAACAGAGGAGAGAGAGAGATGGTGGACAATGGGATTTAGGGAGGGAAGGAACAGAAAGGGAGAGAAGTTGTACACAAGGGATGGTGTGGAGGGTGATAGAGATACTGGATAGGAGGGTAGTTGGGAAAAGAAAGGGAGAGATGGTGGACCCAGGGGTGGTGGGGAAGGAGGGAGAGATGCTGGATGAAAGGGTAGTTGAGAAAAGGTGGATCTGTAGATGGAGATGAAAAAAAGGAAAGGGGGAGGGAAAGGAAACGGAAGGGGAGGAGAGAGATGGCAGATGGATGGTTAGCACGGAGAAAGAAGGAGATCCTGGCAAGCAAGTTATCAGAAGACAACCAGAGCCTGGGACCAACAAGATTTGAATAATGACCAGAGAAGAAAAGATAGAAAAAATAAATTTTATTTTCTGTTTTGTGATTACATTATGCCAGATTTGAAATGTGTATCCTGCCAAAGCTGGTGTTAGACCGCAAACATGAGCTAGGATTTAACAGAGAGAGGAAAAATCTTTTTTGTTTGTTTATTTTGTTTACACCACAGCGCCAGTGTGGTTAGGAGAAGGTAAAGGGGGGTGAAAAGGCTATAAAATAAACCCACCAGGATGTTTGAAAAAAACACCAAATTGGGCAGGAAAATCGAATCGAATTGAATTGAAAAATCAATTCAATAGGCTGAATCGAATTGAATCAAAATTTTTTTTCCTGAATCGGGCAGCACTACTGGCCAGCTTTTTAATTTTGCAACTTTTGTCTGGGGAAACCTGACATCTAATAACCCTACAGCAGCTCAGGTACCTATCCGGAGTCCTGTCTCTCCCATTCCCACCTCGTGGGACCATCGGCAGCATGATTTTTGTAAACACAGTGGGGTGAGGGGATCGGACCGCCCCAGGTGCAAGCATGAGGAGTTGTTCCCGGCCTTGGAGTCATGGTCCAGGAACTTCCACTTCTCATGGCCCGGCCCCAAGGTTCTCACCCTTCTCTCCTGTCAGGTTCGCTGACGCCAAGCTGAAAAAACTGCCGGCCTCAGCAGTGATTTAGCGACGTGGCCCGTGGCTTCCCTTCCTGCTTCCTGCAAATCTCTCTAAAGCATGTTCATTGTGGATACACTTCCCCCTCCCTATTCGCGGTTTCGGGGTTCGCGGTTTCGATTATCTGTGATTTTTGGGGGGAGGAGGAGAAAAAAAAGCATAGTTTAGGACCTTCCCACCTCCCTACAGGACTTATAATGTCTAGTAGCGCTATAGAAAAGCTTGTAAGTAGTAATAGCAAATGTCATTTATATATTTAAGTGCCTCATTCAGCACATGACATCTCAAAGTAATTCAGATACTCAGTAATTCAGCATTTCACGGATTACTCCTTATCTGGTGGTCTAGCGGGCTTTCGGGGCAGGAGCGATCTTCCTACACTCCTGCCCCGTGTAGATCGCCAATAGGAAATGGCTGCCGTGAGCTCCTTTCGTAGTCTCGAGAACTCACGGCAGTCATTTCCTATTGGCGATCTGCACGGGGCAGGAGCGTAGGAAGATCGCTCCTGCCCCGAAAGCCCGCTAGACCACCGGGGAAGGCGGGAGGGAGGCGGAGGCGGGTCAGAGCCGGACGAGAAGTTATTCACGGTTTTTCTCACTTCGCGGTCCGGCTCTGCCCCATCCCCCGCGAATACCAAAGGAGAAATGTATCCTGAAAACCTGGCCTGCCAGTAGATCTCGAGGCAAGGAAACCAAAATGGAATTGTCCAAAGAAGAAAGATGTGCACTAAAATAGTGTCCACAAACTCATCTGATAATGTGAAGATCTTTATTCCTCCAATATCACAATGGTCCAATCAATGATTCAATGACTCGACACAAACATGTTTCGGCCCACCAGGCCTTCTTCAGGAGTCTATAAATGCATATACATACATATAAATATGGTATAAATAACTTCATATGAATGGACATCAAAATGTAAAGACAGCAAAAATCTAAAAGTACAAAAAAACTATAATTATCATAAATTCATTAATAAGTCATTAAAATACATGAAGATACATATTTATCATGAATACATAAATAAATCATGTAATATCAATAAACAAAATAAATCAACCAATGTAATAAGTCATATTTAATTAAAAATAACACATATTATATCATAAGCAACTCAAATAAAAATAAAAACTTAAATAACAAATATAAACGCAAAGGAGTAGAAAAGAAACACTAGAGAATTCTTAAAATGTGGCACAAAAATGTAAAATTAGTAGGCACCAGACAGGATAAAAAACTTAATACTACATAAAACACTCAGTTACCATAAGAACATTAAAAACATACCTTAAGAATCACAGATAGTGATAGGAAGAATGCTGCCAATCATGGATGTGTCCAAAATTCAGACAAAGAAAAACATCTAACTGAATTGAAAAGTGAAGGGAAGAGGGTGGGATGGGGCAGAGCCTGACTTAGACGGCTACCCAGCCGTTTCAGTGGTAAGTTTCTTCAGGGGCTGAGGCTCTACTCCCACAAATATTTGACTTTTTTTGCATGAGAAACACTCTTATGCTCCTCTAAAACCACGGAACATGTTAGAGGAGCATAAGAGTATTTCTCATGCAAAAAAAGTCAAATATTTGTGGGAGTAGAGTCTTCTTTACTTAAGTGGCCACTAATTATTTGAACAAGCAGTTTTTCCACAGTTCGTTTGCTTTTAAAGAGTGCCACCTACATGGCTTTGCAGAGATTTCCTTCACTGTCACGTTAACATTTTACTCAAAATAACTAAGGGAGGGAGGCATCGATGGAAGGAGGATTTACTATAATCAAACCATGTTTTCCTTTGCACCTGGTGTGCACAGAACGTATTGAAACAGATGTTTGGTCAGGGAAGTGTGCATCAGTTTGAGATATGCAAACAGGGCCCAACTGTTTCAGGAAGTATTATATATAACACAGCAATAAAAATCAGAACTTGGAAATGTATCAGATCTTTAAACTCCTATGAAAAAAAATCGGAAACCATTACTTGATATAACTCTTATGCTCTATGAACTGCTCAATAATACATGTATAGCACGCTAGGGGCTCCTTTTACGAAGTCACGTTAGCGGCTTTATCGCACGCACATTTTTAGCACGTGCTAACCTCCACGCTAGCTGAAAAACTACCGCCTGCTCAAAAGGAGGCGAGAGCGGCTAGCGCGGCCGGCAAATTAGCGTGCGCTATTACCCGCGTTAAACCGCTAACGCGGCTTCGTAAAAGGAGCCCTAGAGCTCATTTGTTATCACAATTATAGCACATCCATACTCTATTTGTTATAAATGTTGCTACTGTTGTTATTATTATTATTATTTGTAATACTTTACTTGATGATCAAATAAAAATATTGAACTTAAAAAAGAAATGTATCTCTTTAGATGTTAGAACATACTCGTACAGTAGATTGTGGGCTGGATAACTTTCATTGTTTAAGACTTTTCCAAGTGAGTGGTGTTTGGATGCTAACTCTTACAAAGTCTAGACAATGATAGTATTATCAAGATATGTAGAGCTATTGATTTGGTCATTGTTTCCAGTGCTGCCTACAAAGATTTAATTTACTGAATGCTGTTCCCTTAAGCATATAATTTTCTAAGTAGCTGTATCTTTCCTAACTCGCAAGCTGAAGGATGTTTTATGAGTCCGATGCATTATCAAAGCCTTTTCCGAAAACCATCTGAATGTCGGCATCACCAGGAAATTCCTTGGGTAGTATTCCAACTTGTAACAGCAGAGATAGGTCAGACTTTTGTCTCTTTTACCTTTATCTATCTATTTCCTTATGACTGACCATCTGGTGTGGTATAGACAGTGATGTTTCTCTATACAGTGGAATCACAGAAAAAGACCTCAAAATATTACAGACGCTCAATGGCTGGGAGGGTTTAGATGGGCTGGAGTAGGTTTTAACGAGATTTCGGCAGTTGGAACCCTAGCACAGTACCGGGTAGAGCTTTGGATTCTTGCCCAGAAATAGCTAAGAAGAAAAAATTAAAAAAAATTTAAATTGAATCAGGTTGGGCAGACTGGATGGGCCATTCGGGTCTATCTGCCCTCATCTACTATGTTACTATATTGCTCCAGAATAAAGCAGCTAGACTACTGTAATACTCAGAACCAGGAAAATGGAGAAAGCCACTCCACTACTGAAAGCACTACATTGGCTACCAATAAAGAAACAAATACAGTTCAAAATGACCTGCATGATCCACAAAGCCATATACGGTGAAAACTCCTATGGGCTCACCACAAACATCAAGGTCTCACCCTCCTTCCTCAACTCAAGATCGACACAACAGTTCACGATCCCTTTCCCCATCTCTCAACAAGTCCACCGAAATAAAGATGTTCAAGTCCACTTCTGAATTCCAAGCTCCATACATTTGGAATAAACTCCCATCTTCTCTATGACAGGTCTCCACATACTTCCACTTCCGGAAGACACTTTAGACATATCGCTTTTCTTTATAAGATAAGATGACTCTTGCCAGTTTAGATGTCTCTACTGATCTCTCATGCATTGTTCCTACTGTAAATGCTGTACAAAGTCTTTTGTTAGCTGAATTGAATTGTTGTTGAAATATTGCGGGATATAAGACCTGTATAGTTAACGTGACCATTTATTTTTTTCCTCAAAACGGGACATCTACTCATTTTCAGACCTGCCCCCAATCCCACCCTAGCCCCACCCCCAATTTCTTCCATTCATTTTTCATGTACATATCTTATTAATTCATAATGGTAACCATAAAATAAAATAAAAAAACAAAGCACACTGTATGCAGAGAAAATGTTAATTATCATTTATATTACAGTACATTAGAGATTTCTATTCTGCCATTGCCTTGCGGTTCAAGGCGGGTTACATAAGAATTTCAAAAAATGTTTTACAAGAAGATATCTGGTAATTTCTAGAGGAGATAAAGAGTAGATGAGGTTGCTTTGGGAATCGGGAAGGTATTGGGAAGTGGTATTGGGAAGTGGGAAGGAGCAAGTGGTATTAAGTCATTTGCAGGAATTTCTTGAAAAGTAGAGTCTTTATTTCTTTTCTGAATGTTTTGTAGTCTGAGGACATAATTAGTAGATTGGAGATTTGGTTGTTGAGTTTTGCTGCTTGTGTGGCTAGGAGACCGTCATATAGTTTTTTCCTTTTGACTTCTTTGATTGGGGGGGTGCGTGAATGGAGTGTGGGTTTTCCTATGTCTAGTTGATGTAGTTTGGATGAGGCGGTTGTTCAGGTAGGTTGGGATGTTGCCTTTTATGGTTTTAAATAGTAGACAGTATAATTTGAATAGTATTCTTGCCAGAATTGTAAGCCAGTGTGAGTTGAGAGGTATGCCTCTACGATGTGGTTGTGTTTACTTAATGAATAGATAAGGCTCAGTGCTGTGTTTTGGATTGTTTGTAATTGTTTTATCATTGTTGCTGGGCAAGGGAGGTAGAGAGTGTTGCAATAGTCTAAAAGACCTAGGACTAGGGATTGTACTAAGAGCCGGAATTGTGCTCTTTCGAAGAATTTTCAAACTTGTCTTCTCATAACTGCGAATGATTTCTGTATTCTGTATATTCTCTCTCTCTCTCTCTCTCTATATATATATATATATATATATATTTTGTATTATTCTGTATATTCAAATTTTTTCCAAAGAGGTCAAGACATTGTACAAGAATGAAGGCAATCAAATAAATCATCTAATTAGCTAAATAGTGCCTAATGTTAGAATAATACTATACTATACTGTGCTGTGCTAAAGCTGCAAGTCAATTGCGGAGCCTGGGCTCTCTCCCTGCTTTGCCGCCACCACAGCAACAGGGCCAGGCCAGGCGCGTACAGCGACTGCACAACGGTCGGCCCACAAGCCTTCCCCAATGTCATTTCTGACATCGGAAAGGAAGTTCCGGGCCAGCCAATTGCTGCCTGGCTGGCCTGGAACTTCCTCTCCGACGTCAGAATTGACGTCGGGGGGAAGGCTTGTGGGCCGGCCATTATGCGGTCGCTGCACGCGCCTGGCCTGGCCCTGTTGTTGCGGCAAAGCAGGCTCCGCGATTGACTTGCAGCTTTAGCACAGCACAGTATAGTATAGTATTATTCTAACATTAGGCAACATTTAGCTAATTAGATGATTTATTTGATTGCCTTCATTCTTGTACAATGTCTTGGAGACTCAAAAAGTTGACCACAACTTGATCGCCTTTAAATTGCTTGAAAGCACAAGAAAAACCTGCAGCAGGGGCAGGATGTCTTCAAAGTGAATGCGATTCTGCCATAAATTTTTGCCCTTTTTCTGGGTGGTGTTATAGTGTTGTAAAGTTATCTTACGTTTCTCTGGATTAGTCTTGGAAGTTTAGATTTTGGCTTATGGTTGGGTACTTATTGGCACATAGCCTTCCACAATCACTATTCGCTGTTCTAGGGAGAACACCATCTTTCTGGCACCGGTATTAGAGGCGGGCTACTTTTCCGTGGCCCATCCTGTATTAGCTCTAGAACAGTGGTCTCAAACTTGCGGCCCAGGGGCCACATGCGGCCCGCCATGTACTATTTTGAGGCCCTCGGTATGTTTATCATAATCAAAGTAAAATAAAACAGTTTCTTGATCATATGTTGCTTTAGCTATAAATTACAATATTAGTATTAAGACTTAGCCAAAAGGAAAGATTTATAAACTATGAAGAGTTTTACCTTATGCAAAATTGTCATTTCTTTAATAAAACATTAACTATTTTTTCCGAGGCCCTCTAAGTACCTACAAATCCAAAATGTGGCCCTGCAAAGGGTTTGAGTTTGAGACCACTGCTCTAGAACTACCAGTTATCCAAGTAATGTATGGAATGATCAAAGTAATTACAATCGTTTATAATATTAGCCCATTTTTACATGGGCAGCATGTCACAAATTATAAATACGTTTGATGCTAGAGAGAGTAATACAGTACACAGGAGAGGTCCAAAGGATGGTGAGCTCATGGGAACACTGGGAGATGTAGTTCCTGAGAGTTATACAGAACACAAGAGCGGGCCAAAGGAGGGTGAACTCATGGGAACACTGGGAGATGTAGTTCCTAAGAGTTAAGAACTGATAGGAAATGAGCTCATATTGGAGGAAGGCAGTCTGGGAGATGTAGTGAGAGAGCAGCAGAACACAGGTGAAGGTAGCTGAGCACCTAGAGGCAATTTCAATCTTCTAGTGAAGGAATAAAAGCCAAGACAGATTACAGAGGATAGGCAGAAAGAATGAGCAGCAAAGAAATAGAAAGGTGGAAAACTGGCTTAGTTTTTAGATTCTGAAATGGGGTAGGGGATGGAATGCTTATACAGATTTTAGATTAAGAAATGAAGGGTGTCATGGTTTGGGGAAGTGACCAAAAGGCAATATGTTTGCTATGTGAAGGTTCTTGATTAGAAGCCATATTTTAAAGGTTCTGGGCACATAAGAATGCATGAATAGCCATACTGGGTCAGTCTGGGTCCATCTAGCCCAGTATCTTTTTGCCAACAATGGCCAATCCAGGTCACATGTACCCAGCAGAAACCCAAATAGTAGCAACATTCCATTCAGAATCCTAAAGAATAGCAAGGTTCCAGAATCCCAAAGAGTAACAAAAGATTCTAGAACCTCAAAGAGTAGCAACATTCCATGCTACTGATCCAGGGCAAGCAGTGGCTTCCCCCATGTTTGTCTCAACAGCAGACTATGGACTTTTCCTCCAGGAACTTTCCTAAACCTTTTTTTTAACCCAGACACACTAACCACTGTTACCACGCTCTCTGGCAATGAGTTCCAGGGCTTAATGATTAAATGAGTGAAAAAATATTTCCTTGTGTTTGTTTTAAAAGTAGACAGCTTATGCTGGTGAAAAGACAGACAAGTTGGAACAGGTAACAGCAGTACCATGAGACATATACCTAGGTTTAAAGTAGGTGTGCCAGAGGGCTGAATGTTATCAACTAGAACAGTGGCTCTTAAAACTGTCCCGGGGACCCCCAGCCAGTTGGGTTTTAAAAATACCCCTAATGAATATGTATGAGGCAGATTTGCATATAATAATAATTTTATTTTTTATATACCGCCTAACCAGGAATGGTTCTAGGCGGTTCACCACAAATAAAAACTGAGGTGACAGGCATGCAAATCTGCCTCATGCATATTCATTAGGGATATCTTGAAAACCCGACTGGCTGGGGGACAAGAGCAGTGGTCCCCACATTGGGGACTCCCCAACCCTCTCCTGGAGGACCACCAAGCTAATTGGGTTTTCAGGATAGCTCTAATGAATATGTATGGAGCAGATCTGCATGCCTCTCACTTCCATTATATGCAAATCTCTCTCATTCGTAATCATTAGGGCTAGCCTGAAAACCCGATTGGCCTGGTGGTCCTCCAGGACAGGGTTGGGGACCACTGGACTAAAGAGGATCAGGTGAAACAACCTCTGGATTAGACTAATTTCAAGGTTAGGATGTGCTATCTGGATGCAGACAAGCCATCTGTAAATTTGCTGTTTAAAGTCTATGTGGCTCATAATCGAAGGAGAAAAATGTCCAAAAACCGGCTTAAGTCGGCACTTGGACGAACATTTCCCAAATACGTCCAAGTGCCGATACTAAAAACGGGTTTTGGGCGTATTTCTAAACGACCTAGGCCTTCATAGTGCCGCTGAACGACCAAAGCTAAACGGGGTGTTTCGGGAGGAGTGTCGAGGGCGGGATTTGGGCGGGACGTGGGCCAGTTTAGACTTAGTCGTACAGCATGTACAACCGAAAGTTGTATAGTCCACGATGGACGTTGTGACATGGTCTAAGTCACAAAAACCCACCTAAAGTCACCAGATAAGCACTGCAAACACATAAAACAGACCCCCCCCACACAGTACCCCAGTGATCACCGACCCCCCCCACCCCCATAAAAATATTAATCACACCTTTATAATTCAGCCTCCAGACCATCATCACCTGGCCGCCTGGCATAGGAAAGCCTAGTCGTCCAGCACAGAGACAGCTTAAGTCATCTTGGGGGTGGGTTAAGGACTCATGGAGAGGAGGACCCATGCCTATAAGCCCCTGTAATCACTGCATTGATACTGAAACATGTGCACTCTCCTATATACCCCCAAAACCCTTTTGTACTGGCGTATAAGTGGCTCCTGCAGCCATAAGGACTATTAGGGTGGTAGATAAGTGGGTCAGGGATTCTGGAGGTGCTTTGGGGGGCTCACCATGACCTATAAGGGAGCTGTAGTGAGATGATGACATGGCACCCTTTTTGTGAAGTTCACAGCAGTGCCCTGTATGGTACCCCACTATTTGGGTGCCATGTCTGGGTGTTCAGTCCATCACTTTGCAGACCTCTCCCATGTCCAACAGGGCTTGTTCTAGGCATTTTGGACTTTGACGAAAAGTTGGACGGAAATGTGGTATAAAGATGGACGCTTTAGCAACTTGGACGATCAGAATGGCAGGACATATAATTACATGATTTTCGAAAGTAAAAATATTTTGGACGTATTTTTCGAAAATGTGTCCTAGGCTGTTTTTTACTTTGGACGACTTGCGAGTTGGACATAAACGGACTTAGACGTCCCTTTCGATTATGCCCCTCCATGGCTGTAGTTTGGGTCAGAACAGCTACGTCTGCTACGATGTCTAGTTTTGCAATTACAATTTGGATTAAGTCATGCAAGGAGGCTTTATGTTTGATATGGAAATGCCTGATTTGAAAACCACGGTGAAGCCTCCAAATAAAATTGTAAATAAAGGATGTAAATTAAGGCTGACGACTGAATCCAAATTTTCAGGACAGGGTTGATGAGAGTCAGGGCAGGATTAATTCGTCGAGGGCCCCTAGGCACACAAGTACACTGGGCCTTCTGCCCCGCACCCACCCCACCATGCGCCCAGGACAGGAAGCTGCGTCAGAGGGAAGCTTTGGGCAAGCAGCACCGCTTGCACAATTACAGTTCCTGTTGCCTTTCTTACCCGCGTTGCTTGCTTGTCTTACTTTCCGTCGATGGGGGGGGGGGCCGCGTTGCCGATCGGGGTGGGGCCCGTGTTGCCGATCGGGGGGGCCCGCATTGCCGATCGGGGGGGGGGGGGGGCCCGCATTGCCGATCGATGCTGGAGGGGTCCATCGCCGTTTGCAATAAACAATGTTGATGTCCTCCTTCATCGGGCCTCCCTGACCATTTCGGGCCCTAGGCACTGCCCTGATGAGAGTCCTGGGTTTGCCTCAGGGGATGCTGGGACTTGTAGTCTCTTGCTTTTCAAGGGGGAATCAGAACTACAAGTCCCTGCATCAAGTCTGACCTGTCCTATGTAAAGGGGAGTTATTGTTGAATTCCTAACTCAAGAAGGACTAGTCTAGGATGCTTCACTTGATTGACCTATGCAAAATTATCTTTGAAAGGGGAGAAAAACCACTTATAGAGTTGGCCCAAAACAATAGACATGAAAATTCCTGACTAATGAAGCATTCTGAGCCAGAATGTTTGTTTCTAAATTTCATAACCTTTGGACTTCTATGTGCTCATCACACCCAGCTTTCATTTCCTTCTCAGTTTCTCACCATTCTTACTTTCAGTGTACTGTACTAGACTTTATTCAAATTACAAATCTATACACTCTTGCGTGAATTCTGCCTGTTTATTCCTAAGACTGAGTATCCCCGTCTGCACAAATAACTGTCTAATATTGAAATTTGGGGAGTCCTAGACCAGTGGCCTCAAATTCAGATCCTTTGTAGGGCCACATTTTGGATTTGGAGGTACTTGGAGGGCCGCCGAAAAAATAGTTAATGTCTTATTAAAAAAATGACAACTTTGTATGAGGTAAAACTCTTTATAGTTTAAAAATCTTTCCTTTTGGCTAAGTCTTAATAATAATATTGCCAGAGACATATGATCAAGAAACTGTTTTATTTTACTTTTGTGATTATGATAAACATACCAAGGGCCTCAAAATAGTACCTGGCGGGCCGCATGTGGCCCCCGGGCCGCGAGTTTGAGACCACTGTCCTAGACATATTTATTTCATAGGTTATCATACATTCTGGATGAAGAAACAAATATTTGCAGCTGTCCAGAACTTTAACCTTACATTGATTTCTTCAGTGAATAAAATGTGCATATGTATTTATTTAAAAATGTATAAACCGCTTTAAATCAAAGCGGTGGATACAGGACAACATATGCACAAAGGGTTGAGGTAAGTAATGAAAATCTGAAACTTGTGAGCGGAAACAATTTGTCCATCTGTGTTTTTCTCAAGATGAGGGGAAAGGTGGCATTAGCATTTTAGGGAAGGTGTAAAAGCCATAATCTCACATCATGCCCTTTTCTCTGCCCATCTGTTGTCGCTCCCTAAAAGCTTTTTTTCTTTGCAGCAAGTGTGAAACAGGAAGTAGAACTGTTCTGACCTTTGCAAGTCAGATTTCTGCTTGTTGCCGCTGGTTGAGCTTTGCTTTCGACTTGGTGCTGGCTTATTTATCCCTTTACACAGAGCTAGTTCAAGTGTATCAGTTGCCCCTAGACAAACCTCGGTGAACTTTCAGGTCTTAAAAGCCTTCCTCCCCTGAGATTAAACTTATCAATTATCATAACCCCAACACAGTCCCCATGAGGTCAATAGTCAGTTGAGTAGCAAATATATCATTCTAAATGTCTAACTCGGTTTCAGATTATACATATGGGATCAATCTTTCAGCCTGCAATGATCATTTTTAAACACTGAACGCCATGGGCAGCATTAATCTCTGATATTCAGTTCTGGGACAATTCTGGGTCCTGAAGATTCAAGGCTAAATGTAATTATGCTGGCCACCGGAGTATATGTGGGTCCTGCCAGTATTCATCCAGGGGTTACCAGACGTCCGAATTTCCTCGGACATGTCCGGGAGTCCGGACGGCTTTTCAAAACCCAGCACTTTGTCCAGGTTTTGAAAAGCTGTGTCGGGCAGGGAGGAAGTCCACGCATGCGCGGACGCTGCTTGATGACATCAAGAGTGCAGACTTCCTCCCTGCTCGACAAGGCAGGCAGCGGGGGCTGGGCTAGGGTGGGGATGGGGGGGGTCCAGATTTTCTGAAAGGAAAATCTGGCAACCCTAATCCAGGGCCTGTAAAAGGCAGTTATGAGGACCCCATCTGAATATCAACTGGGAACCTGCATAACATTGGAGGTGCCTTTCTCTCACTGACCCTTTCCTCCCACATAGAACCCCCTACCCTAGGATTACCAGATTTCTTCATTAAAAAAAAAGAGGACACATGGCCCCTCCCTGTTCTGCCACCAGCACTGCTCCATTCTGCCCCAGCCCTGCCCAAGCACGAATCTTGTCTCTTCTTCCTCGAGCTCGAGGCCATGTCTGGAGAGCCTCCGAGGAGGCGCAGATGTGGCGTGATGTCACACGCATCCATGCATGCATGTGACATCATCGTGACGCATCCATGCATGCTCGAAGGCCCTCCAGACATGACCCTGAGCTCAAGGCCTTCCAAAACCCATCCATCCATCCAAGAGGACATGTCCGGGTTTTGCTAGACATCTGGTAACATTACCCCACCCGGCAAGGCCAATACCCCCACCCCCAGATCCATACTCCCTCCCAAAACACCATCCCCAATCAACATAGCCCCCCACCGGCTTCCCTGAAGCCCCTGGTGTTCCAGTGGACCATAAGAGGCAAAATCAAACCCCACTCGCTCCTGCCCCTAGTGGCTGCTTGTAGAAAATGCCTGCTGTGACCTGTAGCAGCAGCCTCGTGGTACTTTGGTACTTTCCATTACAGAATACTAACCTAAATGGGTCTATACATGCCCTAGAAATTATGCACAAGTACTTATGCTATCCATAGAGCTGTGGTACACATTCAAACCTACATGCCAGAGATTCACTCATTATTCTGTTTGCAAGGATGAGCTGCACCCCTGTGTATGCCCATCATGCAAATACCTATGATGCAAAAAAATGTGCATATTTCCAGACAAGCACTTGGGTGGAGTACTGGCCTCTACGTGCATTTACATATGAAACACATGCAGAAAGGTTAGCATCTATTTTATAGAATTTCCCCCTTAGAATAAAGTTCTGCAACAGTGCACCTATATCTAGGTGCCAATTCTATAATGGAGAGTAGGAACTTACTTTCATTTATAGAATACTGGCATAGCAAATTAGATACACAGGTAAAATTAAGGTGTAAAAGCTCATTCCAGCCATAGAGTTGGTTCAAGTGCTCATATCCATAATAAGAGGGGTGGAGGGTCCTTGTAAGATACATTTATAGCTTAGATGTCCATTGGGGCATATCAGGTATGGGATCATCTAGAAGCAACATAGGACTTCTGGTCAATCTGGTTCTGAGATCTATACAGGAAGAACTATTCCAGAACTAGTAACAGAGCACGTACCGGACTTGGAGCTCAAGAAGGACATGGAGTACCTCAAGAAGGACATGGCGGTACTCGAGGGAGTGCAGAGGAGGGCGACTAAACTGATAAGAGGTATGGAAAATTTTTCATACGCTGACAGGTTAAAAATGCTGGGGCTGTTCTCCCTGGAGAAGAGGAGACTTAGAGGGAACATGATAGAAACCTTCAAAATCCTAAAGGGCATAGAGAAAGTGAATAAGGACAGATTCTTCAAACTGTGGGGAGCCACAAGCACTAGGGGTCACTCGGAGAAATTGAAAGGGGACAGGTTTAGAACAAATGCTAGGAAGTTCTTTTTTACCCAGAGGGTGGTGGACACATGGAACGCGCTTCCGGAGGATGTGATAGGCCAGACCTCTGTACAAGGGTTCAAGGAAGGTTTGGATAGGTTCCTGGAGGATAAGGGGATAGAGGGGTACGGATAGAACTTGAGTTAGGTTATAGAAGTGGTCAGAAACCACTTCACAGGTCACGGACCTGATGGGCCACCGCGGGAGCGGACCGCTGGGCGAGATGGACCTCTGGTCTGACCCAGTGGAGGCAACTTCTTATGTTCTTATCTCAGAATAGGATGAAATGATCACCAATTGATGGGGCTTGGAACTAGAGCACAAGTGGTACTGGTTCATTCCAAGGTAAGGGTCCTAGACTTCAGGAAAACTAATATTGTTAAGATGTGGGGGAACACCTCAACCATCCTCTTCTCTGCCCCCCCCCCCAACCTTGCATGTGCTCCTTCCTGTCTCTCGTGTCTCTAATTTTCCCTGCGTGAGCAACAATACGAACTTGCTGCCCACGTCGGTGTCACCTCTTTCTGATGTCACTTCCGGGCTCTGCGCCTAGGAAGTGACGTCAGAGGGATAGCCAACACAACGCGGGCAGCAAGTTCGTAATGCTGTTCACGCAGGGAAAATGAAAAAGGTGTGGGGGAAGGGAAGGGGGGCGCGTGCACCACCAACCTAGGCGCCACTCATCTTTGCTATGCCACTTTCATACCTAAATTGCAAAAATATGCATGTACATTTTAGTACATAAGTACAAAAGAGTTGCCAAGCTGGGACAGACCGAAGGTCCACAAGATATAGTGCCCTCACTCTTCAGGATTAGGTCACCAATTCAACATAAATTCTAGTCTGTGAATGACTTTTATCTTCATATTTTAGAAGCAATAAAGGCAACAAACAATAATTATATCATTTTTTACTTATCCTTTATTGTAAGGTAATATGCTTGCCCCAGTGTTTGAATGACCGACGGGACACGTTTCGCCCAAACAGGCTTTCTCAAGGGTTCCAGCAGGGAGCACTCATTTTAGGCTTCCTCTTGCTCCTGCCCCGTAAGCAAGAATTATGCACTCAAGTGCTGCCAATTTTTCTTTTGCAAAAAACACTTACGGTAAGTGGTCAGAAGAAATAAATAAAGAGATTTAATTGAAGAGAGTCCCAAAATTTCTATTAAAAAAAAAGTGAACTGCTACTCCTGGTAGATCAGGGGTCTCAAAGTGCCTCCTGAGGGCCGCAATCCAGTCGGGTTTTCAGGATTTCCCCAACGAATACGCATGAGATCCTATGTGCATGCGCTGCTTTCAATGCATATTCATTGGGGAAATCCTGAAAACCTGACTGGATTGCGGCCCTCAAGGAGGGACTTTGAGATCCATGTGGTAGATGATTTAAGTCTGTCAGTTGTGCATTGGCCATATAGTCAAGTGAAACAAAACATTTCGTAGGACTACTGTATAATCCTACATTTCCCAAAAATGTTTGTGAACGGACTTCAAAACGCCCAGCCAAAGTTCACACTAGCTTTAGGCAATATTTCATCCTGTCTAAATAGTGTTGCACAAGAAATATTCATGTGCTGAGTGGTTTAAATATAGAAACTTGAGTGGATGTTCCTTTAAATTAGGGATCTCAAAGTCCCTCCTCGAGGGCCGCAATCCAGTCGGGTTTTCAGGATTTCCCCAACGAATATGCATGAGATCCTATGTGCATGCGCTGCTTTCAATGCATATTCATTGGGGAAATCCTGAAAACCCGACTGGATTGCGGCCCTCAAGGAGGGACTTTGAGATCCATGTGGTAGATGATTTAAGTCTGTCAGTTGTGCATTGGCCATATAGTCAAGTGAAACAAAACATTTCGTAGGACTACCATATAATCCTACATTTCCCAAAAATGTTTGTGAACGGACTTCAAAACGCCCAGCCAAAGTTCACACTAGCTTTAGGCAATATTTCATCCTGTCTAAATAGTGTTGCACAAGAAATATTCATGTGCTGAGTGGTTTAAATATAGAAACTTGAGTGGATGTCCCTTTAAATTAGGGATCTCAAAGTCCCTCCTCGAGGGCCGCAATCCAGTCGGGTTTTCAGGATTTCCTCAATGAATATGCATTGAAAGCAGTGCATGCACATAGGATCTCATGCGTATTCATTGGGGAAATCCTGAAAACCCGACTGGATTGCGGCCCTCAAGGAGGGACTTTGAGATCCATGTGGTAGATGATTTAAGTCTGTCAGTTGCGCATTGGCCATATAGTCAAGTGAAACAAAACATTTCGTAGGACTACCGTATAATCCTACATTTCCCAAAAATGTTTGTGAACGGACTTCAAAACGCCCAGCCAAAGTTCACACTAGCTTTAGGCAATATTTCATCCTGTCTAAATAGTGTTGCACAAGAAATATTCATGTGCTGAGTGGTTTAAATATAGAAACTTGAGTGGATGTCCCTTTAAATTAGGGATCTCAAAGTCCCTCCTCGAGGGCCGCAATCCAGTCGGGTTTTCAGGATTTCCCCAATGAATATGCATTGAAAGCAGTGCATGCACATAGGATCTCATGCGTATTCATTGGGGAAATCCTGAAAACCCGACTGGATTGCGGCCCTCGAGGAGGGACTTTGAGACCACTGCTTGAGCTCCCACAAACGTTTACCTAGACCCTGAAGAAAAGTTTCGTAATTGAAACATGCATGTCGGGAGGGGTGAAGGAAGAACTAATCACCAATAAGTTAAGTGATGTTCTTCTACAAATGCCTACTTTAGAAAAATAAGAAGTCAAAAACACTGTTTAAATTAAATTTCCAAAAAAAAGACTTATTAAAGATTGGACTCAGGAAGAGTTTAGCAACCGGTAATAAATTACCCGGATGCAGTCCGAAGGTCCATACATTTAAGAACAAGAAATGATTTAAAAGGAATAGTTGTTGGTTCCGTTGAAACTAACATATGTATATATAAAAATTATAATGATAAAAATAAAAAGCAAATAGACCTGTTTATAATATATTCACCTTTAAATTTTGAGCCATAGTGACATCATAAAGCTCTTATGATTTAAGATGCTATCACCATTTTCTTTTTAGCGTTTGTATGAAGAAGCACATCACTGATCAGGAGATGGAATGGAAGCTCCTGAAATTTCCCTTCGTCCTGAAGGACATGAATGAAACCTGATAACATTGAAGGGGGGAATTTTTTAAGATTAACCCCCCTCTTTTATTAAACTGCGCTAGCAGTTTTTAGCGCAGAGCTGCGCTGAATGGCCCGCGCTGCTCCCGACGCTCATAGGAACTCTATGAGCGGCGGGAGGAGCGCGGCTCCCCGCGCTAGAAACTGCTAGCGCAGTTTAGATTGTAAACCATTTTTATTGACTGAAAACAGGTGGAACCAGAGAAAAACAGTTGTATACAAAAGACTTCAAACAGAGGCGGGATATCCACTAGAACAGGGGTAGGGAATTCCGGTCCTCGAGAGCCGTATTCCAGTCAGGTTTTCTGGATTTCCCCAATGGTGGAGAGTAAAACTGTGACTGAGTTCAAAGAAGCGTGGGATGAACACAGAAGATTTAGAATCAGAAAATAATATTAAAGATTGAACTAGGCCAGTTACTGGGCAGACTTGTACGGTCTGTGTCTGTGCATGGCCGTTTGGAGGAGGATGGGCAGGGGAGGGCTTCAATGGCAGGGAGGGTGTAGATGGGCTGGAGTAAGTCTTAACAGAGATTTCGGCAGTTGGAACCCAAGCACAGTACCGGGTAAAGCTTTGGATTCTCGCCCAGAAATAGCTAAGAAGAAAAAAAAAAAAAAATTTAAATTGAATCAGGTTGGGCAGACTGGATGGACCATGCGGGTCTTTATCTGCCGTCATCTACTATGTTACTATATGTTACTATGAATGTGCGGAGCAATGAAAATTCAGTATAGTCACAGTAGAATAAACTTTTAGACTTATCTCAAGTGACAATCGGTACACCAATGGTGGCCAGCGTTTCACAATTCTGCTGCCTCAGGGTGTAACCAATCCGATCGTGAACTTTCAAGTGGGACTCGCAAAAAGCGTCTCCCTGCACATAAAGTAGTCACTAGAAGAAACATTACTGAAGACACTTGTGAGGGTTAAAAGAGTGGAGTAGCCAAAAAAGGTTAAAAACCCCCGACATAGGGTAATCCATTCATGGTTTTTTGCCCCAATATATGCAAAGGCTTGTCGTCTGGATTTTCCTATAGGAAAAATTAAACTGCAAGTCCTGGCAAGCAGTGAGGTTAATCCACGACTGGTTCGACCCGTCCTGAAATAATGGAGCCAGTCGGCAATCCTGCCAAATGATTTTGAGATGCTTACATTCTGCTTTTTCTTGGTCTTGTTCCTCCAAAGCAATAGTTCTAAATCAATTTACAATTTTTCCCTAAATCAAAAAAAAAAAATTTTGAGAGGTCACATGGATGAGTGAAATACGGGTTTTCGGAAGAGAATGGAAATTGGGGAATGCTTGTAAAAGCAAGAGGCTCTTCTATGAAATCTTCGAGAAGAAAGGGTGCTGAAAGAAGCAGATTCCAGAGGCCATTTCTCATCAGCAGATAGAGTTCATTCTATAATAACAGACCAACTGCGTCGGTGGATAGAGAAATGTTCAACAGTTGTTCCTCCACATTAATAGTACAGAGAAAGCTGCCAGGAATTCTTCTACTTTGACCCATAACACGGTCAAATAGCTGATAGCTGGGGAGTGTGTGGGGCAGTGCTTAAAGCTACAGCCTCAGCACCCTGAGGTTGTGGGTTCAAACCCCCGCTGCTCCTTGTGACCCTGGGCAAGTCACTTAATCCCCCCATTGACCCAGATACATTAGATAGATTGTGAGCCCGCCGGGACAGACAGGGAAAATGCTTGAGTACCTGAATAAATTCATGTAAACCATTTTGAGCTCCCCTGGGAGAACAGTATAGGAAATTGAATAAATACATAGTGTGAAAAGTTTCAGCCTCTGATAGCCAGAGCTGGTATTGTGACATCATAATGCCTCATTCCACCAATGCCTAAGAGCCAACCTCATCAGTGATGTCACAATGATTTGATTGTCTTAGACTTGGCTCACTTTTACTACATTTTGATTTCTAGAGTGGTGCAGTGGTTAAAGCTACAGCCTCAGCACCCTGAGGTTGTGGGTTCAAACCCACGCTGCTCCTTGTGACCCTGGGCAAGTCACTTAATCCCCCCATTGCCCCAAGTACATTGGAAAGATTGTGAGCCCACCGGGACAGACAGGGAAAATGCTTGAGTACCTGAATAAATTCATGTAAACCGTTCTGAGCTCCCCTAGGAGAATGGTATAGAAAATTGAATAAAAAAAATAAGCTCAGGCTGCCAGATCTTCAACCTGATCAAGCTTTCAAGATCTTTGCAATGAATACACCAAGTAACAATTGTATTTATTTATTTTTTTTTTTGTTTGTGGGTAATAAGTGGTCTTTCTTAATTACCTATGCCGCAGAAGTGTAGAAAATGGCTTTCATTCCCCTTAAACTTTACTTTTGTGACCAGGACATTGATATTTTGAAATTTACCTCTTTTGCAAAACATTCCAGATTGATTCCAAACCGAGTAAACTTAGGGGCCTTTTTACTAAGGTTTCAAACACCCAGCAAATGCATTTTGCTATGTGTGCGGCCAATTTATCAAAAATACAGTGGTACCTCGGTTTACGAGTGCACCGGTTTGCGAGTGTTTTGAAAGACGGGCAAAACATTCGCAAATTTGGTGCCTCGTAAACCGAGCTTGCCTCGCTGTACGAGCGCCCCCCCCCCCCCCGAGAACCGGCACCATCCCCCCGCGATCCGGCACCCCACCGCCGCCATCAGGCACCCCCCCCCCGCCGCCACCTGAGATCCCCAACCCACCCGAACCCTCTTCTTACTTCCAGGGTAGGCTCCGCGCATGCTCAAGGCCCGGCACAGGAAGCAGATTTTCAGGCACAGGACATGCTGATGCCGGCGATGCCGATGCGGAGGCTACACTGGAAGTAAGAAGAGGGTTCGGGTGGGTTTGGGGATCTCAAGTGGCGGCGGGGGGGGGGGTGCCGGTGGCGGTGGGGGGTGCCCGATGGCGGCGGGGGGGGGTGCATGATGGCGGCAGGGGGTGCCGGATCACGGGGGGGAGGGTGCCCATTCTCGGGGAGGGGAGCCTTCGGGGGGAGCAATGCTGGTTCTCGTGGGGGGTGGAGCAGCGCTGCTGGCCTCGGGGGGGGGGGAAGGTTTGGGGTGGGAACATATCAAAGCAAGTTTCCCTTACTTCCTATGGGGAAACTTGCTTTGATATACAAGCATTTTGGATTACGAGCATGCTCCTGGAACGGATTATGCTCATAATCCAAGGTACCACTGTACTTTATAGAAAAGCATCTGCTAAGATGCGCAGTGCCTACAAGGCATATTTCGGTATGCTTGTCAGGGATCAAGATGATCGTGGGCACCTCACTTCACATGCGGGCACTGCCACAAAACTCTGGAAGGTAAGACCATTTTGTTTCTCACTAGAATGGCAGAATTTTCTACTAAAAAAAATATCTTAGAATGTTTAATTTTTAAAAAAATTTAAATTTAAAAATTTTCAATGTTATTTGAAAATATGCCATATATGATATATGTTGCAAGAATCTTGTACACATTAGTCGTAAATTTACTGTTTTCATTACCACAATTTTATTTCGTTCTTCTACAGGATGGTACAGAGGGGAAAAGAGAGCCATGAAGTTTGCTATCCCAAGAATTTGGTGGGAATCCACTGACCACTCAAGCAACTGCTACTTCTGCATGGTGGACCCTTCCAAATGTCAAACTGGCAAGCGTGCTTCTGCAGTCACATCTCCAAACATTCCTTCATCCATCCCCCCGGTGCCACATTGCCCTGAGCTCCCCCTTCCCGCTCCCACCAGAGAGACCAGCTGTCTTCAAAAAAGAGCAGCAAGATAGTGCTGTCTTAGAGACAGATATGTACCTTTCTGTTCTCATTTATGTGTGGTGGAACGGGATCAGTGAGCACTGGGGCAGTGTGGGGGTATCTTACCTTGATGCATTCAATAGTCATCTGGTCAGTTTGGGCAACTTTGTGGCACTTAGATGCTTCTAACATAGGTTTAGTTCCAAACGAATAAGTTCTGTCCAGGATGTCTTGCAAAATGTTTGTCGCTGCAAGCCATCTTTAAAAGCATGTCGTTATGAGAGATTTCTGGACAAGACTTTTGCATTTCAGTTAGGAAAAATGAATTCCTGATTCCACAAGCACGATCTTATTATGCTTTTCGGAAACTGTTAAAAACTAATCTGTTTGATAAGTTTGTAACTTGAATATTGTTGTATCTCTGCCTATATGTATATTTCACTAATTGTACAGTCCTTCTTTGATGTGAACCGCCTGGAACTCATGGTTGGGCGATATACAAGAATAAAGATGATTATTATTATCTATGTCTAACCCACCCTTGGGAACGCCCTGAGCCTGCCCATAGCACGCCTCCATCATGCCCTTCTCGTGCTCTGAACACACAGAGACTGGGACACTTCGCTAGATGTCCAGAAATACGGTTTCGATTATCGGCACTTCGACATCCTGGCGATTAGTAAGTCCAAGTGCCGATTTAGGACATCTATGCTTTTTGATTATGAGCCTGATAGGGGTTTTTCCCACTCACATGACAGGGGCTTAAATTCAAAGCCAGCCACAGATGTGCTTTTCTGCCTCCCATTCATAATTCAGTTTGGCAATCCTTGTGATGTGTAATTTAGGAGTAGTATTCAGGCCTCAAAACTGCCCATGGCAAAGTTATTAGCACTTCACTAGAGTTACCAGATGTCTGGGAAAACTCGGACATGTCCTCTTTTTAGAGGACTGCCCGGGGTCCCAGACGGACTTTCCACAACCTGGCAGTTTGTCCGGGTTCTGGAAAGCTCTGGCAAGCTCCGGCCGCATCTGGAGGGCATCCAAGCCTGCGCGGATGATGCCACTTACATCCACGCATGCTCCAGGCCCTCCAGATGCGGCTGGAGCTTGTTGTGGAAGGAGGCTTCTGGGGGTAGGGTTGGAGGCTGAATTGGGAGGGGCTGGGGTGGAATGGGGTGGAGCTGAATGTGGAACTGGGTGGTAGAACAGGGTGGGGCCATGTGTCCGGATTTTTGCGGCCCAAAAAATAGTAATCCTACACTTCACAGACAAGATAAGTTCCAGTGACTTCTGTCCTGCAATATTTCTGAGTAGAACTGGTTTATCCACTATTGGGGTCCTAGTATAACTTTTGTGGCTAGACTCCTGCACAGGAATTTGATCATTTGAATGTGCCAGCTGTTGACAGGGCTTGACAGATCTTCTATTTGCATCTGACTTTATAGATATTTTATTAAGGGCGCTGCTGAAGTCCTATTTTACTCAGAATTAAAAGCGGCCAGCTTCCTGAGTCTCTGAAATGGCTGTATACGTGTGTATGTGTATTAAACTTGATATGCCGTCTTTCGTTACATGCTTAATCAAAGCTGTAAACTTTCCAGTTTTGCAAAGATGCCAGGTTAGCTCACTTCCTGTTGAGAGAGTCATAAGGTTGAGGTATCAATAAAAGCAAGATCTCAGTTCAAATTCTACTGTCTACTATACAAGGTAATACATGGAACAGCACCCAGCTACCTAAACAACAGACTACACCGTAACCTCTCACACAGATCAAGGAGAACCCAGAGCCTATTCACTCACCCCCCTCTCAAAGGAACACGACGAAAGAAACTATATGACAGCCTTTTAGCGACACAGGCAGCAAAGATCGATACTACCATCACCAATCTACTGACCAAATCAATAGACATTAAAGCATTCCGAAAAGAAATCAAAACTCATCTCTTCAAAAAACACTTCCCATCATCATAACCTCACAAAAGTTTAAGATAATGCTCTCATGACTACCCAAACACCACCACCAGCAACACCCGAATCCGAACAGTATTATCTCTACTCGTCTAAACAACAGAATCCGGACAATATTATCTCTATTCGTCTAAACAACCTATCACTATCTACTATCTACTACCAATTTATCCTGGAAAAGTCCAGAACAACAATTGTAACTTAACGCATTCTTGTTTATATGTACTGCAATGCTACTGGAAATGTCCAGTCTTCTAACTTGTAATCCGCTTAGAACCGCAAGGCACAAGCGGAATAGAAATCACTTATGTAATGTAATGTAATGTAATGTATCGGTTCAAACTGTATATGTTTTGCAGAAAATAGTACTTTCTCCCCCCAAAATTCACACCTTCTATAAATGAAGCAAAAGAATAAGATGAGTCTAGCTGTTAGACAGTGCCTACGAAAATGATGCACAAAGGTAGCAGACAGCATCAGAGAGGACTGTGAAAGTGGCACTTTAAGACTTGATGATGCTGGGACCATCTTCTATCTACAGCCAGAGAAAATGATCATACTGGAGAAAGCCAATCAACTAACGCCATCTCTTCCCTCCCTCCCTCCCAACCCCACACTCTCCCGCCCTGCCCCCTTGGGCAGTACTGGGCAGACTTTTATGGTCTATATCCCAGAAATGGCCAAAAAAGACAATTTAATCATTACATTAAATTGATGTCTTCTGTCTCTCCAATACCTTTCAATTCTAGGCGGTTTACAACCAGAGTTGGCCTGGGCATTTCCAGGGAGAAAACAAAAAAAACTCTGTGAAGTGACGATGTTCCTAAATGGACTTTATTTGAAAGTGTCAAAGTTCCAAAGATACACTGAAATCATCCACATAAAATAAATTCATCCACATAAAAATAAGTTATCCAATTAAAAGCCTTAAAGGACCTAGGGATACAGGACCCAACACGGTCCACGTTTCGACACAAAGTCTTCTTCAGGGGTCCCTGGGATTCCTATAAAGGTGAATATGTGGGAAACAATTGTGTGGTGAGCTGGAAGTGAGACCATGTTGGGTCCTGTATCCCTAGCGGACTAGGTCCTTTAAGGCTTTTATGTGGATAACTTATTTTTATGTGGATGAATTTATTTTATGTGGGTGATTTCAGTGTACCTTTGGAACTTTGACACTTTCAAATAAAGTCCATTTAGGAACATCGTCACTCCACAGAGTTTTTGTGGTTTTCTCTGGATATTTTGGGGGTCAATTCCTTTTGTTCATTTCCAGGGAGAATACATGGTTAATAGATGTAGTATGCATCGGGATCTGTGGAGGATCGATCAGGTTTAGTTAGATCAGACTGGATGGACCGGTCAGGTCTTTATCTGCCGTCATTTACTATGTTACTATGTAAAATGACACAGTCGACCCATATTAGAAATTTAGGCAGGTCAGAGATCCTTTTACACACCTGAGCCCCAAAAGGATAAATAAAGGGGTAAGGACCAAACAGGTGAACAATGCTAACAGCATCCCCCTAAACCAGGGATGGGCAACTCCGGTCCTTGAGGTCCGAAATCCAGTCAGGTCTTCAGGATTTCCCCAATGAATATGCATTGAAAGCAGTGCATGCAAATAGATCTCATGCATATTTATGGGGGGAAATCCTGAAAACCCGACTGGATTCCGGCCCTCGAGGACCGGAGTTGCCCACCCCTTCCCTAACCATCAAGTTAATATGACTGTAGGCTAAGCAAATTATTTTACCTTGAAAGAATATACAGCTTGAGTAAGATTTATACTGCGTGCCACAATAAACATTTTCGAAAATAGAGATGTGAGATAGATAGAGTGGGTTAACTACATTTAAGTAAGGCCCTGCAATCTCAGCATCTGGAAACACTTACCAGTTATGGAAAACTAAAAGTGCTGAGCACCACATAACTAGAACAACTTTTTAGCATGCCAAGGTGGAAAATCTCTTGTCATAGAGGGAGGAAAATCCAAACACATGTCAAGGGGCAGATAAATGATTTATCAGTTAGGTAATATTTCAGGATGTTCTCCCATGCCTTCAGAGAACGTCTTTAAAAAGAGTGGCCACTGCCAGTCTTGGAAATATTCTACGATAACAAGAATAATTCAATGGCTAGGAACAGTTTCTGGCTAGTAGAACGGAAATCTCTGGTCTGTAACTTGACGTTTTTACCGGCTGAGCTCTTATTATGGGACACCAAAGGAAACTTACTGGGTTGAAAGATAGATCATTATATCCTGGGGTTTTCTCATTGTAGACAAATTCTGTGAAACCTGTGTTCAGCTCCTGAAAATCTTGAGGTTGCCAGATGAACAAAATCACAGATACAAGTATATCATTTTAGGGAGACTGTTACATAGAAACATGACGGCAGATAAAGGCCAAATGGCCCATCTAGTCCGCCCATCCACAGTAACTGTTATCTCTTTCTCTTTCTGAGAGATCTTACGTGCCTATCCCAGGCCCTTTTGAATTCAGACACAGTCTCTGTCTCCACCACCTCTACAGGGAGACTATTCCACGCATCAACCACCCTTTCTGTAAAAAAAAGTATTTCCTTAAATTACTCCGGAGCCTATCACCTCTTAACTTCATCCTATGCCCTCTCATTGTAGAGTTTCCTTTCAAATGAAAGAGACTTGACACATGCACATTTATATTACGTAGGTATTTAAACGTCTCTATCATATTTCCCCTCTCCCGCTTTTCCTCCAAAGTATACAGATTGAGATCTTTAAGTCTGAAACCATACGCCTTATCACGAAGACCACACACCATTTTAGTAGCCTTCCTCTGGATCGACTCCATCCTTTTTATATCTTTTTGAAGGTGCGACCTCCAAAATTGTACACAATATTCTAAATGAGGTCTCACCGGAGTCTTATACAGAGGCATCAATACCTCCTTTTTCCTACTGGCCATACCTCTCCCTATGTACCCTAGTATCCTTCTAGCTTTCGCTGTCACCTTTTCAACCTGTTTGGCCTCCTTACAATCATTACATACAATCACACTCAAGTCTCGCTCTTCTGTCGTGCACATAAGTTCTTCATCCCCTACACTGTACCGTTCCCTTGGGTTTTTACAGCCCAAATGCATGACCTTGCATTTCTTCGCATTAAATTTTAGCTGCCAAATTTCAGACCATTCTTCAAGCTTCGCCAGGTCTTTCTTCATGTTATTCACACCATCCAGCGTGTCTACTCTATCGCAGATTTTGGTATCATCCGCAAAGAGGCAAATCTTACCTGACAACCCTTCAGCAATATCATTTATAAAAATGTTAAAAAGAACAGGACCAAGAACAGAACCTTGAGGCACACCATTGGTAACATCCCTTTCCTCAGAGCGATCTCCATTGATCGCTACCCTCTGTCGCCTTCCACTCAACCAGTTCCTGACCCAGCCTGTACTCAACTGACCTGACCCAGCCCGTACTCAAATTCTGCCCAATAAAGACATTGGAAGAATCTCTATGTGCATCACATTGCATTCCTGAAATGATGACAGGACTATTCTGTGCAGCGCTGCGTGCATCTGTTGGCGCTATAGAAATAATTAATAGTGGTAGGAAGGCCATGGTATACATCCGAGGATACTGAAGGAACTTAGGGAAGTTCTTGCAGCTCTGCTGGCTGACCTTTTCAATGCTTTTCAACTGTCGAGAAAGGCAAATGTGGTTCCTCTTCACAAAAGGGGAAGTAAGGAAGGAGTTGGAAACTATAGCCCAATAAGTCTGGCTGCTGTGGTAAGAAATTTAATAGAAACGTTTCCAAAAAAGAGAATAGTAACATTTTTTTTGAATCCAGTGGATTACAAGACCCAAGTCAACCCATGGCTTCATTACAGGCTGGTCTTGTCAAATAAATCTAATTAATCTGGGGACGCAGAGAGAGGGGTGACATGATCGAGACATTCAAGTATCTCACGGGCCGCATCGAGGTGGAAGAAGATATCTTCTTTTTCAAGGGTCCCACGGCAACAAGGGGGCATCCGTGGAAAATCAGGGGCGAGAAACTGGGTTCATAGACAACTCGGCGAAAGACAAAGGCGCGCGCCAACAACTGAGCGCAAGATGGAGGCGCGCGCCGAAGAAAATTACAGTTTTTAGGGGCTCCAACGGGGGGTTTTGTTGGGGAGCCCCCCCCCAGTTTACTTAATAGAGATCGTGCCGGCGTTGTGGGGGGTTTGGGGGATTGTAACCCTCCACATTTTACTGTAAATTTAACTTTGTCCCTAAAAACAGGGAAAAAGTAAAGTTTTCAGTAAAATGAGGGGGTTACAACACCCCACACCCCCACAACGCCCCCACAACGCAGCACAATCTCTATTAAGTAAAGTGGGGGGGTTCCCCCCACGCCCCCTCCCGTCGGAGCCGTAAAAACTGTAATTTTGTGCGGCGCGCGCCTCCACGCTGCGCTCAATTGTCTGCGCGCGCCTTTGTCCCGGCGCGCTTTTAACCTGACACCGGGAAACTGCAAGGGGACACCAGGAAATTCTTTTTCACTGAAAGGGTGGTTGATCGCTGGAATAGTCTTCCACTTCAGGTGATTGAGGCCAGCAGCGTGCCTAATTTTAAGGCCAAATGGGACAGACACTTGGGATCTATTCACAGAGAAAGGTAGGGGAGGGTCATTGGGGTGGGCAGACTAGATGGGCCGTGGCCCTTATCTGCCGTCTATTTCTATGTTTCTATGTAATCTGGAAAGAGGAAA
Source organism: Geotrypetes seraphini (assembly GCF_902459505.1). Classification (NCBI taxonomy): domain Eukaryota; kingdom Metazoa; phylum Chordata; class Amphibia; order Gymnophiona; family Dermophiidae; genus Geotrypetes; species Geotrypetes seraphini. Next base: position 232,098,863 of record NC_047089.1, on the reverse strand, counting down.
TGGAAAATGTATTTACAGTCAGAAGAAATTTACAAAGATTTAATGGAAGATATTCACAAGATAGCTATGAAAGGGGAGGTGCTAATGATCATTGGTTTTATTGTAACTTGATAGTGTTAAAAATTTTAAATAAAATACCTGGGGGCCAGGAGGTGTCAGGAAGCCACAGGTCCACGGGTGGAGGAAGGGCTGAAAGGTCACAGATGTTCGGTGGCAACAGGGACTTCTGGTTCAGGAGGTAGGAGGCTGGGCAGCAGTGAGTCGAGCTGAGCCTTCGGCTCACAGCTGTAGGCGGCAGCTCTGTTGGGGCTTGCTGGAGACTCCAGCGTATGCACGGTGACATGGCAATGTGCTGATTGTCATCAGCCGTGTCATTTGTGCATGAGCAAAGCCAGAGAGGAGAGCACAGAAGGAAGACGGGAGCAGGAAGAGCGTCCTTGATTGCCCTGGATACTGTTCACGAGCAGAGTTTGTCCAGTGGTCGCATGAGTGGTCGTGCACTTCGTGTGTTGGTGCATGGAGAAGAAAAAAAGGAAAGAGAACTTCTAAAAGTAGGGCACAGTATTAATTTAGCTAAAAGTGAAGTGAAGTGGAGGCTTAATTAAAAGAGTGGAGAGGTTTCCTATTTAAATAGATCCTATTTAGATAAGTTCCTGGAGGAAAAGACCATAGTCTGTTATTGAGAAAGACATGGGGGAAGCCACTGCTTGCCCTGGATCAGTAGCATGGAATGTTGCTACTCCTTGGGGTTCTAGAATCTTGCTATTCTTTAGGATTCTGAATGGAATGTTGCTACTCTTTGGGGTTCCGGAATATTGCTATTCTTTAGGATTCTGAATGGAATGTTGCTACTTCTCGGGTTTTGGCCAGGTACTAGTGACCTGATTGGCCACCATGAGAACGGGCTACTGGGCTTGATGGACCATTGGTCTGACCCAGTAAGGCTATTCTTATGTTAGTACAAACTGCCAATTTTTTTTTGCCACAGGCTCGTGGGTCCTCAGTAGTTTCTTTAGAGGTTCTTGAACTGCCAGCTTTGGCAGCTGGGAGGGATGTTTTGACCAGGACAGTTGTGTTTAGTGTGAGGGTAAACTTATTGGTAAAATTGTTCAGTGGGTGCTTGTAATTAGTTAAATACTTTGAGCCCACGGGTGATCTTGGGTCACACTATGTGTGACTACTAGTGCTGCCCGATTTGAATCAGGTGAATCGATTTGAATCGATTCAATTTTTTTTTAAAAAATAGGCCTCCTGATTCAATGAACAACCCTTCCATCGTGCTTTCCTAAAGCAGGAGCTGCAGCACTGCCTCTTGCTGGCCATCCGCTGCCGCTCCTGCTTGAGGGGGGAGGGTCAGTCATAAAGGCCTCACCCAGCTTCCCCGCTCTTACCTTTAGGCTAATACGGCAGCCTGCAGGTTCGCTAGTGCTATAGCGATCACTGCAACTGCCCGTCGTCCTCAGTAGCACGTTCTCTCTGCTACGGTCTTGCCCCTGACATCAGAGCAGGGGCAGGACCGTAGCAGAGAGAATGTGCCGCTGAGGACAATGGGCAGCTGCAGGGATCGCTATAGCACTAGCGATCCTCCAGGCTGCTGTATTAGCCTTAAGGTAAGAGCGGGGAAGCTGGGGGAAGATACAGGCTTGCGGGGGGGAGTAGGCGTTCAGGGCGGAGAGCAGGCCGAAGAGTGCCTTCACGGCAGAGGGGCAGGCCTTTGCAGGGGGAGCAGGTCTTCGTGGTGGGGAGCAGGCCTTCACGACAGGGAGGCAGGCCTGTGCAGAGGGAGGAGGAGGAAGAGTTCCTTCGCATTGGGGAGGCAGACCTATGCAGAGGGAGGAGGAGGAAGGAGTAAGAGAGGGGAGGGGAGATGCCAGCCCTGGGGTGAAATGAAGGGAAGAGAGAGACCAAACCAAAAAGAGGGGGAAGAGAGCAAAGGAGAGGTGCTGGACTATAGGAGAGAGGGAGAAGAAATGCAAGACCACAAGGGGAAGGGTACAAAAGGGACAGATACTGCTCCAAAGTAGGTGGGCAGGGTGCAGGATGGCAGGAGAGATAGTAGGAGAAAGCCTGTACCTAGGGAAGGGGATACAGGAGGTAAGGAAGAGAGAAAGAAGAAGCTGGATATGGGGAGAGATAAGATGCTGGGCATGGAGGGAGCATAGGAACACAGACACAAGGGGGACAGTACTGGAGAAGAGAATAGGGACAGGGACACAGAAGAGAGATGCTGGATGAAAGGGTAGTTGAGAAAAGTGGAGATGGTGGATCTGTCCATTGCTGTAGCTGCGGGGGGATGGAGATGAACAAAAGGAAAGATGCCAGATCTCTGGGTAAGGAAAGGGAAACAGAAGGGGAAGACAGAGATGGAAGATGGATGGTTAGCACAGAGAAAGAAGGAGAGCCTGATCAGAAGACAACCAGATCAACATGATTTGAAAAATGACAACAAAAGGTAGGAAAAATCATTTTATTTTCTGTTTTGTGATTACAATATGTCAGATTTGAAATGTGTATCCTTCTAGAGCTGGTGTTAGACCGCGAATGTGAGCTAGGATTTAACAGAGAGAGAGGAAAAGTCTTTTTTGTTTATTTTGTTTACACCACAGGACCAGTGTGGGTAGGAGAGGGCAAAGGGGTTGAAGAGGCTATAAAATAAACCCACCAGGATGTTTGGAAAAAAAACACCCAATTGGGCAGGAAAATCGAATCGAAAAATCGATTCAATAGGCTGAATCGAATCGAATCAAAATTTTTTTTCCTGAATTGTATCTGAGTGAGCTTATGCTATAATACAATGGTCTGAAACTCGCGGCCCGCCAAGTATTATTTTGAGGCCCTCAGTATGTTTATCATACTCACAAAAGTAAAATAAAATAGTTTCTTGATCATATGTCTGTTTAGCCATAAATTATAATATTATTATTAAGAATTAGCCAAAAGGAAAGATTTATAAATTATAAAGTTTTACCTCATGCAAAATTGTCATTTCTTTAATAAGACATTAACCATTTTTTCTGAGGCCCTCCAAGTACCTACAAAGCCAAAATGTGGCCCTACAAAGGGTTTGAGTTTGAGACCACTGCTCTAATGTATAGGTCGAAATCTTCTTTACCGTCTCTTCTAGGCTTATTCATGCTTTTATGATTTTATGCTTTTATGATTTATGCTTTTATGCACCTAGGCAAAAAAAAATCCACACAGAACTTACACACTAAATGGTGAAACCTTGTCCAGGACCACGATAGAACGTGATTTAGGAGTGATCATTAGCGATGATATGAAGGCTGCCAATCAGGTGGAGAAGGCTTCGTCCAGGGCAAGACAAATGATGGGCTGCATCCGTAGGGGTTTTGTCAGCAGAAAACCTGAAGTCATAATGCCACTGTACAGATCCATGGTGAGACCTCATCTCGAGTATTGTGTTCAATTCTGGAGACCACACTACCGGAAAGATGTGTTGAGAATTGAATCGGTTCAGCGAATGGCTACCAGGATGGTCTTGGGACTCAGGGATCTCACGTATGAAGAAAGACTAAAAAAACTGCGGATGTACTCACTGGAGGAGCGAAGAGAGAGGGGGGACATGATTGAGACCTTTAAGTATATCACGGGGCGTATAGAGATGAAAGATGATATCTTCAGTCTTACAGGGCCCTCGATTACCAGAGGACACTCGCTGAAAATCAGGGGAGGGAAATTTCAAGGTGATACTAGAAAGTACTTCTTCACCGAAAGGGTGGTCGATCATTGGAACGAGCTGCCTCAGCAGGTGATTGAGGCCAACAGTGTGTCAGATTTTAAGAGAAAATGGGATATTCACATGGGATCAATAGGGGAGTAAAAGTCAGGGAGTGGGTCATTGGTATGGGCAGACTCGATGGGCTATAGCCCTTTTCTGCCGTCAATTTCTATGTTTCTATGTTTCTATGTTACCCTCCAGAAATTTTTTCCCTAAATGTTTCTTTATTTTCTTTAAAGATTGTAATTCATCCCCCTCTCCTTTTGTATCAGAAATTATTTGTACGTATATACTGTATGTTTATTTGTATTAAATTGTTTTATTTTTGTCTCCTATTTTTAAATTGTCATACGCATTGAAGTACTTGACATTGCGTGTACAACAAATTTTTAATAAACTTGAAACTATTTGTCAGAACTGGGCTTATTATTACTTGGTACAAGAGTTTAAAGAAAGTTATAAAACTGTTTTGACAGAAGAGGAGAAATGGGCACAGTTTCTAAAGTTGTGTTTACCTGTACGGTTGGCTGAGATATGTGTTAGGACTGAGAATTTTTAGAAATTTAATTCAGGATTCAGTCAAGTTCCTGAGAGCTGCAGAGTAGAGCTTAAGCGCTGAGCTTTTGAACTTGACAACTTATTTGCTGGTATATTTTAGCAGTTTCTGTGTGTCAGATGTTAAAAAAAAATAATTAATGCTCTGTGACGTGATTATTCAGAATTTTGTGGGAGGGTTTAGCTTAGGGTTCCCTATATTAACTGTTCTTTTTGGGTAGCTAGTTGCATACCCATGATTACGGTTCATAGACAACCCCGCAAAAGACAAAGGCGCGCGCCGACAACTGAGCGCAAGACGGAGACGCGCGCTGAAGAAAATTACAGTTTTTAGGGGCTCCGACGGGGGGTTTTGTTGGGGAGCCCCCCCAGTTTACTTAATAGATATCGTGCCGGCGTTGGGGGGGGTTTGGGGGGTTGTAACCCTCCACATTTTACTGTAAACTTAACTTTTTCCCTAAAAACAGGGAAAAAGTGAAGTTTTCAGTAAAATGTAGGGGGTTACAACCCCCCACAACCCCACAACGCCCCCACAACGCAGCGCGATCTCTATTAAGTAAAGTGGGGGGGGGTTCCCTCCATGCCCCCCTCGTCGGAGCCCTAAAAACAGTAATTTTCTGCAGCGCGCACCTCCGCGCTGTGCTCAATTGTCTGCACGTGCCTTTGTCCCGGCGCGCTTTTGACTTGACACCATGATTACATATACTGCTTCTGTTAAAATTAATACTGGTAAGGAATAGGGTTTTTGCCTTATTAATTTAACTTTAAATAGGATAGGAACATAAGAATAGCCTTACTGGGTCAGACCAAGAGTCCATCAAGCCCAGTTCTCACGGAGGCCAATCCAGGACACTAGTACCTGGCCAAAACCCAAGGAGTAGCAAAATTCCATTCAGAATCCTAAAGAATAGCAAGATTCCGGAATCCCAAAGAGCAACTTGTTTCTGGAACCCCAAGGACTAGCAACATTCCATGCTACCAATCCAGAGCAAACAGTGGCTTCCCCTATGTCTTTCTCAATAACAGACTATGGACTTTTCCTACAGGAACTTGTCTAAACCTTTCTTAAAACCAGCTACGCTATCCGCTCTTACATCTAACACTGAATTTTACAGAGAAGAGTGCATGTACCTAATGAAACAAGAGAGAAGAAATATACAAGAAAGCCCCAAATACCTGAACCACTGAGGTGACGTCCAGCCATCTCCTGAAAACCTGTAAGACACAAATGTTGACAAGAAGGATCAAATTCTTGATTTAATCAACTGGATTAACTTTGACACATTCTAATAGTTCAGTTCTTTGCTAGATCTCTGCTGGGGTAGAATTGCTTCTCAAAAGTATGTTAATTTTCCGAAAATTGTTTGAAGCCTGTTGAGAAAACAACCTTATCAGTTCATTTTTGTCTACTGTGTTTAAAGACTATTGCATTTGTGGTACTCTATTACATATTCAACCTTCTTTGGATCGACATAAAAGCCGGCTTTTCTTGATGATGACGGGAATAGCCATCCAGATGGTTACACGTAACTGGAAGAGTTATGATCGACTGAATTATACTTTCTGGTAGGCAAACCTATGTTCCAGTTACAAGTATGAAAGAATGAACGCGGAATGTTTGGGATATAGTAACGCATTCAAAATGGTGTGGAGCCCATTGACTGCATTTATTGAGTCACAAGAACTGTCAAGTACCTTTCCTTTTATTTGACTTCCTTACACATCCAGGGTGGGTGGTGACAGGTAAAATGCGCGCAAGACAACAGCGCGCGGACAAGTGAGCGCAAGGACAACTCAGCGCAAGCATAACAGCGCACAAAACAATTGAGCGCAATGACAACTCAGCGCAAGACAATTGAGCGCAGGGATAACTGAGCGCAACGACAATTCAGTGCGCGCCGCAAAATGGCGCATGGCGAAGGGCATGCGCACGTTCAGCAGGGCAACACGTCATCACGGCACCACGTTATGGTTCCCTTTCCTCTTTGTGCTTTGAATATAAGTCACGTGAATGCATTTTTGTTACTATGGTTACGTTTCCTCTTTATATATGTGCTCAGAACAGCCCGCCTTCCTTTTGTGCGCTGTTGTCTTGCGCGCGATTGACTATGAACCAGGGTGGGTGGGTGGGGGGAGGGGAATGTATTATTGTTTGCTATACTTAATTATCTATATTATTAAAATTAATTATTTATTAATTATGGGGAGGAGAGGAGAGAAAATAATTGTTTTTTAAAATTATTTTTGTATTTAAAGTGCGTTCTGTGTAGTGTTTATGTTTAAATTCATTGTATATTTGAAAATTAATAAAGATTTATTTTTTTTAAAAAAAAGACTATTGCATTTGTTACCAACACAATTTCATGCAAACATAAATTACAATTTAGTTATTTGTAACATTCTTTTCTGAGTTGTCTAAGTTCAAAAATTATTTCTTCCCGCAACCTTCAGAGGTTGTAGGACAAGGTTAGTGTAGATCACTCTTGCTTGAGGTAATCAGACAACACCTTTGGGTAAAGTAAAGCAACTAGTGAAGTCCTGAGGGGGGGGGGGGGGGGGGGGTCACTTTAATATGCTGGATGTTGATTGGAGAAGGGTCATCTAAGGAGATCTTCGATTTGCTACAGGAAGAATTGTTCCAGCAGTTAGAATAGATCTATTCTGGACCTGCTGCTTACAAACGAGGAAAGTGTTTCTGATGTTATGGTGGGCGTTCATTTGGCATCTAATGATCGCTGAATGGTATGCTTCAATATTAAAGTGCAGGAGGAGAGGGGGAGTGGCCAAGATGGTGGCACGCACCTGGCGAGCTCCGTGTCTCTCCTCTGCTGAGCTGTAATTTTCTTGTGACTGTTTGCTGCGGCGATCAAGTTGAGCTATGCCGCATACTACGAGAAAAGGGACGGTGCGGGTTCGCCTTCACTAGACCGCACCTCCTCTCCGATTCAAGAGAGAACATAAGAACATAAGCAATGCCTCTGCTGGGTCAGACCCGAGGTCCATCGTGCCCAGCAGTCCGCTCACGCAGCGGCCCAACAGGTCCAGGATCTGTGCAGTAATCCTCTTTCTATACCCCTCTATCCCCTTTTCCAGCAGGAAATTGTCCAATCCTTTCTTGAACCCCAGTACCGTACTCTGCTCTATTACGCTCTCTGGAAGCGCATTGGCTAAGGCTCTTAACATTTGCATTTCCTCTTCCTATAGGCTAAGGCTCTTTGCACCTGCATTGTGATGTCACAGAACTTTAGTAACATAGAAACATGATGGCAGATAAAGGCTAAATGGCCCATCCAGAGCATCCACTATCTCCTCCTCTCCCATAAGAACATAAGCAATGCCTCTGCTGGGTCAGACCTGAGGTCCATCGTGCCCAGCAGTCCGCTCACGCGGCGGCCCAACAGGTCCAGGATCTGTGCAGTAATCCTCTTTCTATACCCCTCTATCCCCTTTTCCAGCAGGAAATTGTCCAATCCTTTCTTGAACCCCAGTACCGTACTCTGCCCTATTACGCTCTCTGGAAGCGCATTCCAGGTGTCCACCACACGTTGGGTAAATAAGAACTTCCTAGCATTCGTCTTGAATCTGTCCCCTTTCAACTTTTCTGAATGCCCTCTTGTTCTTTTATTATTCGAAAGTCTGAAGAATCTGTCCCTCTCTACGCCCTTCATGATCTTAAAAGTCTCTCTCATATCCCGGGAACCCAGCGGCACAAACCGGAGGCGAGAGCCCTGCTTCTGTGCGGCCCGAAGGAGAGGCTGCGTTATTGGGGCTTGGTGTTACCCCTTTTCCCCCGGAGCCAATCCGACCACCGTGTCCAGCATCGGGCGTGGGTTTATCGCCAGAGCAGTATGCGCAGCTGAAATGTGGCAGTTTGAGGCTCTGAGTGAGAGCGATTCCCCACAGTCAACTAGGTGACTCAAGAGCTGGCGTCTCTAAAGTTACCATAGAAACAGAACAAAAAACTCCCACCAGAAATGTTTAGAACGGCCAAACACACTCACTGCTAGAGCGCATTGAACTGTGAGTCTGTACTGCTGTTTTGGTGTGCTTTTTGCAGTGTATAGACTTGCATATAGTTTATTTTTTTGTAGGCTATGGTGCTATTTACACGAGGATGGCCCTGAGGAAGTAGCTTCTAGGCTACGAAACGATCGTAGGCTGGCTTGTGACAGATAATTTCATATGCTACTTTTTTTTGCGCGCGGATTAGAAATGCGTTGTTCCTCTTGTTTGAAACTAAACATAAATATATTTTATATCTTTTGCAGAGGGCACCCACCTATAGCACCTATAGTTTTTTCTGTCTATGATGGATGGATGGTGGGGTGACCCCCACCTATATAACTGAGGCTTTTTCTTTAGTTTTGCTATGAAAGCAGCACTGCTCTAGCAGCTAGGGTGTTTGGTAGTTCTAAACTATTCTGGTGGGAGTATTACCCCCCCCCCAACCTCTTTTCATTTTTAAAATCTGTTTATTGAAGTTTTATTGCTCCCTAGCAATATTAAAATCCAAGCTAAACGTCCACTTTTTTGAAACTGCCGTCAACTCTTAACTCCCACTCTCTTTCCGTATTCGCGGGGGTTAGGGGATCAACATGACCGCGAATACTGGAAAACCGCAAATAACTTTTTCATATGTTATTCGTGGTTTTCTTTTAAAACCCCTCCCACATTTGGCGAAACCGCGAATAACAATCTTGCGTTCCGGGCAGTGTTCCCGCTAAGGTGCGCTGGCCTGCGCTCGCGCACAAAATATTACATCGCAGCGCAAAGTTTCTCTTCACAGCGCACACACGCGTCGCAAAGGTAAGGGGAGGTAAGGTAAGGGGACGCATTGGGGGGATTGCACTTCCCCACAATTGCCATGCTTCGGTTCCTCTTCTTCCTTCCTTCCTCCCCCCCCCCCCCCGCGGGACCCTGCGGCACCATCAACTCTTACTCCCTCTAATGTCGGCCCTGCAGCTCCAGACTTCCTCGCACCTTCTCCCCTCCCCCTTTGGATCGCTATTATTTTAAATGTTATAGCCGCGGAGCTGTATCCATCAGTGGAGATGTCTAACCTCGGCCTGCCCCGGAACTCTTACTGCAACAGTGACTTCCTGTTCCTGCCTAGACGGGCGGCTGCTGCAGTAAGAGTTCCGGGGCAGGCCGAGGTTAGACATCTCCACTGATGGATACAGCTCCGCGGCTATAACATTTAAAATAATAGCGATCCAAAGGGGGAGGGGAGAAGGTGCGAGGAAGTCTGGAGCTGCAGGGCCGACATTAGAGGGAGTAAGAGTTGATGGTGCCGCAGGGTCCCGCGGGGGGGGGGGAGGAAGGAAGGAAGAAGAGGAACCGAAGCATGGCAATTGTGGGGAAGTGCAGAGCTGCAGGGAAGAGTGTTGCGGTACCCAGCTGGAGGGAGAAGGAAGATGAGGGAGGGAATTAAAGGAGATGCCAGGGCTTGGAGCATAGGAGGAAGGTATGCCAGTCTAAGGGAAAAGGAAGGGGGAGATGTGAGAGCATGGAGGGGGAGCGAAAGATGGAAGAAAAGGAAAGGAGAGAGATGCCAGAGAATCAGGGAAGGGGAGATACCAGACTATGAGGAGAGGTGTGGGAGAGGGAAGGCGAGGAGAGAGATGCCAGACCAATGGGGTGAAAGGAGAGATGGAAGGGGGAGGCATACAGTTTCTGGAAGGGGCATAGAAGGAGAGAAGATGCCATATAGGGGAAGAGAGACGGCAGACAGTGAATGGAAGGAAGAGAGTTACAAGAAGATGAGGAAAGGAGAAACCACAGAAGACAAAGGTAGAAAAAAATTTCTATTTATTTATTGCTTTAGGAGACATGTGTCACTGTTTCTGTGAAGCATTGTATGCAGAGTCCAGCTTCTTGCTGGTTCAATTTAACCTTTGTCTATGTATTTTTATTTTATCCCCCCTTTTACAAAACTGTGAAGCGTTTTTAGCACCAGCCTTGGTGGTAGCAGCTCTGATGCTCAGAATTTTATGAGCATCAGAGCTGTTACCTCCGTAGCTAAAATCCACACTACAGTTTTGTAAAAGAGGGAGGGGTTAGTTTGTGATTACATATTCCTTACTAGGCGAAGGTGTTTTCTGTGTTCTGTGTGTTCGAAAGACATGGTTTTCTGTTAGGATTGATGGTGTAGGATTGATCTGTGCTGGTCTGGCTTGTTTAGTTTTACAATGGGTGTATTGATGTACTGCTCACTGCAATATGTAAGATGCTGCCTTTTCCTAGGTACTCATGTGTGACGTGTGGTTTGTTACTAAAAATCATGTTTTTCTTACAGATGGGGGGGGTGCCAAAAAATTATGGGCCCCGGATGTTACATATGCTAGGTACGCCACTGTATGTAAAGATACCAGAAAGCTGGCGTAGCAAAAACTTCTAAGTTTTGAGTATTTAACCCTCCCACAATCTCACGGGCACTCGTTTCAAGTTTATTGAGATTTTGATTTAAACGCAATATCAAATATTTTCAATGCGTATAACAAAAATAAATTTGGGGAAATAAATAAAACCATTTGAACCAGTGTTCCCGCTAAGCTGCGCTGGCGTGCGCTGGCGCACAAAATATTACATCGCAGCGCACACGTTTCTCGTCACAGCGCACGATCGGAAGAGGCGTACGGCAGATGGCAGGGCGGCGAGAGGAGAATCGGGCGAGTTGGCTCATAACTTGCTGGCGCCCGATATTTTTGGCTCACGGTGAAAAAAGTTTGCTCACAACACCCGCCCGCTTAGAGGGAACACTGGTTCCGGGTAGCTCAACCTTATTCCAACCTTGCTTCATCCCCGCTCCCCCTCTGATGCAACCACTTTCCCTGTGCTGTGTCCCGCCTCCCCTCTTGACTCAACTTCCTGTTTCCGGCGGGGTGGGTCGCAGCATAGGGAATGCTCCAGGGCCGCCGCAAGCAACCCCATGTAAACTACCGCCGCTGCCGGCAACCTCAGACAAGTTTGAAGGTAGAACCAGTGGGGTTTGAGAATGAGCTAGAGATTCCAGACCTTGGTCGCAGTAGGAGCGTGGAGGGAAAGATACCGGACCAGGGGGAGCGCAGATGCGCAAATGCTGACTGGGGAGAGCGCAAATGCATGTGACTTGGTCTCTTTTGACCGATTCTTGAAAAGAGGCTGGTAATCTGTGATTTTCTCTGTGCACCCTGCGAATCGGCGCTTGGAAAAACGCGGCAAAACTTTTCTCTGCAACCATGGATGACCTAATTCGGGTGGGAGGAGCCAGAAGTCAAAGAACCGCGATTGTGGAAACCGCGAATACGGAGGGAGAAGTGATATGAAGCTATATATACAGAAAAATCTAACAAACACACATGGAGACCTTGTGAATATGAGCTAGCCTAATAAAAATAGCAAGCCTCTTTTTTAATACTATTGTAATCTCTAAAGCTACTACAGTCGTTACCCTTGAGCCTTTATGGAAAGCAATTACCGATCTGACGAGAGTAATGGAGAAATCACCAGCTGAGGTAACAATTTCAATTTCTAAAATGGATTTGTTAACTAAAAATGTAGAGGATTTTCCATGGGATTCCTCTGCCAAATATCAAGAATTTCAATCTGATATTGCATCTATTCAAGAATTCCAAAGATCGAACATCGTGAAGGTGGAAGATAGAACAGTAGAAAACTTCAACAGAAGACTGAATTTATGTTTCCAATAGATCCTGGGATTTTACCTACAGATATGTTTCTTCTGAAATAATTCCCCCTATACATAGGGCATTCTATTTGAAAGGGGGGATTATTCCTATGGAAAATGTTCTCCAGCCTTCCTGCAAAGAAGTTGTGCCTTCCTTTTCACATCAGCAGGGAGGATGCTCGGGAGGAAGGAGGAACATTTGGATGGCTTTTTGTCTCCTTTTAAAATAATAGGAGCTCTGCTCCACAGAGCAAAACAAATTAAATTATACCTACTTATCTCCTCGGCCATATGCAAGAAAGACTTCCCTTGTTCTCTATACCTGGCAATTTTTGTTAATACCTCTTTACTGAATTGGTCCCCACGGGGAAAAAGAAAACCATTGGGGTGATTTTAATGACGGCTTGAGAGAACGTTGCTTGAAAACATAGAGCCCATCGAACACACCCCCTGCAAAATGTTTTGCTTGAAATGTTTTGAGACATGGAACAAAGATTATGCCACAGCTCCGCCCCTTCCCCTTTCTTCCTTAATGCGTCAAGCAGCAGAGAGCGTATAATTTGGAAATCTCCAGGTGCTTTCACTGGGCATGGTTTCTATTGGGCGGGAGGAGCCGCCAGCTGCTCCGACTGCCGGTCTGGCATGTTGTCTTTTTCACAGGCTTATTTTTGATGCTATATTTAAACCAGATTTTCTGTAATCCAGCACCACAGCCTTCCCCAGATAACGCGCCTCTTTCAAATAAAGAATGAATTACACCCCGAAGAGGTGCGACAACACCTGCACAAAACTCCTGTACCAATCTGCAGCCAGTCTGAAGAAAGCCCAGTGTGTTTGCACAGTAACCGATGTGGAGGGAAAATCTTATGCTTAAAACTTCAAAAGAGTTCTTTTTGTTTGGCCTTCTTGGGCCGCTGCCATTTTTACCCAATTTTCCCGGCTTGAAGCCATCTCGATCAGCCATTGTGGTCTAATTTAACACTTCAACAGGTAAATGAGCAGAGTTTGTGACCTAGGCACTTCCAGCCTGCCTTTTACCATAACGAAACTGGCATGTTTTTAGATTATTTCGCATGTAGAAGGCTCTTCCAACATCTCAAAGCATTCATAAAAATAATCATGGCCATTTAGGTATTAGGGTGCAGTGGTCCCTGTAAGTTTTTTCGTCTTTGCTGCTTTGACATAGGATCTCTAGACAGGAATTGGAATTTGGGAGTGTGTGGCACAGGGGTTAGAGCACCCTGTGGCTGTGGGTTCAAATCCCTCACTGCTCCTTGTGACCCTGGGCAAGTCATTTAATCCCAGACAGGTCTGCAGCAGTCGGGTTTTAGGATAGTAAAACCCGATTCAAAATAGCCAAGCAATTGTTAGGGAATCAATCGCTTGGCTATTTTGCATGGGATTTTACTAATTTGCATGGGTTGGATCGGATTGGATAGGAGATTGACCGGGCAGCAGTTTAGTGAATCGGGTCGGGGAACGATCGCAAAACCAGTAAAACTGGTTTTGCAATCGTCGTTACAGGATCGGTAAGTTTAGTGAATCTAGCCCCAAGTCTGTCGACGAGATTGTCTCGTCGTGCAATTCTATTCTCTCCTCTGCTCTGGACACCCTTGCTCCCCATGTTTCTCGCTCTGTCAGGCGTACCAAACCTCATCCTTGGCTCACTCCCAGTGTCCGTTACTTTCGTTCCTGCACCCGCTATGCAGAGCGCCTTTGGCTCAAATCTCGCACATGTGCTGACTTTCTTCACTTTAAATTTATGATGACCTCTTTTAATTCTGCACTTACACGGGTCAAGCAAGACTACTACATCCAACTAATTAATGCCCTTTCTTCCAATCCTCGTCGTCTCTTTGGCACGCTTAACTCCCTCCTCAAAGCGCCCCCACTTCCAACCCCTCCTTCTTTCTCTCCCCAGATTATGGCTGATTACTTCCATGACAAGGTCCGCAAGATCGCCCTTGAGTTCACTACAAAGTCACATCCTTCTCCCCTACCTACCATCCAGTCTCCTGAACTTCAGCCTCAAACCTCTCCTTCATCCTTCACCCAAAACACTCAGGAAGCTTCTCCTGTCTGGCCACGCCCGCCCATTAACTACTGCTGACTTTTCTGCCTTCTCTGCAATCACAGAGGAAGAAACTGCACAATTTCTGTCTTCAGCCAAGCCTACAACATGCCCCTCAGACCCTAATCCCACCACTCTATTCGACCCCATCCCCATATGCCATATTCTCAATCTATCTCTTTCCACTTCAACTGTCCCTGCTGCCTTCAAACATGCGGTGGTTAAGCTGCTTCTGAAAAAACCCTAGCTGGACCCCTCCTGCCCGTCCAACTATCACCCTGTCTCCCTTCTTCCGTTTCTATCCAAGATACTCGAGCGTGCTATTCTCCGTCGCTGCCTCGATTTCTTTTCAACTCAAACAAATTCTCTATCCTCTACAATCTGGTTTTCGCCCCCAACACTCCACAGAAACTGCCCTCACTAAGGTCTGCAGTGACTTGTTCATGGCCTTTACTCTATCATTATCCTTCTTGACCTGTCTGTTGCCTTTGATACTGTAAACCACAGCTTATTCCTTGATATGCTGTCCTTCTTTAGATTCCGTGATTCTTTCCTCTACTGGTTTGCCTCATACCTTTCCCAACGCACCTTTAGTGTATGTGTTGGTGGGTTCTCTTCTGCTGCTACCCCACTAGTGGTTGGTGTACCCCAGGGTTCTGTCTTAGGACCTCTTCTCTTCTCTCTCTACACATCTTCCCTTGGTGCTCTGATCTCCTCCCATGGCTTCCAGTATCATCTCATATTTCACCTAAAGTCCAAGAAAAAGCCTCTGTTTGTTTGGCTGACATTGCTGCCTGGATATCCTGCCGTCATCTGAAACTAAATATGTCCAAGACTGAGTTGCTCCTAATCTAATCTAATCTTCAGTTTATATACCGGGTCATCTCCTGAAGGAGCTCGACTTGGTTCACAATTTATTAAATTTGAATGACATAAGAATAAGCCTATGAGAGAAAGTATTATTAGTGTATCATTTCAGAGAAAGCGCTGGAATTAAAATTAAAATTAAAGACTAAAAAGATTAGGATATAATGTTACTACAGCACTTCAGCAGGTAAGCTTTTCAGATATAGTGTAAACAACCAAGTTTTTAGATCTTTCCGGAATTGTTGAAGCTGATCTATCAGTCTGATGGAGGCAGGAAGCCTATTCCAAATTTCAACCAATTTAAATGCCATAGATTTACTAAGCTTCCCAGCACATTTAAGTCCTCTAAAAGAAGGAAATGATAATTTATATATTGTTGCAATCCTCGAATAACAGGATCTAGTAGCATTCCAACATAAAGGGATTGAAGGGTCAAATATTACATAAAGGAACTTAAAGATAACACATGTGAACTTAAACTGTGTCCTATAACTCGGATCCCAGAATAACTGAAGTTTGCCCAAAAAACTACAAAATAACACTAGTCTGCAGAGAAAATAAAAGAGGAGAAGGAATTGCCATTATAGCCAGAAACACCATAAACCTAAAAATACAAGACAAAATAACCAACCAATACATGGATTTACTAGCCTGTCAACTTTCAAACACATCACTTAAAGGAACGCTAACATACATTCTATGCTACATAACCCCAAGTAACTGGAACACAGCTAAACCAATATTTGAAGAATTTATTTATCGAAACTCTCTAACGACAACCTATAACCTACATCCCAAAGCAGTGATGTGTTTGGAGTCCATGATTCCACCCGTTGAAATCAGTGCTGGGGTTCCATAATGCGTAGGGTTACCATATAGCTCCAGAAAAAGGAGGATGGATTGAGACATCCGGGTTTTACTTCCCGTGAAAGCAATGGAAGTAAAATTCATAAGAATTGCCGCTGCTGGGTCAGACCAGTGGTCCATCATGCCCAGCAGTCCTCTCAAGCGGTGGCCCCTAGGTCAAAGACCAGTGCTCTAAATTAGCCCAGCCTCACCTGCATACTTTCCAGTTGAGCAGGAACTTGTCTAACTTTGTCTTGAATCCCTGGAGGGTGTTTTCCCCTATAACAGACTCCGGAAGAGCGTTCCAGTTTTCTACCACTCTCTGGGTGAAGAAGAACTTCCTTACGTTTGTACGGAATCTATCCCCTTTTAACTTTAGAGAGTGCCCTCTCGTTCTCCCTACCTTGGAGAGGGTGAACAACCTGTCTTTATCTACTAAGTCTATTCCCTTCATTATCTTGAATGTTTCAATCACGTCCCCTCTCAGTCTCCTCTTTTCAAAGGAGAAGAGGCCCAGTTTCTCCAATCTCTCACTGTATGGCAACTCCTCCAGCCCCTTAACCATTTTAGTCGCTCTTCTCTGGACCCTTTCGAGTAGTACCTGTATGCTTTGAGCGTGGCTGTAAAACTATGAAAAGGCGGTATACAAGTCCCAATCCTTTTCCTTAAAAGCTGTAGTAAATCACAAGACCCCCACTTTCCATTATGGCAAGGGATTTATTCACCAGAAAATCGTGACGAGAACTGCCTCGTTTCTGAGGCATCCCACACTGAGCAGAGCCAAGAGCACATGAGGAAAATGACAAGATTTAGAGAGCAAAATTGCCTTAAGCACGGGAGGAAGCTGTGAGGACTTTTCTTCTGGATGATAAATCTACATACAACTCATAGATATAGGTTGATCGATCGATCAGTACTTTCACTCACCATTGCAGAAGAATTACAAAACTTTGAGCTTGATGGTACTGAAAAGTACAGGAGATTCACATTCCCTGGAGTCACAGAAGAGTCAGAGAGTCTGGTATTTGGCAGTATGACAGTAATCCAGTGAAAGAGAGATTTTTTTACCTGGCTGCTATGGGGAGGCCAAGAGCACCTGGTAGGTGAGATAATTACACTCTTGCTCAGTCTTCTCACCCCAGTTCCCTCTCCACCCGCCTCCCTCCTAATAAGCTGGATAATACACATATTGTTAAGTTCCTAAGCAGCAAGAAACCCCAGCCAGTGAATTGAGAAGTCAGTCTGAGTGCATGACAGTATTGTAAGGGGGGAAGCTTTTGATGTGGTTCCAGGGGACGGTGGCTGTGAGAAATGAGCACGCCAGAAAAAGGTTTCTTTCTGCTATGAGGACACTTCCAGGCTGCAAATCTCTTTATCTCTATCTGCAGCCAGCTGAGTAGGCACATTCTCTGGGGCCGTCATGAGGTGAAAGCAAGAATCAAAGGACTGAATCAGCTTCGACCTTAATCGACACAGCTTAGTCTTCATAAAAGAGATCAGATCGGTTAACCAAAGCATCAAAATAACTTTTAGGAGATCAAAAGCACCTGTGGTGTGTATCACTTAACTAAGCTGACAATTTACTTGTCATCTTGTTTTTCTTTTTTTTTTTGGTCTGAGCTAATTCTATGCAATAAAAAATTTTTAAAAAAATCAGACCCTTTAAGTCCCAGGTGCTTTCACTGTTCCATCCTCCGCGTTGAATGAGAATGTGAGGTATACTGCAGACAACTAGAAGGCCGAGGACATCAATTCAGGTTCCTTAGAATGTGTATGCACCTGGCAGTTGTAAACTGGCCCTAAAAGACATTACAAGAAAAAGCGGTGACCCGTCAAAAGCGTGCAGGACTTTGGCGCGGCGACATTCGCACGCGGGACATATGCACTTCTGCCGCTTTGAAGTCTTTCTGTTAGCACTCTGAGTAATCAAGGGTACTTGGGGGGGGGGGTTCCCCCCACCACACCCTCTCACAGTGCTAACGGGAAGGTTTCAGAGCGGCGGCGCACATATACAGATAAAGGGGCATAATCAAAACATGAGTCTGAGTCTGATTTGGGCAAATGGTGCTAGATGCCCAAAGTCGGCAGTGGGAAAATGCCCATTTTCGGAAAAAAAAAAAAATGTTTAGAATATATATACTTTTTTTCGACAATCATCTATCTGGACATCCAGGCTATTGTTCATCCAGACTGCCAGGACATCTATCATTATACCACATTTTCGACCAAACTTTGTCCAAGTCCCAAACACCCAGAGCACATGGAAGGAACCAATCTTGTAATAGACTGGCCACCCAGACAAGGCAACAGAGCCACTTAGAGGATGCTGCTGTGAACTTCACAAAAAGGGTGCCACATAAGCATCTGACTGGAACTCCCTTATAGGTTATGGTCAGCCCCCCCAACACACTATACCCATCTGTCTACAACCCCAATAGCCTATATGGCAGTAGAGTAGGGGGGGCTCCCATGTTGTACCATATATGTAGTGGTTAGAGTGGTTTATGGGCCTTGATCATCCTCTTTATAGTTCACCAGCCCCCCCCCACCTCCCCTCCCACCCCCTTCCCGACTCTTTAAGATACCTGCGTGCAGCTCTACTAGGCTTTCCTATAACAGGTGCTAATGTTCTGGAGACAGGTATGTACTTTTTTATTCTGATCTTTGTGGGGGTATGAGGGGGAGCGTCAGTGAACACGGGGGAGTGTGTGTTTGGTCTTTACTTTGTCTCTGCAGTGGTTATGTGGTCACTTTGGATACCTTTTTGGCATTTATACCTGTTTTTACATCGGCTAACGCACGTTTATGTTTTGTCCAGGAGGTCTAGTAAAACATTCGATTATCCGTGCAGGATGACTAAGTGTAGGTTGGCTGATGGTAGATCTGTAAGAAAAACTGTTTCCAGGCATCCACCCATCCTTTATATTGCTCCTTAGTCTATCCCAGTGATTCCCACACCTGTCCTGGGGGGAACCCCATCCAGTCAGAATTTCAAGATATCCAGCATGAATATTCATGTGTTTGGGTTGCACACACTGCCTTCTTGGTAGGCAAATCTATCTTATGCATATTCAAAATGGATAAACTCAAGTCAAGTTTTGGAATCACTGGTCTATCTCTTTTCACCTTCATCCTTTGCCCCCCTCATTCCAGATTCCCTTTCAGTTGAAAGAGACTCGCCTCCTGTGCATTTATGCCACACAGGTATTTAAATGTCTTTATCATAGCTCCTCTCTCCTGCCTTTTTCCCCCCAAAATATGCATATTAAGATCCTTAAGTCTGACCCCATTAGTTCAATGATGCATTTTAGTAGCCATCCTTTGGACTGACTCCACCCATGTGGTCTCCACCACATGTGGTCTCAAAAAGGATATGCTAAGTAGGGCCTTCCTTTAAATTCTATGCTTTACTCCGAACAAACCAAATGTTACTGAAAGGATCACAAGAACAAATAGAACAGGCATGTCCAACATGTTAACATGTTGATTGCGATCTACCTGTAGATTGCGGAGGGATCACAGGTAGACCACCAGCCCAACTTGGCTCTATCTCTCCAGCCGCTCACCCCGTCATTAGGAGAGAGCTCGTGCCGGTAGGTCGTCTGCCGAGGACTTGCCACCGCTGCTGATCCTTTGCTTGTCTTTTTTCCCTGCCTGCGGGTGTATTGGGGGCGCTTGTTATTTTCATGCCAATAATTTGTGGGTACCCCAGGGGGCCACCTCCCGTGCCCCACGGTGATACGCCACAGGCCCGGCATTATACCTGGTCTACTGCCTCTCAGAATCATCCATTCCTGCCCCCGCCCCAACACCCTCTTAGAAGTGTGTTATATACCGGGCGATATCCATTCACCCAGGCTTTACCTGAATACACTTACTGTATTAGTTGTATCGTGTGCTGGTCATTGGTCGCTTTATAGTTTGCTTTCATTAAACGTTTTCGGGCAGACACATCAAAGTGTCAAGAATTTGGTGATTTGGGTGGGCTTTTCTAATTTTGTTCTAACTTGCCTATGCCTTGCCTTCGAATTGGTTCAAACCACTGTGACTTTTGCTTGCCTCTGCAATTTTATTTTGCCTAGCCTTTGCGTTGATTCTACACTGTGTGCAAAATGTATTAAATCGTGTGTGGTGGTATTTGAACTTATTTGGCAGTATTTGATTTTATCTGGTTTGCTGGATAGGTGTTTTGTTTTGTTTTATGATTGTTTGGTGGTATTTGATTATTGGTGCCAGTATGATGAATTCTTATTTTTACTTTTAGAACTGCGTATGTGGTTTTGGCATCTCCAGTCCTTGTATTGCACATCATCCAGAGGTCTTCAGTTCCTGTTGATCTTTAATACTTTGGGACAGTGACAGTTTTTGGACCAGATTCAGTCAGTGTTTATACTAATTTAGCAGATTTGGCCTTCTTACATCCAGCCACCCCAGTATAACGAAGATGAGTGTTCCAAAGAAGAGCAAAACCTACCACTTTCATGATGAATGGGAAATGGACTACCTCTTCATCATGTTGAAAAACAAGTGTTGTTGTCTAATTTGTAACACCCCAGTATCCTTGCCCAAAAAGGATAATCTGGAATGTCATTTTAAGGCTCTGCATAGCAATAAGCTTGATGCTGATTTTCTACCCAAAAGTGAAATGCGTAAACTGAAACTCAAAGAACTTAAATCAAAACTGGCTACTCAGCAACAGTTGATGGCGAAGCCAAGTCACATTCGGTCAGTGCAACCATAGCATCCTTCAAGGTCAGCAACCTGATCGCAAAGAAATGCAAACCTTTCACTGACAGGGAATTTGTAAAAGATTGTTTTCTTGAAGCAGCTGACAATCTTTTTGAAGGATTTAAAAATAAGAAAGAGATCATAGCTGCTATTCAAGATTTACAATTGTCAAGAAACACCATTGTGCGGCAAATAGAAAAGATGTGTGGAGACACAACTGAACAATTGTTGGAGGATGTTACAAAATGCTTTCTCACTCCAACTCTACAGACATAAGAGACATAGCCCAGTTGCTAGTCTTTATCCAAATGGTTTTTGAAGACTTCAGTGTTAAAGAAGAACTACTTGGAATGATTTCTTTAAAAGGGAGAACTACTGGTCAGGAAATAGTCAGTTCTTTCCATTCTTTTGTGGCAAAGTGTAATCTTCCATTGCATAGACTTGTTTCCATCAATACTGATGGAGCAAGAGCAATGACAGGTGAGGTTAAGGGTTTCATAGCCCTCTGTAGACAGCAAGACGACTTCCCAGATTTCCTTTCTTAGCACTGCATCATTCACCATCAAGTTTTGGCAAGCAAGAGACTCAATACAAAGACTGTCATGGATATCACTTTCAAAATTGTAAATTCAGTTCATGGAAGATCACTTCAAAGACGGCTTTTCAGTCTTAGGGCTCCTTTTATCAAGGTGTGCTACGGGGGTTAGCGCGTCGGACACTTCATCACACGCTAACCCCTGCGGCCCGCCAAAAAATCAATCAATGGAGGCGTTAGCGACTAGTGCAGCAGGCGGTTGAACGCGCGGTATTCCGTGCGTTAACCGCCTACCGCACCTTGATAAAGGAGCCCTTACTCTTGATGAAGGGGCAGCGGAAATCATTTTGCACATAGATGTAAGGTGGCTAAGTAGGTACAAATTTCTGCAAAGATTTTGTGATTTGTTGAATGAAATAAGACTTTTTTTTGAAGGAGAGGAGAGATGACCAAGCAGAGTTGGAAGATAAGGAGTGGTTATGTGATCTGGCATTTCTCGCTGTCTTTACAGGCAAACTAAGTGATATGATCCTTGAACTACACGGTAAAAACAGATGCATTGACGATATGCAGTTTCATCCTACAAGAGCAAATTTGAGCTAATGATCAGGGCCGGATTTACATGAAAAGAGGCCCTAGGCTATCCAACTTATGAGGCCCTTTCACCTCCCATTTTTAAGTTTGTAAATTACATGAGAGATAATAAAATACATCATTACTGTGATATATATCAATATGTTAAATGAAACATGTTGTTATTGGTACTAACCTTTATAAAAAATGTGACACGGATAATAAATAAAAAAAAGTCGAGAACACTTATTTGGACATTTATTCTCAGCACCATATATAGTACTTGTAACAATAACTAATCAAACATAACACACAACATTGCCCCTTCCTATGTCCATAGTGCCCCAAGTGCGTCCTTCCTCACCTCACCCCCCCTCCAATGCCCGCCTGCCTCCCATCCCCTTTCCATTGAACACCCCCCATGCCATCCTGCCTGTCTGCCTTCCATTAACCCCCCCACCCCCCCTCCGATGCCAGCCTGCCTGCCTCCCATCCCCCTTCCACTGAACCCCCCCCCCCCCCACGATGCCAGTCTGAGCCGCCCTGTCCTGACGGATCCACGTTTTGCCTCTCTCCCCGCGGGGCTGGGCTTTGCCCAGCTGTTTCCGGACTGATGTCTTTCCCTCCCCGATCCTCCTCCCAGGGCGAGAAAAAGAAAGGGAGAAGCCGAGTCGGCGCCCCGTTGCGGCCGAAGCCGGTTCCGATCCCGAAGCGTAGAATTTCTCCTTATTTTCGGTTCAGTGTTTTAGTGTTCACTGTTTTTAGAATAGTGTAATTTTAATTTTGCTAACAATTTGAATGTAGGCCCCTCTTGATCTTGAGGCCCTAGGCTGAAGCCTAGTTAGCCTATAGGAAAATCCGGCCCTGCTAATGATGACTGGCCTTGCAAACAATACTTTTGATCATTTTCCTAATACGCAGGACCATCTGGGACAATATCCAAATTTTGTTTTTCAGAATGAAGTATGTGACAGAAATCTGTTCTGTTATCCAGGAATTCGAAAATAGATTCGGTGACTTCCCAAAAATTGGAACAGTTGTGGAGTACTTGTCATACCCATTCAAAGTAGATGTGAACATTAAAGAAACTGCAGTTGCTTTCAGTAAAATTTACTCATTGAACAAGCCATCTCTTGAAAACAAAATATTAACCCTTAAAAATGACATTTTTCTCAAGACCCGTGCTGAGCAAGAATCGTTTTGGAAGCATCCTCTAAGTGGCTCTGTTGCCTTGTCTGGGTGGCCAGTCTATTACAAGATTGGTTCCTTCCATGTGCTCTGGGTGTTTGGGACTTGGACAAAGTTTGGTCGAAAATGTGGTATAATGATAGATGTCCTGGCAGTCTGGATGAACAATAGCCTGGATGTCCAGATAGATGATTGTCGAAAAAAAATATATATCTCTAATACTGGGTATATTGGACTACTGCAACATCCTCTTCCTTCCTTGCCCTGCAACTACGATTAGACAACTCCAAACAATCCAAAATACAGCTTTGAGACTCATCTACTCATTGAAAAAACCACATTACGGATGCCTTCATCAACTCACATTGGCTTCCAATCCAAGAAAGAATCCAATTCAAATTCTACTGCATATTATTTAAAACCCTACACGGAGACAGCCCATCATACTTGAACAATCGCCTCATCCAAGCACCCACTACCAGACACAGAAAAACGCACTCCCCATTCATACCCCCCCCAATCAAGGAAGTAAAAAGAACAAGACTACACGACGGCCTACTAGCCACTCAAGCCACAAGACTGGACAACCAAATCTCCAACCTTCTGATGACCACCCCAGACTATAGGACATTCAGAAAGGAAATAAAGACCACACTTTTCAAGAAATTCCTGAAGCAGCAATAACATCACGACCTCTTAGTAACACTAAAACTGACGCTCGATCTACCCATTACTGCACTAATAATAACAAAAGAACCTCCACTTTGACCACCTATCAACTCTACTACAAACCACCTCACCCTCAACAACCCGCTAAATGTCTATAAGATCTACAACCTACCTCTCTAGCTAATCATTGTAACTCTGTTTTTAAATTAACCTTTTGTAATCCGCCTTGAACCGCAAGGTAATGGCGGAATAGAAATCCGTAATGTAATGTAATATTCTAAACATTTTTTTTTTTTTTTCCGAAAATGGGCATTTTCCCACTGCCGACTTTGGGCGTCTAGCACCATTTGCCCAAATCAGACTCAGACTCATGTTTTGATTATGCCCCTTTATCTGTATATGTGCGCCGCCGCTCTGAAACCTTCCCGTTAGCACTGTGAGAGACAAATTTCCCAACTTGAGAAGATGCAGTGAAGCCGTACACTCCTGTTTCGGTTCAACTTATTTGTGTGAATCTGCATTTTCCCATCTGAAAATGACAAAGAGGACACCATGTTCCAACAGGACAGATGAACATCTCCAGGATTGCCTGAGACTGGCCCTCACGCAATATTCACCCAACTTCAAAAGGCCGGTGGATGAAATGCAGGCTCAGACGTCTCACTAATGAGCATGAGCGAAATATTAAAGATTATGCAAGATCAGCCTGGATCAATACTCGACCTAAATTTAACACAAATTACTCAATAAAACTTTAAGAAAAAATGTACTTTCCATTGCCCCTCGCAGTTCTTATCGTTTCTCTGTTTTGGTTTTGCTTAATATGCTTAACAGCTGATCACATCCAAGTAAATGACAGAAGGTTCATTAAAACTGGAGGGGTGGGGGAATCCTCCAACTTTATTGGGTTAAAATTTAATTTGAAACTTAATTTTCATGGTGGTAGATCATCGGCACTTTTGGCCGTAAAAAGTAGATCACAACCTGTTCGAAGTTGGACATGCCTGAAATAGAGGAAGAGTGTAGAGCAATACTTGGTTTATTCAATGCTGTAAAACCCCAGGAAAGACAAACTACCTTAAAACCATAGTTGTTTTGCACTTAAATTCAGTAAAGAAAGCTGGAGCTCCCCGTATCTCTCTTTGAATTATTTTCTGGAAGGGCTTCTACACTAGGGTCTTATAGGGAAATCCCTCCTTCTTGAAGAGAACCCGCTCCCTTGGATAACAGTGTATAAGCCTGGAGCAAGCTAAGGAAGAAGATCGGGAAGAAATAAGTGTTCTGTAGGGGCCCACTCCACGACCAGGACATCCTTCATACATTTATGATACATACAGATATCGTGGAGAGTTGGTGTCTTTGGTATGCCTCACCCAAAAGCAAAACTCAGTGACCATTGGCATATGAACGCTTCAGAAGAGAGCGAGAAGAAGGGATACCCTGTATGCTTGTCTTACTCTAGCTTGCACAAGTACCACACTAATTCAACAATTTTTTTTTTTAATTACGTGAAGTGATATAGTAAATGTACCTCTAAGGATCCATTATAACCTGAGCCATATTCATAAGGGAGGGACGGGGCATCTGTTAACCTAAAGGATGCAAGTCTCCTGTAATTAGCCATCCTTTTGTATTAACATTTTCTTGCAGGCTAAAACCTTTCAAGATAGTCGCAAATGTAAGAGAGTTCTCCTCACATGGGAGCAGATAAACACAGTCAGGCAGAGCAAATGGGTTTACCATAAAAATAATATTTAAAATCATGTAGAAAGCTGCAGAGCAATTTCCTGACTGACTTTATGTGCAAAAACATTTTTTTTTTTTTTAAAGAAAGAAGCAATCTAGAGAATTACCCAAATTGTATTTCCGAGCTCTTTGCTGTCTGGGGAGCAGACACACATATCTAGTACGGGGAAGCAAACTCGGGTAAATGAAACAGCATTTGAAGCAGAAAAATCAGCTGCGGCAAGCAGATTCTACAGCCTGCATTTTCTGGTTTCTGAACTGCTACTTGGATTGTATGTATGTATGTATGTATGAGGAAAGACTAAAAAGGTTAGGGCTCTTCAGCTTGGAAAAGAGAGGGCTGAGGGGAGATATGATTGAAGTCTACAAAATCCTAAGTGGAGCAGAACGGGTACAAGTGGATCGATTTTTTTTCACTCCGCAAAAACTACAAAGACTAGGGGACACTCAACGAAGTTACAGGGAAATACTCTTAAAACCAATAGGAAGAATTTTTTTTTTCACTCGGAGAATAGTTAAGCTCTAGAATGCATTGCCAGAGGTTGTGGTAAAAGCAGATAGCGTAGCTGGTTTTAAGAAAGGTTTGGACAAATTCCTGGAGGAAAAGTCTATAGTCTGTTATTGAGAAAGACACGGGGGAAGCCACTGCTTGCCCTGGATCATTAGCATGGAACGTTGCTACTCTTTGGGTTTTGGCCAGGTACTAGTGACTTGGATTGGCCACCGTGAGAACGGGCTACTGGGCTTGATGGACCATTGGTCTGACTCAGTAAGGCCATTCTTATATTCTTATGTTCTTAGTATATTAGCAAACACAAAGTCAAGGAAAAAGGACCAATATTCCACAACAAAATCGAAATTTTGAAACACACAAAGTGGAACACAAGTTTCCTAGAGATAAAGGAAGCTTATAGTATGGTGTTTAATTCGCAAAATCCCATGTAATTAAAAGCAAAATTGTATCAGGTACAAAAAGTCTGTGTCAGAGATGTTACAAAAATACGAAGTGAGACCCGGACCCTACATGGTCTGTGTTTCGGCAATACTCTTCCTTCGGCAGGGGTTCTTAAATCAGAATAGAAATGAACAAATAAATGTGTGAAAACATTATCAATCGAAAGTGTGAAAAATAATGATAATGAGGGAGTGAGAATTGAATGTAGGCGAATGATGTACAAAAATGAATGATGTGGATATTAAATATTACAATGGTACAAGGTGGTGAAAAAATGTGTGGTGTGCATTATAGACTGATATTGGATAATATGCACGAATGAGGAAATATAATGAAATGGATATAATGTTGGACTGATATGGTGTAGTGTGATTGAAAAGTGAATAAATAAAAAATAGAAAAACCTGACAATGAAATGAAATGGATATAATGAGATGAATAATAAACAGTGATAGGAACCTTCCAAATAGCAAAATGAATAAGTGAAACTAACCTGATAATTAGCCTTGCGAAAGGTTTTAATCGGGAATAGATGTGTAGACAGGAACATGAAATGCTATTTATCTCGACTGAATTAGCATATTTGCAACAGATTTTTGTATTTACTTGATCGTCAACTTACATATTTTGAAAGTGACGATAGTAGCAAGGCTGCTAATATTCCCGCCGGATAGGCAGGGAAAGGGGAGAGTGTGGCGCAGTGGTTAAAGCTACAGCCTCAGCACCCTGAGGTTGGGGGTTCAAACCCACGCTGCTCCCTATGACCCTGGGCAAGTCACTTAATCCCCCCAATGCCCCAGGTACATTACATAGAGTGTGAAAAGTTTTAGCCTCCGGTAACCAGAGCTGGCATTGTGACATCATAATGCCTCATTCAACCAATAAGAGCCAACCTCATCAGTGATGTCACAATGGCTTCATTGTCCTAGACTTGGCTCCCTTTTACTACATTTTGATTTCTAGAATGGTTCAGTGGTTAGAGCTACAGTCTCAGCACCCTGAGGTTGTGGGTTCAAACCCACGTTGCTCCTTGTGACCCTGGGCAAGTCACTTAATCCCCCATTGCCCCAGGTACATTAGATAGATTGTGAGCCCACCAGGACAGACAGGGAAAATGCTTGAGTACCTGAATAAATTAATGTAAACCGTTCTGAGCTCTCATGGGAGAACAGTATCGAAAACTGAATAAATAAATATATATTCATTAGCATACAAAAAGCACAAACAGTGTGAATAGCTCATTTCTTTACATATCCACAGTGGGGTACGGGGGGGGGGGAGGGGAGAAGATCATATGAATGCTTACAGCAGTTATGATTCAATACATGGTTACAGCAGGAGGGTTGCTCTGTATCGGGGTTAGGCACCCTATGGCATGCACATGGGTCACAAGGTGGCATACTAAGAGGTTTTGTGTGGCACGCGTGGTTGGTGTTACTGGCAGGGATGCTCAAGGCAAGGCCCGCAGCTGAAGATGTTCTCTGCCCAAGCTCCCTGTGCTGTCTCAGCAGTGGGGAAGTCAGCGACATGCTTCCAACCTCTGACACTGGACTCGGTTCATGAACCGAGCATCAGTAGGGAGTTCCAGCATTAGTAGCTAGATGCATGCCACTGACTGCTCAATGGCACTGGGGGTGGGGGGAGGCTTGAACAGAGAGCATCTTCAGCTGTGGGACTTGGGCATGCATGCCACACAAAACCTCTTTGTGTTCCACCTTGAGACACATGTGCCATAGGGTACATAATCCTCATTATTAGCTGGAGACGCTTGGGCATCTCATCAGCCAAAGTAGAGAATGACATGGGGACAAATTTGTCCCTGTCCCCGCAGGAACTCAATTTTCCCATCCCATCCCCGTGAGTTTTGTCACTGTCCCTGCCCCTGCCACAGCCCCATTCCTGTAAGCTTTGCCTTAACAGCACAAGCCTCAAACACTTATGATTTTAAAGGGTTTGAGGATTGCGCAGATGAGTACGGAGCTTAGGCATGGGTGGAATGAGGCATTATGACATCACAATCTGAGCTCTAGAATGCTGGTACTTATGATTTTAAAGGGTTTGAGGCTTGTGCAGATGAGGACAGAGCTTAGGCATTGGTGGAATGAGGCATTATGACATCACAGTCTGAGCTCTAGAATGTGGCTACTTATGATTTTAAAGGGTTTGAGGCTTGTGCAGATGAGGACGGAGCTTGCAGGAATGGAGCAGGGACAGGAAAAGAACTTGCCGGGATGGGAAAATGAGTTCCCGTGGGGACAGGGAAAAATTTGCCCCTTGTCAATCTCTAATTCAGATGTCTGGCTAGTCCTACTATTACTTTGTCTTCTTTAAAAATGTAGCAACTAGCTGCTCTGTCTGCTCCTATAGGAAATGACAGTTTGCAGAGAATCTGTGTTCAGAGAGCTTGATGATAATATTGCACGGCCGCGAAGTCGCTGTGTCACCATGTCACCATGTGGATTTTATGGCTTCTGAGAGTGGCACTCCAGACTCCATCCTTTCTACCTTGCTGCACTGTATGCTTAGAACAAGCTGCTTGAATCCCTACGGCGGGCTCCTTCTCTGGCAGTGTTCAAGGTCCAGTTAAAAGCCTACCCCTTCAAGGGTGCTTTCGACTCCTAACTCCTCTCACCTTGAGTTCTGCATCCCCAACCCTATATGTCAGGGGTGTCCAAGTTTTTGGCTTCCCTGGGCCGCATTGGCCGAAAAAAATGTTTCTGGGGCCGCACAAACGTGCAAATGCTGCAGCAAGACAGAGGAGGGAGCCGGCAAGCCGGTAAACACTAGGGGGCAGCAGAGGAAAACACTGTATCACCCTCAACCGAGCTGCACAAAATATTTCACGGGGCCACATGCGGCCCTCGGGCCTCAGGTTGGACACCCCTGCTATATGTCGTGTCTCTCTGTCCAAGTTAGATTGTAAGCTCTTCCGAGGAGGGACCGTCTATAAATGTCAAAATGTACAGCACTGCGTACGCCTTTCAGCGCTATAAAAGTGATAAGTAGTAGTAAAAGTAGCGCTGTGCTACTTCTCTCTCCAAATATTCCCTGCTCAGCAGAGTGGACATTGAGCATTTACCTCACAAGGCAGCCAAAGTTTGGCAGTACCCTGTCATATCATGTTTTGTTGGTTAGTTATTGCTGGAGAACCACTGTTTACTCACATCCTGTGTCAGAACGCATCTCTGGTTTATGACTGTTTCACCTATAGGGCGACCGATAAGAGTCGGTAACATTTTAATAGTATTTCATGTTTCAATAAGAAAAATGACAACCGGTCCTTTTTACATCATAGTAACACTTTTCATGCGCTGCCAAGAAATGTCTACGCATGGTCTGGCTGCAGCTGGCACATCTGTTTCACATTTGTGTGCACGGATGTCGGCAATTCAGAGAAAAAGAAGGTATCCAGGGGATATGGAGTTCCAATCTATTTAATTTCTTTATGTCAGGCTTTGGACTCACTTTACCAGTTTTCTCATAGCCAGAATATCAGGGTGAGACAAGATTGCTTCCCTGAGAATCTAATACTCTAAGGGCGTCCATCAGAAATCCTTTACATCATGTAATATTTTCCTTTTTCTTACATTATCTACCTCTTTGTTGAATGTTGCCATCAGGATGAGATCATTTTTCTAAAAACATTTACGTCCAGTATCTTAAGTCAGTTCACTGGGATTGTGCCATGAAGTCCCATTAAGAGACAACAGGAATAAGACAAGACACAAGACGTTGAGAGGCAAAGTACTGATATTTTCTGCCTAAAATTCTGAGACATTTTCGGTAAAAGGTCTAGGGAATAATTGAAAATGTCTAGGTTAGATGTTTCAAATTATCCCCCTATTGAATGGCACTATAAATACAGCTAGTGCCATT
The DNA here is from genome assembly GCF_902459505.1 of Geotrypetes seraphini. Classification (NCBI taxonomy): domain Eukaryota; kingdom Metazoa; phylum Chordata; class Amphibia; order Gymnophiona; family Dermophiidae; genus Geotrypetes; species Geotrypetes seraphini. The sequence goes on along the minus strand of NC_047089.1, from coordinate 232,068,849 downwards.
GAATAGGCAAGTTTACATTATATATATATATATATATATATATATATAAATATATATATATATAAGCATAAATGTAAATCTACATAGAATAATTGAATATTGTAACAAAGTAACACAGTACATGATGGCAGACATTAGAAGCAATCTAGTCCCACTGAATCCTCATTAATTAGAGTCCTAGGCGGGGTTATAGGCATCATATTCTGTATAGAGTTAAATATATTACAAAGAACTATAAATGCTATAAAGTATTATATATGCTACATAAAGTTATCAAATTGCACATACAGTCTGAGGTAATATATCAAAGTTAGCAGAAGATGAAGAGGGGCATAATCTAAACATATGTCGAAGTCCCATTGGGGCATGTAGCACAAGACGCCCAAAGTTTGCAGTGGAAAAATGCCCATTCTCAAAAAATAAGTCTAAATTTATTTTTTTGAAAATAGTCTATCTGGATGTCCAGGCTATTGTTCGTCCAGACTGCCAATCCATCTATCTTTATGCCATCACATTCTTGACCAAAATTTTGACCAAGTCCCACACGACTAGAACAAGACCATTTAGACATAGGAGGGGCCAGCTTTGTGATGAACTGGCCACCCAGACATTGCAACAGAGCAGTGGGGTACCTTACAGGACACAAAAAGGGTGCCCCATAAACATCTCAACAGAACTCCCTTATAGGTTATGCTGAGCCCACTAGAACACCCCCAAAACCCACTATACCCACCTGTCTACAACCTCAATAGCCCTTATGGCTGCGGGTGGCACCTATATGACAGTACAGTAGAGTTTGGGGCGGGGAGTTAGTGGGCACAGATGTTCCACCATAAATGTAGTGATTAGAGTGGCTTATGGGCCTGGGTCCTCCTCTCTATGGTTCACTAGCCCACCCACCAGGATATTTAAGATACCTGTGTGCAACTCTACTAGGCTTTCCTACACTAGGTGCTGATGCTCTGGAGACAGGTATGTACATTTTTATTCCGATATCTGCAGGGTTGTGAGGATGTCAGTAAACACTAGGGGAGTGTGTGTGGGTCTTTACATTGTCTCTGCAGTGGTTATCTGGTTACTTTAGATACCTTTTTGACTCTTATACCTGTTTTTACATTGTCTAAGTCAGAACACATAGGGTCCGTCCAGGAAGTCTCATAAAACCTTTGATTATCCCTGCAGGATGACTAAGTGTAGGTTGGACCACATCCCGCCCTAACCACTCCTCAAGATACACCCTTTTAACTCTGGGTGCATAACGGCATTCAGAGGCCTAAAAAGTCCCTGGATATGTCCAAAAAAGATCTGTCTTTCAGGTCATCCAAGTGCCAAATTGGGCGGGTTTTTAGACGTGTTTAAGTTTCGATTAAGAGCCCCATTGTCTTTATTTCAGATGACTTGTATTATTAGTCTGAGTCTCTTTGGACCTCTGATAGGGATTTTTTTTAAAGTCATGTTTTTAGATTTTTGTGAAACAGTGTGTATACTATGTGCAAATTTTGATAGGAAGTGAGATGTCTTATATTTTATAACTTTCAGAGTTGGGAATGATAGGGTCAGGTTAGAAAAATAGAAACATGATGGCAGATAAAGTCCAAATGGCCCATGTAGTCTGCCCATCCACAGTAGCCATTATCTCTTTCTCTCTCCAAGAGATCCCAGATGCCTAAGCCAGGCCCTCTTGAATTCAGACACAGTCTCCGTTTCCACCATCTCTTCTGGGAGACCGTTCCACGAATCTACCACCTTTTCTGTATAAAAGTTATTTCCTCAGATTACTCCAGAGGTTGTTAGAGTTACATTTGATCAGCAGATATACCCAATAGTTCAGTAAATCTGGAAAAGCTATTAGGGACATCACTGCATAGTTTGAATTGAGTTTTCTATCAGTAGCCAGTGTAGTTCTATAAGCAGTGGTATGACATGGTCAAATCTTGACTTGTAGTATATGAGTTTTGCTGCTGTGTTTTGTATCAGTTGGAGTTTTTTCATTAATTTCCCAGAGATACCCAAGAGTAGAGCATTGCAGTAGTCTAGTAGGTACAATATCATTGACTGCACTAGTATCCTGTAGTGCTGTTGGTAGAAGTATGGTTTCTTAGTTTTTGTAATGTCAGAGAGGATTTTCGGACTAAGTTGTTAACCTGGTCTTCAAAACTTAACGAGCTATCTAAAATGACTTCCAGTACTTTGGAGGTCTTCCATTACTTTTCTCAATGTTGAAACTGGTTCCAGTTGTCAGAGTAACGGCAGATGAAATTAGGTGTGTGTCGACCAAAGCATAATAGTTTGGTTTTGTCAATGGTTAGTTTGAGAAGGTATCTCTCTGCCCATTCTTGCACTTTAGTTATCATTCTGGACAAGATGGTAGTCATGCTTGCTTGGTTCAGACTTGCAAGGAATCGTAGAAAGAAACACACAATCCATCCAGTCTGCCAAAAAGGTGGCCAGAGCTAAGCCAGCCACATCAAGTCTCCACCATGCCAAACCTATAGGCAGCCAAACGTGATGGAGTCTTGGTAATAACCACATTTTATCCCCAAGTATTGCTGACAGTATTCAACTTAACATCAGAATGTCTTCACCTTCCCCCGAGCTGCGCAGTATTCTCACTCACAGCACATGGCAATAAAGTATCTACAACTGAATTGCCGAAGCTTCACCTGCATTTTGCCATTTGCAGGACACACACCATAGAAGTCTTTCCGGCATTAGCCTCAATTCCTTCATGCTGGATTTGGCTAATCTTTTTCCCGTCTTTTTGCCATTTGCAGGACACAGACCATAGAAGTCTATCCAGCATTGGCCTCAGTTCTTCCAATGCTGGAGTTCCTGAATCTTCTTTAAGTATTTTGCCATTTGTGGAACATAGACAACAGAAATCTGTCCCGCACGGATCCAGGTTCCCCCATGCAGGATTTGGCTAATCTTCTTTCAGTCTTTTGCTGTTTGCAGGACAGAGACTATATAAGTCTGTTCGACATCGGCCTAAATTCCCACTACTCTGTCCCAAGATATGCCTCAATGTTTCTATCCTCTTTCTATACAGGCAGCCCCTGTGTCTTTCACACACATTTTTTTATTTGCTCACCATTTTTGACTCTACTTACCTTTGCTTGATGGACGTTCCAGTCATCTACTTCCCTCTCTGTGAAAAAGTATTCCCTGATGTTGCTCCTAAGTCTTCCTCCCTACAACTAGAAAATGGCACGGGGACAAATTTTTCCCCATCCCCGCAGGAAATAATTTTCCCATCCCGGCGAGTTCTTTTCCTGCCCCATTCCTGTAAACTAAACTAAACTAAATCTTAGGTTTGTATACCGCATCATCTCCACATTCGTAGAGCTCGGCACGGTTTACAGGAGAAGGGATAGAAAGGAACTACAATGAAAGCTAGAGGTTTACAGGGGATGGGATAGATAGGAACTACAATGAAGGGTTAGAGGTCCAGGTATGAAGAGTTTTAGAGGGCTTAGAATGTCGAGGATGGAGTGAGTATCAAATTTTTGAGAATAGCCAGGTCTTCAGATGTTTGCGGAAAAGTTGGAGAGAGCTCTGCCCTCATCTGCACAAGCCTCAAACACTTTAAAATCCTAAGTAGCAACATTCTAGAGCTCAGATTGTGATGTCATAATGCCTCATTCCACCAATGCCTGAGCTCCGTCCTCATCTGCACAAGCCTCAAACACTTTAAAATCCTAAGTAGCAACATTCTAGAGCTCAGATTGTGATGTCATAATGCCTCATTCCACCAATGCCTGAGCTCCGTCCTCATCTGCACAAGCCTCAAACACTTTAAAATCATAAGTAGCAACATTCTAGAGCTCAGACTGTGATGTCATAATGCCTCATTCCACCGATGCCTAAGCTCCATCCTCATCTGCACAAGCCTCAAACACTTTAAAATCATAAGTAGCAACATTCTAGAGCTCAGACTGTGATGTCATAATGCCTCATTCCACCAATGCCTAAGCTCCGTCCTCATCTGCACAAGCCTCAAACCCTTTAAAATCATAAGTAGCCACATTCTAGAGCTCAGACTGTGATGTCATAATGCCTCATTCCACCAATGCCTAAGCTCCATCCTCATCGCCACAAGCCTCAAACACTTTAAAATCCTAAGTAGCAACATTCTAGAGCTCAGATTGTGATGTCATAATGCCTCATTCCACCAATGCCTAAGCTCTGTCCTCATCTGCACAAGCCTCAAACACTTTAAAATCTGTAAGAGGTTTGCTTGAATATTAATACCTTTCAAGTACTTAAATGTCTGTAACATATCACCTCTCTCTCCTTTTCTCTAGCGTATAAATATCCAAGTTCTCCAGTCTCTTCTCATATATCTTATGGCATAAACCCTGTACCATTTTTATTGTCTTTCTCTGAATCACCTTTTTATGTCCTTGAGACATGTGGCCTCCAAACCTGGACACAATATTCCAAGTGAGGCCTCATCAACAACTTGTAGAGGGTTGTAAAAGACAGTCCGTACTAGAAAACAGTGATCATTATATCTTTGACCACATAGAACTATAAGAAAATCCTCCTCTACAGTAAAACAATCACAAATTTAAACATAACCAAGAGGAGGGAAATAAGTAGAAACATGACGGTAGATAAAGGCCAAATGGCCCATCTAGTCTGCCCATCCGCAGTAACCATTATTTCTTTCTCTCTCCGAGAGATCCCATGTGCCTATCTCAGGCCCTCTTGAATTCAGACACAGTCTCTGTTTCCACCACCTCTTCCGGGAGACTGTTCCACACATCTACCACCCTTTCTGTAAAAATGTATTTCCTTAGATTACTCCTGAGCCTATCACCTCTTAACTTCACCCTATACCCTTTCATTCCAGAGCTCCCTTTCAAACGAAAGAGACTCGACTCATGCGCATTTATGCCCCTTAGGTATTTAAACATCTCTATCATAGCTCCCCTCTCCCACTGTTTCTCCAAAGTATACAGATTGCGATCTTTAAGTCTGTCTCCATATGCCTTATGACAAAGACCACGCACCATTTTAGTAGCCTTCCTCTGAACCGACTGGATAAATGTAATTTCTGGTTGCCTGAGAGTGACTTTTAAAAATAGGCCTAACTAATACTATACCCCATACTATGCCGTACCACAGATTGCTCCAGAAAAACTACCGGACATGTAGTACGCAAAGCGTAGGCGCACTCTTCTGTGGCGTGCCAAGTTAACACTTAGATTTCCGCCAGAAATTGATTTTATTCTCATTTATTTATCACAGTATTTCTTTTCTTTCTTTTTTTTTTGCTGGTTGCTTGAGTTCCGGTTAACAGAGAGTCTACTGTATATTACTTGACTTCAACAGGTAAGAAATGAGTGACTAATTCTTCCACCCGGTTCAGACAATAAGTTATTTGTTCTCATCACACACTGAAAATTACAAAATGTGTTTACAGAATAACAGCAGGTGTGGGCATTCTAACCATCAAATAAAAATTTGGAAGCAATTGATAAAATAACATAACATAACATAGTAGATGACGGCAGATAAAGACCCGAATGGTCCATCCAGTCTGCCCAAGCTGATTCAATTTAAATTTTTTCATTTTTTCTTCTTAGCTATTTCTGGGCAAGAATCCATAGCTTTACCCGGTACTGGCCTCTAATGGGCTCCCCTCCCCCGTTTTACAAAATGGTAACACGGTTTTTAGCGCTGGCCACAGCAGTAACAGCTCTGATATTCATATGAGCGTCATATGGGCTAGATGGTCCATTGGTCTGACCCAGTAAGGCTATTCATATGTTCCAATCTGTATAGCTCATCATTGTTGTTGCTCTCCCTTTCAGTTACCCTATTAAGATTACGTACATATTTGATTTCTTTGGAAAACATCCCCAAATCCTTCAAGTTCAAATCTCCCTTCATGGTAACCCAGAGGAAGGTTAAAAACAAGTTTCAAGTTCAAGTTTATTTTAATTTGATGAGTCGCTTAATTTAATTTTTACTAAGCGAGTTACAACATTGGAAAAAAATAACATTTATTTTAACATAACGTTTAAAAATTTTAAAACAATAGTTAAGACCAACAGACTTACAGACCAACCGAGACACTAGGTAAAAAAAGGGCAGAACTACAATTCAATATTTTTAGAGTGCTGGAGAGAACCATAAATGGAAAAACATTAGGGGGGGGAGAGGTGGAAACCTGGAAGAAAGTAATGTAAAATTTTTGAACAAAATTTAAAGATTAAAAGCATCTTTAAAAAGAAAACTTTAAAAACAAAACATTCATAGCTAACTGCAGGGACAAAAAAAAAAAATTTCCTTCCCAACCTTAAACATGATGATCAATTTCATTCTGTCTGGCTCAGGACGTTTCCCGAGAGTCCAGCTCCATCATCATGCCCACTCGCTCACAGCTCTTCTGTCTAAACGCTTGTTTCATTTACTGTGGACATTGCATAGCATCTTAGTCACGATCTTCCTGAATTTCACCAGCCTGTGAGTAAAGACTTCCTTGATTAGACCTAAACATTGAAAAAGGACTTTTGTAGACATAAAAATGCTGCTAGAATTACTCCAGCATCAAGCCTCACAAGGTGTGCCAAGATCAGTGCTGCAGATATACGCGGGAGAAATGTACACAGCCGCTTAGGCACCCAGACCAAAAGGGGATCCAAAATAAACTAAAAACAGGGCTTACTGACAATGGTGTCTACTCCGTTCAAACAGATAAAAGGGCAAAGGTAGTGCAGTGAGTTCAAGAACAAAGGGGACCAGCCTCCCCAGGGTTGCTAATCGCTTGCAATGGGAGTGAAATCAGAATGAACTTTATTTATTTGGCTTGTTTTATATTCCATCCTACTCAACGAGCTCGGAACAGGTTACAAAGTTAAAAAATGTGGAGGGGCATTTTCAAAACATATGTCTAAGTCCGATTTGGATGTATGGTACTAGACGTCCAAAGTCGAGAGTAAGAAAATGCCTATTTTCAAAAGGCAAACCACCAAACATCTAGAAATTATTATTTTTTTTTTTTTAATCCTCTATTGGGACATCCAAGCCATCGGGACTCCCGGACCATCAGGATGTCTATTTTTTATACCACATTTTCGAACAAAATTTTGTCCAAGTCCCAAATGGCCAGAACAAGACCATTTGGATGTGGGATGGGCCAGTCCTGTAATGGACCTGCTACCCAGACATGGCAACAGAGCAGTGGACCACCTTAAGAGGGCACTGCTGTGAACTTTACAAAATGGGTGCCAGATAAACATCTCATCAGAACTCCCTTATAGTTTGTGGTGACCCCTCCCAAAACTCCTCCTCTAAACCCACTATACTCACCTGTCTACAACCCCAATAGCCCTTATGGCTGCAGGTAGCACCTATATGGCAGTAAAGTAGGGTTTTGGTGGGCTCACATTTTCCACCCTGAATGTAGTGGTTAGAGTGGTTTATGGGACCTCTCTATGGTTCTCTACCCATTGGCAATGGTCAGAACAGCTAGACCTAGCAGACAGGCAGCAAAACATGAAAGTACTGGGCCTTAATATATGGGTGCTGAAGACCCTCCTGAGCTGCTGGACTGTTGGGAAGAAGGGGAAAAAAGAGAGAGGGGGGAGATTGCTGATCCATGGAGAGGGGGCTAGAAGAAGAAGTTGTACTAGGCAGAGAGTTGGATGCTGGCCTATAAAAAGTGGAAAGGGGAAGAGACCTGGGGGGAAGAACACAAGATTGTAGATTTACCCAGAGTCCCTAACAGTAGACTCTGGCAGACAGTAGAATTGTATGGTTCATAATGCACTTTATGGCTTTGTTGAGTTCATGTCAATTTCAAGGAATTGGATCATTATAATTAACAAAAAAAAGTTTGAATTTTCCTTTAAATATCCTCATCATAAGGGGAGCACATTTCTGAACCAGACTAGTGCATTAATAATAACGAGGTTAATATTTAACATAGGAACAGCTTTACTGGGTTAGATCAATGGTCCATCTGGCCCAGTCGTCTGTTCTCCTGGTGGCCAATTCAGGTCACTAATACCTGGCAAAAACCCTCCATGACAACTTTAGCTGGGTAGGTTTTGGCTGGTAAAAAGTTATAGGTTGGAGGCCCAGGAAATTCGTAGTTAAAAATGTATCTAGTTAATGTCCAAAGTCAAGTGGATAAATCATAGAAAAACAGAGCATCTTTTAACTTAAAGGAGGCTCGTAATGAGGGGCCATAGGATGAAGGTGAAAGGGGATAGACTCAAGAGTAATCTAAGGAAATATTTCTTTATGGACAGGGTAGAGGGTGCATGAAATAGCCTCCCAGTTGTAGAGGAGGACTGCATCTATTCTGAATTTTAAAAAAACCATAGGAAAGCACAGAGCATATGTTAAGCAGAAGACGGGATTGGATGGGTGGACTGTATGGGTCTCAGGTCCTTTATCTGCCATCATTCTCCATGTTTAATACTGATCCCCTTAAGAATGCTCCACGAGACATTCAATCAGTCCATGAAAGTAAGCCTTTCACAAACTTTGAAACTGAGAAGAAAGGACTCGACAAAGACCCATGATTCTTAACTTATTGGGAGACACATAGGCAGCGGAACACTTGTTTGTTTGGGGGAGGGGCACAAACGCTCCGCCCTAGCCCAGCAGAATCCTGCGGCATGATCTCTAGCTCCCTACTCCTCCCGACCTTCCCCGGTTGCTGTAATTGTAAATCTTCTGCCAGCTGCAGCGCAGCTTCAACGAGCGGGCCTGCCTCGGAGGCCTTCATTCTGCAGCGACTTCCTGTTCCTGCGAAGGTAGGACCCTGCAGAATAAAGGGTTCTGGGGCAGACCTGCTCGTTGATGCTACCCGGCAGCTGCCCAAAGATTTAAAATTACAGCAGCCGGGAGGAGGTAGTTGGTGAGAGCAGAGCCATAATTGATTCTTCTGACCACCAATTTTGGAGAGGCCATGGTGGCCCCTGTGGCTTCCCCCTTTCCGACGCCTATGAGGGGACATAAAAGTTTATTACTTTTCATCTGATCACTTATCGACCCTTCCCCCATTCCCATCATAAATTCATTTACTCCTTCCCCCCTTTTACAAAACTGTGAAAGCGTTTTTTAGCGCCGGCTGGCACACTGAATGCTTTGCGCTGCTCCCGACGCTCATAGAGTTCCTATGAGTATAGGGAACAGCGCACCAGCTGTCGCTAAAAAATGTTTTTGCAGTTTTGTGAAAGGGGGGGGCGTTGGTTCTTATAGTGGCAATTCTATAACTTGACACTCAAGTTAAGAGCCTCGATGTTCCTCGATGAGCGCCAATTCTATAATGGCAGCTTGGAACCAAGATTCCGTCGTAGAATAATTCATGTAAGTTGGCATCGGCACGCCTACTTTTAGGTGCGCCCGCTTATGCCAGCTTTATGGCCGTCATAGGTTAGCATTCCTAAACGCACCACGCGGTGCGCGCATACCGTAATATTTTAAAAAGTGTGCACGTAAGAAGAAGTCGTGCCCGTGTCCTTGCGCTACAACAGCTGGTGAATGCGGCAGCGAGATTGATTGCGGGAATATCAAGGAAAGCGCATATTACTCTGGCGTTAAAGCAATCGCACAAAGAATTTATCATAAAGTGTTGTCTACGGTGCACCAGACCTTATATGGGTCAGTTCCTTTAGGTTTCCATACTCTCTGGAAGGTATATCAGCCCGGTAGAAAATTGAGATCTGAAGGAGGGATGAAACTGATTTCCACGAAGAAACACACCCCCTGTTTTACTAAGGTGCATTAACCGATTAGCGCTCGCTAACGTGTCCATAAACTAATATGCATGCGTTAGCGATTAGCGCACCTTAGTAAACGAGGGCCACAGTGTTCGTTATGAAAGATCAAGCGCATCAATGCTTTCCATAGTTGGGGTGAAGCTCTGGAATTAGAACTCCAAACAGTGCAAATTCCTCACTCAGCAGGATAAAACAATCAAAAAGAAGAACAAACCAACTTGTATTATTCTTCATCTTTCTTTATTCAAAAATTTTTTTGCTCCAAAGCTCAAATGCCCGACGGGACCCGTTTCGCCAAACTGGCTTTTTCAAGGGTTCCAGCTGGACTCAATTTCAAGGGTTCCAGCTGGACTCAACCTTAACCAACGCTGAGTCATTCTTCAGTGCTATTTCATAAAAAGGCGTCAACAAATAATTGTGTTTTCAGCAGTTAAAAAAAATAAAAAAAATTGCAGGCGATTCATACAAATCCACAGGATTCCAGGAAGGGAATTCCAGAGCTTCACTACGAAGGAAGTCTTGAAGATAGGAAGTGAGGTAAGTAGAACAACTCCAAACAGTGCAAATTCCTCACTCAGCAGGATAAAACAATCAAAAAAGAAGAACAAACCAACTTGTATTATTCTTCATCTTTCTTTATTCAAAAATTTTTTTGCTCCAAAGCTCAAATGCCCGACGGGACCCGTTTCGCCAAACTGGCTTTTTCAAGGGTTCCAGCAAGGAGCACTTAATTTAGCTTCCTCTCGCTGAAAGCTCCTTGCTGGAACCCTTGAAAAAGCCAGTTTGGCGAAACGGGTCCCATCGGGCATTTGAGCTTTGGAGCGAAAAAATTTTTGAAAAAAATTTTTGAATAAAGAAAGATGAAGAATAATACAAGTTGGTTTGTTCTTCTTTTTTGATTGTTTTATCCTGCTGAGTGAGGAATTTGCACTGTTTGGAGTTGTTCTACTTACCTCACTTCCTATCTTCAAGACTTCCTTCGTAGTGAAGCTCTGGAATTCCCTTCCTGGAATCCTGTGGATTTGTATGAATCGCCTGCAATTTTTTTTTTTTTTTAACTGCTGAAAACACAATTATTTGTTGACGCCTTTTTATGAAATAGCACTGAAGAATGACTCAGCGTTGGTTAAGGTTACCATATTTAGCAAAGCAAAACTCCGGACCCATAGCCACGCCCCTAGGACCACCCAGTTCCATCCCGTTCTGCCCCCCCCGCCCCGCCCCCAGCCGGCGCCCACGCATGCACGAATGCAACGCAACGATGTCACCGTGTTGCGTCCGCGCATGCCCGGATGCCCCTTCCCGATGCGATTTTGTCAGGAAGCTTTTCTAAACCCGGATGGACCCCAGGACATGTCCTTAAAAGGAGAACATGTCTGGGGAAATCCGGATGGCTGGGAACCCTAGCTTGGTGACAGGTCAAATGCACGCAAGACAATAGCGCACAAACAATAACGCGAAGACAACTCAGCGTAAAGACAATAGCGCACGAGACAATTGAGCGCAAGGATAACTGAGCGCAAGACAATTGAGTGCAACGATAACTGAGCGCCAGACAATTGAGCCTAACGACAACTCAGCGCAATGGCAATTAGTTGTCTTACGTTCACCTGCCGGCGCTCAATTGTCTTGCGCTCACTTGCCGGCGCTCACATGACTCTCGCTCAGTTGTCTCGTGCTCAGTTGTCTTGCGCTCAGTTGTCCCGCTCGTGCATATTACAGAAAATAATTTGCGCTGAATTGTCTTGCGCTCAGTTGTCTTGCGCTCACTTGCCGGCGCTCACATGAATCTCGCTCAGTTGTCTCGCGTTCAGTTGTCTTGCGCTCAGTTGTCCCGCTCGTGCATATTACAGAAAATAATTTGCCCTGAATTGTCTTGCGCTCGGTTGTCTTCGCGCTCGGTTGTCTTCGCACTCGGTTGTCTTTGCGCTCAGTTCTCTCACGCTCACTTGTCTTGCGCTAAGTTGTCCACGCCTCTTTGTCCACGCGCAATTGTCTATGAACCCCCTAGCTTTGGTACATATTGAAGAAAACTTTGATGGTTTCGCACTTTTGCACTTTTCTTAGAGTGTTACGCTTATGTGTGGCATGAAGGGATTTTCAGGTTGATTTTCAGTTGATTATGTTTTTTTTAGATTATAAATACCATAAGAAATAATATGCGCTATGTATTGTATGATATATTGTGTAGGTTTTGTAGGTTTAAGTAGTCTAGAAATTTTAAAAAATAAATAAATACAGCACTTAGGCACTCCCTTGTAGAAAAGTGCTCCGTACCCTTGCACACATAAGTACCAATTATGGCGCTACTTACACACTCAAGACACCCATAACTGCACATGTCCAGTCACAGAACTTCCCAGCTTGTGCAATATCTTTGAAAGTTCTGGCATTAGCTTCGGACAGCTGCTACAGAATCTCCACTACACCAGCAAATGGATGGGGCTGATGGCGTTAATCCCTTTGTACTCCTCACCCTGACTCATGGTCAAGCAGCAGCTGAGAGGAAGCCGTCCAGTAGCAGAATTTAGCCGAGGTGGGCAGGAGATGACAAATTAATGATTAGACTCACACAAGCGTGTACAAGCGACCAATTCGCAAGCTTTTCATCTTTCAACTCACTGATTAGTTCTGAAGGGCGAGGCTTTTTTTCACTGGCACCAGAGCAGAGCTGGGAATGACACACAGGGCCAGCTGGCCGCATGAACCAGTTGTGTCCCCTACATGCTACACTGAAAGCTTTTGCAGGCTGATTCACTGGAAGGGATTAGTGATGAGGAGCGGGAAACTGCCCATCAGCAGCTAGGAAAGCAACTTCAGAGCGTGCGAGCTGACTAAGTTCATAGTGATGGAAGGAAAATTCTCCTCTGGTTTGGGAACAAGGTACTTTTGTAACAGAAAAACCTTTTGAAGGCAGAAAAAGGATGGATGGAAGGAAGGAAGCAGCAAAAAAAATCCATTAAAAGGTGACAAACTCTGAAGAACCAAAGGCCGATGGTGAGAAAGAAAGGGAGATCGTCATAATCTGACAAGCTGATTTTCCTCTTAAAGCTGTGGGGGGTTTTAAAACTGTGTTTTTATTGATTAATCACACTTAATGACGTCACACGGAAAGACTTGTAAAACAAATAGGGGGAAATATTTTTTCACTCGACGAATAGTTGAGCTCTGGAACTCCGTTGCCAGAGTATGTGGTAACAGCGATTAGCATAGCTGGGTTTAAAAAAGGTTTGGACAAGTTCCTGGAAGAAAAGCCCATAGTCAGCTACTGAGATAGACATAAGGGAAGTCACGCTTGCCCTGGGATTGGCAGTATGGAATGTTCCTGCTGTTTGGAATTCGGCTAGATACTTGTGACCTGGATTGGCCACAGTTGGAAGCAGGATATTGGTCTGTCCCGGTTTGGCTATTCTTAAGTTCTTATATGAGCCAAGTATATGACAATCAAGCCACTGTGACGTCACTGATGAGTTTGGCTCTTAGGCATTGGTGGAATGAGGCATTATGACATCACAATCCCCTGGTACTTGGGACCTGGGTTGGCCAGTGCTGGAAGCAGGATACATGGCTAGATAGGCCATTGGTCTGATCCAGTATGGCTGTTCATATGTTCTTATGTTGTAATACATAGCATTTCAGCACAAACTAACATTCAGATTATAATCACAGGACAATAGCAAGTCAGTTGATGGATACCAAACAAAATATTTTGTTGATTGTATTTTATGCTTACATTTGGTCATTTTACTATTGTTTATGCTATAAAGGTTGTTCGTGTCAGGCTATACCTGTTGTGTTGTGCACTGCCTTGGGTAAATCTCTTCATAAAGGCAGTTAATAAACACCAATAAATAAATAAAATTGTGACTCGGCCAATAGTAGTCTATTATTTACTAGATCCAAAATTGGAATTGTTTCCCCAAATCTATGTTAAAAAAAAAAAAGCCATCCAAATAACACCTGTAATCCTGAACCACAAGGATCTCTGCTTATCGTGTTCCACAGCCATCTATAATCCACAGCTGTTTGGGATTTCATGTACAGATTACCCAGACACTCTCGGCCTCTTTTACAAAGCCGCGCTAGTGGCTGCAGTGCAGCAACAGCCCCGAAGCCCTTTAAATCTCTATGGGCTTCGGGGCCGTTAGCGCAGCGCAGTGCAGCCACTAACTTGGCTTTGTAAAAGAGGCCATCTGTCATGCTCCTAATATCATACAAACAATAATTACAAAGGATAAATGTAGTTCTGGTAAGAAGATGGAGCAAAACATTTTGTGGGGAAGTCTGGAGAGAGGAGAAAGGTTTGTCCTAAAGGCTAAAAGCCTGGAGAAAGGGAAATGTCTTATTTCAAAGGCTAGAAATCAAAAGAGAGAGAAAATTTCTGTCTTTAAAGGATAGAAATCTGGAAAAAGGAAAAAACTCAGTCTTAAAATCTAGAAACCTAGAGAAAAGAAAAACGTCTGAACCAAAACACAAAAATCTGGAGATAAGGAAACAATCCGAACCGAAAGCCCAGAAATCCAGACAGATGAAAAAAGTCCGTCTTCACAGGGTAGAAATCTGGAGAATAGGAAAATGTATGTATCAAAGGATAGAAGGATGAAGAGAGGGAATATGTATGTCCATAGGATGGAATTCTGGAGAGAGGGAACAAATCTGTCAATAAAGCTAGAATTATGGAAATAAAAAGAAATTTGACATAAAAGGCAAAAAAAAAATAAAAATGTAGTTCTGGTAAAGAAAGGGATTAGAACCCTCATCAGATATTGAAAACCAAATGATTTGTAGACCAGGTAACTCCCAATATCCTGGTTCAGTCTGACTTTTATTGATTAAGCCATACTTCTGTCTGACGCCAGCTGCAACTGTTTCTCTGTCCTGCTGACGGGCACCAATTCTTACTGTCAATCCTGCTATTTGACATCAGTTTTAACTATCTTTCTGTCCTGTAGATTGAGACCGATTCTGATTGTCTCTCTGTCTTGCTGATTGACACGCTGATTTTGTCTCTTCATCCTGCTTATTGATACCAGTTTTCTGAGTGAATGAATTTGAGGGATGGAGCGACTGACCCTTAGTGTGGTTGACAAATTCTACCTGAAAGCCTGAGGGTTTGACTCATGTTGATCTACAGCCTTGACCTACCAATGGATTTATCATGAAGGGCCAACTCTAAATGCCTGACTGATTGGAAATGAATGTAAATGAATGACAGCTTCCCCTACAGTATTGACCCAACCCAAAATATCTCCACTATTACACAGGTCAACAACAACAACAAAATTCTTGGTGCCTTGGGTTTTTGACCTGTTCCTGGGGTTATTTGGGATGCTGATTCAGAAAATTGCATTTGATAAACCGCATCAGCTCTAGTTTCTTAGATATGGTTATGGGATAGTAGATATATCTTTGGGATAGCAGAGCCAAACATGAACACTGGTCCAAAAAAGGTTGGCCCAGAGGGAATATATGGTATTTGGAGGACAAAATGTAATCCATGAACCTTTGATAGCACAAGAGAGAATCCTACTGCCATCACTACATATAAAGCTAGGCCTGATGAAACAATTTGTAAAGGCTTTGAATAAAAACGGTTTGTGCATTGAATACATACCGCGTATGTTACCTGGACTTTCCACGGAAAAACTGAAGGCAAGAATTTTTGATGGTCCACAGATCAGACAACTTATAAATGACCCACATGTCATAGCATCAATGAATGAAATCGAATCATGTGTCTGGTCTTCATTTGTTCTTGTTGTGAAAAACTTTCTTGGCAACAAAAAGGCAGACAACTACACACAATTAACTCTTTCATTTCAACAGGCTTGGCTGTAACATGAGTGTTAAAGTCCATTATCTGCACAGTCACTTAGATCGCTTTCCAGAGAGCTTTGGTGACTTAAGTGAAAAGCAAGGTGAAAGATTTCACCAAGACATAAAAACAATGGAAGCCAGATACCAAGGAAGATGGGATGCACACATGATGGCAGACTATTGTTGGAATCTTACGCGGGATTGTCCTCGGAAGTCTTACAAAAGGAGCTTCTTGTGTGTCAAATGACTGGAAAGTTTGTATCATAAACTTGTGCTTTTGGTATGAAATAAGTAGATTTTCATGTTGTACAGTTTTCTTTTAATTTTTAATTTGTTTCCTTCATACTTAAAAGATATTAATTTAAATACTACATTAAAGTACAGTGGTGCCTCACACAACGAACTTAATTCGTTCCAGGAGCAAGTTTGTTATGCGAAAAGTTCGTTATGTGAAACGCGTTAAGCGCAGTGACTAACGACTGCCTGCAGTGCCTGCGCGGAAGGATGCAATACATCGGCAGCGATCGTGGAAGCTCGGGCGACTTCGTTGTGTGAAACGAAGTTCGTTGTATGAATCATGACATGAAGTTCGTTGTGTGCAGCGTTCGCTGTGCGAGGCGTTCTTTATGCGAGGCACCACTGTATCCTGATTTTTTAATGGGCGAGCAGAGTGAAGAGTGGTATATGGCACATGTTCTGTATCTCAAAAACTAGAGCCGATAGGAGAAAACTGGTGCCATTTTTGGAATTAGTAGGACAAATATACCCAGAAACAGGTCTAACATTTGAGACACCAAAATGAGTGTTGGCCGGTGTTATCCAACATCAACTGATTGAGCAATTGGTTGTATGACAGTGCTTGACTGAACGACAGTTTGGAAGCTTGACTTCTGCTAGGGACGTAATGATGGTGGGCAATACCTTTGACAAAGGTCTCAAACCATAAGGTGGTTATTTTAAAAGTGATGAGGCATTAGAAAAGGTTCAAAGAAGAGCGGCCAAGATGATAAAGGGGATTGAACTCCTCTCGTATGAGGAAAGACTAAAGAGGTTAGGGTTCTTCAGCTTGGAAAAGAGATGGCTGAAAGGAGATATGACTGAAGTCTACAAAATCCTGAGTGGAGTAGAATGAGTACAAGTGGATCGATTTTTCACTCCGTCAAAAATTATAAAGACCAGGGGGCACTCGATGAAGTTACAAAGAAATACTTTTAAAACCAATAGGAGGAAATATTTTTCCACTCAGAGAACTAAAGCAGAAATGTCGAGCTCTGGAGCGCAAATGGAAAAAATCTAACTCCCCTTCCGATAAACAATCCTGGAGAGCCAATATTAAGCACTACAATTCAGCACTAAAAAAAGCTAGAAGGAACTTCTACGGTGAGAAAATCTCCAGATCCAACAACCAGATCTTCAAAATCTGGCGCTCCCTAACCTCCAAAAAAGACTCCACCTCTCTCCCCTCCTCTCCCTCAGCCGATGTTCTAGCAAAATTCTTCAATGAAAAGGTCACTACCTTACGATCCTCCTTCCCACCTGCAGTCTCCTATAACTCCCTGGTGCTCACTGACCCCAACCCTACTCTGCTAGCCTCTAGCGCTTTCCCAGCCGACAGACTCTGGGCTGCCTTTGACCAAGTATCCGATTCCCTCACCCTCAAACTCTGTCTCAAAATGAGATCCTGCAATTGTTCTTTAGACCCTTTCCCCTCCTACCTCTACGAGAAAATACCCACTCAAGCCATTTCTTCCATTACCAAACTCCTAAACTCTGCTCTAAATTCAGGCCTTTTCTCTCCAGAAATGGACCATATCGCCTTAACCCCGCTACTGAAAAAACCCGACCTCGACCCTTCCGTTCCATCCAGCTATCGCCCAATAGCAAATATCCTCCTCCTAACCAAGATGCTCGAGTCCATCATATCGACCCAACTCTCATCCTACCTAGAGAAATTCTCCATTCTCCTACCCTACCAATATGGCTTTCGCCCCAATTTCAGCTCCGAATCCCTTCTGACCTCCCTAATCTCCAAGGTCCAACAACTTCACTCCCGCAACAAGTTCGCCGTCCTCCTACAATTTGACCTTTCTGCCGCTTTCGACGTTGTTCACCACGACATTCTACTTTACCAACTCTCCGAGATTGGCATCACCTCTACAGTCCTTGATTGGTTCTCAAAATTACTTCGTTCCCGTTCCTACACTGTCAACAAGAATGGCACCTCATCCTCCCCCTGGATACCAATCTGTGGAGTCCCGCAAGGTTCACCTTTATCCCCTATCCTTTTTAACATCTATATGTCCTCCCTAAAACTCCTCCAGCTATCCTCCCTTGAAACAATTTACACCCATGCTGACGACATCCTTGTCCTTCTGGAGACAGACTCGAACCTCAATGATCTCTCAGAGAACATATCCTCCTGTATCTCGAACCTGCAATCTTGGGCCCACACCGTCCAAATGAAATTGAATGAATCCAAGACAAAACTTCTTTGGCTTGGCCCAAAATTAGTCCAGCTACCCACCTCAATCCCACTGTCCTCCGGCTCCACCCTGCAGCTCGTATTCTCCAGCAAGGTCCTACACTGACCATTGACTCTACACTGTCCTTCAACGATCACCTCAACTCCCTGGTAAAAAAATGATATTTCAGCCTTCATATGCTGAGGACAGTAAGATCCTGTTTCCATCAAAAACATTTCGCCGTTCTCGTCCAATCCATCATCCTCTCCAGACTGGACTATTGCAATTCCTTCTTCATATGCCTAACGAAGAAAAATCTCCACAGACTCCAGCGGATCCAAAATGCCGCAGCCAAGCTTATCTTTGCAAAAAGTAAATTCGATCACGTCTCACCACTCCTTTCCAAGCTTCACTGGCTTCCGATAATTTCCAGAGTCCACTTCAAATGCATCTGCCTAATTTTCAAGATCCTCCACGGCATCCTTCCTCCATTAATCCCACTGTCCTGGAATTCCCCAAATCTTAGTACCACCAGACCTACCCAAAAATCAAAACTATCCTTCCCCTCATTAAAAGGCATTTCCCACCCAGGAAAACTGGGGACTTCCCTCCTCTTCAGATTCACCGAGCTCTGGAATAACCTTACCTCCCCTCTTCAGAACCTGAGTGCTCTCCAACCCTTCCGCAAACATCTTAAAACCTGGCTTTTCTCAAAAACTTAATCACTCCCTCCTCATCTGACATCCCAGCTCTTTAACATTCCTCTTTCCTCCGATCTTCATCTAACCCCTTTCCTTGTAGTTCCTTTCTCTTCACAATCCCTGTAAACCGTGCCGAGCTCTATGACCATGGAGATGGCACGGTATACAAACCTAAGATTTAGTTTAGTTTAGTTTAGTTAAGCTCTGGAACATGTTTCCAGAGGTTGTGGTAAGAGTGGATAGCATAGCTGGTTTTAAGAAAGGTTTGGACAATTTCCTGGAGGAAAAGCCCATAGTCTGTTATTGAGACAGACACAGTGGAGAAGGTAGTATGGAATGTTGCTACTCTCTGGGTTTTGGCCAGGTACTAGTGACCTGAATGGGCCACAGTAAGAACGGGCTATTGGGCTTGATGGACCATTGGTCTGACCCAGTAAGGCTATTCTTATGTTCTTATTTGTAGGTGTCCATAGTACTTGGATGTCCAAATGCCAATTTTCACCAAAGGAAATGGTGTGTAGACCACCTGGATTTTACAGACTGCCTGCTCATTTGTTTTTTGGGGGGGACTAAAGGCCAATTTAACTGTCCAAATCTGGGCATGTTTTGGGCAGTACTAGGGAGTGGCTGACACTAGGATGTCCTTGCCTCAACATTCTCTAATTCAGAAGGGGAAGGAACTTCCATATCCACAAACATGGATGCTAGTATTTAGACCGCTCCCTGGAAAGTCCAGGTATTTGGATTTAGCAGCACTTCATTGGAGGGAATCAGGGTGGTCACTCACATAATCCTCACATGGTCGCCATTCTCTAGGATCAATGGACGTTTATTACACTACATTACATTACATTAGGGATTTCTATTCCGCCATTACCTTGCGGTTCAAGGCGGATTACAAAAGATTAATAAAAACGGTGTTACAATGGGAGCACTATTGATTAGCTAGAGAGGTAAGTAGTAGATCTTTTAACATTTCACGGGTTGTTAAGGGTAAGGCGGTTTGCAAAAGAATTAAGAAGGGGGTCATAATGGAAGCTCTGTTGTTATTACTAGTGAAGTAAAGGGTAGATCAATTGTCAGTTTTAGAGTTATTAAGAGTATGTGATGTTAAGGCTGCTTCAGGAATTTCTTGAAAAGTGTAGTTTTTATTTCTTTTCTGAATGTCTTGTAGTCTGGGGTGGTCGTCAGAAGGTTGGAAATCTGGTTGTCCAGCCTTGTGGCTTGAGTGGCTATGTTATGTGACTATAATAGTTTATATGAACATGTAAGTCACTTTAGAACATGTTCAATTAGCCTACATCCATAGTTTGGATGTTTTTGTTTGTAAAATGGTCATTCATTCTGGACAAACTCAATGTTACTGGTGATACACTGACTTGGACAGTTCTTCCCATTGCCCTTATCCCTCTCCTACTTTCTCTTTCAGAAACATAAGTGTTCAGCAACCTGGTGGTCAAGGAGCACTGTTACTCCCTGCCATGTAGAGCACTTGAGTCAGTACTCCACCCCCTGAACTGGCTGGGGATGCTCTGGAAATAGGTTTCTTAGTGCCCACTGGAAAGAAACAGCCATGGCTTAACAGTGACTTCTAGCATCCTTTCTTCAAGCTGGTGTTACTGTGAGAGTTATAGTCTGTGCCTTGGGCCAAGGATATTTGCTGCAATGACTGGACATGATTGGCACAGATATGGAGGGCTGAGGGCAAGATGGGGAGCGTTGGGAAGGAATTGGTTTGGGGTTACAAAAAGAAATTGTGCTTATCTAACCCAAATGGAAGAATCTCCTCTGGAAAGACTAGATGAGCCTTGTGGGGTTTTTAGTCATCATTTACTAGTGTTACTAAGTAATCAATCCCAGTATTGGTGTTATCTGTTGGCCTTGTACAAAAATACATTATGTAGTTGCTATTCAAAAATAAAATTATAGTAAAACAGAATCTGTCATGGGGGGCAAAGCAAGATGGCAGCTTAAATAGTTGCAAGGTTCCTAGTTTTTGTAATACCCTTCGCTAGTTTTAAATGTTTGCTTTACCCTGCTTTCAAGCATAAAAATGTGTCTTTTTCCCACCAGGATCCTATAATTTTTGATAGTACTTGGAGAAACCTCCCAGGAAAGAGACTTGGGAGTTCTGGTCGACAAGTCAATGAAGCCATCCGCGCAATGTGCAGCGGCGGCGAAAAGGGCAAATAGAATACTAGGAATGATTAAGAAGGGGATCACGAACAGATCAGAGAAGGTTATCATGCCGCTGTACCAGACCATGGTGCGCCCTCACCAGGAGTACTGTGTCTAGCACTGGTCGCCGTACATGAAGAAGGACACAGTACTACTTGAAATGGTCCAAAGAAGAGCGACTAAAATGGTTAAGGGGCTGGAGGAGTTGCTGTACAGTGAGAGATTAGAGAAACTGGGCCTCTTCTCCCTTGAAAAGAGGAGACTGAGAGGGGACATGATCGAAACATTCAAGATAATGAAGGGAATAGACTTAGTATATAAAGACAGGTTGTTCACCCTCTCCAAGGTAGAGAGAACAAGAGGGCACTCTTCTAAAGTTAAAAGGGGTTAGATTCCGTACAAACGTAAGGAAGTTCTTCTTCAACAAGAGAGTGGTAGAAAACTGGAACGCTTTCCCGGAGTCTGTCACCCTCCAGGGATTCAAGACAAAGATGGACAGGTTCCTGCTCAACTGGAAAATGCACAAGTGAGGCTGGGCTCATTTAGAGCATGGTCTTTGACCTGGGGGCCGCCACGTGAGCGGACTGCTGGGCACGATGGACCACTGGTCTGTCCCAGCAGTGGCAATTCTTATGTTCTTATAAACTGATCTTTGAAAATATTTCCTGGATTTTCCTCCAATTGTATTCTTTTTCTTTTGTCATAAGGTTTTCTGTTTTGGGCTTTTTTTTTTTTTTTTACTCCCTCCTCATAGACTCCTCTTGATCACAAAGGCATTTCTCTTTCAAAAACCTAACTATAGACACACATATGGAAGTCTTGCTTAGCTGGAAAGATGATAAAAATCTCACCCACAAAAAAAAAAAATGAGGAAGTGAAATTCTCTGGTACGTTCATCCGGTTCACTACAAGATGATTTTGGGTTTCAAGACTTCACAGTCGTCATTTCAAGACAGGCCCGGTGGTGTAAGTTCACATTCCAGATTCTCAAGCAATCATTTTGCAGCGAACCTTGTTCATAAAGCAGGGCCTGAGAAGTTATCAGTGGTTGCATGGTCTATTACTGGGTCCTTTCATTCCTTTCTCCCCTATGGCTCGTTCCCAGGTTCTTCCCCTCCTGCTCTCCTTCATTTCATTCCCCCCTTACAGCCCTGCTTGGTGTATCCCAGGATGCACTGCCAGTTTGTAAATAACGGTGCTGGAAGTAGGAGCGAATAGGCATTGTTCTTGCCTCTCCAGGTATGGGGGTCCAGCAGGGCTTCTGAAAGGGGCAGGGGGTGGGTGGGTGCCACTAGACCACCAGGGAGCATTTTTTTATCTGTTAGATCCAGTCAAATAAAGCAGGAAGATAGGTGGCCCATTAGTATTAATAATAATATAACAATTTATATACCGCAGGCCCGTGAAGTTCTTTGTGGTTTACAATAATTAAAAGATGTTACAGATTGAGTGGATTTAACAATGTTCTGCCGGTTAACATTGTTTGAAAGATGCCACAAATTGAGTGGATTTAACAAAGTTAAAAGCTAGTGATTAACAGCTCTAGGGATCAGTTATTGTGGAATTTTACGTCCGGACCCCCTAGACCCGCCCTCAGGCCTGCCCAGTTTCACCCATCCCCGCTCCCCACTGCCTGCTCTCGTCGCGGTTGCCCTCCTGCCTGACACGATTTTGAGGAAACTTTCAAAATCCGGACGGACCCCCAGAGATTTATTTTTATTTTAATGCAAGTCAGATGAGGGGAGGGAGAGAGGCATGCAAAAGACTATTGGCCCAATACTGAACCATGGGAGGCAGCCCGGCTGCCTCCAGAGGTCAGTGGTGATCCTGGTCATTAGCATTGAATATCCAGGGCAAATGTCGGCGGCTTGAACTCAGCCAACCAACCTGATTTTTATCGGCTCGCGGGCTAAGGCCAAAGATAAACCAGCCTTTAAGATGGGTCTACCTGGCTATGTGCCTTTGTCAGACTGCCGATAAAAATCGGTGATGACCAGCTATGTCCCACATAATAACCGGTTACCGGGCTGGCCTGCGAGCCCGATATTCAGTGAGAGATAGCCGACAATCTTTCGCTGAATATTGGTGAATAGTTGGCCTTATCATATGGGACTTAGCCAGCCAGGAGTCATTCTTGACAAGCTAAGACCTGCTGAATACTTGGGGGGGGGGGGGAGGGGGAGGTGGAGAGGAGAGAGATTTTTAAATTAGGGAGGGAGCTGATCATGTAGACGAAGAGGGTGCCACTAGACATTAGAAGGAATTTTTGTTTAAAACTGAGGAAGGGTGAGAGTAGGACCCACTGTTAATTGTGATAGCAACTTTTTTTTTTTTTTTTTAATGTCACCCTTGCTTTCAGTGCCTGAGCGAATCATTTTGTAATGAGCTGCATATTACTGTCATGATTTTAACGCCACAGTAATTTCAATGCTCCTTACTTAATAGCATGCTGTGGCATTTTCCAAATTTGTAATTTCAAGGCAGAGCCGCAAACTGAGCTGGCTTTGCTGCGAGGCTCTCTGCATCAGCCGCCCCGTATGGCCAGAGGAAGACAAGGTGCTTGGTAAAACAGTGGAGTGATGACACTGCTGTAGTAAAGGAATCAGAAGTTTTGAAAATAGCAGGCTGCTGACATTTCAGGCATGGGCCATGAGGAGGAAGAGACTGGTATGGCAGCGATTCATTTCTGCTAGAGGCTTCCCTCTGCCGCATGCTTCCAGATAGGAAACAGGAAGTGATGTCAGCGAGGGAAACATGCTTCGGAAGCCTCCAGGGCCGGCGCTGGCAGCAGAAATGAATCACTGCAAGTGCCAGGACACACGCAAGGTATACCAGGGAGGAATGAGGTTGAGAGATAGGAGAGCAGATGCCAGGACGCCACGGAGAGAGGGCAGTGTGGTAACACCATTAGATAGATAGACCTCTGTCCACCTGTAGTTACACCACTGTTCTATGAATTAAAATGGTTCATTTGTTTTTCTGAGACAGCCTCTCTGAGCTCAAAACATCCTAGGATCTCCTTTGCCTGTGTGTTAGAGAAGGAGCTGCTCTACCATAGAGAAGGTCTAGTTAGCCCAGACATGGGCAACTCTGGTCCTCGAGGGGCAGGAATCCAATCGGGATTTCAGGATTTCCCCAATGAATATGCATTGAAAGCAGTGCATGCAAATAGATCTCATGCATATTCATTGGTGAAATTCTGAAAACCCGATTAGATTCCAGCCCTCGAGGACCGGAGTTGCCCATGTCTGAGTTAGCCCTACACAGTGAAGCTTCACCTCATTATACCAGTGATTCCCAACCCTGTCCTGGAGGAACACCAGGCCAATTGGGTTTTCAGGCTAGCCCTAATGAATATGCATGAGAGAGATTTGCATATGATGGAAGTGATAGGCATGCAAATTTGCTTCATGCATATTCATTAGGGCTAGCCTGAAAACCCAATTGGCCTGGTGTTCCTCCAGGACAGGGTTGGGAACCACTGCATTATACCATCTACTTTATCTCATCTAAGAGCCCAGTAAACCAAGCAAGGTCTGTATCTTGCCTACCTAACAAGGGGGATCCCGGTTTGCAGGATCTTCATAATGAATACACAAGAGATAAATGAGCATGTACTGGTTTCCACTATATGCAAATTTATCTCATGCGTATTTGCTGGTGATGCCTCAGTACCAAGCTGTTGTGATATCCCGAGAACAGGTTGTTGAAGCCTCTAGGACAGAGATGGGCAACCATTTTCTTCGAGGATCACAAGCCAGTTGAGCTTGCATGACGCATGCATAAGATCTATTTGCATGCAATGGAAACTGTACATGCAAATCAATCTCATGAATATTCACAGAGAAAATCTTGAAACCCCGACCGGATTGTGGCCCTCTGAGAGCATGGTTGCTCACACCTGTTCCCCCAAAAAAGTTGACCACCAGCCAGTTGGGTTTTCAGGATATGCCTAATGAGTATGCATGAGACAGATTTGCATATAATGGAGGTGAAAGGTATACAGAACTGTTTCATGCATATTCATGAGGCAGTGCTGCCAAGTTACTCATTCCAGGAGGGAAACTGGGACCAGCTTTTTGGCTGGTCCCAGTATTAAATTTACATCCCAAAGCAGTGATGTGTTTGGAGTCCATGATTCCACCCGTTGAAATCAGTGCTGGGGTTCCATAATGCGTAGGGTTACCATATAGCTCCAGAAAAAGGAGGACGGATTGAGACATCCTGGTTTTACTTCCCGTGAAAGCAATGGAAGTAAAATTCATAAGAATTGCCGCTGCTGGGTCAGACCAGTGGTCCATCGTGCCCAGCAGTCCTCTCAAGCGGTGGCCCCTAGGTCAAAGACCAGTGCTCTAAATTAGCCCAGCCTCACCTGCATACTTTCCAGTTGAGCAGGAACTTCTCCAACTTTGTCTTGAATCCCTGGAGGATGTTTTCCCCTACGACAGACTCTGGAAGAGCGTTCCAGTTTTCTACCACTCTCTGGTTGAAGAAGAATTTCCTTACGTTTGTACGGAATCTATCCCCTTTCAACTTTAGAGAGTGCCCTCTCATTCTCCCTACCTTGGAGAGGGTGAACAACCTGTCTTTATCTACTAAGTCTATTCCCTTCATTATCTTGAATGTTTCGATCATGTCCCCTCTCAGTCTCCTCTTTTCGAGGGAGAAGAGACCCAGTTTCTCTAATCTCTCGCTGTACGGCAACTCCTCCAGCCCCTTAACCATTTTAGTCGCTCTTCTCAATACGTCCTCCTTTTTTTGGAGTCATATGGTAACCCTAATAATGCATCAAAAGCCTCCTTCCTGGAATGGGTAACTTGGCAGCTCTTTATAGGGATATTCTGAAAATCTGACTGGCTGGCCATTAGGATTAAAATAAGGCCTGTTAGTAACAGCAGTAGCAGCAGCAAAATGATCAAGATTCAGGTTGCTCCATCACTCCAAATTACCTAAACAGGCTGACCCAATCTGCACTTTGACTCTTCACATACGTGGATTTGTCTTTGTTGTTTATGTATTAATTTTCAATTGAACTTAGTTACTAGTAGGCTCAATGTCTAGATTTTCGTAGGTAATCAATGGGAAAATTGAACTACAACTCAAGGTATGGAATGGGGCAAAACCAGGACTGGATCAGCCTGTTGAGCTGACCTGAGATGAGAGGTCAACCCGAATGCTGAACTTTTTGCTAATGTGGTGGCTGTTGTTGCTGACAGGCCTTACTTTAGCCAAAAAAAAAATCCAGCCTCTTGGTCAAAAACCAGCAGCTCCATTCATTTCAGATTCCTCTTTACTGGCTGCCTTTACCGCGCCCTGCTCATATAATTGGCGCGTCCGTCAGGAAGCACAGCCACGCTTGCCCCTTTCATAAGATGACAGCTGTAACAATCCCTGGGTTATCTAATATTTCTCACACGAGCACAGAGCCACAGCAAAGGGTTGTTGCAGCCCGGCCTTCTATTCTCCAGGAAACATGAGCCCCACTGGCAGCTGAATAGACACCTCTCGGGGGACCAATTATTCTATTCTATCCTGTACAAACTGTGGCAGGCTGCTGCCGCCTCCCCTGAGAGCAGCTGGGCCAACCCTTCACTAGCTACTCAAGTCACAAGTTATTCCTCATGTCAAAACTACTGATGATAACACAATTAACTAACTGGGGACCACCAAAAGGCTGGTAATTAAGTAAACACTGCCCTATGATTGCCTAATTTTAGGCCGACCTGCTCATGTTAGAGTGCCAGAAGGTGAAGCCACTCTGAAAAGAGTGCCCACCAATGTATGTTATAAGGCTCCAAGTGTCTCTGTGCCACTATTGTGAAGAGCTGCTCTCTTTTCTAGTTAGAATCGTTTTGCTAACTTCTCAGTCCCTATTTAATAGTTTTTAAAAATGTGAAACTCGTAGGATCTCATATAGAGAGGAGGATATAGTAGATGGTTCATTTGGCCTTTATCTGCCTTCATGTTTCTACAGTATAACCATAAAGCTCTATGACCTCACAATGCAGGTGTAAAAAGCCTTAGCCTATAGGGAGAGGAGGAGATAGTGGATGCTATGAATGGGCAGACTGGATGGGCCATCTAGCCTTTATCTGCCGTCATGTTTCTGTGTTTCTAATAACCATAAGGCTCTATGACCTCACAATGCAAGTGTTAAGAGCCTTAGCCTATAGGGAGAGGAGGAGATAGTGGATGTTGTGAATGGGCAGACTGGATGGGCCATCTAGCCTTTATCTGCCGTCATGTTTCTGTGTTTCTAATAACCATAAGGCTCTATGACCTCACAATGCAAGTGTTAAGAGCCTTAGCCTATAGGGAGAGGAGGAGATAGTGGATGTTGTGAATGGGCAGACTGGATGGGCCATCTAGCCTTTATCTGCCGACATGTTTCTGTGTTTCTAATAACCATAAGGCTCTATGACCTCACAATGCAAGTGTTAAGAGCCTTAGCCTATAATCATAAAGTTCTATGGCCTCACAATGCAGGTGTAAAGAGTGTTAGCCTATAGGGAGAGGAGGAGATAGTGGATGCTGTGGATGGGCAGACTGTATGGGCCATTTAGCCTTTATCTGCTGCCATGTTTCTGTGTTTCTAATACCTATAAGGCTCTATGACCTCACAATGCAAGTGTTAAGAGCCTTAGCCTACAATCATAAAGTTCTATGACCTCACAATGCAAGTATTATAAACCTTAGTCTATAGGGAAAAGAGAAGATAGTGGATGCTGCAGATGAACAGATTATCAGCCATCATGTTTCTACATTTCATATCATGCCCACATCCCAATGACAATGACAGGCTGTTCATGATGTAGGGTTAGCAATACTGAGGAGAAGGCAGGGAGGACAGCTGCACTTGGGGCCTACATTGAAAGAGACTACACAGTGAGAGCCAGCTCACATGAGGGGGCCATACACTTAAGAGGAGAGATGGCAACTGAAGAAACCCAGGAGCCTACTGGCTAGAACACTGGGCTTGAAATCCAGCGGTGCCTGCTCCAAATCTCCCTGCAGCTGCTTGTGATCTTGTGCAATTGCCTTAGGTTCAAAAATTAGACTGTGTGGCTCTTCCGGGTACAGAAAAATACACAGTATACCAGTGGTCTCAAACTCAAACCCTTTGCAGGGCCACATTTTGGATCTGTAGGGCCTCAGAAAAAAATAGTTAATATCTTATTAAAGAAATGACAATTTTGCATGAGGTAAAACTCTTTATAGTTCATAAATCTTTCCTTTTGGCTAAGTCTTAATAATAATATTGTAATTTATAGCTAAAGAGACATATGATCAAGAAACTGTTTGTTTACTTTTGTGATTATGATAAACATACCGAGGGCCTCAAAATAGGACCTGGCGGGCTGTGAGTTTGAGACCACTGAGTTAAGGGGAACAGTTAATCTGCTGGCTGGGTTGGAGGGCAGAGGGGAAAACAGGACAATCAAGCCATTGTGACATCACTGATGAGGCTGGCTCTTATTGGTGGAATGAAGCATTATGACATCACACTCTCAGCTCTGCTACCCAAAGACAAACAGGATGTCATGGTTACAGCTAAGCCAGTGGTCTCCAACTCAAACCCTTTGCAGGGTCACATTTTGGATTTGTAGGTACTTGGAGGGCCTCAGAAAAAAAAAAAAATAGTTCATGTCTTATTAAAGAAATGACAATTTTGCATGAGGTAAAACTCTTTATAGTTTATAAATCTTTCCTTTTGGCTAAGTCTTAATAATAATATTGTCATTTATAGCTAAAGAGACATATGATCAAGAAACTGTAATTTGCTGTAGAGGTTGCTTTAAGTATAAATGTGGTATTATGTCTTTTACTTCTGAGGCCCTCCAAGTACCTGCAAATCCAAAATGTGGCCTGCGAAGGTTTCCATTTTATATGTATAGAAAAATGATTAATACATCTGGCCTTGGAGGTGCCACACGCGACTGGTTGAAACCCTCCCCCCATCTCCCCCAAATTTTGGGGCTTAGAGGTGCCTCAGCTGCAAGCCTTGCCACTGTTCAGGGACCACTGGGCTGGGGGGCAGTGGGAAGGGAGCGCCTGGACTCTGCATGTCTCTGTCCAAACAAACAAACAAGAATCGACAGTTTATAGCAAGGATTAAAATATAAAACTGTTTTATTTTACTTTTGTGATTATGATAAACATACCGAGGGCCTCAAAATAGGACCTGGCAGGCCGCGAGTTTGAGACCACTGCAGTAGACCTAAATGTAACTCACCTCGGGCTACTATTGAAAAAAAATGGTGTGAACAAAACCCAAATGTCATTCCTGCCGCCTGCACTGACAACATATGCAAAGCTCCCAAACTTCAGAACGCATGAGCTTAATGTAGAGGCAGTGGTATACCCATTATAGAATTGCTTCCATAATGTTCACCCTTACAGGAAGTGACTCCCCATTCCATGGTATGTCAAGTTTAAGGGTTTGAGTCTTGTTCATAAGGCCTTGAACAATGAAGCCCCACTGGCTATTGCCTCTTCCCTTTGGACATAGAGGCCTACACAGAGCCTACAATCTGCCTAAGATGCTTCTGGATATTCCTTCATTTAAACATATCAGATCAGACGTATTTATTTAATTTTCCATCCTGTTCTCTTGAGAGCTCAGTATGGTTTACATGAATTTAGTCAGGTACTCAAGCATTTTTGCCTGTCTGCCCCGGTAGGCTCACAATCTATCTAATGTACCTGAGACAAGGGGGGATTATGTGACTTGCCCAGGGTCACAAGGCGCAGCGTGGATTTGAACCCACAACCTCAGGGTGCTGAGGCTGAAGCTTTAATCACTGCATCACACTCTGTATAACTATTGTCTACACTGAAGGAGCTAAACTGTGGAATGCCTTACCTTTTGAGTTAAGGAACACATGTGCTATAATACCATTCAGAAAACAACTGTTTGATGTATTGGCTCTGTTTGATTGATTCTGCTTATGGCTCAGTTGGTTTTTAGGGTTGTTATTGATTATCTCTTATGATTATGTCTGTGTTTTGTATTATGTATGTTTTAATGTTTGTTCCACGCCTATAATAATAATAATAATTTTATTCTTATATACCGCCACACCGAAAAAGTTCTAGGCGGTTCACAACAAGGTGAGCTAATACATGGGATCCAGATAAAATGCAAATTAGAATAATGGACTTAAAAACAGATAAAGACAGAATGGAGAGCTAGTGTATTTTAAATAAATTGTTGCTGCTTTTATCTCTCGCTTTAATTTTAGTACAGTATATGATAACCTGGGCAAGTGGTATGCTCCCCCACTCAAGTCGCGCTTGCAAAAAAATTCTGCAATATCTCTGTGATTGAAGTCTGCAAAATCCTGAGTGGAGTAGAACGGGCACAAGTGGATCGATTTTTCACTCTGTCAAAAATTACACCGCCTAGGGAACACTCGATGAAGTTACAGGGAAATACTTATAAAACCAATAGGAGGACATTTTTTTTCACTCAGAGAATAGTTGCTGGAACGTGTTGCCAGAGGTTGTGGTAAAAGTGGGTAGCGTAGCTGGTTTTAACAAAGGTTTGGACAAGTTCCTGGAGGAGAAGTCCACAGACTGTTATTGACAAAGACAGGGGGGAAGCCACTGCTTGCCCTGGATCGGTAGCATGGAATATAGCTACTCCTTGGGGTTCCGGAATCTTGCTATTCTTTGGGATTCTGAATGGAATGTTGCTACTCCTTGGGTTTTGGCCAGGTACTAGTGACCTGGATGGGCCACCTTGAGAACGGGTTACTGGGCTTGATGGACCATTGGTCTGACCCAGTAAGGCTAGTCTTATGTTCTCTAAGTGATATTTAAAGACTACAGTTTTATTTATGCTAAAGTCTAAGGGGGCATGGACCACTAGGCCAACCGAGCTAATATTACCAAAATATACCATTGAATGCAGTATTTGGTATGGGATAACCACCAGAAAGTGTCTTGCCGAGTCACACACTAGGCCCACCCGGTCATGCCATGCCGAGCCAAGCCAGGCCTTATTGCATTCCTGTTGACTCCATTATCTTGTGAAAGAAACCGGCTGGCTGTCGTAAGCCTAGCTGGTTGTCACCACTGTTGTGGCCTTCATAGTCGTGTAAACCAACAATTTTCCCTTACCTGTGGGTTTTATACTTCTTTCAAAAAGCTCATGCTGAATTGTGATTGGACCATTTTTCAGAATAGACCTCCTACCAATTATACGTTTGCTTGGCACCTTTTTCTGGAGCAGGGATCCAGAAAGTTAATCTATAACAGTGGTTCCCAAACCTGTCCTGGGGGACCCCCAGCCAGTCAGGTTTTCAAGATATCCCTAATGAATATGCATGAGAGAGATTTGCATACCTGTCACTTCCATTATATGCAAATCTCTCTCATGCATATTCATTAGGGATATCTTGAAAACCCGACTGGCTGAGGGTCCCCCAAGACAGGTTTGGGAACCACTGATCTATAACTACATAGGAAGGAACATTTCATAGTTTAGTTTCATAGTTTATTGAAATTTTGATTAAACGCTTATCCAAAGATATGAAGCGTTGTACATAGTAATTTAAAATAGCTGGGAGACAATCATTTTAAATTGACATACACAAACTAAACAAACATTTGGTGCCTTGTTACACTTGTTTACTAAATCAGTGATTCCCAACCCTGTCCTGGAAGACCACCAGGCCATTTGGGTTTTCGGGATAGCCCTAATGAATATGCATGAGAGAGATTTGCATATAATGGAGGTGTCAGGCATGCAAATCTTCCCCATGCATATTCATTAGGGCTATCCTGAAAACCCGAATGGCCTGGTGGTCCTCCAGGACAGGGTTGGGAACCACTGTACTAAATGGAGTCTCCTCTCTTATTCTCTAGATCAGGGGTAGGCAATTCCGGTCCGCAAGAGCCAGAGCCAGAGCCAGGTCAGGTTTTCAGGATATCCATAATAAATATGCATGAGATAGATTTGCATCTCAAGGAGGCAGTGCATGCAAATCCATCTCATACATATTCATGGTGGATATCCTGAAAACCTGACCTGGCTCTGGCTCTTGAGGACCGGAATTGCTTACCCCTGCTCTAGATAAATACAAGAATCTTCTGTTAGCAAAGAACACCCCACCCCCTTCACACTAAATATAACCATTCTAATAACTGGTGGGAAACAGAAGTGAGATGGGAGGAATAAGTAGGGTTACCATATTTGTTAAATCAAAAAAGAGGACATCTGATCCACTCCTGCCTCACCCATGGTGCCCTGCCCCTAACCTGCCCCCCAGTGCAGCCTCTCTCTCTCCAGTCCCCCACCTGGACCACTCCAAAGTCAAGTATGGCTTTAAGTTTCATGTCCCCAGTACCTCATAGAAACATAGAAAGATGATGGCAGAAAAGGGCTATAGCCCATCAAGTCTGCCCACTCTACTGACCCACCCCATTAAGTCTGTGTGCTAATGACCCAATTCCTTAACTCGACCTTCGTAGGGATCCTACGTAGATGTCCCATTTATTCTTAAAGTCAGGCACGCTGGTGGCCTCGACCACCTGCACTGGAAGCTTGTTCCAGTGATCTACCACTCTTTCCATGAAGAAATACTTCCTGGTGTCACCATTAAATTTCCCTCCTCTGAGTTTGAGCGGATGCCCTCTTGTGGCCGAGGGTCCTTTGAGAAAGAAAATGTCATCTTCCACCTCGACACATCCTGTGATGTATTTAAATGTCTCAATCATGTCCCCCCTCTCCCTACGCTCTTCGAGAGTGTAGAGCTGCAATTTGTTCAGTCTCTCTTCATACGAGCTGCAATTTCAAAACTTCGGGTAGCCAGTAGCATTAGCAACGGGAACCTGCTGCCATCGGTTTGTCCCAGAAGCCTTCACTCCCGCAGAGCAAAGGCTTGTGGGGCAGGCCCACAGCAGCAGGA
Source organism: Geotrypetes seraphini (assembly GCF_902459505.1). Lineage (NCBI taxonomy): Eukaryota > Metazoa > Chordata > Amphibia > Gymnophiona > Dermophiidae > Geotrypetes > Geotrypetes seraphini. Next base: position 232,036,036 of record NC_047089.1, on the reverse strand, counting down.
TCCCGTTGCTAATGCTGCCGGCTGCCCAAAGTATTGTGAAACTGCAGCGCCAGAGGGGGTACTGGGGACAGGGAAGACTTGGGACCCAACCCCGGCGTGGGGGCTGGGCTGGAGAGAGTGAGTCTGGAACCTGGTCAAACTCCCTGCAATCCAGGAATCCGTCCAAACACCTGGACAATCCTCTGAAAAGAGGTAACCATAGGAATAAGCCTTCATTACCTTCAAGTGTTAACGTTTGGTTGGTTTTTATTTTCTTGCTGTGTGTTTAAAATTAAACCTGCTGTACAGTGTGTCCTTGTTATTCTTAGACCATTTCAGCACAGCTGTAGCACTTCCTTATTCCTTCCATGAGATCGATTCCGCTGCAATGGGTATTCTCTTTCTAAGTTTGTCTATATGCCCCTCTGCAGATAAAGCCTGCGTGAATGAATCTCTTAATTGTATGCATTTATTTGTTAAGATTTACCAACCTCCTTTGTGAAAAGATTCACTTGTCAATGCAGATAAGAAGCTTGGAAATTACCTAAAAGTAAATCAAATGTGCAGATATGTTCTAAATGATTATTTTTTTTAAAAAAAATTCTGTATGATACTGTGCTTTAGAGCAGAGCCTGAAGAATACAGTAGTCCACAGTTTCATCATGGTAACTCGAGGATAAGCATCATCAAGACATAGAAACATATGGCATTGTGGGGTCATAGAGCATTATCGTCATAGGCTAATGACTCTTAGCACTTGCATTATGAGGTCTTAGAGCTTTATGGTTATAGAAACATGATGGCAGATAAAGGCCAAATGGCCCATCCAGTCTGTCCGTCCGCATCATCCACTATCTCCTCCTCTCCCTGTTGGCTAAGGCTCTTAACATTTGCATCTCCTCTTCCTATTGGCTAAGGCTCTTAACAACTGCATTGTGAGGTCATAGAGCTTTATGGTTAAAGAAACATAGAAACATGATGGCAGATAAAGGCCAAATGGCCCATCCAGTCTGTCCGTCTGCATCATCCACTATCTCCTCCTCTCCCTGTTGGCTAAGGCTCTTAACATTTGCATCTCCTCTTCCTATTGGCTAAGGCTCTTAACACCTGCATTGTGAGGTCATAGAGCTTTATGGTTATACAAACATAGAAACATGATGGCAGATAAAGGCCAAATGGCCTATCCAGTCTGCCCATCCACAGTATCTACTATCTCCTCCTCTCTCTAAGAGATGCCACGTACCTGTCCCACGCTTTCTTGAATTCAGACACAGTCTTTGTCTCCACCACCTCTAGTGGGAGACTATTCCCCGCATCTACTACCTTGGAGGCGAGGAGGATGGCAGTTTGAGTGCTCCTCTCCCTGGACATTCTCACTAAAGATTTTATAACTATTTAATCCCTTCAGTTTAACTAAAGTGATTTCAGATGGCTTCAAGAAAACAACTTACATTGGATACTGTATTTGCTACAGATGGGAAAAGTAAAAGACCAAAACCAAACCCTGTAACACCATCTAACACCATTCCAGCAGGGGAGAGCCGACGGAGGAGGGCTGCAGTCCGGCCATCGGACCAACGGTCGGCTCAGGGGCCCGTTCCAGCGGGGCACCCGACACTGTCTTCGCTCCTCCCCCATTCCAGCAGGGGAGAGCCGACGGAGAAGGGCTGCAGTCCGGCCATCGGACCAAAGGTCGGCTCGGGGGCCCGTTCCAGCGGGGCACCCGACACTGTCTTCGCTCCTCCCCCATTCCAGCAGGGGAGAGCCGACGGAGGAGGGCTGCAGTCCGGCCATCGGACCAATGGTCGGCTCAGGGGCCCGTTCCAGCGGGGCACCCGACACTGTCTTCGCTCCTCCCCCATTCCAGCAGGGGAGAGCCGACGGAGGAGAGCTGCAGTCCGGCCATCGGACCAACGGTTGGCTCGGGGGCCCATTCAAGCTGGACTTCAGTTTTGACTGTTTTGATTTTATTTTCAATTCTTTTTAGTTTATGATATATTTTTTAATCTCACTTATTGTTTTACCACTTATTTTGTTTTATTTTATCATTCTAATTTCATTTAAATTTCCCCAGAATTCTATTGCTTCAAAGGTTCTCCCTCTGCATCTATTCTTATCTCCCCTCTTTTTTCAACCTTTCAAAGTCCTTTAGATCATTGTAGTCTTATTAGAATGTTTATTTTCTTATTTTTCTCATCTATTCTCTATTTTATTTCTTCATTACTCTACTAATTGTCATTTTTCCAGGTATTTTAGTTAGATTGTGAGCCTTCGGGACAGTAAGGGAATTTCTAAGTACCTATTTTACTTATAATTTTAATGCACCCTATTGTCTATTTTTCTGTAAACCGCTTAGAATCCTAACGGAGTTTAGCGGTATATAAGAAATAAATTACATTACTACCCTTTCTGTTAAAAAGTATTTTCTTAGATTACTCCTTTTAACTTCATCCTACGCCCTCTCATTCCAGAGTTTTCCTTCATTTGAAAAAGACTCACCTCATGCGCATTTATGCCGCATAAGTATTTAAACGTGTCCATCACATCTCCCCTCTCCCGCCTCTCCTCCCAAGTAAACATATTGAAATCTTAAGTCTGTTCCCACATGCCTTATGATGAAAGCCACTGACCATTTTAACAGCCTTCCTCCAGACCGACTCCATCCTGTTTTATCTTTTGAAGATGCGATCTCCAGAAATGTACACAATATTCTAAATAAGGTCTCACCAGAGTCTTATACAGCAGCATCAATACCTCCTATTTCCTACTGGCAATGCCTCTACCTATGTACCCTAGCATCCTTCTAGCTTTCGCCGTCACCTTGCACCTTGCATGCATGACCTTGCCTTTCTTAGCACTCAATCTTAGCTGCCAAATTTCAGACCGTTCTTCGAGCTTTGCTAGGTCCTTTCTCATGTTATTCACACCATCCGGGGTGTCTAGTCTATTGCAGATTTTGGTATCATCCGCAAAGGGGCAAATCTTACCTGACAGCCCTTCAGCAATATCGCTTACAAAAATGTTGCCCCCATCCCGCACTGCTCCTTGTGACCCCGGGCAAGTCACTTAATCCCCATCGCCCCAGGTACATTAGATAGAGTGGGAGCCCGCCGGAACAGTTAGGGAAAAATACTGGAGTACCTGAATAATTTGCAATCCGCATAGAATTGTAGGATATGCGGAATATAAATTATTTTTAAAAAAAGAACAGGCCCAGGAACCGAACCTTGAGGTACACTACTAACAACATCCTTTTCCTTGTTCATTTGTGCTTTGGAAGTTGAGCAAACTCATCAGAGTGAAAAGTACATACACATTTTATGCTAATGCTTGTACTTATAGAATTACTGTAATATCATTTACCTGAGCGCTACGAAGAAAACCACCAGAAGACTAAAATTGATTCAGAACACAGCCGTCCGCCTCATTTTCGGCTTGAATAAATGGGAACACATCACCCCTTTCTACCACCAACTACATTGGCTGCCTTTCGAATCCAGAGTCCTTTTCAAATTCGCCTGCTTCTGCTACAAAACAGTATTTGGTCTATCACCAAGATACCTCTCTCCCCACTTCACTATGAATTGCACCAATAAGAAATCCCGCAGAATTCCGCTGTTCGCCTTCCCCTCCCTAAAACTATGTCAGCTCAAAAGATTCCTCGACAAAACCTTTGCCTTCCAGGCGACGAAGCTGAACCCTTGGCTAGTCCAAATGATGCTCGAGGCCCCAACCTATCTCGACTTCAGAAAACTACTCAAAACGTACCTATTCCGCGAACAGGACCCTTAACCCTCATTCCCCTGCAATAAACTAACTCCCGCCCTCTCCCCCCTCCTTCTACTCTTCTCCTTCCCCCCTCCCCTCCTTTGGTTCTCTCTCTCTCTCCCTCTTATCTTCCAATCCAACCTTCGTAGTTGCTTGTAACTCTGATAAATTTCTGCTAAAATGTTCCAACATATCCTTCCTCGTTACTTGTAACTCCGACAAAATGTTGTAAATCCGTGTTCAGATCGGATCTTAATTAATTGAAGTGAACCGCCTAGAACTCATTGGGTATGGCGGTATACAAGAACATAATAATAATAATTATTATTACCCCTGAAATGATCAGACAGTACAAATAAGAGTGTAAAGCACATTACATATAATGCAATCAAAAAAATTCATACCTCAGAGAACTATTACACAAAATAAGTTAGCAAAGAACACAGAAAAACAAGTTACTTAACCTGACCGTGAAACAAAAAAGGAAAAGAGAAATGTACGTAACTCTGGTACAGTGGCGTACCTAGGGTATGTGGCACCCGGGGCCCATCATTTTTTGACACCCCCCCCCATCTATATGAAAAATATGATTTTTAGTACCAATCTACATATCGCACCACAAGAGTGTACCTAGGAAAAGGCTGCATCTTAAACACTGCAGTGAGCACTAGAACACCAACACATACATTGTAAAACTAAACAAGCCAGATCCCGCACAGTCAATTGGTCCTGTAGTCAATGCCAACTGAAAACTATGTCTTTTTCATACACACAGAACAGAGATACACCCTCGCCCAAAATGGAATAATCACAAACTAAAAATAGAAATATGTAGACAAAAGTTAAACTGATCCGCCAAGAAACCAGACCCTGGATACAATGCAACACCACAAAAAACAGTAACACATGTCCTCTAATACAGTGCAAAATATAAAGACAGTAGATGTAAATTTGAAAAAACTGATACATAACAATCACCACTTTATAAATTAACAAATAAAAATAAAACAAATAATGAGAAATAAAAAAATACCATTTTATTGGACTAATCCCCGTAAGCTCGGTCCCCATCCCCGCAAACCACCTGATTCCATCCACACAAGCCTTGAATTGTTTATATTAAAGTATAAAAAGAAACAATATTCTGTACAATTGTCAATTTATAAATCAGCGTCTTTTCCCCACTTTCTTCCCCATTTCCCTTCAGCATCCTCAGCCCACTCTCTCTCCACTTTCCTTCAGCGCACGCACATAAAAACAAGCAAGTAATTTTATATCATTTTCATTCTATTCATTCATAGAAATTAAAGTCTAGATAATGCCAGTCACATAACAAAACATGATTTTACAAAAATAATTCCCTGCAGTCAAGCCTGCAAGGATTACTAGATGTCTTTCAGCAGTTCCCCTCCCTCCCCCTTACCTTTCTGGCCAAGTCAAAATGATCTACCAACAATAAAATTTTAAAAACACAAAGCACGCTGTACGCAGAGAAAATGTTAATTATCATTTATATTCCGCGGGTTTTCAAAGAGGTCAAGGCAGATGACTTTATGCAATGTCACCTCAGTAACAACTATACAAAAATAGACAAATATTCCCCCTCCCTTTTTACTAAACTGCGATTGCGGTTTTTAGCGTAGGGAGCTGCGCTGAATGCCCCACGCTGCTCTCGACGCTCATAGGCTCCCTGCGCTAAAAAACTCTATTGCGGTTTAGTAAAAGGGGGCCATAGTGCAAAATTTAGACAGCAGATATAAATTTTCAAAACGGACACATTTTGATCACTAAGTTGAAAATAAAATCATTTTTCCTACTTTTTTGTCTGGTGATTTCATGAGTCTCTGGTCCTTCTTCTGGTCCTTCTTCTTTCTCTCTCCCCCTGGCTCCCCTCTTTATTTCTGCCTTTCTTTCTCTCTCCTCCTGGCCCCCCTCTTTCTTTCTGCCTTTCTTTCTCTCCCCCTTGACCCCCTCTTTATTTCTGCCTTTCTTTCTCTCCCCTTGGTCCCCCTCTTTCTTTCTGCCTTTCTTTCTCTCTCCCCCTGACCCCTCTTTATTTTTTCCTTTCTTTCTCTCTCCCCCTAGCCTGCACAAAGCCATCGTGCCGATTTCTCCACTTCCACGATTCTTTCCCTACCCTCACCCCCAAGCCAGCAGCCGATTTCTCCCTGCTCCTTCCCCGATGTCCTGATGTCCTGAACTTCATCGGGCAGCAGCAGCATTCACAATTCACTGCTGTTGCCCGCTTCAGGCCTTCCTCTCTGTCGGGTCCTGTCTTCATGAAAACTGGAAGTAGGCAGGACCCGGCAGAGAACAAGGCCTGAAGCCGGCAACAGCAGCGAATTGTAAACGCTGCTGCTGCCCGAAGAAGGTAATGGAGCACCGAGGCAGTCCGCTTCTCCCCCCTCCCAGCCGAACCCCCGCTGACCCTCCTATCTCTCCCCCCCGTGAACCTTTCCGACCTTCCCAGCGAGAGCAGCAAACCTCCTTCGCGGCTTTCTCCTCCCTCTGCCGCGTTACTGATGACGTCATCAGTGATGCGGCAGAGGGAGGATAAAGCCGACGCTATTTGCTGCTTTCGCTGGGAGGGTCGGAAAGGTTCACTTGGGGGGGGGGGGGAGAGATAGGATGGTCAGCGGGGTTTCGGCTGGGAGGGGGGAGAAGCGGTCTGCCTTGGTGCTCCAAGGCCTGGCGCCATTACCTTTTTCGATAATGGCGCCGATGCTGCTTTCGCTGGGAGGGTAGGAGCGCGATAGGGACCGGGCCAGCTGTGCACCCCCCCCCCCTAAGGCGGCACCCGGGATGGACCTCCCCCTCGCCCCCCTTGGTACGCTACTGCCCTGGGGAAACAGACTGCAACAAGATCGCGCGATGCCAGAGATCTTTGCCTGCTTCGGCTGTTTCCTCCGCCGCAGTCCCGCCCCTCCTCTGACATCAGAGGAGGGGCAGGACCGTGGCGGAGGAAACAGTCGAAGCAGGCAAAGATCTCTGGCATCCGATCTTGCTGCAGGCTGTTTCCAGACGCGACACCCGGCGTAGGGGGGGGGAACTGGACCGGACCGGGAGCACCCCCTCAGGGCTTGGTACCCGGGGCGGACCGCCCCTCCGCCCCCCCCCCCCCCCCCCCCCTTGGTACGCCACTGCTCTGGTAATGTCCCAGCAAGTCAAGGCAGCATAGGAGAGCTGCTTCCTTCTCTCAAAAGCCATGCTTTGGCCTTAATGTATCCCAGAAAGCTCCGGTTAGCCGAGGAATTTCTCCGAGGCACGTATTCCTCTGTGCCAAACTGTACAGCTGTGGGAGTTGCAACAAGTGTTCGTGACTAATGAAAAAAGATTACTGTTAAAAAAAAGAAGAATGAAAGAGTCTTTACATCGGTGAGGGCCAAGCTTTGGAACGAGCTCAGGATACAAGTTTCAAGTTTTTATTATAATTTGATTCATTCGCTTATTTTACATACTAAGGGGGGGTCTTTTACTAGCTAACACGCCTTAGTAAAAGACCCCCCCCCTAAACGAGATACAATTAAATAAAATTGGGAAACATAGAAATTAAAATACAATGACAATATTACAAATTACAGACAAACAGATGAACTAGTACGAAAGGATGAACGGGGTAGAAATACACTATTTAAAGAATAGGAACACATTAGTGTGCCCTGGGATTATGATACTATGGCAGTTGTGAGGAATTAAGATCTTGCCACTTCTGAACAGATAACTGGTGATGGTTTGTGTCTTCTAACGAAACGTCTTCCGCGGATTGACTCGCTCGATTGTTTTGCTACGTCTCTATATTTCCCCTTACAAGGCATACATTGCTTCTCATGTGTGTTGCCCAAAGTGCCAGTCTACGCCAGTCTGGCTTGTTCCATATGTCCTGCTCTTGTGACCGAGTGCAAACCTTTTGGTCCTTTGTCTGTCTCTATCTGCAGACGATATTACAGCGTAGAATTCCTCTGCAGGCGAATGTTTTGCTTTTTTCACAATTTTCTTCTGTGGGACTGTCTCGGGGTCATTCCCAATTGTTGCAAAAAGCTTCCCTGTTGGCTAGGAAATGTATTATTTTACTGTGGAGACAGGCTAAGTACCTACTGTTACCAAGTGGAGAAATGAGGTGTTTCTTTTGTTAAAATATGAATATTTGTATGATAGTGTATCAATCGAAAAAATATGTTTTCTTTGATCCTAGTCAACTGACAACCTTCTTGTCAGCTGCTCTCCAGAAAAAAGAAGTGGAAATTTGAAGCACCTTTTTGATTTTGATTTCCTGTCTCAGCCAATAACCGTTATTTTATCTGTATTTTTATTTCTTTGTTATCATCTCGCTGATTTCTACATCTGGGTTCTAAATATTGAGGACTTGAGTTAAAGTTAAGCTATATTAAGTTATCTTGGATTAGTGGGTTAGTAGGATGTAATTTATATTGTACTTTATTTGTTGCTTAACTTTATCTTTCTGTACAAGTGTTAACTTGATTGTAATTGAAAATTGATAAATAAAAAAATATGAATATTTGGATGTTAAACATGGTGGGCCTGGGCATTGGAGGAGATTTCAGGCTATTTGGGCATCTGTTTGGGACAACTTATCCCATAGAGCTCGAAGTGCTCTCCTGAACTTTTGACACTAGAGTGCTGGGGGTGGGGGGTGGGTTGGGAGAGGGAGGGGGGAGGTTTCGGTATATTTTTTGAGTCTTTATGGTCTATGCGAAGAACCACACGGTAGACTTTCTTATCATTTGTTTTTCTGATTGGGTTGTGTTTCCGAATGTTGTGTTTTTTGTATTGTGCAATTTCTAAATAAAAATATATATATATAAAAATAAAGAATAGGAACACATTCAAGGAAAGAACAATATGCTAGGGGAAAAGGTACAGAGAAGTGGGATTGCTTTTTAGCATCTAGAGATTGAAAGCGTAAGGAAGTTCTTCTTCACCCAGAGAGTGGTGGAAAACTGGAACGCTCTTCCGGAGGCTGTTATAGGGGAAAACACCCTCCAGGGACTCAAGACAAAGTAGATAAAGACAAACTGTTCACACTCTCCAAGGTAGGGAGAATGAGAGGACACTCTCTAAAGTTGAAAGGGGATAGATTTCGTACAAACGTAAGGAAGTTCTTCTTCACCCAGAGAGTGGTAGAAAACTGGAACGCTCTTCCGGAGTCTGTCATAGGGGAAAACACCCTCCAGGGATTCAAGACAAAGTTGGACAAGTTCCTGCTAAACTGGAACGTACGCAGGTGAGGCTGGACTCATTTAGAGCACTGGTCTTTGATCTGGGGGCTGCCGCGGGAGCGGACTGCTGGGCACGATGGACCACTGGTTTGACCCAGCAGCGGCAGTTCTTATGTTCTTGAATAAGAAACACTTTAAGTTGCTTTTAAAAATGGCGTAAGTTTTTTTTTCCTCTCTTAAATGTGCCGGTAAAGCGTTCCACAATTGAGGGACTATGACGGAGAAAATGCCTTGGCGACATGTGCTTATTATCTTTAATGACGGCAATGTAAGCAAATGTTGAATGATGGAACGAAGTGAGCGGGAGGGGGGAGGGCATATAAGGAATGAGTAATTTGTCTATGAATTGTGGCTCTCTTGATGATAATGCCTTGAATGATAACAGAATTATTTTAAATGTTATTCTATGGGTGATTGGTAGCCAATGCGCCTTTTGCAGAAGTGGTGTTACATGCTCAATTTTTTTTGTATTTGTGATGAGTTTAATAGCTGTATTTTAAATTATCTGTATACGTCTGTTTTCTTTTTGTGTTATTCCCATAAATAAGGAATTACAGTAATCTAACTTTGTTTAGTGATTTTGGCTCCAGGAATTTGGATATGGAGCAGATCATGCTCAGTCTATAAAAACGGTGAGAAGCTTGATTTACTGGTGATGCCTCTGATACTTTTAATTATTCTTAATTTGATATTTGGATAGAGGGACAACACAGTGCATTTGCTTCACTCCATATCTCCCAGAGGTTAAATATTCAGTGTCACAGGCAACCTTTCATTTATAAGAACATAAGAATTGCCATATTGGGACAGACGGAGGGTCTATTAAGCCCTGTATCCTGTTTTCAACAGTGGCCAACCTAGGTCCCAAGTACCTGGCAGAAACCCAAAGAGTAGTAAAATTCCAGTGCTGGGATTGTGATGTCATAATACCTCATTCCACCAGTGCCTAAGAGCCAACCTAATCAGTGATGTCACAATGGCTTGATTGTCCTATACTTAAGAACATAAGAATTACTATATTGGAACAGACCGGAGGTCCATCAAGCCCAGTATCCTGTTTCCAACAGTGGCCAACCCAGGTCCCAAGTACCTGGCAGAAACCCAAAGAGTAGCAAAATTCCAGAGCTGAGATTGTGATGTCATAATGCCTCATTCCACCAGTGCCTAAGAGCCTACCTAATCAATGATGTCACAATGGCTTGATTGTCCTATACTTAAGAACATAAGAATTGCCATATTGGAACAGACCGGAGGTCCATCAAGCCCAGTATCCTGTTTCCAACAATGGCCAACCCAGGTCCCAAGTACCTAGCTTAGAAACCCAAATAGTAAAACAGATTTTATGCTGTCAATGGAAGTAAAACTTAGATGTCTCAATCCATCCTCAACCCAAGATTCCATTATGTTTGCACTGCCTATATGGTTGGCATGGTGGAGACTTGATAGCCATGGTTTAAGCATGGGTGACTGGGGCCCACACAGAGTAGCAGGTGCAGCTCTGGCCATCTTGTTGGGCAGACTGGATGGACCATGTGGGTCTTTATCTGCCATCATTTACTGTGTTACAACTGAGTCTTTTTCCCTTTCCCCTTCATTCTATGCCCCCTCATTCCACAACTTCCTTTCATTTGAAAGAGACTCATCTCCTATTCATTTGTGCCACAGATATGTTTAAATGTTCTGTCATATTTGTATCTCCCATAGGCATCTGACAAAAAAAAGAAACAGAAAACGTTTTCTGAATAAAATTTGAAGTCAGGCCTTAGCTTTAGGCCTTTGTGGCGCTGCATCTTTTCCTAGCTGAGCAATCTCACTAAACCTGTACTGTATGCAACTTAATTTTTAAAATTTCTATACCGTCTAATTCCTAAGCAGTTTACAGTATATCCAAGTACTGTACATAATACAGTAAAACCTTGGATTGCAAGTAACTTGGTTTGCAAGTATTTTGTATATGATGGCAGAAAAGGGCCATCGGCCCAACACTTCTGCCCACTCAAAAGAACCTTCCCCTTAAAAGAACACTCCCTCTAAGCAATTCCCCAAAGTGAACCCACATTTTATCCCATCGTTTCTTGAAGTTGAGCATGTTGTTGGCCTCAACTACCTGACGTGGAAGGCCATTCCAACGGTCAACCACCCTTGGTGAAGAAGTACTTCCTGATGTCACCATGAAATCTCCCACCCTTGAGTTTGAGCGGATGCCCTCTTGTTGCCGTAGGACCCGTAAGAAAAAGGATATCTTCCTCCACCTCGGTATGGCCTGTAAGATATTTGAACGTCTCTATCATGTCTCCCCTCTCTCTGCATTCTTCAAGAGAATATAACTGCAGCCTGCTTAGACGTTCTTCATATGGGAGATCCTTGAGTCCTGAGACCATCTTAGTGGCTATTCACTGAACCGATTCCATTCTCTTCACATCCTTTTGATAATGTGGCCTCCAAAACTGAACACAGTACTCCAGATGAGGTCTCACCATGGACCTGTACAACGGCATTATGACTTCAGGCTTTCGGCTGACAAAACTTCTTCGGATGCAACCCAGCATTTGGCTAGCCTTGGCCAAAGCTTTCTCCACTTGAGTGGCAGTCTTCATATCTTTGCTAATGATTACACCCAGGTCCCGTTCTGAGACAGTTCTTGTTAAGGTTTCACCATTTAGGGTGTATGTTCTGCTGGGGTTACGGCTACCAAGGTACATAACCTTACACTTTTTGGCATTATAACTCAGTTGCCAAGTACTAGACCATTGTTCCAGTAAAAGTAGGTCCTGCCTCATAGTGTCGGGCACGGTGTGCTGTCAACCACGTTGCATAGCTTAGCGTCATTGGCGAATAGTGTAATTTTACCTTGAAGTCCCTGAGGCAGGTCTTGTATAAAGATATTAAACAGTATCAGACCCAAGAGCCCTGAGGCACTCCACTGATCACTTCCGACATTTCTGATAGGGTACCATTTACCACCACCCTCTGAAGTCTACCACTGAGCCAGTCTTTAACCCATGCCATCAATGTTTCTCCTAGTCCCATCGTTTTCATCTTACTCAATAACCTACGTTGTGGGACACTGTCAAAAGCCTTACTGAAGTCCAAATTTTATTAAATTTTATCTTGATATACAAACAATGTCTTGCAATACAAGTACATACAGTATACACGTGTCGTATCATCACAACTAAGCCGATGGTTCTTCTCTTTCTGAGTCTGCGGGAGTGTAGTGGCTGTTCTAAATAAGCGAGGTCTTGCAATACGAGTACATACAGTATTTTGTATTAAAGTTTGTGGGTTGTGGAACAAATTGTCTGAGTTTCCATTATTTCCTATGGAGAAATTCGCTTTGATATACGAGTGCTTTGGATTACAAGCATAGTTCTGGTACGAATTATGCTTGCAAACCAAGGTTTTACTGTATTTGAAAACATCAGAATTTAAATTCACAGTTAACCTTCAGTCAGGACAAGTCAGACCCTATAAAAAAGCATTATTAACGTGTGTTTTGAGTTTTCTGAAAGTTCCTCCGTCAGCACATTTTCCTTAACTGCCCTACCAGCAAATTCCATAATTTCACCTCAGCACGACAAAAGGTCATTGCACAGGTTTCTACATAGTTCGGATTAAGATTGGCCTTTAACAGAGCAGAATTTTCAGAGCGCAACGATCTTTTGGGCTGATAAATGGTCATCTTACTCTTTTAAATACTCCAGAATCGTACCATACAAAAATTGATGACAGTTCATCACAATCTTGGTTTAATTGGTGTGATAATTGGCCACTCCATTAAAAACCAATTAAAACATTTTTAAAACATTCGCTTAAATTGCACATGAAATTCTGCGTGGTGCCAAGCGACATCTAACTTGAGGAGACTATCTGAAAAGTAAGTATGGTATAAATTAGGCTTCATTAGGTGTCTGTGGTAGCCGCTGGTATATTAGGCAAGAAAAACCCTGGCCTAATGTACTGGCACCAATCGCTAGGACACCTAGTGAAGCCTAAGCCCACTTAAGCGTTGTTAGGTGTGATTGTGTAAATGGCACCTAGTGGTTGATTGACAACTGCACTAGAGTTACCAGATTTTACTATTGAAAAATCTGGAACATGGCCCCGCCCCCAGGCTCGTCCATTTCTACCTAGCCCCGCCCTGTTCTGTCCAACTCACGCCCCATTCCGCCCCAGGCTCGTCTCCCCAGCCATGCCCTCTCAACCTGTTCTCGTGCTCGGAGCCGTATTGGGATGGCATCTGCACATGCGCAGGTGTGATGCAATGACATCACATGCTGTGCACACATGCATGTGACATCACCTCGTTACATCGGCACTATGCAGATGCCCTCCCGAGCTGGAAGCTCGTCATAACCTGGACAAAGTTCCGGATTTTGAGAAGCCATCCGGACGTCCAGGCATGTCCTCTAAAAAGAGGACATGTCCAGGAAAATCCGAATGTCTGGTAACCCTAAAATGCGCTGAGCAGTGCCTAGGAGTTAGGCGCTGTTTATAGAATTAGGCTCTAAGGGGCACTTCTTAATCTTATATCCTCTTTTACAAAACTGCAAAAATGTTTTTTTTAATGCTGGCCAGTGCGCTGAATGCTCTGCTCCTGTCGCTCATAGGAACTCTATGAGCATTGGGAGCCGTGCAGAGCATTCAGTGTGCCAGCCTGTGCTAAAACCCGCTTTCGTGGGTTGGTCTTTACTTATGTAAGCTACAGTTTCCCATCATGATCCGACACAGCCAGCGTTTCGTGGCAGTTCAACGACTGCGTCAGAGAACTCCGCAGCCATCTCTTCTGTCTTCAGTGCGCTCAAAGAACAGTTAAGCTCTGAAACTTGTCGTCAGAGGATGTGGTAACAGCAGTTAATGTAGATGGGTTTAAAAAAAAGGTTTGGACAAGTTCCTGGAGGAAAAGTCCATAGTCTGCTATTGAGACAGATATGGGAGAAAGCCATCGATTGCCCTGGGATCAGTAGCATGGAATGTTGCTACTATGTGGGATTCTATACTTGTGACCTGGATTGACCACTGTTGGAAACTTGAGACTTGGCTAGATGGACCATTGGTCTGACCCAGTAAAGCTATTCTTATGTTCTTATGTACTGAAAGATGAGTTGGGAGGAAATGTAAGAACATCCCTTGGTGGCTGGGATGAAGAATCATGACATCAGACCCCTGACTTGATTCAGACTGAGCTAAAAGCCCAAAGCATGCATACTGCCAGCTTGAAAATGTGCCTGCTTTTACTGTTAACTGATTTCAGATCATTTTATAGGGAAAAAAAAAGAATGCCTTTCACCAATTTAGAATACATTTATCAGCCTGCAAGTAATCTAGCTCTCTAATGCCTGATCGTGAAACTCTAATCTTCTTGATATGTATGTTATGAGAATTAAGCTTTTTTCTTGCAAAGCTTTTGGCATGAACAGAAATCGCTCTCAGACTGCACGAGTGCATTAAAGCTCCTTAAATATTAATGGTCAGTGTTTTGTCTCCCCTGGTCTCATGCAGCCCTCTCCTCGGCACTGCTTTTAGAACCGTAGGCCAGGCAGGATCCACAAGGTGCTACAATAGCACTGTATTTAATTTGTAGTGAAATTACACTCATCAGTTGACTTATAGAAAGGATAATTATAAAGACAAACCCCAGAAGGCTACCTTAGGATGCTGGAATGGCCCCCAGGTGCTCCACTTGGCTGACGCCCAGCCGTCTGTTTACTTCAGCCCGCCATTCTCTCACTGCTAAGGAACCTCTGAAGGAAGCAGAACTCACCGTAACCTCTACGGTGCACTCTGTAAGAATCCTGTTTTTAAAACACCCAATTTTCTTTTCCTGTAAAATTTCTATGGCTGGTGGACTTAATTCCTGCACATGCCACGTCAGTTGGGAGCAAGAAAGCTCGGCAGCATTAGCGGGCTGTGCTTCTGAGTTTGCCCCTGAGGAAGGTTACGAAATGGGGTACTGTGTAGGGCAATCAGCCACAGCACCCCTACAGATAAGCGGTTTTGCTATTTTTTTTTTATATTATAGTGGTTATGGATTTTTTGGGCCCATTTTGAGTAGGGTGTAAGTTATACTTAATATTTAAAGTTTCCCACTTTCATCACACTTTAGCCAGTAGAAAAGACAGACACTTACTGGTGAATATATATAGATGTTTTGGGGTCATTCCTACGGGTGGGCCTTCAAGTACACATATATTGTGGGATAAATCCTGGTGGAGACTTCAAGGTTTATTATTGTACTAGTTTTTAAGCCAGTTACATTAACAGGTGCTAGAATAGATGTGTCTGTCTTTCTTTCTTTCTGTCTCTCTCCTTGGCTGCTGTCTGTCTTTCTTTCTTTCTTTCTTTCTCTCTCTCTCTCCTTGGCCACTGTCTTTCTTTCTTTCTTTCTGTCTCTATTTTTGGTCGCCTTCTGTCTTTCTTTCTCTATCTGTCCTTGGCCACTGTCTGTCTGTTTTTCTTTCTTTCTGTCTGTCTCTCTCTCTCTCACTCTCCTTGGCCACTGTCTGTCTGTCTTTCTTTCTTTCTCTCTCTCCTTGGCAGTTTTCTGTCTTTCTTTCTATCTGTCTCTCTGTCTGTCACTGCCTAACTTTTCCATCTTAGCATCAATGTGTGTGTCATTCTGTGTATATTCAGTTGTGACCTCTTGCTTTACACTACCCAAACTGTGGTCTTCTTCCCGGTTCTTGTCGTCACCATTCTCATTCTGCTGGGCTGCAAATTCTCCATTCACTGGGGCAGAAACATCTGCACAGGGCTCCTTCCTCTCTGTCTCATTCGTAGCTTCCTCTCCTGTTAGCTTCTCAACGTTCTTCTCAGTCATGCTGTTTTTAAACCCTGGTGGAGACTTCAAGGTTTATTATTGTATATGAGAGAAGTTTCCCCGAGAACTGATTTTTTTTCACCAAACACCTTATAACAAGTGTCGTTTATTGCAAACTTATGATTCATTAGCTTTATTGCTAATTTATTTATCGTCGACTATTCAGTGTGATTTGACAGTTGGGAAACTAGGAGCAGGTTTTTCCTATCAATTACCTGCATTAGGGTTGCCAGATTTTACGATTGTAAAATCCTGACACTCTAGACCCGCCCCCGAGATCCCTGGACTGAGACATGTGGGTTATACTTCCACTTAAAGCAGGGGTGTCAAAGTCCCTCCTCAAAGGGCCGCAATCCAGTCGGGTTTTCAGGATTTCCCCAATGAATATGCATGAGATCTATTTGCAGGCACTGCTTTCATTGCATGCTATTAGATCTCATGCATATTCATTAGGGAAATCCTGAAAACCCGACTGGATTGCGGCCCTCGAGGAGGGACTTTGACATCCCTGACTTAAAGCAATGGAAGTAAAACCTGGATGTCTCAATCCATCCTCCTTTTTCTGCAGCTATATAGTAACCCTATCCCCAACACATCAGAGGCAATTAAAGCAAGAGCTAATAATGCTGCCTGGTAGCCTTAGCCATGCAGCAGATAAAAATCTTTACTTCCACAAAAGTAATTTTGGGTCTTCCTTTGCCCAGCACATGCTCCCCCACACCCAGGCAGCAGCCGTTGGATCTGCCACTATTTTCTGAACCACAGCTGCTGAATCCGAAACATCTGAAAGTTTCTCTTCTTCAGGAAATTATCAGCAAACTGTTCTGTGTTTCACTTCTTTGAGCGCAAGGTGTCAGAAGCGTTGAGGTGCTTGGGGGGGGGGGGAGGGGTTTGCATACAAGTGGATGAAAGTATTCACAGTGAAAGGAGAAATTGGGCTATTCAACTTTTGGGGAGGGGGAAAACTGCATTAAAAAAATTTAAAAAGGAAGAAAGATAAAGGATGTTTTTTGTGAAACCTTCTGCCCAATATTCAAAGAAATATAACCAGGCAGGAGAGGCTCCTGCCTGGTTAAATCGCTTGTGACTGCCTCGCCGTTAATGTTCAGCGGCATTTAACTGGACAGTGTCACTGGATTCCACCACAGACCACTCCTTCACTGCCCAGTTACTGCCGGGGCAGTCTGTGGGCGGAGCTTGAGAGGAGCTGGAACGTAATCTGTTAGCAGACATATTCAGACCTCTAATTGGTACATGGGCTTGTGCCACTGGGGCTTGCGCACCTCCGAGAAGCTGAAAGCTATGCCGTCGGTAGTTTCACTCCCAGCAGGGCCTCCCAAGGTGGGCGGGGTTCAGCGGAGATGTCAGACTAACCCGTCTGGGCAGCAGCAGATTGGCAGAGGATCGCGTTTGATGAGACAACATCAAATTTATACTGTGCAGAGGAAAGGACCGGCAATCTACTTCTGTATTCTTCCATGAAAACTTAATAATGTTCATTAAGTCGCTAGGACTCGAACACAAGCCGATGGCACCTAACAACAAGAGGCCGGTTAAGTATGTTGCTAAAATTAGGCCAGGAAAAAGGCTGTCCTAACTTAAACCACAAAGCTAACCAGGCACTAGTTTAAATATTGGCCAGTGTCCAATTAACTTTCGTACCAAAGAGAAGACTGGGGAATGGATCGAAGCGGCATAGTTGGGGAACATCCTTGAGGCAGCCGATATAGGCGAAACATGTCGGGGAGAAATTATTCCCCAGCCGACAACCCGCGACAGCATTCAGATCAGTGCGATTGAGTTAATAATGTTTTCAAAAGCTACAAAATTCAAAATTAAACTAAGTTCAAATCAAATCAAATTTTATACAAAGCTGGATAAGCTGATCCATGACGAATGCAAAGTCCTAATGGTCCAAGAATAACCATAAGGAAAGCATATCTGAAGATACAGCTTAAACGTTTTGTACATATCTGTAATTCGAGGCTACGCTATTAGGGAATATTCTGTATCGTGTATATTAAGTGTAACCAGAGATTAGGGCCAGTGTGGTAGTAATTACAAGAAAATATTCAAAGGATGGAGTCGGTCCAGGGGAAGGCTACTAAAATGGTGGCTAGTCTTCGTCACAAGGCATATGGGGACAGACTTAAAGATCTCAATCTGTATACTTTGGAGGAAAGGCGGGAGAGGGGAGATAGGATAAAGATGTTTAAATCCCAAAATTTAACTACAAAATATTACTCACCAGAGTAGTTAAATTTTGGGATTTTTTTCTATTACTCTTTGTTTTTTTCTTGTGAGACAAAGATGTTTAAATACCTACGTGGCATAAATGCGAGTCTCTTTCATTTGAAAGGAAGCTTTGGAATGAGAGGGCGTAGGATGAAGTTAAGAGGTGATAGGCTCAGGAGTAATCTAAGGAAATACTTTGTTACAGAAAGGGTGGTAGATGCGTGGAACAGTCTCCCGGTAGAGGTGGTGGAAACAGAGACTGTGTCTGATTTCAAGAAAGTCTGGGATAGGCATGCGGGATCTCTTAGAGAGAGGAAGAGATAATGGTTACTGCGGATGAGCCAACTGCTTCCTGGAACAACTTGTCAAGGAAAATACAAAAGGAAATGCAATTCTGGACTTAATTCTTAATGGACTACAAGGAACGGCACAAGATGTAGAAATAGAAGGGACTCTGGGAAGCAGTGATCACACTATGATCCACTTCAACCTGGACTCAGGGGCAAAACATCGATCCAGAACGATGGCCACGGCACTGAACTTCCAAAAGGGAATTACAAAGAGATGAGACTCATGGTGGGGAAGAAGATTAAGAAAAGGATAAGCCATAATTTGTGGTACATTACTGCATGTTAAGCCTACTTTGGATAAATATAAAAGCCATCTTTTCTTGATCATGATAGGAATAGCCATCCAAATGGTCACACATAACTGGAAGAGCCTCGACAGAATAAATTACACATTTTGGTGGGCAAATGTGTGTACCACATATAAATATGAGAGAATGAATGTGGAATGTATGGGGTTTAGTAATTCTTTTAATAAAGCGTGGAGCCCACTGACTACATTTGTTACCTCGCAATAAGGGCCATATATCTCTCCTTTTCTTAGATTTCCTTACACATTCAGGGTGGGTGGGTGGGGGGAGGGAAATATATTTTGAGGATTAAAATTACTTAATTATAATATTGTAATCACATCTTATCTCATATTGTATTAATAATTGGGAGGAGGGTGGGAGAAAATGATTGCTTTATGTGTTACTTGTATAATTAATAGTGTGTTTTATGCAGTATTTTATGTTCAATTAATTGTATTGCACTGTTAAAGTTTGAAAATCAATAAAGATTTAAAAAAAAAAAAAAAAAGACGAGGATAAGCACTATAAAAACGCTAGAGCAAGCATGGTCCCTTTTTAAGGACACAGTCACTGAGGCGTAAAATCTATATATCATATTTTTCGCTCCATAAGACGCACCTGACAATAAGACACACCCACCTGTAGAGGAGGAAAAACCAAGAAAAAAAATTCTGAACCAAACGGTGTGCCCTGTACCCTGTCCCCCCTCTGGTGGTCTAGTAGTAGGCTGGGACAGGGTACAAGGCACGTCTAGTGGTGGGCACGTCTAATGATAGCCACATCTAGTGGCAGCCAGCTAGCCAGCCAGCCCCCAGTCAGTGCCAAGCCAGACAGCCAGCCCCCAGCCAACCCCAAGCCAGCCAGCCAGTCCCAAGCCAGCCAGCCAACTAGCCAACCCACCCCAAGCCAGCCAGCCCCCAATCAACCCGGCCATCAAGCCAGTCCCAAGCCAGCCAGCCCAAAGGCAAAGGCAGGCAGGCGCGCACCCCCCCCCCCCCCCAATACCTTTTCTTGGCATCCCGGTGGTACAGCGCACTGTCCGCACTCCTGCCTCAGTTCCCCTGCTCTATTCTGGCAGCGTCAGTGGCACAACGGTGCACGAGGCAGGCGCGCACTTTTTGTGTGCCTGTCTGAATGGCTGCCTGTCAGTACTGGTTGAGAACTGGGAAGGACCAAGCAGGGATGCAAAAAGCGTGTGCCTGCCTCATGCACTGCTGTGCCGCTGACACTGCCGGAAGAGAGCAGGGGAACCGAGGCAGGAGCTCAGAAAGTGTGCTGGACCGCCGGGATGCCAAAAAGAGGTACAGGTTTTGTTGGGGGGGGGGGTTTACATTCGCTCCTTAAGATGCACCCTTATTTCCACCTCCGTTTGGAGGTGGAAAAAGTGCGTCTTATGGAGCGAGAAATCGCATATCAACAAGGAATCCAAGAAGAAAAAGAACAAGGAACCGGCGTGGCTCACTGTAGTGGTGAAGGAAGCGATCAGAGACAAGAAGACTTTGTTTAAGGAATGGAAAAGTAAAAAACGGACGAAAACTGGAAAAAGCACAAACAACATCAAAGCAGTGTCATAAGGCGGTAAGAGGGGCAAAAAGAGACTATGAGGAAAAAATAGCCAAGGAGGCAAAAAACTTCAAGCCATTCTTTCGATATATTACGGGGAAACGACCCGCAAAGGAATTGGTGGGCCATAGGATGACCATGGAATAAAGGGAGTGCTAAAGGAGGACAAAGCCATCACTGACAAACTGAACACATTTTTTTGCATCTGTATTTACCGAAGAGGATATACACAACATACCGGAAGCCAACAGGCTATACGCAGGAAACGAAGACGGGAAACTGACAGGGTTGACGGTCAGTCTAGAAGAGGTATGCAGGCAGATTATTAGGCTTAAAACCGATAAATCCCCAGGACTGGGTGGCATCCATCCGAGGGTAATCAAGGAACTGAAAGGGTTATAGCTGAACTGCTTCAACTAATAGCCAATCTGTCGATCAAATCGGGAAGGATTCTGGAAGACTGGAAAGTGGCAAATGTTACGCTGATCTTCAAAAAAGGTTCAAGGGGAGATCCGGGAAACTACAGACCGGTGAGTCTGACCTTGGTACCGGGAAAGATGGTAGAGGCGCTGATAAAGGACCGCATCATTGATCACCTAGATGGACACAATCAGATGAGGATCTGCCAGCACGGCTTCAGCAAAGGAAGATCTTGCTTGACAAACTTGCTGCACTTCTTCGAGATAGACAAAGGTAACCCATTCAACATTGTATATCTGGATTTTCAGAAGGCGTTCAACAAGGTCCCGCATGAACGACTACTTTGAAAAATTGCGAGCCATGGAATCGAGGGTGGAATACTCACATGGATTAAAAACTGGTTGGCGGATAGGAAACAGAGAATGGGGATAAATGGACAATACTCGGACTGGAAAAGCATCACAAGTGGAGTGCCGCAGGGTTCAGTGCTTGGACCCGTGCTCTTCAACATATTTATAAACGACCTGGAAATTGGTACGACGAGCGAGGTGATTCAATTTGCAGACGATACGAAGTTATTCAGAGTAGTGAAGATGAAGAAGGATTGTGAAGACCTGCAACGTGGCATATACACACTGAAGAAATGGGCCGCGACATGGCAAATGAGGTCTTATACACAAATACAGGCTGTCCGAAGCAGTACTCGGAGAGACCCCCCAGGAAAGAGACATGAGTACTGGTCAACAAGTCGATGAAGCCATCCGCGCAATGCGTGGCGGCGAAAAGGGAAAACAGAATGCTAGAAATGATTAAGAATGGAATCACAAACAGATCGGAGAAGGTTATCATGCCACTGTACCGGGCCATGGTACGCCCCCACCTGAAATATTACGTCCAGCACTGGTCGCCGTACATGAAGAAGGACACTACTACTCGAGTGGGTCCAGAGAAGAGCGACTAAAATGGTTAAGGGGTTGGAGGAGTTGCCGTACAGTGAAAGATTAGAGAAACTGGGCCTCTTCTCCCTTGAAAAGAGAAGACTGAGAGGGGACATGATCAAAACATTCAAGATAATGGAGGGAATAGACTTAGTAGATAAAGACAGGTTGTTCACCCTCTCCAAGGTATGGAGAACGAGAGGGCACTCTCTAAAGTTAAAAGGGGATAGATTCTGTATAAACGTAAGGAAGTTCTTCTTCACCCAGAGAGTGGTGGAAAACTGGAATGCTCTTCCGGAGTCTGTCATAAGGGAAAACACCCTCCAGGGATTCAAGACAAAGTTAGACAAGTTCCTGCTGAACCAGAACGTATGCAGGTAAGGCTAGACTCAAATAGGACACTGGTTTTTGACCTAAGGGCCTCCGCGTAAGCAGACTGCATGGCACGATGGACCACTGGTCTGACCCAGCAATGGCAATTCTTATGTTCTTATTAACAGCTGAACTTGAAATACAGAAAAGATAGTTGTTTGCCAATGGCATAGAAAAGATATTCTCTTTGTGCTATCCCACTTTTCACCTTGCCAAATGGTCTGTGTCAGCAAGCAGACTTAATCCCTTTTGTCTGGCTATTTTTTTTTTTTATTAGTTGAAGCTAGAATAACCCTCTTGATGGAATCCGGACTTTTCCATGTGTTTCCCTTCTTGGTGATGTCACCCATCCACCTCCACAGGATGAGTCAGAGAGCTGCTCCCCACACGATAACCCCTGCTGTGCCAGGCCGACTTGCTCGCAGACCCATGAACCAGCTTTCTGCCTAGCCCTTGAAAGTAGAGTATAATTTATGTTCTGTCTGATGCACATGGAGCTGCAAACGCTCAGTGGGAGTATGGTGTTGCCGTCTGACTGCACAACCAGACCACTTTGGACAGGTTCGAATTGTGCCAGGAAGCTTAGGAACTGGGGCGCAGCTGTGCATCATTTTCTTGTTTGGCGTGTCCATGCCATCACACCCTGTAGAAAGATTTTTAGCTACCTGGAGAACGCCTGAGATCAGTTGGAGTTCACGGTGGGCACACCAGGTGGACTTGACGGTTCTTTCTTCCTATCGTCATCTCTGCTTCTGTGTTTCTGTGATGACAGATTAATCGGATGCAAGGCAAAGCAGCCTATGTGAGTGGCGCTTTTAAAAAAAAAGCGAGATCGAGCCAAAGGAATCAAGTATCGAGGCAGGTGTGTTGGAGAGAAGGATCTGATCAGAAGGCTGCTAAAAAAGTGGCCCTCTGGCAACTGAAAACAAAGAGGTCCTTTTATCAAGATTAGCGAGATTAGCGCGTCGGACATTTCATCATGCGCCAACCCCCGCGGCCGGCTAAAAAAACTAACGCCTTCTCAATGTAGGGATTAGCGGCTAGCACGGCAGGCGGTTTAACGTGCGGTATTCCGCACGTTAAACCCCCTACCGCAGCTTGATAAAAGGACCCCAAAGTATTCCAATGACCTGCTGCTAACATAGAGAAAACTCCTGCAGTAGAAAGCAATCTGTTTAATGTACAGGAGCGAAGGAGAGCAGAAAGAATGTGTGGAACATGAGCATAAATCCCTTTGAATAGGGTTACCAGATTTTACACTAGTAAAATCCGGGCCCCTAGACCTACAACCCCCCAGGCCCGCCCAGTTCTACCTATCCCCGTCCTGTTACGCCCCAGCTCCACCCTCAGCTCTGCCCCCAGCCCTGCCCCCCCCCCCTCCACTGTCTGTTCATCGGGCAGGAAGGCATCCGTGCATGTGCAGATGTAAAGTTACCAGACATCCGGATTTCCCTGGATATGTCGTCCTTTTGAGGACATGTCCAGGGGTCCGGACGGCTTTTCAAAACCCGGCATTTTGTCCGTGTTTTGAAAAGCTTTCTCTCAATCGCGTCGGGCAGGAGGCAATCTGCACATGCGAGGTGTGCCTCCCACCTGACCAAAAGCAGGCAGCGGGGGCGGAGCTAGGGTGGGACTGGGGCAGAGCTAGGGTAGGACTGGGGGGCGGGTCTAGGGTATCTGGATTTTACAATCATAAAATCTGGCAACCCTACACGGATGCCCCCTCCCGACGCAATTTCTTTTCCAAACCTGGACAAAAGTGCCGGGTTTTGAAAAGCTGTTCAGACCCCAGGACATGTCTGGGGAACTCCGTATGTCTGGTAACCCTACCTTTGAAAGCTGACAGAGGTGCTGGCCCAGTACCTCAGAAGGTAAGTGATGGGATGCAGAAGGTTCCTGGTTCAGTAGCCAGACAGGCCTGTCTTCTCTCTGGGGATGCTGCAAAGGCAATGTTAATAGCCCTGGAGGGGAGCTGCGGGCATTTTGTGGAGTGAATTAGGGACTCTAAAAGATCATCATAATTGCCTACCTAAAATATATATGGGAGGTGGGAAACAGGAGGCAAGGAGGGATATAAAAAAGGAGAGAAAATAATTCCCAGGCTGTGTATTTGAGAGCTATATGGTGCCAGATCTCAGTCTGGGAAGAAACAGGAGACAATTTAAAAAAAAAAAGTTAAGAATGTGCCTTCAAAAAAACAGAGATGAGTAAGCACAGAGGAAGAGGAGGAGGAAGGTGAGGTAGTGAGAGAGCTGATAACAGGCTCTGCGAAGCAGATGAATGGAAAAACTGGTAACCTGCACAGCGGTGCTCAACTAGACCAGCCAGTAGACTTTTGGAATAAAGGATGGTGAGAGAACAAGACAGTAGGAAGGGGAAGGTTATGGAGCTGACAGCTAGGACAGAGACTGGTGTTGGAGATATTTAAATGGACCAAACGCATGAATTATTAACATGTGGTGTTAGTTTTTTTTTTTTTTTTTTTTTAATATCTTTATTAGCAATTACAAAGGTAACATACAACCAAGAGGGAAGCCAATAATAACAGGGTAAAACAGGCCAGTGAACCAAGAAGCGTCTCAACATGTGGTGTTAGTTGATGTGCCGGGAAGTCTGTACCCTGGAATCAGCACGAGTCCACATGCAGAACTTGTCATAGGACGGCTATAAAACCTAACCCTACAGGAGGGATTGGGAACGAAATTGTTGAGACTATATAATAATAATAATAACAGCTTATATACCGCAATACCGTGAAGTTCTATGCGGTTTACAAAGATTAAGCAAAGGTACAAATTGATTGACTTTAAGAGGGGAAGAAGAAAGAGGGTTAATAGGACAGGAAATCCATTTTTGAGGAGAGAGTGATCAATAGAACAAGTTAATCGCTATAGAAGGGAGAGAGAAGAGAGGATCAGTTGTCTAGATACTTTAGGAGCAGGTGTGTTTTCAGACGTTTCCTAAATTCCTCATAAGTAGTGGGCGAAAGCAATTGTTCTAGGTCTTTACCCCATGATGCTGCTTGGTGCGAGAGAAGATGTTCATGGTGTTTTTTCAGTTTACAACCTCTCACTGGGGGGGAAACGAAGTTGGAATGTGAGCTTCTCTTGTGTCTGTTGGCTGAGAAGACGAAAAGGTCAGTTATATATTTAGGGGCAAGTCCGTGTAGTGCTTTGAAGCAGAAGCAGGCAAATTTAAACTTTACACGCGCCTCCATTGGCAGCCAATGCAGCTGCCGGTAGTAGGGTGTCACGTGGTCAAACTTCCTCAGCCCAAAGATCAGTTTGACCGCTGCATTTTGCATCAATTGTAAACGCTGCGTGTTCTTTTGGGAAATTGCTAAATAGGCGATGTTACAGTAGTCAAGTATACCATATATACTTGAATATAAACCGACCTGAATATAAATCCCCAAAAAGGAAGAAAAAAGGTTGACTCGATTATATAAACCTGGGGGGGGGGGGTTAATATTAAAGTGCAGTGCCTTGCCTTGCCCTGCCAGGCTCTGCACCCTATTCCCCCTCCCTCCCTGCCAGGTTCTGTACCCTATTACCCCTCCCTCCCTGGCAGGTTCTGTACCCTGTCCCCCCCCCCTCCCTCTCGATGACTTGCAGGCTACCAGCGGGCCTGCCATGAGACCTGATGGTCCAGCGGTGGTTGGGACAGGAGGGATCCCTCCCAGCCAATTCTAATCATTTTTACTTCTCTCCCGCCTCCCCCACTTTCTAATCTAATCTAATCTAATCCTTAGGTTTGTATACCGCATCATCTCCACGTTCGTAGAGCTCGACGCGGTTTACAGTAGGAGAAATAGGAAGGAACTACAACAGAGGGTTAGAGGTAGAAGTGTGAAGAAAATTTACAGGACTTGGGATGCCAAGATATAAGAGTTTCTCCAGGTTTTGAAAAGCCTCCTCAAATCGCCTCGGGCAGGGAGGAAGTCCGCGCATGCGCAGAGGTCACGCGATGACATCACGTGCACGTGCGGTGTTATCACACGAGATCCGCGCATGCACCGACTTCCTCCCTGCCCAACGCAATTTCCGGACAAGAGCAGGCAGTGGGGAGCGGTGTACATAAGCAGGCAGTGGTGGGGAGGGCTAGGGCGGGACTGGGTACGGGATTAGGGTGGGGATGAGCGCAACTGGACAGGCCCGGGGGTGGGTCAAGAGGTCCAGATTTTCCGATTGAAAAATCTGGCCTCCCTAACATATGTGAATGTTTAGAGTACTATCATTTATGGGTGTAGGATTGCACATATACACGTATCCTATTCTGTAATATGTGCATATCTTTCAACGTGTGTATTTGCAATGTAAGTATGCGCATGGGTGCCATTGGACAGAGTGTGTGCACACTTGGAGGGGCATTTTCAAAACATACATCTAAGTCCGACTTGGATGTTTGACGCTAGACGTACAAAGTCGGCAGTAAGAATGTTATAGGGGAAAGCACCCTTCAGGGATTCAAAACAAGGTTGGATAAGATCCTACTGGAACAGAACATACGCAAGTAAGGCTAGACTCTAATAGGGCACTGGTCTTTGACCTAAGGGCCGCCGCGTGAGCGGACTACTGGGCACGATGGACCACTGGTCTGACCCAGCAGCGGCAAATCTTAGGATCTTATGAAAAATGCCTTTGAAAAGTTTATTGTTATTTGCTGAAATTTGACTCTTGAATCTCATAGACGTTCCAAATAAAATAGTATCATAGGATAGGGCAACATGATTTTCTAACATTGAATTAATTTGGGACCAAATTAACTTCCAAAAGGCATTGACAGAGGGACAGATAAAAAGTAAATGATCTAGACTCCCAGCATCTAAATTACAATGCCAGCATCTATTAGACCTAGAGCTATCCAACTTTTGTAAACGAACTGGGGTCCAAAAAGCTCTATGCAACAAAAAGAACCAAGTTTGTCTCATAGATGCTGACCTTGTACTTTTTAATCTCCAAGACCAAAGTCGTGGCCATTGAGAAGCAGAAATTTGGTGCTTGATCTCAATGCTCCAAATATCCCTAAGACCAGTTTTTTGTTTTTTATTCAAATATCCATACAACAATTTATACCACTGTGAGGCTTGGTGACCCAAAAAATCCGCCTGAGAGCATAGGAATTCCAAACTATACTGACGGGGGTTGCCATTCAACATATTACTGGAAATTGGAAGGACTATACTAAACTTAATTATACCTTTTGGTGGAATTCAGTTTGTCATATTTATAAAATGGAGAGAGTGCTTGCTATACAGCAAGGAAATTATAATAGTTTCAAAAAGATTTTGGGGCCATTGATTGCATATTCTAATGATTAGACACCTTGGACACCTTTTTATTACATCTATATATATAAAATCGGAGGTATGTGTGTATGTGCAGCGATCACGCAAAAACGGCTTGACCGATTTGAATGAAACTTGGTATGCAGATCCCTCACTACCTGGGATGATATGTTCTGGGGGTCTCGCGGCCCACCTGCACACGTGGGCGGAGCTACAAAGAAAATCAGATTTCACCCATTCATGTCAATGGAAAAAATGTAAAAAGCTGCCATTCTCACAGTAATTCAAAAACGGCTTGACCGATTTGAACGAAACTTGGTATGCAGATCCCTCACTACCGGGGGTGATATGTTCTGGGGGTCTCGCGGCCCACATGCACACGTGGGCGGAGCTACAAACAGAAAATCAGATTTCACCCATTCAAGTCAATGGAAAAAATGTAATAAGCTGTGGGACCGATTTGAACGAAAATTGGTATGCAGATCCCTCACTACCGGGGGTGATATGTTCTGGGGGTCTCGCGGCCCACATGCACATGTGGGCGGAGCTACAAACAGAAAATCAGATTTCACCCATTCAAGTCAATGGAAAAAATGTAATAAGCTGTGGGACCGATTTGAACGAAACTTGGTATGCAGATCCCTCACTACCTGGGGTGATATGTTCTGGGGGTCTCACGGCCCACCTGCACACGTGGGCGGAGCTACAAACAGAAAATCAGATTTCACCCATTCAAGTCAATGGAAAAATGTAATAAGCTGTGGGACCGATTTGAACGAAAATTGGTATGCAGATCCCTCACTACCGGGGGTGATATGTTCTGGGGGTCTCGCGGCCCACATGCACACATGGGCGGAGCTACAAACAGAAAATCAGATTTCACCCATTCAAGTCAATGGAAAAAATGTAATAAGCTGTGGGACCGATTTGAACGAAACTTGGTATGCAGATCCCTCACTACCTGGGGTGATATGTTCTGGGGGTCTCGCGGCCCACCTGCACACGT
The DNA here is from genome assembly GCF_902459505.1 of Geotrypetes seraphini. Lineage (NCBI taxonomy): Eukaryota > Metazoa > Chordata > Amphibia > Gymnophiona > Dermophiidae > Geotrypetes > Geotrypetes seraphini. The sequence goes on along the minus strand of NC_047089.1, from coordinate 232,007,771 downwards.
GGGCGGAGCTACAAACAGAAAATCAGATTTCACCCATTCAAGTCAATGGAAAAAATGTAAGAAGCTGTGGGACCGATTTGAACGAAAATTGGTATGCAGATCCCTCACTACCTGGGGTGATATGTTCTGGGGGTCTCGCGGCCCATCTGCACACGTGGGAAGGGTGGGTTCACCCAAGAATGTATATGTTCTTGCTCCTGGAGGTGAAACTAAAAATGTTGTTTATAATCAAGTTTTGTGTTAGTTGTATTGTATTCATTTTGTCAAATATTTCACATTATAATTTGATTATTGTACTTTTTATAAAGCTGTAAAAAAATATTTTCATTCACCACTATAAAGTATCTTTATTTGAATCCATTTACAGTGTTATTGCTATAATTAAATACCCGTGCAACGCCGGGGCATCAGCTAGTAGGACTATATTTAATGTGGGGATGGGGAGGTATGTTATGTGATTTAATGGGTTTATTCCTGATGAATGGGATGGGTGGGGGAGGGGTCTTTTTTATATGCATTTGACAATAATTGTTAGAATGTCAAGTGATTTGTACGAATTATCTGATTGAATTTTGTACACTTGTTACAAGAGTTAAAACTGAATAAAGAATTTAAAAAAAAATAAAATAAAATGCCTATGTTCGAAAGGTAAACTACCGTACATCTAGAAATCTTTTTTTTTTTAATCCTCTATCTGGACGTCCAGGCCATTGGGACACCCAGTCTGCCAGGACATCTATCTTTATACTGCATTTTTTTTTTTTTTATTTTATTTGTTTATTCAATTTTATCAATACAAACAAGCAATACATTACTTGTATTACAGATTAACATAAGTTATTAAAAAGAAAACTTATAAACCAATTCCACTTAAATCAGTGTTTTGGTTATTCATTTATACTTCCAATATATTTAGTCCACAATCTTTTAAAAGAGACTAGTAGGATTTATAGAATCCAAAGAGCAAGTAGTGCCTATGACTGAGAATGTATAACCTGCCATGAATGGCTGTAGCACCGCAGATAATTGCCGCTTTCTAGGTTGGATAAGATTGTTTCTATTGTTAAATTTCTTTGCTAAGAATCTCTTTTAAAAGATTGTGGACTAAATATATTGGAAGTATACTGCATTTTTAACCAAAATTTCATCCAAGTCCCAAATGCCCAGAACAAGACCATTTGGAAGTGGGAGGGGCCAGTCCTGTAATGGGCTGGCCACCTAGACATAACAAAGCAGTGGGGCACTTTAGAGGGCCCTGCTGTGAACTTCACATAAAGGGTTCCAGATAAACATCTCACTAGAACTCCTGTATAGGTTATGGTCAGCACCCCCCAAAAAAACACCCCCGAAACCCACTATACCCACCTGTCTACAACCCCAAGAGCCCTTATGGCTGCAAGTGGCACATATATGGCAGTAGAGTAGGATGGCTTATGGGACTTACTACTCTTTTCTATGGTTCACTAGTCCCCTCCCCCACTCCCACAGGCTACGTAAGACACCTGTGTGCAACTCGACTAGGCTCTCCTATACCAGGTATGTATGTTTGCATTCTGATCTTTGTGGGTATGAGGGGGTTCATGAGCACTGGGGGAGCGTGGGGGTTTCTTACCTTGATGCATGGAATGGTCAGCTGGTCAGTTTGGGCACCTTTTTGGCACTTAAATCCTTCTAAAACAGGTCTAGTTCCAAACGTATAAGTTCTGTCCAGGATTTCTTGCAAAATGTTTGATTATCACTGCAAGACGTCCATGTCGAACCCGCCTCCACCTGAATATACAGAGGCTGGAACACCTCACTAGATGTACAGAAATACATTTTTGATTATTGGCACTTGGACGTCCCGGCGATTAGGATGCCCAAGTGCCCGATTTAGCATGATTTTTGGACATCTATGTTTTTTGATTACTTCTGCTCTCAGCTGACAAAAGGGCCAACTGTCCCTACCCGTGTTCCCTCTAAGGTACAACATGCACAACCACACACTGTTCTTAATGTGGCCAGGCATCATTCCTGAATCTGCTGCCGGGGAAATGTAGGAGTCTATGCCACTGGAAATGCTGCTCAGTGAAATCAAATGAAGCCGCAACCGCGTTCTTAAGTGTGAGTCGTATATAAGTCAGGCATCTATAACTTGGGGACGGCCTGTACTTGACTCGCATAAGAACATAAGCGTTGTCATAGGCCCCCTCAAGCCCAGTATCCTGTTTCCATCAGGGGCCAACCCAGGTCACAAGTTCATGACAAGATCCCATGGAGTGGCAACATTCTAGAGCTGATATTGTGATGTCATAAAGCCTCATTCCATCAATGCCTTAGAGCCAACCTTATCAGTGATGTCACAATAGCTTAGTTATTTCTAAACAGGCAGTACCCAGGTTAAGAACGAGTTACGTTTTTAAAGCAGTTCTTAAGTCGGATTTGTTTGTAACTCAGAACTTGTAGATTTTAAGATTCTCGCTGCTTACCTCTGCTCCCAGCTGACAAAAGGGCCAACTGTCCCTACCAGTGTTTCCTCTAAGGCACTGTTCTTCAACCGCCGGACCGCATGAAATTTCTGCCGGTCCGCACAGGGCCGGCAAGATTGCTGCTTCTGCTAAAGCCGACAGGAAGTCTTCTTTCCGACGTCAATTCTGACATCGGAGAGGACGTTCTGGGCCAGCCAATCACTGACTGGCTGGCCTGTACTAAAGTCGGGCCTCACCAATCAGGAGCTGCTTTGACATGCAGCTCCTGATTGGTGAGGTCCAACTTTAGTAAAGGAAGAGGTGGTCGAAGCATACAGCGAGTGATTTCCTTCACTCACCGGCGCTCCGGCTGCCTTCTCCTGCCTCCCCTTTGCAGTCGGAAAATACCGCGAATGAGCGGGACCGCGAACTGCGGACTGCGAATGAGCGGGGGAGCACTGTATTCTCTTTCCAACGGTGGCCAATCCAGGTCCCCAGTACCTAGCTAGATCCCAAGTAGTAAAACAGATTCTATGTTGCCTATCCTAGGAATAAGCAGTGGATTTCCCCAAGCCATCAAAATAATGACTTATGAACTTCTCTTTTAGGAAATTATCCAAACTTTTTTTAAACCCTGCTAAACTAACTGATTTTACCACATTCTCCAACAACAAATTCCAGAGTTTAATTACATGTTGTGTGAAGAAATATTTTCTCTGGTTTGTTTTAAATCTACTACATAGCAGCTTTATCACATGCTCCTTAGTCCTAGTATTTTTGGAAAGAGTAAATAAGTGATTCACATCTACTCTTTCCACTCAGCTCAGTATTTTATAGACCTCTATCATATCACCCTGAGCCATCTCTTCTCCTAGCTGAAGAGCCCTAGCTGCTTTAGCCTTTTCTCATAGAATGCAGTTAAGACCCTCCATCACCCAGAGGGTCAGTTGAGATACCAGGCTGCTGTGCTGCCTGATAGGAAGGCACCCTGTGCTCTCTGCCCCTACTATGCTACTGCTTCTGCCTCCTCTGATATATTTTCCTATGGGTAGGATGTGATAAAAGGAAGATCCAGGGACTGGCAGAAGGAAGCCTGTCATGTTGCTGCCACTGGCAACCAACGTAAACTTTATAAGACTGTAGGGAAGTCAGAGAGGTGAGGGAGCAATGCCAGACCCACGGGTAGAGGGACAGAGGAGGGGGAAAGAGAGACTGGACTGGGGAGAGGGGAGAAAAAGATACCAACCCCACAGTAAGAGGGGAAGGAGAGAGCACTGGAAGTGAGGTGATGCCAAAGCAAGTTGGTTCAGGGTAGGGTTACCAGGCAGAAGGAAAATCCAGACCCATAGCCACGCCCCCAGGACCTCCCAGTTCCGCCCCATTCTGCCTGTGTCACACCCTATTCTGCCCCCAGGCGGCATCCGTGCACGTGCAGACACGATGCAATGATGTCATGAGCGGATGCCCCTTCCCGTCGCGATTTTGATGGGAAACTTTTCAAAACCTGGACAAAGTGTCAGGTTTTGAAAAGCCGTTGGGACCCCCAGCAGGAGATGTCCAGAGAAATCCGGACGGCTGGTAACCCTAGTTCAGGGTGCCACTAGCCCTTGAGCCGGCCCTGTCTACAAATTAGTATGTGTACAATCAGTCTGCATGCGTTAAAACATTTCTTTTTAATTAAACCTAATGCGTGGAATTAACTTAAAACAAAACCCCCAAAAATTGAAAAAAAAATTCCCAAAATTCCGAGAGCATGTTTTGGCGGTGCACAGCTTTGACATGTAGGATCTTTCTACCACACAACCCGAGCCTGTTTTCTTCTGTTCCTGTCACCCTCTGCGTGTGTGCACAACTTCCTAACGCCGTGATTCTTCGTTGAATTATGAAGTCTTGGCATATGAGAAAAAACATAAAACAACAAAGCAGAGAGAATTCAAGACGAAGAGACGAGTCAGCGTTGATTCTGGGAATCTCTCCTACAGAATAATGTCTGCCTACACCACCTCCTCAGCCCAGCTGCAGCCCAATCTAGCCCAGAGATCGCACTGCTTGGCCGTTTACCCAGACACAGCGCTATGCCGCAAGGAGGAAATCACATACATTACACTAGTGATTTCTATTCCGCCATTACCTTGCGGTTTAAGGCGGATTACATAAGAAGTTATCTGGACATTACCAGAGGCATTACAGAGTGGAGTGGGTTGCTACAGGGGATTGAGATGATTTTTGCGGTGTTAGTTTGGCTTTAAGGATTTCTTGAATAGCATGGTTTTTATTTCTTTTCTAAAAGTTTTGTAGTCTGGGGTCGTAATCAGTAAATTGGAGAGTTGGTAGTCTAGTTTTGCTGCTTGTGTGGCTAGAAGGCCATCGTACAGTTTTCTTTCATTTGACGTCTCTGATTGGAGGGTGCGTGAATGGTGTGTGGTATGTCTGGTAGTGGTAGTTTGGATTAGGCGGTTATACAAGTAGGCTGGGCTGTCTCCATTAATGGTTTTAAATAGAAGACAGTAGAATTTGAATAGTATTCTTGCTTGAATTGGGAGCCAGTGCGATTCGCGGTATGCCGCTGTGATGTGGTTGTGTTTTCTCAGTGAATAGATAAGTCTCAGAGCTGTGTTTTGTACTGTTTGTAGTTGTTTTATCATGGATGCACGGCAGGGGAGATAGAAGGTGTTGCAATAGTCTAGAACAGTGTTTTTCAACCTTTTTACACCTATGGACCGGCAGAAATAAAAGAATTATTCTGTGAACCGGCACTGGTCCATTGGCCAGCGGTTGAAGAACACTGGGCTAAGTCGTGGGCCAGACCCCGCCCATCTCTACCCAATCTCCGCCCCCATTATAGTACGAATTGCACCTTGCATGTCCTGTGCCTCATCTGGAAGCCTTCCCTCTGACGTTGCAACGTCAGAGAGAAGGCTTCCGGTTCAGGCGCAGGATGCCCGTAGGAGCCACTGCCCGTGGCTTTGAGCACTGAATCAGTTAGGAAGAGGGAGCTGGCTCGAAGAGAACGCTGCATCGATTGCACTGTGGACCGACAGTTGAAGAACACTGTTTTGGGCCTGATGCACGTGCTGGCCCTGTGGACCGGCAAGAAATTTCTGTGGACCAGCACTGGTCCATGGGCCGGTGGTTGAAGAACACTGGTCTAGAAGACCTAGGACCTAGGGACATAGAGCAGTGTTCTTCAACCTTTTGACACCTATGGACCGGTGGAAATAAAATAATTATTTTGTGGACCGGCACAGGTCCGTGGACCAGCAGTTGAAGAACACTGGGCTAAGTTATGCCCATCTCCACCCAATCTCCGCCCCAGATCCCGCCCCCATAATAGTACTAATTGTAACACCATTTTTTCCATTCATTTTTCATATATACACCTACACAATATAATTGTATTAACAACACATAATGGTTAACCCCAAAATTAAAATACACAAAGCACACTGTATGCTTTTCAACATTCATTCCTACCAGAAAACAGATAACCCATGCAAATGCAGGACCAAAAACTAAAAGTACAAATATATACAAACGAAACCCTAAGATTCAAGTCTCTGCATGCAGTACAACCCCAGAGAAAAAGAAACAAACGCATTTCTTCCTGAACAGACAAATCAATCACTAAATAAACCTAGGAACAGTACTGGGCAGAGCTTTGGATTCTTGCCCAGAAATAGCTAAGAAGACAAAATTTAAGCTGAATCCGGTTGGGCAGACTGCATGGACCATTTGGGTCTTTATCTTCCGTCATCTATTATGTTACTATGAATAACTAGGTGGTAATGGCCCAAATGGTTGATGTTAATTAGCAGTTGTCAATATTTTGCATGTCTCGCTATCTGCTATAGTTTCAAGTTTCAAGTTTAATAAAATTTGATGGTTCGCCTATTAAATCTAAGCGAATTACATAATAAAAAAGATAATAGTATAAAACAGTAAAACAAGTTATTTTACATTAACAATTTTCAAAGGGCTATGACAAATTGACAATACAGACGAACTAAGAAACATTAGGAGAGGACATTAGGGATTAAAAGTTACAATTTGTTGTTTCCTCAAGGGAAGAAAGGGGTATGATATGGGTAGGACCAAACGATTAGGTTGGGGAAAATGTGTGAATGACTGGATGAATGACTATGTGCTCTTTCTGCACCAGAACTAGCTTGCTACACACATTAAAATGAGTTCCTTATACCTTGTTTAACAGTATAAACAACTTGTTGTGAGTTTAGCCTCCCTTCTGTTTATCCCCTCGGCTATATGATAAGTTGTATTGTATAAAAGCATTAGCACCCAACAAGGAAAACAAGAAAAAGTATAAACTACAAAGAACTCTGGGGCTCATAATCAAATCCGAAATGTACGTCTAAAAACCCGCCCAAATCGGCACTTGGATGACCTAAAAGACGGGTCGTCATGGGACCTTACTATGCTGCCTGGACGGAACTTATATGTTGTGACTCAGGCGATCTAAAAATAGGTCTAAGTGCCCAGAAAGAATCCAAAGTGACCAGATAACCACTGCAGGGACAAAGTACAGACCCCCCCCTTCCCCCCACCCCCACACACACACTCCTCCAGTGATCATTGACACCACCGTCGTAAAAATTGGAATAAAAACGTACAGACCTGCCTCCAGAACATCAGCACCTGGCATAGGAAAGCCTAGTACAACTGCACAGAGGTGGCTTAAGTAGTCTGGGGGGGTGGGCTAGTCAACCATAGAGAGGAGGACCCAGGCCTCCCAGGCCTCTAACCACTGCATTCATGATGGAAATTGTGAGGCCACCAAAAAAAAACCCCCAAAACCCTACTGTACTGCCATATAGGTGGCGCCTGCAGCCATAAGGGCTATTGGGGTTGTACACAGGTGGGTATAGTAGGTTTTGGGGGGCTCACCATAACCTGCAAGGGAGTTGTGGTGAGATGTTTATGTGGCACCCTTTTTTGAAGTTCACAGCAGTGCCCTGTAAGATGCCCCACTTCTCTGTTGCCACATCTGGGTGGCCAGTCCATCACTTTGCTGGCCCTTCCCATGTCTAAAAGGTCTTCTTCTGGGCATTTGGGACTTGGATGATTTTTTTGTGATGAGAATGTGGTATAAAGATAGACATACTAGTGGTCTGAATGATCAAACTGCTGAATGTATAGGTAGACGATTTCCGGGGGGGGGGGAATTTTGGACATATTTTTCGAGAATGGACTTTGAATGCTGCCAACTTTGGGTGACTAGTGCCCTAGGCCCATAACGGACTTAGAGGTTTGTTTTGATTATCCCCCTCCACGTATATATGTTGTAAAATTGTGGCCACTGGGGAGCACCCCACTTCAAACCCGGTCTCAGGAAAACTTAAGAGGGAGAAAAAAGCCTCAGATTAAAGTAGCAGCTCATAATATCAAAGCCACACTTTAACTGCTCTCAAAACTATCACAGGTAGAAAAAAAACCTCCCTCACAGAAAACCTCAGGTTTAAAAATGAGGACCGCCACTTTTAAAGACTTAACGGAATGGGATTTCTCTAGCTCCAACGCTGTCTCGTCACTTCAGACCTCCCATCAAGCGACCTTGTTTCGCCAACTTCTTTGGCTCATCAGGGGAAATCTTGGAGAATCCTTCGTGCACAACGCCACTCAACTAGCAGCCTCGGGCAGGAGGATATGCTATCTTCGCAGCTTAAGATCTGTTTGGAGTACCGACGTTATGCCGACGTCACTTCCTCTTCACCGTGCGAAATTCAAAAATACACCCCAGACGCAGCATGAGGGGCCTTTAGGTACCTGAGCCAACCAGAGTCTTAGGCCACTCCCACTGCATCCCAGGATGCACCGGGAAGGAGGCCTAAGACATAAAATGGAAGTGTTTATCTAGATTGTTTACTTAAAGTTTAATAATACTTTGTGTATATCATATATGTATGAGACAATAAAATCTCGATAAATAAAGTACATTATATTCATTGCATGTTTATGTGAATATTTCTGAGGAAGATGGTCCGTGGTCAGATTCTTAAAGGCGTCCCCGACTCAAAAAAGGTTAACACTGAGCAGCTAAGAGATGTTTGTGTGTTGAATTGTATCTCAAACATCATAAAGATGAGGACTGCCTGTTTCTGTGTTCCCAGCATGCAAACAGTTGTAGCATGCTTGCATCTAGCAACGGAAAAAAAAAAAAAAAGCTTAGAAAGGATTGAGAAAAACGACCGTTTTTTTCTGCATCAGGAAGTCAGGCAGAGAGGATGCGACTTTTTCAAGGCAAAGAGGAAGAAGAACTCAATTATGAGGAGGAGGAGTCAGGATGTACAGTGCAAGAGGAAGGATGGGGGGGGGGGAGGTGTGCAAGTTAGATATTAACTGAGATAGAGGCCTCTCCTGAAAAGTACAATTTCAATGCAGCGTGAATAACGGTTTCCGCATCACTGCTGAAAATCCTAACGAAAAGACCAGTCAGGGGGTCATTTATAAAACAGGAACACTCCAAAATCTCACAAAGAGATGCAGAGGACTTGTGGGGCTTTTTGGAGAGTCTAAAATGATGATATCTAGTTTTAATCCAGATAATCAGGTGTCATTTTCTAATTTAAAACCGTACTAGGCTGACGCCCCCATATTTCACTCCAGCTGCAATGTGGACAAGGGAGCAAGTTGAAAAAGGTGGCATGTAGGTATCTGTAGAGAAGTGGTGTTCTTGGTAAGTTCCTTTTGGAATTACGTATATTACACCCCCCAAAAAACTGCACAAAAAATTTAAATAACCAAAAAAGATAGAAGGAACTTGCAAAAAGTCATTCCTTATGTTTTCCTCTGAAATTCACACACTAGTGAATTAAGGTACTTGTAGCTTTAGCTAGGGTTACCCTACGTCCGGAAAAACTCGGGCATGGCTTCTTTTTAGAGGACTGTCTGGGCGCAAAGGGATTTCAAAAACCCGGAATGGGGCAGAGCTGGAGGTGGAACAGGGCAGGACTGGAGGCAATCTGGCAATAATAATAATAACAACTTTTATTCTTATATACTGCCCTACCATAAGTTCCAAGCGGTTTACATCCAAGAAGACTGCACATTCAGTGAAATATACATAAACATTTCAAAGGGAATACATCCAATCTCATTTTATCCATTTATCAAATAAGTAGGTTTTTAATAACTTCCTAAAGGGTTTGTGGTATAAGGAGTACTTAACCAAGTGTTCATTTTCCCAGCTTGGAAAGAAAAGGTTTTCTCCAAAAATCTCTTAAATCAACAGGCTTTTAAGGTCAGATACATAGTAACAGAGTAACATAGTAACATAGTAGATGACGGCAGATAAAGACCCGAATGGTCCATCCAGTCTGCCCAACCTGATTCAATTTACTTTTTTTTTTTTTTTTTTTTTTTTAATTTTTTCTTCTTAGCTATTTCTGGGCAAGAATCCAAAGCTTTACCCTGTATTGTGCTTGGGTTCCAACTGCCAAAATCTCTGTTAAGACTTACTCCAGCCCATCTACACCCTCCCAGCCATTGAAGCCCTCCCCTGCCCATCCTCCACCAAACGGCCATACACAGACACAGACCGTGCAGGTCTGCCCAGTAACTGGCCTAGTTCAATATTTAATATTATTTTCTGATTCTAAATCTTCTGTGTTCATCCCACTCTTCTTTGAACTCAGTCACAGTTTTACTCTCCACCACCTCTCTCGGGAGCGCATTCCAGGCATCCACTACCCTCTCCGTAAAGTAGAATTTCCTAACATTGCCCCTGAATCTACCACCCCTCAACCTCAAATTATGTCCTCTGGTTTTACAATTTTCCTTTCTCTGGAAAAGATTTTGTTCTACGTTAATACCCTTCAAGTATTTGAACCTCTGAATCATATCTCCCCTGTCTCTCCTTTCCTCTAGGGCACAGTTCTTCAACCGCCGGTCCGTGGACCGGTGTCGGTCCGCAGAAAATTTCTGCCAGTCCGCGCAGGGCCGGCGAGATCAAGTCGGCAGTTAAATTTCCTGCCGAATGCGGTTCCTCCTGACTGCGGTTCCTGCTGACTAATGTTCCTCCCAGCCTCAGGCGATCAAGACAGGCTGCAACATCGGGGCCTTCCCTCTGTGAGTCTCGCCTGTTCGGAAACAGGAATTTGAAACAAAATAGGCGGGACTCAGAGAGTGAAGGTCCCGACGTCGGCAGCATGTCTTGATCGCCACCCCTGCCGAGTTGCTGAAGAGGGCCGCGGGGAAGTTGCAATTAGACCGGAGAGAGCTTCAGATTCAGGTGCAGGTGGAGGGAGATGGTCAGCGTGTGCGAACAAGATCCTGGGGAGCCTTCATAGTGACTTCCTCCCCTCCCACCAGCTCTCCTATTTGCCAGGGCAGTGATTTACCGGCAACTTCCTGCAGGCAAGTACCGAGAGCTGCTGGAAGGGGAGGAAGCCACTGTAGGAGGCTGGGAAGGTGCTGGAAAAGGGAGAGCTGTTACTGGACTTGAAGGAAGTTAGGAGAGATGCTGTTGGGGGGGGAGGAGGGAAAGGGATGGGAAGAAAGTTAATGTTGGATAGAGGGAGGAGGGAAGGGAGAAGAAGGAGAGATGCTGCTGGGAGGGGAGGAGGGAAAGGGATGGGAAGAGAGTTAGTGTTGGATAGAGGGAGGAGGGAAGGGAGAAGGAAAAAAAGGAAGGAGGGTAGGGAGAAAGAAAAAAGGAAGGAAACAGCTGGCAGGGAGATTACAGGAGGGGAAGGGGATCAGGGTGGAATGGAGAGTTCAGATGAGAGAAAGGGGAGAGAGAGGAATGAGAAAGTAGAGAGACATTGATGCTGGAAAGGGGGTCAGCAGAGAAATGAGAGAGGGATAAAGATGCTAGATCTGGTGTAGGAGAGATAAAAATGAAGAAGGCAGTGAAGCTGGAATGAATGATGTAAAAAGGAGAGAGGAGGATGGACAAGGAAGAGGGGCATAGAAAGAAGTCAGATACATATGGAAGGGGGAGAGGGCAGACATTGGATGGAACGGGCAGATGGTGGAAGGAAAAGAGTGAAAAGAAGATGAAAGCAGAAACCAGAGACAACAAAAGGTAGAAAAAAATAATTTTATTTCTATTTTGTCATTAGAATATATCAGATTTGAATTATATATCCTGCTAGAGACATAACTGGGGACTGCAGTATTCTGTTAGCATGATATTTCTATGTAGCATTCTATAATAACTTGGCTTGTTCAGTTTTCTTGATAGTAGAGGGGATATATGTGAAGGGGAGGGGAGACAGGGGTTTTGTTGGTCCGTGCTCTGTATATTTGTATTTATAAAATCACAATTGTTCAGAATATTGTTTCTTTATATACTTTAATAAAATACGTTCAATATAAAATCATAATTGCGGCTTGTGCAGATGGGATCCGATGGTTTGCGGGGACCGAGCTCGCGGAGATGGGGCGTAAACGGGGTTTTTAAATTTTAGTCCTAGTAGTTTGCCGGTCCACAAAATAATTATTTTATTTCTGCCGGTCCACGGGTGCAAAAAGGTTGAAGAACACTGCTCTAGGGTATGCATATTCAGGGCTTCCAGTCTCTCCTCATACGTCTTCTGGCGCAAGCCTCCTATCATTTTCGGCGCCCTCCTCTGGACCGCCTCAAGTCTTCTTACGTCTTTCGCCAGATACGGTCAGATACGTAAACATATGACTATTTATGGGTGTTCTTATTGGATTTATGCAAGTGTAGCTGAGAGGATAACCAGTTCTGGTTATCAGAGGCTGAAACTTTTCACACTATTTATTTATTCAATTTTCAATACCATTCTTTCAGGGGAGCTCAGAACGGTCCAAACAACGCTTTAAAGCAAAAACATCTGAATTTAAACAGAACTCTTGACTCAAATGTTAACCAGTGAAGATGTTGAGAATATGGGCTCACATGATCATACTTCTTGAGCCCAAATATCAAGCGGATTGCTGCATTTTGTATTATTTGAAATCTTCATAGTGTTTAAGTTTATTTAGAAATGTGTTATACCGCCTAATCAAGCTTCTAGTCAGTGTACATTAATCAATAAAACCAATCAAGTTAACAAACGTATTTGGGGGAATAATTAACCAGACAAACTTGTACAAGAGAAAAAGAGGGGTCGAACTGCAATATTATAGGAAAGAGACACTGAAGGGAAGAATAAAAGGTAGGGGAAAGACCAAAAGAAGGGAATTCGAATTGTCCTTAGATAGAAGGACAGTTAATGTTAAACAGCATCTTTAAAAGAGTAGTTACTGCTCAAAGGTGTCTTTAAACAAGAAGGTTTTTAATGTAGATTTAAACTGGTTTAAATTTGTTTCCTCTCTTATGTAGTTGGGTATAGAGTCCCAGAGCCCAAATAGATGATATTGCAGTAGTCTAAAACAGCTTTAGCATACTTATAGCTTGATTTATTAAATTTGATATACCACTTTTCACCAAAAGGCACGAAAGTGTTGTACAATTTTAAAAAATGTTAAAACAATAAATCCCCCTTTTACAAAACTGTAGTGAGGTTTTCTTGCACCGGCTGCAGTGGTAACAGCTCCAATGCTCATCGCTTGTATTTCTGAATTGATTGAATTTGGGCTCTATCCCTATTATAGAACAGGAAAGGTTAACGATGTCATCTTGACATGTCTATGTTATATGTGATAATCGGAGGGAAACAAGATTTTATGTATGTGGTATGGAAACCACATAGTTGTATGCAGTATATAATTTTTTTAATAAACGAATTCTATGAGCTTCGAAGCTGTTATCGTCACGGCTGGCACTAAAAACAGTGCTACAGTTTTGTAAAAGGAAGGGGCGGGGGGTTAAGAGCACAAACAGAAAAATCAAATCCATGGCTAATACATTATATTAAGTTGCCATTTGCCAAAGCCCTTATGATTTATGGTGGATTACAATGAATGCATCTGCCAGAAATAGACCGAGTTAAACATAGTTTAACGCCAAATATCTTAAAGTATAAAAAACACAAATCGATACGAATCATAATCAATTTCAAGATTGAAATTTCTTAAATAAAAATGTTTTTAAAAGCTTCCTTAAAAAAACATATAACGAACTTCTGATCTATTTAAAAACAGCATATCATTCCAGATTAGAGGTGCCTGACAATAAAAAGATGCATTCCATTGTATAAGTGGCCTAATCTACAGATAAGGAGACTAATTCCAGCAGATATGATGGTTCTTGACCATATAAAATATTAAAAAACATCTCGCTCTTTCCAAAAATACTAGGACTAGGGGGCATGCGACGAAGCTACTAAGTAGTAGATTTAAAACAAAGTGAAGAAAATATTTTTTCACACAATGTGTAATTAAACTCTGGAATTTATCGCTGAAGAATGTGGTAAAATCAGTTAGCTTAGCAGAGTTTACAAAAGGCTTGGATAATTTCCTGAAAGAGAAGTCTATAGGCCATTGTTGAGATAGCTTGGGAAAATCCATTGCTTATTCCTAGGATAAGCAACATAAAATCTGTTTTGCTACTTGGGATCTAGCTATGTACTTGGGACCTGGGTTGGCCACTGTTGGAAACAGGATACTGGGCTTGATAGACCTTTGGTCTGTCCTAGTATGACAACTCTTATGTTCTTATGTGAGCCAAGTCTAGGACAATCAAGCCATTGTGACATCACTGGTGAGGCTGGCACTTAGGCATTGGTGTAATGAGGCATTATGACATCACAATCTCAGCTCTGGAATGTTGCTACCCTTTGGGTTTTTGCCAGGAACTTATGACCTGAGTTGGCCACTGTTGGAAACAGGATACTGGGCTTGATAGACCTTTGGTCTGTCCTAGTATGACAACTCTTATGTTCTTATGTGAGCCAAGTCTAGGACAATCAAGCCATTGTGACATCACTGGTGAGGCTGGCACTTAGGCATTGGTGGAATGAGGCATTATGACATCACAATCTCAGCTCTGGAATGTTGCTACCCTTTGGGTTTTTGCCAGGAATTTATGACCTGGGTTGGCCACTGTTGGAAACAAGAGACTAGGCTTGATGGACCTTTGATTTGGCTCAGTATGGTAATTATTATGAGAGGATAGCTGGTTATGCTGTGTGGAAGAGACCACTACAGCAGTTTGCTTTCTTTGAAACAAAATGGAGATATCTGCCTCAGATTACCTATAAAGACTAACCCCCCCCCCCCTCTTTTACTAAGCTGCGGTAGTGTTTTTAGCACGTGCTGCAGATTAGCGCATGCTGCCCCCCCATGCTATGCGCCAAGAACTAACGCCAGCTCAATGATGGCGTTAGCGTCTAGCGCACACAGCAATGCAGCGTGCGCTAAGCGTGCGCTAAAACCGCTAGCTCAGTTTAGTAAAAGGAGCCATAAGGGTCCCTAGAGGTGATCAACAGTGTCAAAAATGCCATCTGGAGCTAGGGCACTATTCATCAATGCAAGACCCATGAGCTACTGGCTGCTGTGTCGATCCCGCCACCCCCCCCCCCCCCCCCCCACACACACACACACACAGATGTTCTTCTGCCCACACTGGACATCATTCAAACACTCCTCCAGTTCCTGACTCAACTGGACAATTCCCCTGACCTCTCAACCTCCCACCCACTTCTAAAGGTAGGAGTAATGCCCAATTGCTCCTACCTCCAGCGTCACCATCTTTGAAAATAATGGCACCTGACATCTATCAGTGCCTGAAGTATTGTCCTAATTTGAGACTGACCCCCTAGTAGTGTATTGAAAAGCATTACTAGGGATCAGATGCTGCCAGTTTGTAAGATGATGGCACTGGAAGCAGAAGTAACGGGGGTCACTCCTTCCTTTCAAGGTAGGGTCTGGTGAGGGATCTAGAGAGGGAGAATGAGAGATTCTGAACTTGATTGGGAGGGAAGAAAAGGGAAGGGAGAATGTGTGATGCTGGACCTGGGAATGGGGGGGGGGCAGGAAGGAAAGGAAAAATGAGAGAGGATGAACTTGGGGGGGGGGAGAGAGGGAAGATGAAATGTTGAACCTAGAGATGCTAGACCTAGTGGGGCAAGGAAGTAAGGGAAAGCGAAAGATGTTGGAGGGAGGGGCAAGAGAAGAAAGAGAACTGCTGGACTTGGTGAGGCAGGAAGGAAAGGGAAAAGAAGAGATGACAGACCTTGTGAGGGGAGGAGGAGGGAATGGAGAATGCAATGTTGGACTTGAGGGGGTGAGGGGAAGAAGGAAAAGGAGAGATGCTGGACTTGGTAGTGGAATGGGAAGGAGATATACTAGATCTGGGAGAAGTAGAAGTGCTGGACCTAGTTTGTGAAGAGAGGAAGGAGAGATAAGGGGACATTCAAGAGGGACAAAGATTGATGGGGATGGATATCACTGGCATACATTGGTGGGGGTGTCATGGCCCCCCATAGGAAAATATTTATTGCCTTTCCTTCAGCAGTTTTGGACCCAAAGTGGCCCTAATTTACAAATTAGTAAAGACTACTACTTTACTATGTGTTTCAATGGCCAGAGAAATAGGAGCAAAAACAAAGAATTTCAAACAGGGCTGAAGTTATATACCCAGCCACAGTTTTTCTCCAAAAGGGGTCTCTTCCCATCATGTCAGCTACTGGTCAGGAGAGCTCACCTCTTGTGGTAGAATCTACAAGTCAAAGTGCAGTGTCTTAGTGGAGCCACTAGAGGTCTCTGGAATTCTTAAAGGAGCAAACCCCTAAAGGTCTCTATACTTATTTGTAATAAAACATTTAGAAATTTCCATGTAAATGTGTAGTTAGATATTTATCATTGAAGTATATATTTACAGAGCCATCTCAACTGATTAGCTTTCTCTCAATGAAACGTCTAGAAAAAGGAATAACAACGTCCATGGAAAGTTAGTTTCCTGCACTTTAGTCAGATAAGGATTTTTCTTATTTAATTAATTTGAATTATATATGTTCTACTCTTAATTACGGATCCAATAATATTGAGGACTAGTGTGAGATCAGCTAGATTAGTATTTCCTTGTAGTAACATTAATTTTGCAATTTTAGTTTAACATGTTGTTTGATCTCACTTTACTGTACAAGATGTATATGCTTGGAAATATTGTAAAATTTTATAAATAAATAATAATAATAAAAAAAAAAAAACATTTAGAAATTAAGAAAGCCAGTCTTCTCATATAGAACATGATCTGGTTTAACTTGCTGTCTAATACAGAAGATGCATATTATGAGGAGATAAATGTTAATAAATATTAAAAAAGCAACAGTAATTTTAACATACAAATAATTTTTTAAATTTCTAAACCATATATGAAGAAGAGACCTGTTTGGATGATCATGTATAGTATCTTCTTTGGATCAATAAATTGTGTCACATCTTGATAATGTTTCATTGTATAAGGTGGGCCTGCTTACTGTTGGGTAAGCAGCTGGATACAATGTAGTTTATTCAGTTCAGAGAATGGTAGACATTATGACATCACAATACCAGCTCTGGTTATCATAGGCTGAAACTTTTCACACTATTTATTTATTAAATTTTCTATACCATTCTCTCAGGGGAGTTCAGAATGGGTTACATTAATTTATTCAGGTACTCAAGCATTTTTCTCTGCCTGTCCCGGCGGGCTCACAATCTATCTAATGTACCTGGGGCAAGACTGACAAAAGATGACAAAACAAATTAAGCATCTAATGTGAGGTTTACTGCAAGGTAGGCAGTAACACAGATCTGCACCACTGTCTCCTGGGCTAAAAAGGCAGCCAGCATAGTAAGATCCTATGTTAGCTGCCTAACGCATGAGTGGGAGGGATCTGGCAGCAGCCATTCAGGGAGCAGGGCAGGATTAACCAATAGGCCAAGTAGGCACGTACCTAGGGCCCGAAATGGTCAGGGGAGCCCAATGAAGGAGGGCATCAACATTGTTTTTTCCAAATGGCGATTGGCCCCTCCAGCATCGATCGGCAATGTGGGCCCCCCCCCCCCGATCAGCAACGTGGGCCCCTCGATCGGCAACGCCCCTGCCCCCCCCCCCATCGACAGAAAGTAAGACAAGCAAGCAACACGGGTGAGAAAGGCAACGGGAACTGTAATTGTGCAAACGGTGCTGCTTGCCCAAAGCTTCCCTCTGACGCAGCTTCCTGATTCCGCCTGGGCACATGGTGGGGTGGGGCGGGGCAGGGGGCCCAGTGTACTTGTGTGCCTAGGGGCCCTCGACGAATTAATCCTGCCCTGTCAGGAAGTGGCGCAGGGCTGGGCGGGAGCTCAAAATGCTGGCTTATGCGTGCCAGGTAAGCCGCTGGCTGCTGGCCATGAGATCGGAAGGAGGGGCTCAGCGCGGGGCAGGAGTGCGGAAAGCTCGCTCCTGCCCATACACCACTGGACCACCAGGGATGCGAAAAAAGGTACAAGGGGGAGGGGAGGGTAAAAATTGTATCGGATGGGACGGGAGATGGAAGGGATCCCTCCTGTCCCAGCCTACCACTAGATAACCAGAGGGGGAAGAGGGTACAGGAAAGGAAGGTGGGACAGGATGCAGAGCCTGGCAGGGAGGGAGGCTGAGTTCAGAGCCTTGTAGGGAGGGGAGGGAAGGGGCCTGAGTGCAGAGCCTTAGAGGGAAGGGGGCTGGATACTTAACTTGGCAGGGGAGGGCGTGAGGGAGGGGACACTGGGTGCAGATCCTGGCAGGGCATGGCTCTTGAATATTAAGCCCCTTTCTTATATTCATGTCAACCATTTTTCCTCCTGGGGGGGAATGGGGGTTTCGACTTATATTCAGATCGACTTATATTTGAGTATATACGGTAATCCTCCATTGCTCCAGGTACATTAGATAGATAGACTGTGAACCAACTGGGACAGATAGGGAAAATGTTTGAGTACCTGATTTATAACCCATTCAGAGCTCTTTTGGGAGGACAGGCATAAAAATACTGTGGGCCAGTCACAATAGAGGCAGAACTGAAGGCTGCTGTCTGTCCAGCAAGGCCTTTCCTCTACCATGACCAATCTCTCTGATATAATTTTCTTTGGGCAGGTCGCAGCAGAGCAGAGGCCCCACTGGACAGAGAACAGCCTTTAGTGCTGTTTCTGCCAAGACCAGCCCTCAGCATTTGCTGGAGCATCAGGGAGGCTGGACCCATGCAAGGACGGGGCTGGAGAGATACCGGACCTAGGTGCGGGGAGAAGGAGGGGAGCTAGACAGATGCCAGACTATGGGAAGGAGAGAGGGAAAAGAGGGGAAAGTGGCAGCAGGAATAGAGAGAATGACATGGAGCAAAAGAAACAGTGAGAGTTGCTGGGTGAGGTGAGCTGAGGGGGAAGAGAGGAGCAGTTGCTGGACTTGGGGGGGAAGGGAGCAGAGAGAGGGAGAGAGAGAAAGAGACTGAGTTGGGGGACATAAGGGGGACAGATATAGGACCTATGGGAGGCAGGAAGAGAGGGATGCCAGACACAGAGGGGGGGAGGGGCAGAGAGAAAGTGAGTGGGGTTTGGGGGTGGAGGAACAAGGGAAGAGAAACTGGACTTGGGCAGGGTCAGAGACATAAAAGAGATTGTGAGTTTGGAGGGAACAGAGGGTAGATACCGGAGAGGATAGATAAAGGCAGACATAGAGAAGAAATGTCAGAAGGATAGGAGAACCTGGAGAAAGAAAAGGAAAAAAAAACCCCACAAAGGCAGAAAAAAGACTAGGACCAAAGCATAGCTCAGTCAACAAAGCCAGAAAGAAGTTTTTTTCCTGAATATATTAATTGTAATATTTTAGCTTTTAGAAATATGCATCTTCCTCCACCCCTGTCCCCACTATGCAGGGATCTCAAAGTCCCTCCTTGAGGGCCGCAATCCAGTCGGGTTTTCAGGATTTCCCCAATGAATATGCATTGAAAGCAGTGCATGCACATAGATCTCATGCATATTCATTGGGGAAATCCTGAAAACCCGACTGGATTGCGGCCCTCAAGGAGGGACTTTGAGACCCCTGAAAGGAGTGATGGTATTATATGAGGGGGGGGGGGGGGGAATCTCAATTTTCAATCCTAGATATGCCACTGTCAGAACCCCACTACTGAGTTTTTATAAATTCTCTTGTGTGCCCCTGGTCTGAGCAAGCCAATGAACCAGGTTACATATGTATCCAAGAAGCATTTTTATAAATGAAAATACAACTCTATCAGGTCATTGCACAGTGCCCCGTGATACATACTCAGAGTAATTTATCACAGTAATTCTCTTGTTTATAGTGCTCTGCCTCCCAGGCTCAGATATCCTCTGATTTCACTTCAAAAGTATAAAAGGTTGAATTTAAACAACCGTTCTACCTTTCTAGCCCTGACACTGACTCATACAAATGCATATAA
Organism: Geotrypetes seraphini; assembly: GCF_902459505.1. Lineage (NCBI taxonomy): Eukaryota > Metazoa > Chordata > Amphibia > Gymnophiona > Dermophiidae > Geotrypetes > Geotrypetes seraphini. The sequence goes on along the minus strand of NC_047089.1, from coordinate 231,988,036 downwards.
TGGTTCCTTTGTCAGTAAAAATATCTCTGTGCTATTTCCTACCTACAGCAGCCGTGGCTAGGAGGGAGGTGGCAGAGTGTGAAATGTTACAGGTGTCAAAATTAGAAACACTGCTAGCAGATATGCCCAAAAGGACCCCAGGCTTTTAGCATAAAACTAGACAACTCAGCTGCATCTGAATAATAGTGCATTGGGGAAGGGGAGGCTGGGGAACATTTGGCAGTTTTGGCTTGTGCCTTTTGATTTCCATCTGGAACTGGGGTTGGGATCTGGTGTCCAGCTCCTACTATTTATTATTTCTAAAGCGCTGAAAGGCGTATATTTTAACATACAATAGATGGTCCCTGCTCAGAAGAGCTTACAGTCTAATTTAGACAGGATATTTCGGAGTTGGGGAGATTGTGGTAGAAGAAATGATAGGGTGGGTATAATAATATTCTCTTCAACATCTATATGTCTTCCCCTGAAACTCTTCCATTTATCTTCCCTTGAAACAACTCTATACATATGCTGATGACATCCTTGTCCTCCTCGAGACAGACTCGAACCTTACCAACCTCTCTGAGAACCTAACAGCATGCATAACGAAACTCCAATCCTGGTCCCTCTCAGTACAAATGAAACTGAACGAGTCCAAAATGAACCTACTCTGGCTCGGCCCACAATTAGAACAGCTGCCTACCCTCTTCTCACTGCCTTCTGGCAGCTTGAATTCTCAAGCAAAGTTCTAGGCATCATTATCGACTCTTCTCTTTCCTTCAATGACCATCTCAACTCCTTGGTAAAATCATGCTTTTTTAGCCTCCACATGCTGAGGAAAGTGAGATCCTGCTTCCGCCAACAACATTTTGCCGTCCTTGTTCAATCTATCATCCTCTCCAGACTAGAGTAGACTACTATAATTCCATCTATCTAAGTCTAACTAAAAAAAAAAGTCTTCAAAGACTTCAGCTAATTCAGAACACCGCGGCCAAGTTGATCTTCGCAAAAAGCAAATTTGATCGTTTCCCCACTTCTGTCCAAACTTCACTGGCTTCCAGTAATTTCCAGGGTTCATTTTAAATGCGCCTGCCTAGCTTTGAAGATCCTACATGGCATCCTCCCTCCCCTAATTCCACTATCTTGGAACTACTTGAGTCCTGATACCACCAGGTTCACCCAAAAACTTAAACTATCCTTCCCCTCGCTAAAAAGTATCTTCTATGCAGGGAAAATTGGGGAATTCTCTCCTCTTCAGAATCACAGGGCTTTGGAATAATCTTACTGCCCCACTACGGAATCTGGGCTCCTTCCAACTATTCCGAAAGCACCTGAAAACTAGGCTATTCACAAAAATATAATGCTCTCTTCCCCCCTATACTCATCCTCCAACTTCATTATTCTGTTCCTTCCTATATTAAGCTCTTGTAAACCATGCCGAGCTCTATAATTATGGAGAGGATGCGGTATATAAACTTAAGGTTTAGTTTAGTTTAGTTTAATAGGTATCTGACAACACTGAGTGGGAGTTAGGAGTTGAAAACAGATTTTTAAAAGTGGGCTTTTAGCTAGGATTTGAACGCTGCTAGGGAGGGAGCACGACGTATTGATTCAGGTAGCCTGTTCCAGGCATACAGTGCCGCAAGAAAAAAGGGACAGAGTATGGAGTTGGCAGTGGAAGAGAAGGGTACAGATAAGAGGGGCTTGCCCGACAAACAGAGATCACGGGGAGGAGCATAGGGGGAGATAAGTGAAGAGCGATATGGCGGGGGGGGGGAGCTTCAGAGCGAATGCACTTGCAAGTCAGCAAGAGGAGTTTAAACTGTATTCGAAGACGGATTGAAGAGGCGAGAGGTGAGCGAGAGAAGTACGTTGCAGTAGTCTAAGCACGAGGTGACGAGAGCACGGACAAGGGTTTTGGTCGTATGTTCAGAGAGAAGACAACGGATTTTGGTAATATTCCTTCACTGTACCACATAATATACGACACCATTCACTCATCAACTATGGAACTCTATGCAATTCACTTAGGAGAAGAATCGTCATTGTAACGCTTTAAATCTAATCTAAAGGCTTTCCTATTCAAAGATGCTTTTGACTTATAGCCTTTTTAATTCAGATCTTCTCACAGAAGGGACCCCCCTCCCTAGCGTACTAACCATATACATCTTTCTGATGTAGTTCTCCCCCCCCCCCCCCTATTCCTGTATGTGTCAAATACGTCTGTTTTTGTTGTCTAAAATGTCTAATCCAGATTTTACATTTCTGTAAAATTGATAAGCGGGCTAACAAATTTTGAACAAACTTGAAACTTCTTTGACCTATTTTATATCCCTTCCTAACTCATTCAACTCAGTCAAGCATTGATGGTCTTATGCCATGGGTGGAGGGGAGAGTGGAAGTGCACGATACACCAGGACCTTGCAATTTTGACTCCTAAACTTGGCCCCTGGATGTCACTGGGTGACTGGGGCTTCTTCCCATCACAAATAGCTGTGGACATTTCCTCTGCGGCATCTCAAACTCCAGCTGGCCTGTGCTAGGAGCCAAAACCAGGTCTATTGCAAGCTAGTGCACAGTATTGCCACTAAGCTGGTCCCCATTTTATTTTATAAGAACATAAGAATAGCCTTAATGGGTCAGACCAATGGTCCATCAAGCCCAGTAGCTCGTTCTCAAGGTGGCCAATCCCTAGTACCTGGCCAAAACCCAAGGAGTAGCAACATTTCAGCATCTCAAAGAATAGCAAGATTCCGGAACCCCAATGAGAGCAACATTCTAGAGCTGAGATTGTGATGTCATAATGCCTCAGAGCCATCCTCATCAGTGATGTTACAATGGCTTAATTGTCCTATACTTGGCTCACATAAGAACCTAATGGCCATACTGGGTCAGACCAATGGTCCATCAAGCCCAGTAGCCCGTTCTCACAGTGGCCAATTCTTAGTACCTGGCCAAAACCCAAGGAGTAGCAACATTTCAGCATCTCAAAGAATAGCAAGATTCCGGAACCCCAATGACAGCAACATTCCAGAGCTGAGATTGTGATGTCATAATGCCTCAGAGTCATCCTCATCAGTGATGTTACAATAGCTTAATTGTCCTATACTTGGCTCATATAAGAACTTAATGGCCATACTGGGTCAGACCAATGGTCCATCAAGCCCAGTAGCCCGTTCTCACAGTGGCCAATTCCTAGTACCTGCCCAAAACCCAAAGAGTAGCAAAATTTTAGCATCTCAAAGAATAGCAAGATTCCGGAACCCCAATGAGAGCAACATTCCAGAGCTGAGATTGTGATGTCATAATGGCTCAGAGCCAACCTCATCAGTGATGTTACAATGGCTTAACTATCCTATACTTGGCTCACATAAGAACCTAATGGCCATACTGGGTCAGACCAATGGTCCATCTAGCCCAGTAGCCCGTTCTCAGGGTGGCCAATCCAGGTCACTAGTACCTGGCAAAAACCCAAAGAGTAGCAACATTCCATGCTACCAATCCAGGGCAGTGGCTTCCCCCATGTCTTTTTCAATAACAGACTTATATGATGTCTTATCAAATGGGAAAATGCTGGATTTTTCACGACTGCAACAATCATTCGGTATTGCAAAGTCTCAAGCATATAAGTGATTGCATTTGAAGCAGGCCATTCAGAAGAGGTTCCCTGAGAGGCGTAATTTAAATAATCAGTATAGCTTGCCGGGCCCATGCTTCCAGACAGATTTGCTAGGGCATCAGGCAGCCAAGTGGTATAAATTCATATCTGACTATATGAATTAAAAAAAAACCAACAATCTTGAGAGACATTTAGAGCATTGAGATTAAGCAGCAGATTTCTGCTACTCAATGGCCACGGATTTGGACTTGGGGGATGAGATGTACAGCGTCAGCATCTGAGACAAACATGGTTTTATTTGTTACATAGAAGTTTTTGGATCCCTGTTCGTTTACAAAAGTTGGACTGTTCTAAGTCTAATAGATGCTGGCACTGTCATCTTGATGTAGGGACACTGGATCATTTGTCGTTCTATTGTCCTTTGATACTTAACTTTTGGAAATCTATATGGGGACATATTAATTTGATTCTGGAGACTGTCGTTCCGCTGTCGTATGAAGCGGTAATCTATGGGACATTGTTATCTCCTACACCTCCAATGGATAGACATAAAAGCAGATTACTTGGTATAATGACTGGGGGTAGTCATGCAAATAGGATTTTAACAGATTAAATTTCACTTTTTGGTGGAATTCATTATGCTTGTGTTATAAATATGAGAAAATGAATTCTGAACAAATGGGTAATAATAAGTTGTTTAAACTGACGTGAGGTCCATTGATCAATTTCATTAATTTTAATTAAATGGATTATTCCCCTATTACCAGTTTGATTTGCACATCCAGGAAAGGGGGGAGGGAGAGGGATATTATATTAGGATTTGTTTATTAATTACATGTATGTACTGTTGTATGGTTTTATTGTATACATTGGAATTAGGGTGGGTGGGAGGAGGAGAAAATGGTTTCTCAAAAGAACATAAAAACATAAGAAGTTGCCTCCACTGGGTCAGACCAGAGGTCCATCCCGCCCAGCGGTCCGCTCCCGCGGTGGCCCATCAGGTCCGCGACCTATGAAGTGGTTTCTGACCACTTCTATAACCTACCTCAAGTTCTATCTGTACCCCTCTATCCCCTTATCCTCCAGGAACCTATCCAAACCTTCCTTGAACCCCTGTACAGAGTTCTGGCTTATCACCTCCTCCGGAAGCTTGTTCCATGTGTCCACCACCCTCTGGGTAAAAAAGAACTTCCTAGCATTTGTTCTAAACCTGTCCCCTTTCAATTTCTCCGAGTGACCCCTAGTGCTTGTGGCTCCCCACAGTTTGAAGAATCTGTCCTTATTCACTTTCTCTATGCCCTTTAGGATTTTGAAGGTTTCTATCATGTCCCCTCTAAGTCTCCTCTTCTCCAGGGAGAACAGCCCCAGCGTTTTTAACCTGTCAGCGTATGAGAAATTTTCCATACCTTTTATCAGTTTAGTCGCCCTCCTCTGCACTCCCTCGAGTACCGCCATGTCCTTCTTGAGGTACGGCGACCAGTATTGAACACAGTACTCCAGGTGCGGGCGCACCATTGCGCGATACAGCGGCATGATGACTTCCTTCGTCCTGGTTGTGATACCCTTTTTGATGATGCCCAGCATTCTGTTTGCTTTCTTTGAGGCTATCGCACACTGCGCCGATGGTTTCAGTGATGTGTCGACCATCACCCCCAGGTCCCTTTCAAGGTTACTCACCCCTAGCAGTGTTCCCCCCATTTTGTAGCTGAACATCGGGTTCTTTTTCCCTACATGCATGACTTTGCATTTCTCTACGTTAAAACTCATTTGCCACTTTTTTGCCCAGTCTTCCAGTCTCGTTAGGTCCCTTTGCAGGGCTTCACAGTCTTCTGTGTTTCTAACCCTGCTGTATTTATTGATGGATATAAGTGCTGTTTTTCAAATTATTTGTATGTATTCCTGTATGCACTGTGTTGAGAATGAAAAATTAATAAAGATATATATTTTAAAAAAAAAACCAGACTATGAATTTTTCCTCCAGAAAATTGTCCAAACTTTTCTTAAAACCAGCTAAGCTATCCGCCCTTACCACATCCTCTGGCAACGCATTCCAGAGCTTAACTATTCGCTGAGGGAAAAAAAATATTTCCTCCTATTGGTTTTAAAAGTATTTCCCTGTAACTTCATCGAGTGTCCCTTAGTCTTTGTAATTTTTGACGGCGTGAAATATCGTTCCACTTGTACCCGATCTACTCCACTCTGGATTTTGTAGACTTCAATCCTATCTCCCCTCAGCCGTCTCTTTTCCAAGCTGAAGAGCCCTAACCTTTTTAGTCTTTCCTCATACGAGAGGAGTTCCATCCCCTTTACCATCCTGGTCGCTCTTCTTTGAAGCTTTCCTAGCGCTGCTATATCTTTCATGAGATAAGGAGACCAGAAATGAACGCAATACTCCAGATGAGGTTGCACCATGGAACGACACAGGGGCATTATAACATTCTTAGTCATGTTAACCATCCCTTTTTAAATAATTCCTAGCAACCTGTTTGCTTTTTTGGTAGCCGCCGCACATTGGGTGGAAGATTTCATAATATTGTCTGCGATGACACACAGATCCTTTTCTTGGGCGCTAACCCCCAAAGTGGACCCTAGCATCTGGTAACTGTGATATGGGTTATTCTTCCCAATGTGCATCACTTTGCATTTGTCCACATTAAATTTCATCTGCCACTTGGGCGCCCAGTCTTCCAATTTCCTAAGATCCGCCAGCAAATTTTTCACAACCTGCATGCATTTAACAATTTTGAACTCCACTGTTTACACTCCTCCATTAAAGCCATTTTGCACAGTAGTGAAGAGTAACCTGAACGTGGGGTCATTCAGAGCTTATTCAATGATCTAGGTCTAGGTCCTGGCAACTCAGTTTCAATGCCAAAAAATGCAAAGTCATGCACCTGGGAAGCCAAAATCCATGCAAGATTTACACCCTAAATGGCGAGATCCTGACAAGAACTGGAACAGAAAGAGACTTAGGGGTGATTGTCAGAGAAGACATGAAGTCTGCAAACCAAGTGGAGCAAGCTTCATCCAAAGCAAGGCAAATCATAGGTTGCATACGCAGGAGTTTCGTCAGCCGTAAACCTGAAGTCATTATGCCACTGTATAGATCCATGGTGAGACCGCACCTGGAGTACTGTGTGCAATTCTGGAGGCGCATTACCGCAAGGATGTGCTGAGACTGGAATCGGTCCAGAGAATGGCCACCAGGATGGTCTCGGGACTCAGGGAGCTCCCGTACGAGGAGCAGTTGGGGAAATTGCAGCTCTACTCACTCGAGGAACGTCGAGAGAGGGGAGATATGATCGAGACATTCAAATATCTCACGGGCCGCATCAAGGTGGAAGAAGATATCTTCTTCTTCAAGGGTCCTGCGGCAACAAGGGGGCATCCGTGGAAAATCAGGGGCAGGAAACTGCACAGTGACACTAGGAAGTTCTTCTTCACTGAAAGGGTGGTTGATCGCTGGAATAGTCTTCCACTTCAGGTTATTGAGGCCAGCAGCGTGCCGGATTTTAAGGCCAGATGGGACAGACATGTGGGATCTATCCGCAAAGATAGATAGGGAGGGTCACTGGAGTGGGCAGACTTGATGGGCCGTGGCCCTTATCTGCTGTCTATTTCTATGTTTCTATGTTTAGGTTGCTCAAAGCTAGGAATTAAGAGTTTGAGAACGGAGAAGACACCTTCCGACAATGTGAAATAGTCTCAAGCCAGGTTTCTGATATAGCTAAGACTGATCATACTGGTGTAGCAGGACCCCCCCCCCCCCATCCCCACCCCTACTCCCCACAGATCAGTGTATTTGTGGCTCCATAGCCTTCACAAGGTAGATTATTCTGGGTCCTGAGAGGAGAGGAAGCGCTCACTCTCAGACCATTCCTCACTTTCAATGTGTCTTCTGCAAGGACTCCAACAGTAGAGTTTTAAATAAACAAATCACTCCAGTAATGCCATTAAAATATAGAGGTCAGAGTTCAAACCTGGTGGCCAGTGGAACTCATTGCTGGAGTAAATGGTAAAGGCAGCTAATGTAGCTGGGTTGAAAAAAGGCTTGGACAAAATCATGGAAGAAAAGTCGATAAACCATTATTACAATAGATTTTGGGAAAGCCTTTACTTACCTCTGGGGTGGGTAGCATGAAACTCCTACTTTATAGGACTCTACACGGTACTTTTGTGGCCTGAATTGACCTCTGTTGAAAACAGGATACTGGGCTAGATGGACCCTTGGTCTTACCCAGTAGTCAATTTTTATATTTTTAAATACTAGCTGTGATTTCATAGTGAACTTGTTAGATGTGCATTATAATGAATGTATACATTTGTGTACTCCCTACAGGAACAGCGAAGTCTACTTTGGAGGCTATTAATGGATCTGCTTTTCAGCTTTCGCACCATGCTATCTAGTAAAGTTTTTGATTCCAGAAACAGGCCAATTAATGTAATTTTCTTGCTGTGAGCACCAGACCCATGTGTGATCCCCAAGGACCAAAGTTTGCCATCCTTTAGAGAATGACACGGTGACAAAATTCATCACCATTCCCGTCCCCGCGGATAACCGCGGGAAACCATCTTCATGTCATTCTTTAAGGAAAGAGGGAAGAATCAGAGTATGAATGGCCACAACCACTGACCCGCAAGCTTTGCTTTGAAGAATGCTGGTGTAGAAGGACAGAGGTTGAAACAGACACTACAGAATGACAGTCTCTGGTATCCAGAGCAGATATTGTGATGTCATAATGCCTCATTCCACCAGTGCCTAAGAGCCAATCACATCAGTGATGTCACAATGGCTTCATTATCCTTGGCTCACATAAGAATCAGAGTATGAATGGCCACAACCACTGACCCGCAAGCTTTGCTTTGAAGAATGCTGGTGTAGAAGGACTGAGGTTGAAATAGACACTAGAAAATGACATGGGATTATTTCCCGCCGTTATCCACGGGGACGGGAACGGTGATGAATTTTGTCACCGTGTCATTCTCTACCATCCTTGCCCCAAAACTTCCTGAAAGCAGAGTTTACCAAAGCTTGTCCTAGAAGCACACCTAACCAGTCTGGCTTCAGGATATCTGTGATGAATATGCAAAGAGCTAGATTTGCATACATCAGTGACCCAGTATATACAAATCTATCTCATGAAAATTCATTGTGGCAGTTCTACAGTCCTGACGGAGCGGGTTGGTAAGCTCTGCCCGTCGATCAGCAGTATTAAATAACATAGTCAAGGTGCACTGTTTTGATTATTTACACAGCCCTAAATGAAAAGCTGACACTTAAAATCTAATGTTTCACTTTGGTGTCTGGCAGCAGCTGGAATGTTTTGTGCTAGACAGCATGAGCAGACAATTCACAGACTTTTCAAAGCACTGTTTATTTCAGGCAAGACACCTGGTTCGGCTACCCAAAACAAGACTGAAAAGTCTTGCCTGATTCTTTGTTCCGCAGGACGTGAGCGATGGCCTAAGCAGAACCCGTGGTTTTTTCCTGTAGGAACAGCACCCACTACCACATTGGCACCTTTGTGTCCTCTAAGCCAGTGTATTGCAAACTGTGTACCGGAGGATTCCAGGTATGCCCCGAGATGCCAGCGAGGAGGTGCTGGCGCTGGCTGACTGCTTACAGGATGCGCCTCTCGCAATGAGCCTGCGCCAGTGCCTCTCTCTCCTTCTCCCGTTGCCTCTGCTCCTTCTCCTCACTTCTCTTTCTGCAGCACCTCCCTCCCCCCCCCCAGCGGTAATAGGAGGTTTAGGGCCCTAGCTGGTGGACATCCGCGCATGTGCGCACGTCGATGCGATGATGTCATGCGGGCGTGTGATGTCATCGCATCGACGTTCATGCATTTCCGGGTGCCCTCCAGCCGCAGCCCCGATATTAGTGCGTCAGCAGCTTAACAAGTTTGCGACACCCTGCTCTATGCAATCGCTCATACATTCCGGGAGCGTTGCTTACAGATTTTACACGGTTACTCACAATTGGGAAATTGTTGGTTTTTAGAACTTGTTGCACGAAAATAAATTTGCATGCGCCCAGCCAATCCTTAAAGGGAGCATTTTGATTGGCTCTGTCAGGAGATCAGAGTTCGCTTTTTGAAACGTTCCCTTTTTTTTTTTTTTCTTTTTCACATGAAAAACCAGAATGCATCCTGGACAATTATACATTACATAGAAACATAGAAATTGACGGCAGATAAGGGCCACGGCCCATCCAGTCTGCCCACCCTAATGACCCTCCCCTGCCTTTACCCTGCGAATAGATCCCACTTGTTGATGCCATTTGGCCTTAAAATCAGGCACGCTGCTGGCCTCAATCACCTGACGTGGAAGACCATTCCAGCGATCCACCACCCTTTCGGTGAAAAAGAATTTCCTGGTGTCACCGCGCAGTTTCCCGCCTCTGATTTTCCACGGGTGTCCTCTTGTTGCCGCGGGACCCTTGAAAAAGAAGATATCCTCCTCCGCATCGATGCGGCCCGTGAGATACTTGAACGTCTCGATCATGTCTCCCCTCTCTCTGCGCTCCTCGAGCGAGTATAGCTGTAATTTATCTAACCGTTCTTCGTATGGGAGATCCTTGAGTCCCGAGACCATCCGGGTGGCCATTCTCTGGACCGATTCCAGCCTCAGCACATCCTTACGGTAATGCGGCCTCCGGAATTGCACACAGTATTCCAGGTGGGGTCTCACCATGGATCTATACAGAGGCATAATGACTTCAAGCTTACAGCTGACGAAACCCCTGCGTATGCAACCTACGATTGCATACGCAGGGGTTTCATCAGCCGTAAGCCTGAAGTTAGGGTAAATATTCTGCCAGTGGAGGTGAACATCTTGCTGACTGCCGCTGGCGTCATTCCCACATATTCAATGCTGGGCCATGTAAAGGCTTTGGCACCCAGTTTATGCAATACTGGCTAACACGGCCAATTAAGTCGCTATTCAGAGCTTAAGTGCTAGATGTGGTGTATTTAGATTTTAGCAAAGTCTTTGACAGTGTTCCACATTGGTGTCTAATAAATAAACTGAGTGCCCTCGGGATGGGCCCCAAAGTGATGGACTGGGTCAAGAACTGGTTGAGTAGAAGGTGACAAAGGGGAGTGGTCAATGGAGATCGCTCTGAGGACAGGGCTGTTACTAGTGGGGTGCCTCGAGGTTCAGCTCTTGGGCCTGTCCTTTTTAACATTTTTGTAAGCGATATTGTTGTCAGGTAAGATTTGCTTCTTAGTAATACAGCGGGATAGACACCCCTGATGGTGTGAATAACATGAAGAAGGACCTAGCACAGCTTGAGGAATGGTCTGAGATGTGGCACCTAAAATATAATGAAATGCATTTGGGCTGCAAAAATCCAAGAAAATAGTACAGTTTAGGGGGTGAAAAACCTTTGTACATGAAAGAGGAGCGGTGACAGGTCAAAGGCGCGCCGACAACCCAGCGCAGACAACTGAGCGCAAGGCGGAAGCGCGCCGAAGAAAAACAGTATTTTAAAGGGCTCCGACGGGATGTGTGGGGGGAACTCCCCCACTTTACTTAACAGAGATCGCGCCGGCGTTATGGGGGGTTTGAGGGGTTGTAACCCCCCACATTATACTGAAAACTTCACTTTTTCCCTAAAAAAGAGGGAAAAAGTTAAGTTTCCAGTAAATGAGGGGGGTTACAACCCCACAACGCCGGTGCGATCTCTGTTAAATAAAGTGGGGGGGTTCCACCCCACACACCCTCCGTCGGAGCCCCTTAAAATACTGTTTTTCTTCGGCGCGCTTCCGCCTTGTGCTCAGTTGTCTGCACTGGGTTGTCGGCGCGCCTTTGGCGACACGCGCTTTTGTCTATGAACCAAGAGGAGCGGGGTTTGAGTCTGACAGTACCTGATGGTCTTAAAGTGAAAAAACAGTTTGAAAAGACAGCGGTGAAAGCTAGAAGGAGGCCAGGTGCATAGGGAGAAGTTTTGCTACCCTGTTTCCCTGAAAATAAGACCTATCCCGAAAATAAGCCCTAGCATGATTTTTTTAAGATGCTCCTAATATAAGCCCTATCCCAAAAATAAGCCCTAGTTAAGATTGACCTCCAAAGCCCCCTGCCGAATGTACCCAACACCCCCTGACTCCATCCCTGACACTGATTTGCTGAAAAAAACTGGACTCGTCGATTCAGTAATCCCCACCCCTGCTGCTTTCGAAGGCCTCAGAGCGGAGTTATCTCAATCTCACGGTAGGAGGGTCAATGGGGTTCTGCTGCACAGGGGGATGGGAGGGAGAGATAGAAAGATGCTGCGCAAGGGGATAGGTGAGAGGGGAGGAAAGAAGCGTGTCAAAGCAGCTCCTGATTGGTGAGGCCCGACTTTAGTACAGGAAGAGGCGGTCGGAGCATACAGCGAGTGATTTCCTTCACTCGCTGGCGCTCCGGCTGCCCTCTCAAGTTTCAAGTTTTATTTTGATTTGATAAATCGCTTATTCAAATTACTAAGCGAGTTACGGCTGAATAAAATAAATATACATTTAGACATACTATTTAAAATTAACAGTAATAGGTTGTACAGACAAGTTTACAAAGTAATTGATGCACAAGGAATGGAGGGGTAAAGTTACAATTCAATGCTTAGAAATGAAGACAGAGCCTCTCCAGCTGCCCTCTCCTGTCTCCCCTGCCTAAAAAAAATGTATTTGCTGGTTTTTTTGACATTCGCGGGGGTTCCTGGAACGGAACCCCCGTGAATATCGGAGGAGTACTGTATTTTTAAAAATTATATACCGCCTATAAAGAAAGCGGTTTACATAAAAATAAACAAACATAATTATAAACACAAGTCAAAATTACAGTTCTAAAATGTGAAGAAAAATAACAATTGCATTAATTTCTTTCTAAAAAAAAAAATAAAAAATACCCCTCTCTCCCAGCCTAAAGTATCCTCCAGGCAATTTATAACAAAGGCACTTAATCAGTCCACTTAGTGACTCGAACAAACAGAGCCATGACAGAAACTACATTTTCCAGGAAACATATTACAATGTAGGCTGGTACAGCTCTACAAAGAAGCGTCCACGAACAGTTTTTTTTAAACTAATGCGGTCACTGCTTAATCTTAGATGTCCCGACAACTTATTCCAAAGTGACATTCCAGCCACTGAAGACATCTTAAATTTTGTAGCTACATATATCGCACTTTCTTCAGTAACACCTCTGGAAATGTTCAGATAACCTCTTATGTAATCCGCCTTGAACCGCAAGGTAATGGCGGAATAGAAATCACTAATGTAATGTAATATGCGCTAATAGTCTCCACCTTCTGATTGCAGTGCTCTGTTGCAGGGATCTCAAAGTCCCTCCTTGAGGGCCGCAATCCAGTCAGGGTTTCAGGATTTCCCCAATGAATATGCATTGAAAGCAGTGCATGCACATAGATCTCATGCATATTCATTGAGGAAATCCTGAAACCCCGACTGGATTGCGGCCCTCAAGGAGGGACTTTGAGACCCCTCCAGAGTGATTGAAACCAGAGAGGAGCCGATTGATACAAGATCTGATATAGCAAAGATAACATATGGTATATCATAGTGAACAAATCAGAAAAGAACCAGCAAGGCCTGCAGAACAAAACTGCAGGAAAATGTACAAGGTGCAGGAATTTATTAAAATAACAAAAATCTTAAAACAAATGCAAATGCATAAACTATATGACATGGTATCCAAGGAACTGGTCCTAATGTTCATGTGGACCGGACCTGACACCTGTTTATTTTTGATTTTGTTTATTTCATCCAAACTGGTTTTCTGATACTGTACGCATCAACATTCGGGACCCCTGAGGAAGGAGTGTTTCTTCGAAACATGGACCGTATCGGATCCGGTCCACATGAATATTAGGACCAGTTCTTTGGATACCATTTTATGTAGCTTATGCATTTGTTAAATAGGCAACCAATGAAGTTCTTTCAAAATCAGGGTAAAGCGTGCTCTTCTAGACAAAACATAAGAACATAACATAAGCCAGGGGTCCATCATGCCCAGCAGTCCGCTTCCGCGGCGGCCCCCAGGTTCGTGACTTGTAAGTTCTTACCTAAATTCTTTATTCCCTATTCATTAATACCTGTATAGTTACCCTATATCTGTACCCTCTATCTGTACCCTTCAATCCCCTTCTCCTTCAGGAAGCCATCCAATCCCTTTTTGAAGCCCAATATTGTACTCTGCCCTATCACCTCCACTGGGAGCGCATTCCAGGTGTCCTAGCCCGAACCCCCAATTCCACCCCCCCCCCCCCTGTGAAATAGGTCAACAGGAGGGATGCTTTCTTTTTCCAGTTCCCCTATAAAATGTTTGATGCCAAATCCAATTGAAAGCTTTTTGATTGATAAGGGCGTTCTCTGTAGAGGGGTAGTTTGAGGACCTTTAGGTTAATGGCAAATTATTGCGGATTTAGATTAAATTTAAATTCTGATTTTTTTCTTAGTCTGATTCTTTGTTCCTCACTAATGTGGACGATATTTATTTCATTTTCTTGATGGAAAGGTATATTTGCTCCAGAATAAAAATATATAAAATGTTCTTGCTGACTTGGGAGTTTTTAGAAATACAGAATTATCTGACTTATGCAGAAATGCTTTTGTGGTTTGATAAGTAAGCCCAGATGCCCTGAAGGTTATGGAATTCATCAGTATCATCCTAATTTCTTGAAATATAGCAAATCCTAAGAACATTGAACCATGAGATGGCCTTGCAGTCTACTGGGGCCTGATATCGGTCAGGTTTCCACTTCCTTTACTTTGAAAAGGAAGGGGCATAGTCTAGCCTGAATTACTATAAAAAAATCTAAATGGGTTACAACAGTACATGCATAAAATAAAATACACATAAGAGCAATAACAAAAATCAGACTGTACTTTTCTCCATCTCCAAAACATGCCCAAATATTATTACAGTATTAAGATTTTTTTAAAACTTGGTTAAGCAAATGTCTTTAGCTCTTTCCTAAATTTGTTGGTTTTGGGTTGGGTTTTTTTTTTTTCTTCTTCTGGGCAAGAATCCAAAGCTCTGCCCGGTACTGTTCTTAGGTTCCAACTACTGAAGTCTCTGTCAAAGCTCACTCCAGTCCATCTACACCCTCCCAGCCACTGAAGCCTCCCCAGTCCATCCTCCCCCAAAATGGCCATAAACAGACACAGACCGTGCAAGTCTGCCCAGTACTGGCCTTAGTTCTTCAATATTCACTATTATTTTCTGATTCTAGATCCTCCGTGTTCATCCCACGCTTTTTTGAACTCTGTTACCGTCTTCATCTCCACCACCTCTCTCGGGAGCGCATTCCAGGCATCCACCGCCCTCTCCATAAAGAAGAATTTCCTTACATTGCTCTTGAGTCTACCACATTTCAACCTCAAATTATGTCCTCTGGTTTTACCATTTTCCTTTCTCTGGAAAAGATTTTGTTCTACGTTAATACCTTTCAAGTATTTGAACGTCTGAATCATATCTCCCATGCATGAGAGAGATTTGCATACCAAGAAGGCAGTGCAGGCAAATCTCTCTCATGCATGTTCATTGTGGATATCCTGAAAACCTGGCCTGCCAGTAGATCATGAGGACCGGACTTGGGCAGCCCTGCTCTAAGGTATACATATTCAGGGCTTCCAGTTCTCCTCATACGTCTTCTGGCACAAACCTCCTATCATTTGTGTTGCCCTCCTCTGGACCGCTTCAAGCCTTTTTGTGTCCTTCGCCAGATACGGTCTCCAAAATGCTCTCCAAAACTGAACACAATACTCCAAGTGGGGTCTCACCAATGACCTGTACAGGGACACAAACACCTTCGTTCTTCTACTGATTACGCCTCTCTTTATACAGTCCAGCATCCTTCTTGGAAAACCAAAAAAGCTTTTGGTTTATGCAGTGCGTTCTCTGCGGAGTTCCACACATTTTCACTTTTGGACTGTTTATTCCACGTATCTACTAGCTTAGGACTATCAGGGACCCCTGTAGAAGACTATTTTGTCGAAACACGGACCGTGTTGGGTCCCATGCTCTCGGCGGATTAGGTCCTCAAGGTTTTTATGTGGATCGTTTTATTTCTATGTGGAACTTTTAAATTTTATTTCTATGTGGAAATTTTAAATTTTCAATAAAGTCCATTTCAGGAACATCATCACTCCACAGTGTTTTTTGGTTTCTCCTGGATATATTTTCAGGCAACCTATTTTTTTGTTCCCAGCAAATACCATTTTTTTTTTTTTACAGGAGACCACAGAGGGTACGAGAAAATTCGCATTAAAGTTGTCCCAGTTCTCTTCCTCCCTCACCAACACCCAATGTTTTTGTCCCCTCCTTTTCTTTTCTGCAGCTCATACCAAAACTATCCAGACTGGAAGGGGTTCAGATCTAATGGAAAGAGGCTTACATCTCACCATGCTAAAAACACCCATAGTTTATCTAGTGCAAAACCACATTCTTTCTATGCTACGTGCTGTAGACTATTTGACCTATGTATAAATCTTTAGAAACAAAATTATACACTAAGATGACTCCATTTTTGTAATTCATTAGGTCTTTTGAGTAGAATGGAATTAAAGATGCTTAAGATATTTGTGGGAGCATATCATCCACAAAGTATTTCCCTGAGGATATTAGAGCTAGAAAGGAATGAAATATTAAAAAAAACCTTTTTTTTTTTTAATTGACAATGATACAGTCATATATGGGGAGGGCAGTTTTCAAGGTGATTTCCATGAGTAAAAAGTTTTTTTTCTATTCATAAAATTGCTGCAGTCAAGTAATATGGGACAAACCAGGCTCAATCAAACATAGGGAGACAGTTTGGGGAGAAAATACAGGGTTCCCACAAAAACACGCCTTGATTTTTAAATGGTTACAAAATCGAAACTTATTGGAATATATTTATAAATAAGATGACAGCAAATAAAAGTCCCCAAAAGCAGAGTTAGCAAGATCTTACCCAATCGCTTACACTTTCACCCTTATAAGCTGTAATTGGTGCAGAAGTTACAACCTTCAGACAATGCAACGCGACAAAATGACCAGGCGTTCCTCAAGTGGCCCCCGAGATCACCGGACATTACTGTCTGTGACTTTTTCCTTTGGGGGGGAGTATGTGAAAGACAGAGTGTACATACCTCCATTACCCACAATTATGGATGATCTGCAAGAACGCATCACTGAAGCTATAAATGCGATCATACCGGATATGCTTCGGAGAGTCTGGTCCGAGCTTGATTATCGCATCGATGTTTGCCGAGTAACAGGTGGGGGCGCACATCGAGTGTGTGTAATCAACAGATACAGATTCATCCAAGTTTTCACTGTGGATCATTGGGTCTCCCCATTTTTCTTTGTTGTAATCAACAGATACCATATGAAACTTTATGAGTTGATGAAACTGTAGCCTCAAAGGTGAAAGAATATTCCAATACATTTTAGTTTTGTAACCATTTAAAATCAAGTAGATGCGTGGAACAGTCTCCTGGAAGAGGAGGTGGAGACAGAAACTGTGTCTGAATTCAAGAAAGCCTGGGATAGGCATGTGGGATCTCTTAGAGAGAGAAAGAGATAATGGTTACTGCGGATGGGCAGACTGGATGGGCCATTTGGCCTTTATGTGCTATCATGTTTCTATGTTTCTTCCATTAAAGGTCTGGTTGAAGAGTCAAGCTTTCACCTGCCTCAAATACTCCATATTTGAAGCAGTGGAATGTGGTTCATTGAAGAGGGCCCCAAAGACCAAGAGGTCTAAGGAGTGTACATGGTGTTGGCATAGGCAGTGGGATGCTCTCCAGCTCCCGACTCCCCCAGTTACCTTCCCCTGCCGCTATAATTTTAAATCTTCTGACAGCCACCACACAGTGTCAACAAGCAGGCCTGCCCCAGAAGTCTTTATTCTGCAGCGATGCTGCTTGGCAGCTGCTGGACAATTTAAAATTACAGTGGCTGGGAGGAGGTGGATGGAGGAGTATAGCCATAACTGACTATACTCCCCCGTTCCGACGCCTATGTGTGCTGAGATCGATCTCCTGATTTGTCCCTGAAGAAGACTCCAGGAGCCTGGAGTGACTCAGTGAGTGTACAAGAAGCGAGTGAGTACTGACTCAATGAGTATGAAGAGGAGAAGGTTTGAGATGAATAAGACAGAGACAAAAGACAGAGAGCTGCTTTTCTGATAACAGTGTTTGTCTACAAAAGAGAAGCCCGGAGCAAACAATCTCAGGATCAAGTCTGCTTTTTTTTTTTTTCCTGTGTCTAACCTGTTTCTAGACTGAATTCTGTCTATTGTCTATTTGTTTTGTTATCTGCTTTGCAGAATCTGCTCAGTTTAAAAAAAAAAAACCAACCCAAACACTTCCATTTTGAATAACCTCTCAGACCGGGCCAATTCTGTTTGGCATTTGCTTGTCTTGCCTATTGCTTGAAAAAGGGCCCGCAGTGAAGGAATGAGGTGATGAGCTTCCATGTTGACAGTTTTGTCTTTTGTTCTCCTTAGACCACCCCCCCCCCCTCCTACATGTCTGAAAGTTCAAGATACTGTAGCATCAGCCCCTATTCATATGTGTGTATGTGTGCATATATATTAGAGGTCTGCATAGGAATGGGGATTACGGGAATCCCCCCAGGTTCATGGGACTCCCGCGGGGATCCCCCCTAGGTCCACAGGACTCCCGCAGGGATGGATGCTGGTTCTCTGGGGTTCCCATGGAAATGCCAGCCTACCTCTGTTCCAATATTCCCTCTAAACTTCTTCAATCCCTCAGCGCACCAATTGCTGATTGCCACTCACATGGGAGAGCTCTGTACATCCACCAATCAGAGAGACAGAGCTGGAGCTTGATGGCCAATCATGAGCACTTCCTTGAAGGGCTCCCAGATTGGTGGATGTGCAGAGCTCTCTCAGTAGTGAGCCTTGGCGCGAGACCTCCCCTCAAGAATTTTGTTGGCTCAAGCCTGCCACCACTCACTGCAGCTGTGCAGAGGAGCGCGGGAGAGACTGGGCTGTATAATTGTGCAGCTCCGGAGCCAGACTACCCTGCATTAAACTGCTTCATCCCAGCAGGTACCAACATTAAATATGTAACATAAAAAAAGAGCGGAGTGGGAGAGAATTGGAGCACCGGGCATCTTCTTTCTGTTCAATAGAATTCTGCCTAAAATCTACTTCTTTGGGATAGCATTTTGTTGATATGCCAACCCCACCCGACTGGGGAGAAGGGGTATTGGTTTTATGCCTGTTCTGGTGGATGTCAGACTTTGTTTTGAATTTTCTGTAAAACTCAATTAAAACTAAAATCAAAACTGTCAAAAGTAATGGCTGCTTTTTGGGGGGGACAGGTAATTTTTAAGGGGGGGGGGACGGAGGGGATTCCTCATGAGGATGGGTGGGGACAGAGGAGATTCTGGTGGGAATGGGCGGGGACGGGCGGAATTCTGGCGGGGACAGATGGGGATGGGCAGGATTCTGGCAGAGACGGGTGGGATTTCTGTCCCTGCGCAACTCTCTAGTGCAGTGTTCTTCAACCACCGGTCCATGGACCAGTGCCGGTCCACAGAAATTTCCTGCCGGTCCACAGGGCCAGCACGTGCATCAGGCCCAAAACAGTGTTCTTCAACTGCCGGTCCACGGTGCGATCGATGCAGCGTTATCTTCGAGCCAGCTCCCTCTTCCTCACTGATTCAGTGCACAAAGCCACAGGTAGTGGCTTCCTTCGCGCACGTTCCTACATTGTCAACGCAAACGGTTCCAAATCCACTTCGTGGACACCATCCTGCGGGGTCCCACAGGGCTCTCCCCTATCCCCTATCCTCTTCAACATGTATATGACCTCCCTGAAACTTCTCAAACTATCCCCCCTTGAAACAATTTACACATATGCAGACGATATCCTTATCCTCCTCGAAACAGACCAGAACCTTACAAACCTCCAAGAGAACATCACCTCATGCATAATGAGACTTCATGCCTGGTCCCTTTCTGTTCAGATGAAATTAAATGAATCAAAGACAAAACTACTCTGGCTCGGCCCAAAGTTAGCACACCTGCCCACCCTCTTCACTCTACCCACAGGTCCCGCTCTTCGCCTTGAGTTCTCAAGCAAGGTCCTCGGCATCATTATCGATTCCTCCCTCTCCCTAAACGATCACCTGAACTCCTTGGCAAAATCATGTTTTTTCAGCCTCCACATGCTGAGGAAAGTTAGATCCTATTTCCACCAAAAACACTTTACCGTCCTGGTACAATCCATCATCTTATCCAAACTCGATTACTGTAATGCCATTTACCTGTGCCTAACAAAAAAAAGTCTTCACAGACTCCAGCTCATCCAGAATACTGCGGCCAAATTGATTTTTGCTAAACGCAAATTTGATCACGTCTCCCCCTTACTTACCAATCTTCACTGGCTCCCTGTACTTTCCAGAATTCACTTCAAATGCTCCTGTCTAGCTTTCAAGATAATTCATGGCATCCTTCCGCCACTAATCCCTCTATCCTTCCTCGCCCAAACGCCTGCTACCTCCAGATCCACCCACAGACATAAACTATCCTTCCCCTCTCTACATGGCATCCCCCACGCAGGCAAACTGGGAAGATCCCTCCTCTCCAAAATCACGGGCCTTTGGAACGATCTCACTATCCCGCTGCGGAACCTGGGCTCCCTCCAACTGTTCCGGAAACAACTGAAAACCTGGCTTTTCTCTAATATATAACATCTCCTGCTTACTTCCCCTCTTTTCATATGCTCTTGTAAACTCTCTCTCCCCTCTCTCCTTGTATTTTTAAGCTTTGTAAACCATGTCGAGCTCCGCTTCCGTGAAGATGATGCGGTATATAAACTTAAGGCTTAGTTTAGTTTAGTTTAGTTTAGTAGTGGCTCCTACGGGCATCCTGCGCCTGCCCCGGAAACCTTCTCTCCGACGTTGCAGTGTCAGAGGGAAGTCTTCCAGATGAGGCACTGGACGTGCAAGGTGCAATTAGTACTATTATGGGGGCGGGGTCTGGGGTGGAGATTGGGTAGAGATGGGCAGGGTCTGGCCCACGACTTAGCCCAGTGTTCTTCAACCGCCGGTCCACGGACCGATGCCAGTCCACAGAACAATTCTTTTATTTCTGCCGGTCCATAGGTGTAAAAAGGTTGAAAAACACTGCTCTGGTGTATTTGTGTGTGTGTGCGTGCTTACTGAGCCACTCAGGATGTGTGTGTCTGTGTCCTGAAACCTCTGAAAACAAATTTCACAGCCCAGTCGGCATAAAACTCTTCTCCAGGGCGCAAACTTTTCTGCTCATTTATGCATATGGTAATATACGGTATTTATTTGTATTTTTGTAGTTTATCTTTTGTTTCCTGCTATTAACTAAAATACAAAACCCTATAGCAGATTACAAGCAAATCTTTAAGATGTGGGGGTTTCATGCATTAATCTTACAACCCGCTTACAGCAAAAGCAAAATATTTTATCCATGGATAACTTACTCTTATCATTCTTGTGGACAACTGTCCACAGATACAGGTCTGAGTCACATTATTAAAAATAAAAAAAGTTAAATGGGAAAATAAAAATGAAGCATAAAAATCACTGTAGATTCTGTAAAACCATTTGGCTCAATATATAACATGGCATTGAAACGAATTTTCTACACCTGTGATCTTTCACTGATTGATGGCCTACGATCGCTTGTGTTGGGAGTTAAGAATTATTTCTGTGCTTTGAATGTAATGCGTGCGATGAAAACCCCTAAGCCCGTGGGTAAAAAATAAAAAAAACCAGATCCACATTACTCAGGGCCCTCTGTAAACCCAGTGAAGTAGTAAGCTGATGTGGTTAGGTGAAGGAAAACCAAAATCCATCATACTCAACCTGCTTCATCCCTCTGGCAAATGAAATGTTAACCAAATAAAAATTCAGCCTTAGACACAGTATGGCTTTTACAGCGAGACTCCCCTATAAGAGTGTCACGAGATGGACCACCTAAACTATTTTATGTTAGTTGCCAGGAGGCTCTCAAGACGTGAACTTCAGGAGGGTGCCAGAGTAGGGTTACCAGACGTCCAGGAAAATCCGGACTTGCCCGTCAGTTTGTCCGGGTTTGGAAAGCCCCATTGCGTCTGCCCTGAGCATGCGCGGATGAGGTCACCTGCATCCACGTATGCTCTAAGGCCCCCCAGACCCTGTGGGAAAGAAGAGACAAGGCTTTATGGAGGTGGGGCGGAGCTGGCAGCAGAATGGGGCAGGGATGGAGGTGGAATGAGGTGGGGGTCATGCATCCGGGATTTTACAGCTTTAGATATGGTAACCCTATGCTAGAAGAACTCTACTAAGGTAATTCTATAAGTGGGTGCTTACTGCACATTAGAACCTATTCTAAAACAGCAGCTGGGTGTCCAGATTTGGTTATACTGTACAGTGAAAGTCTACCTGAGAAGATATGGATTGTGAGGGATGCTGACACACCTTCAAAACCACCTTAAAACTCATAATTCCATCTAGGGAGAGTGACACAGGAGGGGGTGGAGCCAGTAGGGCATGGACCAGGAAGTATAAAAGCTTAGGTCACAGCTAGGTTAAGGAGGCCCAGAGAGAAGCAATGATGGCTGACTACATATGCCTCCACGGTGTATGCGTAAACTGCCATCACAACAGTCTGGTAGGCCAAGTTCAACCTTGGAACCTTGCAGGCTTGTATCTTTGACCTGGCCCGGTGCAGGCCAACTTAGGTAGGGTTATCAGATGTCTGGGATTGACCCGGATATGCCCTCTTTTTAGAAGACATGACCGGGGCGTCCAGACGGCTTTTTAAAACCCAGCACTTTGTCCGGGTTTTGAAAAACTTCCACCTGGGGACCGCGTCGGGAGAACACGTTGAGGGAGCGGGGCTGGGACGAGAACAGGTTGAGGG
The DNA here is from genome assembly GCF_902459505.1 of Geotrypetes seraphini. Classification (NCBI taxonomy): domain Eukaryota; kingdom Metazoa; phylum Chordata; class Amphibia; order Gymnophiona; family Dermophiidae; genus Geotrypetes; species Geotrypetes seraphini. The sequence goes on along the minus strand of NC_047089.1, from coordinate 231,965,552 downwards.
AGTGGAACGGGGCTGGGTGGAACTGGTTGGGGCTGTGGGCGGGGCTATGGGTCCGGATTTTACAGGAGTAAAATCTGGTACCCCTAGGCCTGGCGACACTGGGGAACCAGATCAGAGCCAAGCAGTGTGTGCTGCCGTGCTGAGAGACAGTAGTGTATACCGTAGCCCACCAGAGGACATCCTTACATCTAAAGGCTAATTTTGTGTTTACTTTCTCCCTCACCTGTAAACCTGACAGGGCTCCTCTACCTGATACCTTTAATAAATATTATTCTCCTAGGACAAGCAGGATGAGTCAGCCACATATGGGTGTTGTCCCAACAGCTCACTATCCTGCTGTCCACGGAGAACCAACGTTACAGGTAAGTAACTACACTTTTCTGTTCACCGTAACCCCCTATGTGGCTCCATTTTATCTAGGATCCAGGCCCACCCTTATCCGTCTTACCACATGGACAAAGTCAAGCCCAGATTAGAGACTCTCACGTGATTTTAGTCTTGCCTCAGGGGCTGTGCCAAGGGTTCTTCGAAGAGTGCGGCAGAAATTTGAAGAGGTGCAAAAATTGCTCCCAGCCCACTGCCTCCTCTCATCGGCTTTGGTGAGTCAAGGGAACACTATTGGGAGAATTGTACCGTGCACAGATATAGCTGGTTTTGTTCTATGTCTCTGCCTCTTTCTGTCTTGTTTTTTTTTCTGTTTCTCAGCCTCTTTCTCTTTTTGTGCTCCCCCCATGTGAAATATCTTCTCACCTTCTGGCCTAATTGACATGTGAAAAAAAAAGTGAGAAAAAAACATGAATCTTTCTGAATACCAGATCAAGTTGGTTTTTGCCTTGTACTAACAACTAGGATGCTTGCACACACGAGGTTAAAGCCAATGTACCGTGACTCAAGATAGTTCCAAACTTGGCCGCCCACACAGGAAACTACACAGGACAGGTGGTCGAAGAAGCCTGGGATCACGTCTGTCTCCTTTCACAGCGCTTTTGGGCTCCTGACTCACCTCTTAATTATGGGAGCAGCACAAAGAAGCTTTCAGAGGAGTCCTAAGTCAAGAAATAGGAGAAAGAGAAGATGCAGCGTGGAGCACGAAGTGTGTGAAATAAGTGTGATGGATGGGGAACTGTTAGGAACACGGCTCTGCTCCGCCTCCCCTGGGTTACTCCAAGGAGGGACCTGGGAAACGAGAAGGAATGTCAGCCCAGAAAGGAGCAGGCCATTGCTGTGTGTCATACGTTTTCCAGTTAAGTAAAGAAGCAAAACGCTTTAGCATTTCTACAGGGAATAACAAGGCTGACTCTTGTTTTGAACTCTTTCAGCAAAACTCCTGACCAAGCAGTATTAAGCCCTTACTGGAAGTCTATGCAAGCTTTAAAAAAAATACAATGAAATAAATAAATACCAGCTTGTCGGTGTTCAAAAAAGGGTTAACATACTTAGAAAACTTTGAATGCACAAAAAAATACCAATTTCTTAGCACTACACATGCAGTAAGAACAGCAAATCTCAGATTGTTAGCTAGCTAGGGATAGAAAAAGTACCTGCATATAATATATACAGCGTTGTGTCGGTCTAGTAGCGCTATAGAAATAATAAGTGGTAGTGGTAGTAGTCATACTAGGTTTGACCACTGGTCCATCAAGCCCAGTAGCCCGTTCTCACGGTGGCCAATACAGGTCACTAGTACCTGGCCAAGGAGTAGCAGCATTCCATTCAGAATCCTAAAGAATAGCAAGGTTCCGGAATCCAACATAAGATTCCGGAACCCCAAGGAGTAGCAACATTCCATGATACTGATCCAGGGCAAGCAGTGGCTTCCCCCATGTCTGTCTCAATAGCAAACTATGGACTTTTCCTCCAAGAACTTATCCAAACCTTTCTTAAGCCCAGCTACTCTAACCACTGTAACCACATCCTCTGGCAACAAGTTCCAAAGCTTAAGGGGCTCATTACTGAAACTGAAACACGTCTAAAAACCCACCCAAGTTGGCACTTGTACGATCTAAAAGACAGGTCATCCAAGTGCATATAATCGAAACGGCTTTTTAGACGTATCCAGGGACTTTTTAGGCCTCGGAATCCCACTGTGCGCCAAGAGCTGAAAGGGGCGTTTTTGGAGGAGTGGTTAGGGCAGGATGTGGGTGGGATATGGGCTGACCTAGACTTAGTCGTCCTGCAGGGATAATTGAAGGTTTGATGAGACTGCCTAGACAGAACTTATGCCTTGTGACTTAGATCACCAAGCCAAGTACCATCCAAGCCAGTGGTCTCAAACTGCAGGGCCACACTTTGGATTTGTAGGTACTTGGAAGGCCTCAGAAAAAATAGTTAATGTCTTATTAAAGAAATGACAATTTTGCATGAGGTAAAACTCTTTATAGTTTATAAACTTTCCTTTTGGCTAAGTCTTAATAATAATATTGTCATTTATAGCTAAAGAGACATATGATCAAGAAACTGTTTTATTTTACTTTTGCAATTATGATAAACATACTGAGGGCCTCAAAATAGGACTTGGCAGGTCGCATGTGGCCCCTGGGCCGCGAGTTTGAGACCATTGCCCTAAGCCTAACAAATACCAACTGAGTACCCCCGCCCAAGCTCCGCCCCTGACCACACCCCATAATAATAGTACTAATTGTAATGTAATTTCTTCCATCCATTTTTCATATACACACAATATAATCTTATTAATATATAATGATAACCACAAAATTAAAAAAACAAACATAATAATAATAATAACTTTATTTTTGTATACCGCCATACCCAGAAGAGTTCTAGGCGGTTCACATTGGTTAGAACAAATTACAAGAGGTTACATGCCAAATTGATCATAGAGTTCCGAACAGCAAGGAGAAAGAAGTTACAAGTGGGTACATACCAAAATTGATCATAGAGTTGCGAATAGCAAGGAGAAAGTAGTTATAAGTGGTTACATTCCAAATTGATCATAGAATTGCGAACAGCAAGGAGGAAGAAGGGGGGAGAGGAGGGAGACGGGGGGAGAAGTTTCGGTAGGAGGGAGGAGGAGGATTGAAGAAGGGGCATTATGGGTCTTTAAGGGTCTTGCTCTCGGAATAGGTGGGTTTTAAGTGTTTTTCTGAAGTCGAAGTAGTTGTGGGCTTTGAGGACCATTTGGGCCAGCCAAGGGTTTGGCTATAAAGCACACTATGCACAGAAAATGTTATCATTTATATTTGGGGGGGTTTCAAAGAGGTCAAGGCAGATGACTTTAAAAATGCAATCAGTAACAACTATAGAAAAAATAGACAAATATAAAGCAAAATATAGACAGCAGATATAAATTCACAGAACTGACACATTTTGATCACTAAATTGAAAATAAAATTATTTTTCCTACCTTTATTGTCTGGTGATTTCACCACAAAGTTCAAAATAAAAATGTACATACCTGCCTCTGGAACATCAGCACCTGGTATAGGAAAGCCTAGTAGAGCTGCACAGAGGTGGCTTAAGTAGTAATCTGGGGGGGTGGGCTAGCGAACCATAGCGAGGATGACCCAGGCCCATAAGCCACTCTAACTACTAAAACAATGGTGAAAAATGTGAGCCCACCAAACCCCTCACCCAAACCCTACTCTACTGCCATATAGGTGCCGCCTGCAGCCATAAGGACAATTGGGGTTCTAGACAGGTAGGTAATTAATTTTGTTCATTCAATTCTACATTTTTATCTTTTGTAAACCTCATAAAGCTTAATGGTCCTGCGGTACATAAGCTGATTGTTATGTTATAGTGGGTTTTGGAGGTGTTTTGGGGGGGCTCACCATGACCTATAAGGAAGTTCTGATGAGATGTTTATGTGGCACCCTTTATGTGAAGTTCACAGCAGTGTCCTGTGAGGTGCCCTGCTGCTCTGTTGCCATGTCTGGGTGGCAACAATGCTGGCCCCTCCCACATCCAAAAGGTCTTGTTCTGGACGTTTCAGACTTGGACAAATTTTTGGTCGAGAATGTGGTATAAAGATAGACGTAGTGGCGGTCTGGACCTATAGATAGATGATTTTTTTTAAAAAAACCATTATTTTGGACGTACTTTTCGAGAATGGACATTTTGCCACTGCTGACTTTTGGCAACTAGTGCCCTATGTCCAAATCAGACTTAGACGTTTCTTTTGATTATGCCCCTTCACGTATTCCTTGAGTTAAAAAAAAAAATCCTCCAATTTATTTTAAAAGTATTCCCATATAATTTCATTAAATGTGCCCTGGTTTTTGTACTTTTTGAAAGGGTGAAAAATCGATTCACTCATACCCGTTCTACACCACTCAGGATTTTGTAAACCTCAATCATATCCCCCCCCCCCCTCAGCTGTCTCTCTTCCAAGCTGAAGAGCCCAACCTCTGTAGTCTTTCTTCATATGAGATAAGATCCATCCCCTTTATCATTATGGTCGCATTCTTTAAACTTTTCTAATTCCACTATTTTTTTTATTTTTTTTTTGAGATACCAGGACCAGAATTCAAAATGAGAACGCACCATAGAGCAATTCAGAGGCTTTCTAATATGTACGCTCAGTCTTAGGGGAGAGTGTGGCACAGTGGTTAAAGCTACAGTCTCAGCACCCTGAGTTTGTGGGTTCAAACCTATGCTGCTCCTTGTGACCCTGGGCAAGTCACTTAATCCCCCCATTGCCCCAGGTACATTAGATAGATTGTGAGCCCACCAGGACAGACAGGGAAAATGCTTGAGTACCTGAATAAATTAATCTAAACCATTCTGAGCTCCCCTGGGAGAACAGTATAGGAAATTGAATAAATACATAGTGTGAAAAGTTTAATAGCCAGAGCTGGTATTGTGACATCATAATGCCTCATTCCACCAATGCCTAAGAGCCAACCCCATCAGTGATGTCACAATGATTTGATTGTCTTAGACTTGGCTCACTTTTACTACATTTTGATTTCTAGAGTGGTGCAGTGGTTAAAGCTACAGCCTCAGCCCCCTGAGGTAGTGGGTTCAAACCCCCACTGCTCCTTGTGACCCTGGGCAAGTCACTTGATCCCCCCCCCCATTGCCCCAGGTACATTAGATAGATTGTGAGCCTGTCAGGAAGACAGGGGAAATGCTTGAGTGTCTGAATTAATGTAAACTGTTCTAAACTCCCCCGGGAGAATGGTATAGAAAATTGAATGTATACATTTGTCATTCCTAGCATCCTGTTTGTTTTTCTGGCCACAGCCACATACTGGGCATAAGATTTCAGCGTAGTGTCTGACACCCAGATCTTTTTTGTGGGTGCCGACTCCTAAGGTGGACCCTAGAATCAGGTAACTATGGTTTGGATTATTCTTCCAGATGTTGATCACTTTGCATTTGTCCACATTCAATTTAATCTGCCACAGTCGGTATGGAATGGTCATTGAGTGCATTCAAGTTCTCTGAACAGTCATAAGGGTAAATTCCTTCACAGATACAAATACAAGCTCAGACTGTGCTCAAGTAGCTTCTTGGAACTTTCTTCAACTATAAGGGAAACAAGGTTTTGTTATGTTGTGTTTTTTTTTTGGGGGGGGAGTGTTCAATTGGGCAAAATCCAGATGCTGTCACATCACAGCAATAATTAATTATCTTCATCAATTATTGGCAGAGTCAGTTCTGAAAAGACCAAAGCAACGTAAAATGTGTATTTTGCCAGAAACCCACAGAGGAGATTAGCGGAATCCCCGTTTGGTGAAGTTATCATGTTTTCCATTCATTCTAATAATGGAAGTCAGAGTACACTGCGGCTCTAGTCAGTCTTGCATTGTTTTAACATGATATATTGAGTTGTTGGATAAAAGTAAGTCACATTATTAAAGCAGAATTTTTCTACACCTCTTCAAATTTAGCTGTGCTGATTTACATACTGTTCTGGGGGTCAGTGTGGGGAATATATGTAACTGTTCATCCTACCAGAGGCCTTTAAAAAGCTTTCAAAAAGTACAAAGACTAAAAAAAGGACACTCGCCTCTCCTTTTACAAAACCGTTGCACATTTTTTTAGCGCCAGCTGAAGCAGTAGCGGCTCCAACACTCATAGAATTCCTATGAGCATCAGAGCTGTTACCGCTGCAGCTGGAGCTAAAAACTGTGCTATGGTTTTTAAAAAAAAAAAAAGTATGTGTGGGGGGGGGGGGAGGTGTCAATGAAGTTACAGGTTAAAACTTTTAAAACAAATAGGAAGAATTTTTTTTTTTTTTTTTTTTTAATTCAACAAACTTGTTACCAGAGTATCTCATAACCGCGGTTAATGTATCTGGGTTTAGAAAAAGGTTTGGACAGGTTCCTGGAGGAAAAGTCCATAGGCTGCTATTGAGACAGAGATAGGAGAAGCCACTGTTTGCCCTGGGATCAGTAGCGTGGAACCTTGCTACACCTTGGGATTCTGGAATCATATTACTTTTCAGGATTCTACATGGAATCTTGTTACTCTTCGGGATTCTGACCTGATTTTGCCACTGCTGGGCTAGATGGGCCTTTGGTCTGCCCCAGCTGGGCTCTTAAGTTCTACAAATTTAGGGCTCCTTTTACCAAGGTGCGCGTTACAATGCCGCGAACGCTAAACGCTAACACCTCCATAGAGTTGGCGTTAGTATTTTTCATTTAGCGCATGGTTTGCACGCGCTAAAAACGCTAGTGCACCTTAGTAAAAGGAGCCATTAGTGAAGATATCTAACTATGAAGGAATGCGTCTCAGAACACCTCTTTAAGGGATCATATGAACTTTCACCCTATTTTTCAGTGGTAATGGTTATCTTTCATTGACCAAACCTTCATTTAATTTAAGTACTCTTACGTATTACAAAGCCGCGCTGGCGGTTTAACGTGCGTAATAGCGCAGCACGACTTTGTAAAAGGAGCCCATAATAATTTACTCATATTATATCTAATTTTTGTCTGAACTTTTCAAAATCTAAGTAATTTATAACTAATTTTTAAATATTTTCCTTAAAAACTAAAAATTAGTTATAAATTACTTAGATTTTGAAAAGTTCAGACAACGTATATTACTGACAACATATCACTGGTAATATATTACTCTGAAAAGTAACAAGTAACCAGTGTTGGGTAAGTTACTTTCCAAAAGTAATATAACAAAGAAAAATGGGGAGACCCAATGACCCACAGTGAAAACAATCCACCGATGAAAACAAACAAAAAAAACTGTGGATACAGATGTTCTGGAGATAATTTATTATACACTGACATATAAAATCATGAAAATTCAATTTAAAAAAGTACAATGATAAAAAATACAGTGATAAAAATCCAACCGGACCCTACACAGTCCGTGTTTCGGTGAACACGCCTTCCTCAGGGGTCAAACGGTTTGCAAACTCACATATAAAGAATTGGACTGAAAACAGTCTATTGTCTTTAAACATGTGAGCAAAGAACACCGCAGACAAGCTGAAGTAGCAAAAAAACGCTGTGGCATAGACCTCTGAGGAAGGCGTGTTCGCTGAAACACAGACTGTGTAGGGTCCAGTTGGATTTTTATCATTGTACTTTTTTAATTGAATTTTCATGATTTTATATGTCAGTGTATAATAAATTATCTCCAGAACATCTGTATCCACAGTTTTTTGTTTTTGATTTCATCGGTGGATTGTTTTCACTGTGGGTCATTGGGTCTCCCCATTTTTCTTTGTTATATTACTTTTGGAAAGTAACTTACCCAACACTGGTTACTTGTTACTTTTCAGAGTAATATATTACCAGTGATATGTTGTCAGTAATATACTGGTACTATTATTTCCCTAATTCTCTTCCTTTAATTAATTTTTTTTCCTTTGACAATTGGCAATTTTCCTATCAGATTTATTGTCTCTTGTTCACTGCTTTCTTATCTCCTCAGGAAAGAGGGTATATTAAAATATAATAAACCATAAGATATTATACTGTATTACATGTCCAACATTGGTGAGTAGGACCATTTCACATGTATTTCAAAGGGAGTTTGCATGTACTTTTCCTTTGGAAATTGGTGCAATTTTTGTGCCTATTGGATGCACAGGGTTGGTGGGCTGTTACATAATTACCCTTTGAACATTTTAATTGCATGAAGCAGTAGTGTGACCACCATTTTCTCTCTTTCCTTGTTCTCCACCCACTCTCTGCCCCCAGCACCTACCACTCAAAATATAAATACCTTAACTGGTGGGAGTCCCCATGCCTCGTCAGCTGACAACCTCCTGCTCCGGCAGCCAAAACTCCTACCAAGCTCAGCAATTGGTGACAATGTCCCAGAGCTGATGTCTATACTCACACATACTCAGGTTTTCATGCATGCATGGTGTGCCAACAGCAGCAGTGGGCCAGGGATATGGCTGATGACTGCCAAGATTGGTATGGGGGTCCATCACTGGTGAGGCAAAGGTGTGTCGCTGCTGGGTGGGCCTGAGCCCCCAAATAGGTGGGCCCTTGAACACCTGGACCCACTAGTGGCTACAGCACGGTGCCACACAATTGAGCCAGTGAGTCCATGTTGGTTGCAGATGTCACAAGGACGAGTTATTTGACCACACGGTCAGGTGGAGATAGGCAGTGGACCTTAGAAAGCAGAAGCGTGGCCAAACTAGACTCAGAAGAAATAACAGTATAACCGAATGGGGCCCAGCAACACGGCAGAGGAACGCCTGTGCTGCTGACAATGCGCTTTGTTATAAGGTACTATATTTCAGTCTGGTGGTCGGGGTTCGGATGGGTGGGAGAGATGAAAGGGTCAGCAGGGAGAGGAGGGTGCGCGGTGGTAGTGGGGGGATGGGAGGGATTAAAAAATGTTTCACAGAGGGATGGGAGGGATATAAGGAGAGGTTCTGCTGCACAAGGGATGGGAAGGAAGGAGGGATAGAAGCTGCAAGGGTCCTGCTGTACATGGGGATGGGAGGGGAGGGGGAGTTCTGGAGGCCGCATTACCGCAAGGATGTGCTGAGACTGGAATCAGTCCAGAGAGTGGCCACCAGGATGGTCTCAGGACTCAAGGATCTCCCATACGAGGAGCGGCTAGGGAAGTTACAGCTCTACTCACTCGAGGAACGTAGAGAGAGGGGAGATATGATCGGGACATTCAAGTATCTCACGGGCCGCATCGAGGTGGAAGAAGATATCTTCTTCTTCAAGGGTCCAGCGACAACAAGGGGGCATCTGTGGAAAATCAGGGGCGGGAAACTGCACGGGGACACCAGGAAATTCTTTTTCACTGAAAGGGTGGTTGATCGCTGGAATAGTCTTCCACTTCAGGTTATTGAGGCCAGCAGCGTGCCTGATTTTAAGGCCAAATGGGATAGACACGTGGGATCTATTCACAGAAAAAGGTAGGGGAGGGTCATTGGGGTGGGCAGACTAGATGGGCCGTGGCCCTTATCTGCTGTCTATTTCTATGTTTCTATGTTTCTATGGAGGGATAGAAAGATACTGCACAAGGGGAAGGGTGAGAGGGGAGCAAAGATGCTGCACATGTGGGGGAGAGAAAGGAAATAGGAAGAATTGGGGTGGAGGAGAAGCAGGGAGAGATGATCATTGTACATGAAAAAAAAAAAATAAGACCTCCCCGAAAATAAGACCTAGTGCCTTTTTTGGGCCCCAAATTAATATAAGACACTGTCTTATTTTCAGGGGAAACACAGTAGTAGAATATATTAAGTATCTTCAGCAAGAATCAGGGTTGAAATTTTAAAAAATATTCTTGTCAGAATGAGGCTCTGGGGCTCGGCTCAGACAGTGTCCTACTGAACATGCTACGTTTGGATAGTTTCAGAAGCCGTCCAGTTTCTGGGACTGAGATGTACACCAGTGGAAAAAAAGTCCGAAGCTCTTTACGTTCTAAGCGATGTTTTATCACTCTAGAACAGTGGTCTCAAACTCAAACCCTTTGCAGGGCCACATTTTGGATCTGGAGGGCCTCAGAAAAAATAGTTCATGTCTTATTAAAGAAATGACAATTTTGCATGAGGTAAAACTCTTTATAGTTTATAAATCTTTTCTTTTGGCTAAATCTTAATAATAATATTGTAATTTATAGCTAAAGAGACATTTGATCAAGAAACTGTTTTATTTTACTTTTGTGATTATGATAAACATACTGAGGGCCTCAAAATATTACCTGGCGGGCTGTGAGTTTGAGACCACTGCTCTAGAACGTAACATATTTCACAGTAAAGAGTGAAAGGTTATGAAAGCAAATGCCCATAAAACATGAAAATGCACCCTAGGGGGGGAATTGAGTCATTTGTCTCACATATGCTGAAATTATGGAATGAAGTCTAGCGATTAAAACTATCCATTGACTTTCTCTCTGAAAGACTTACAACTATTCCATTTAACCCATAGGGAGGGAGTTTTGTCTTTTTTTTTTTTTTTTTTAATGTACAGTATAATCTCTTTATAACGGACTTCAAGGGACCTGGAAAAATGGTCCATTATATCCAGAGTCCGTTATATCCAGAGTTGTATTTTTTTAAAACTTTATTTAGGTCAACTTGAAACAACGTACAATCGATGAACAACAGTCACTGCACAAGCATATCAGCAACATCAAGAACAAAACGCGGCAAAACATTGGCACGGCACGAAATGATTGCAAAAACCAGAATCCTAAAAGATTGTTCTAAAGCGTTATGTCATACTGTACTGGAAAGAAAAATAATCTGTCATTTTCTCCTGGGCTGCATTTTGATACTATATCACTGGCACACCACGTGCCTTGTAGGAGGAGCATGCATGTCCGTTATAGCTGAAGAAAACTACAGCTAAAAGCGGCTCTGGGGACCAAATTGGTTGTCTGTTAAATCCGAGAGTCCGTTATATACGAGTCTGCGATATGTGATGATTTTCTGTATGTTTATAACAGCGCACAGCTGGGACCAGCGGACCTCGTCCGCTATAGGCAAGGTTCCGTTATAAGTGAGTCCATTATAACAAGATTATACTATAATGAGACCCTATGCTAAAATAAACCAACTTGTAATTAAAACTCCCACTTAGTAGCCCATATTGGTAACTTATTCCCTAAGAACTAGAGTAGAAGTTCTCAACCCAGTCAAGTTTTCAGGATACTCCTTCCGCGCCCCCTCCCCCCTAACATACTTGCATCCTCCCTTCCCACCCACCCCCCGTACCTTTTTAAATCTTTGCGAGCGTGAGCAGCTTCTCCGGCCTGCTGCTCGCACCAGCTTTCCCTCTGATGTCACTTCCTGGACCCACAAACCCGGAAGTGATTTAAGAGGGAGCCAGGCCAGCATGAGCAGCAAGCTAGTAGTTGCTCGAATTGGCAAAGATTAAACAAAGGTATGGGGGGCTCGAGGGTGGCATGGGGGGCAGAGAGATACCAGAGCCCCCGCTATGATGGCACCCGGGGCAGTCCGCCCCTGCCCCCCCCCCCCTTACAACACCATTGCTCACAGTGAATATGCATAAGACAGATTTACAGAGGAAAAGACTGTACAAAGACAGCGATGTTACAGAAAGATATTGTCAATTACAATAGTAAAATATTTCAATTACATTATTACAATTACAATCTCTTCTACCTTCCAAAGTATTTAGATCAATGCTGTCTTGTTAAAATGTTTATTTTATTTTTATTTTTCCTCTAACTCTACTTTTCACTTCTCTATTACCCTCCAGGTACTTTAGTTAGATTGTGAGCCTTCGGGACAGTAAGGGAATTTTCCAAGTACCTTTCTTATTTCTAATCTTAATGTATATTTTCTGTAAACCGTTTAGAACCTAACGGATGTAGCGGTATATAAGAAATAAATTACATTACATTACATTACATATTGGGCCGAGAATGGTTAGATATAACCGGAAATATGTCAGAAGTACAATAAGGCAGGAAGGAGTCAGAGAAATTTATCAAAGAGATAGGTTTTAATTGATTTCCTGAAGGATTGGTAGGAGGGTGCATTCGAAATAAGGGTGGTTAGGCATTTATTCCATTTGCCAGCTTGAAATGACAGTGTTCTATCAAGGAATAATAATAATAATAATTTATTTCTTATATACCGCCAAAGCCAATAGTAGTTCGAGGCGGTTTACAACAAAGAAGGGCTGGACAATCAGCGAATGGTACAATCAGAGAGTATGGTACAATCAGAGCAAAAATAAGAACAATCAGCAAATGGTACAATCAGAGAAAAAGGTAAATCAGAGCAAAAGATAGGTACAACAAAGAGGGCCTAGACAGTCTGTGTACGGTTAGAACCAAGAAGAAAGTAATGTGAAGGGTACAGTTTGAGGATAAAGGGTAGATACAGCCCTTCAGGGAGGAGAAGGCAAACAGATGGGCATTACGTGTGTGGGTGGTGCCTGGAAATACAAAATGGTGTGATAGGTAAATCGGGGATGAACCTGCTAAGGTTTTGAAGCATCGGCAGGCGAACTTGAAGATGACCCTTGCCTCCATTGGCAAGTTTCGTAGTCCTAAGTGCGTGGCACTGGCTACATAAATCTCGGTGATAATTTATAGACCTTTCTTAAGCAGTGCAGCTTTTTGAACTCTTGTTAGTATGAAAGTGAAACGAGTCAGTCTGATGATTTGTTTACACCTCACCCCCCCCCCCCCCCTCGATGAAAGGATTGGAACAGGGCTCATAAGAAACATAAGAAACGCCTTCACCGGATCAGACCTTAGGTCCATCTAGTCTGGCGACCCGCACACGCGGAGGCCAAGCTAGGTGCTCCCTGATGGAGACCTTGATTACCCGTATCCCTCAATGTGATTTGCAAGAAGGTGTGCATCCAACTTGCGCTTGAATCCCAAAATGGTAGCCTCCGTCACAACCTCCTCCGGGAGAGCATGCCAAGCGTCCACCACTCGCTGTGCGAAACAGAACTTCCTGACATTCGTCCTTGACCTGCCGCCCCTCAGTTTGAGCCCATGACCTCTTGTTCGTGTCACATTTGACTTGGTTTTTTCTTTTACATAGAGCTTTCTGGACCCCTGTTCGATTACAAAAAATAGATAGCTCTAGGTCAAATAGATGCTGGCATTGTCATGTTGAAATTGGGACATTAGATCATCTTTTATTCTATTGTCCATTCATCTTAACATTCTGGAAATCAATCTGGCCCCAAATAAATAGGATGTTAGAAAATCCGGTAGCCTTGACATAAGATACCATATTATTTGGAACAACTATGAGAGCAAGAAGTCAAATATCATCAAGTAATAACAAACTTCTTTTTATTTTAACTGGAATAGCAATACAACAAATCACATTCAATTGGAAAAAACATGACAGATTAAATTATACATTCTGGTGGAATTCTGTATGTCATATATACAAAATGGAGCTCACTATAGCAACACAAAAAGGACATATAGATAAATTTCAAAAAATATGGAGACCATTAACTGAATATTGTAAAGAATGATTAATTTTCCCATGTATAGAATTTGATTAGAAGAAAAAGGGATCATATCTCTAAATATTATATAATATATTAATACTTGATTTATAATATGAAATATGGAAAGAATAGCATTTAAAAATTTTATTCATGTATTACTGAATAGAAGGGAGGGGGGAGGGGATGGGATATTATTATATTAACTAAGAATTATATAAATTTAGTTTTCTGAAATATTAGTATGAATTTATATTGTTGATGTAACATATGAAAATGAATAAAGATTTCTCATTCAGTATTGATAGGGAGGGAGGGAGGGGAAATTATTATATTCAATAATAATTATATTAATTTAAATTTCTTACATAATATTATAACTTTATAAAATATTGATTTTCTAAAGAAATTTTAAATTTGATATTAATCTGTAAGTTAATCAAGTGTGATTATTCAAGTTTATAATGAATTTATTTAAAACACTTATTGTAACATAAGAAAATGAATAAAGATTTATAAAACAAAAAAGACAATGTGAGTAAAGGTGCTTCTTGCTCTATTTTGTCGAATCCTTTTAGTATTTTAAAAGTCTCTATCGTATCCCCTCGTAGTCTCCTCTTTTCGAGGGTGAACAGTCCCAGTTTTCCGAGGCGTTCTTTGTAGCTCAAATTATCCATTCCTTTTACTAGTTTCGTGGCTCGCCTCTGTACCCTTTCTAGCAGGGTTATATCTTTCTTTAGGTATGGAGACCAGTGTTGGATACAGTATTCCAAGTGTGGTCTGACCATTGCTCTGTAAAGCGGCATTATGACGCCCGCTGATCTACTCGTGATCCCCTTCTTTATCATGCCCAACATCCTGTTTGCCTTCTTTGCCGCCACCGCACATTGAGTCGACGGCTTAAGGGTCCTGTCTATCAGTACCCCCAGATCCCTTTCTTGTTTGCTTTTGCCCAATATTACGCCAAACATTTTATATTCATGTTCCTTGTTTTTCCTACCCAGGTGCATCACTTTGCATTTTTCTGTGTTGAACTTCATCTGCCACTTTTCTGCCCATTCCTCCAGCAGGTTCAAATCCGTCTGGAGATCCTCGCTGTCCTTTTGTGACCCAACTGCCCGACATAGTTTTGTGTCATCTGCAAACTTGATTATATTACTTGTAGTTCCCTCTTCCAGGTCATTTATGAAGATATTGAATAAGATGGGCCCAAGAACCGAGCCCTCAGATAAGGTGCTGCAAGATAAGTTTATTGTTTCTCATCTTAATGAAAATTTATTTATAAAAAAAGCTGACAGAAAAGTACAGTAATAATAATAATAATTTATTTTCTTATATATCACCCTACCAGTAGTTCTGGGCGGTTCACAACAGGAAAAAAGCTGAGACATTTTAGCACATAATACAATTTCAAAACACACAAGCTGCATACATCAATTTAATATTACATCATAAAATATTACAAAAAATTAAAAGATTAAAACAAGCATTAAAAAGAATAAGAACCGAAACACTTCATTATAATATCAAAAACAGCATTCTTGTTTGTCAAATAAAAGGGGTTTTTAATGTTTTCCTAAAAGTAAGGTAAGACTAGGATTGAACAATCATCGGACTTAACCTGCCTGGTACGCCAAAGTCCTGTCCAAAAAAGTCTTATAACGACAGGCCTTTGGGGTAGGGAAGATAAACTTACCTGAATTTCTAGTACCTTTTGTTAAATAAGAGAATTTCAAATAGGAAGTCAGATATGAGGGCAATAATCCGAAAAGCGCCTTAAAACAGAAGCACTCAAACTTGAAAAATACCCTGGCCCCAAAAGGCAGCCAATGCAGTTTGGTATAAAAAGGACTAACATGGTCGTATTAATAAGAAAGTAGAAAGTTAAATGAATAAGAATATTATGAGATCAAACAATTGGGAGGGAAGGGGTAAAACGCGGACCTTACGGACCTCGCGGATCTAAACCCGCACGGCCTTAAAAATTCTTCCGTCATTCGTTGACAACTGCGGTTTCAAATTTCATGATTGCAGGGCCGCCTTTTCCACCACTATAGCTGCTACTGAGATGCCGGCAAGGAAATTTAATATTTCTTCCCTCATCCTGGACTTGAACCCGTATCATTAGTCTCATAAACAGCTGCACTAACCTCTACACTATGTTCCTAGCTCGTAAAATTGTACGTTTTATAACTTATACTTTCTGTAGAGGTTATCAGTCTCTCACTCCTGCCACCTGTCAGGATCCATTTGCTAATTTGTCTAAGCCAGGGGTGTCCAATGTCGGTTCTCGAGGGCCGCAATCCAGTCGGGTTTTCAGGATTTCCCCAATGAATATGCATGAGATCTATTTGTATGCACTGCTTTCATTGTATGCTAATAGATCTCATACATATTCATTGGGGAAATCCTGAAAACCCGACTGGATTGCGGCCCTCGAGGACCGACATTGGACACCCCTGGTCTAAGCAAAACCAAAACCAGAAGCCCACTCATTTCTTATTCTTTTACCTATTCTCAATAAAATTGCAGAAAGGGTTTAGATCCGCGAGGTCCGTAAGGTCCGCGTTTTACCCCTTCCCCAAATGGGATTAATGAGGCTTGCAGCCAGTCTGAGCTATGCCACCGGATTGGCAATCTGAAGATCCCTAGATCTCTGTGCATATTTGATTGGTGCTGCTTTTGGCTGTGCAGGTCACGGTATCAATTTATAGACCTGCCACCTCTGGGAATAGGGAAATATTTGCTGTACCAGAATGTATCTCAACTTGAGCTACTTCTGAAAAAGTATGAGCTAATTGTACGTAAAGAGAGAGAGCCTGCTTTTGGAGCATTAATCAAAACTATGGGAAGACCAGACACTGCAGAAAAGCACAAATGAGGAGGGCAACTCAATTTAAAAAAAAAAAAAAAAAAGATCTTGATCTACCATTATTCAACACCTTCTCAAATCAAATCTTTTTGTGTGTCGCAGGCAATAATAACGGCAACAGCGGAACACAAAAGAAGCGTCGGCAGATGGAATAGAGAGGTGTTTGTGCGGTGGGTTACAAAGGAAGCGCCGACCTTTTCTTCCAGAATGTTCTCCCCGTCCACAGCTGCCATCCACCTTGACTTAGCAGCGCTCCAAACTAGCAATTAAGCCTCCAGAAAGGAAAAGAGGCGTGTGCCGAACCGGAGCCCACCTTTAGGAGCAGGGTAACTGATCCCCCCTCTTCAATTGGCTCCTTGCGCGCACTGCAGCGGGCCTCAAAGGCTGTGGCATTAGACCTCCTGTTTTCAAAAGAAACATGATAATGACATTTTGCAATGCTGTACGGCTGCTTGCCTAATGCCTCTGTCCCATGTCACCTGCACGGGGTACAGTTTAACAGAAGCATTCCTCTGCTATTTTTTTTCTAGTTGGAGAGTTTATTCCTCTTTTGACTGCAGCTTTCCTTGACTGAGGGGCTACATACTGAGGATTACCAGAAACTCTTGCCTCAAAGGTCCCCTTTTTCTCAGAAGTGGCAACACCAGAGGAAACCCTTCAGTAACATTCATAGAGTCTGTCTATACATAGGCTATACTTCTATAGGAAATAGAAATCAGATTTAGAAATATTTTATTAATAATAATAATAATAACTTTATTCTTATATCCCGCCTGTAATCTTGCGACTTCTAGGCGGTTTACAATAAACTAAACTGTAAATACAATCAAGAGAAGTTTTACGTACAGCGAATTAGAGAGTATAGCGGTTTACAATAAAGAAACTGTAAATACAATCAAGAGAAGTTTTACATACAGCGAATTAGAGAGTATAGCGGTTTACAATAAAGAAACTGTAAATACAATCAAGAGAAGTTTTTCATACAGCGAATTAGAGAGTATAGCAGTGTATCTCTCGTACAACTACTTAAAGAGTATAGCATTGTACATCTGATGACATTAGTAATGTTAACGTCAGTTTGTGTGTTGCAAGGCCAGGAAGCGCCAAGTTGTTTAGACAGAAGTAGAAATATTCCGTAAGTTCGTATAGTGTTCATGTTTAGTGATTAGGAGGGTTTGGGGTTAACAGTTGCAAGTTCAGGTGTGTGGTGATGTTACGAGGGGGGTTGATGTTCCGGTTCGTTACCTAGGTATTTCAAGAATAGGTAAGTTTTTAGGTGTTTTCTGAATTCTTCATAGTTGTTTGTGTGCACAATTAGTTTTTCTAGGTCTTTACCCCATATGGCAGCTTGATATGATAGCAGTTGTTGATGGTGTCTCTTATATTTGCACCCTCTATTTTAATAGGTGATAGTCTATAGACTAGAGTTACCAGACATATGGGGAGACCCAGACATATTCTCTTTTTAGAAGTCTGTCTGGGTGCCTAGATGGACTTTCCGAAACCCGGCAATTTGTCTGGGTTTTCGAAAGCCCCGAGCTCTGGCTGCGTCAGGAGAGCCTTCAACAAGCATGTGCGAATGACATGTATCCACGCATGCTAGAGGCCCTCCAGATGCAGTCAGAGGTCGGAGAAAAAAGAGATGTGGCTTTTAGGGGCGAGGCTGGAAGCGGAACAGGGCGAGGTTGGGGGCAGAATAGAGCGGGACTGGGGTGGAACAGGGCAGGGCCATGCATCCGAGTTTCTCCATCCTCAAATATGGTAATCCTACTATATGCATAGCTGCGATAAAAGCTTTATCGAAAAACAAGTCACCTGGTATCAACGGTATTCCAACTGAATTAATAAAAGGCTCAGAAGGTGCTATCATGGCCCTCACTCAACCGTGTCAACAGATTTGGAAGGAAAATACATGGCCAACCAATTGGAGAAGATCACTGTTCATACCTATACCGACGAGAGGTGACACCAAGGACTCTAACAACTACAGAACAATTGCCTTAATTCCACACACCAGCAAAATATTGCTGAAAATAATACAACGAAGGTTCCAATCATATGTTGAGTATGAACTAACCAAAGTTCAGGCTGATTTTAGAAAAGGTCGAGGAACAAAAGACATTATTGCCAATGTTAGATGGATATTGGAGAAGAGCAAAGAATACCAAAAGCCCCTATACTTTTGCTTCATTGATTACAGCAAAGCCTTTGACTTTTGTGGATCACAATAAACTATGGAGAACTCTAGCGCAAACGGGAATACCCAAACACATAACTCAGCTGTTAGAGAGCCTCTATGAAAATCAAGAAGTTGCAGCGAGAACTGAATACGGCAACACTGATTGGTTTTTAATAAAACATGGCATCAGGCAAGGATGCATCTTGCCACCTTACCTGTTCAACCTGTGCGGTGAAACCATCTTCAGAAAAGCAAATTTGGAAGAAGAGAGTTTTGGTTTCAAAGCTGGTGGCCGAAATATAAAAAAAACCTGCGCTATGCAGATGATTCAACATTCATCACTAGCAGCAAAGAAGAGATGACTGAGGGGAGATACATTAAAGTCCACAAAATCCATCCACCCCTTCCCAGACCTGTTACAGACCTCCCCAGTGCCTGCTGTAAGACCTAGTGGTCCAGTGGTGGGCCAGAACAGGAGGGATCCCTCCTGTCTCCTGTCTCAGCCAATAAGTCCTTTTACCTCCCTCCTGCCTCCCCAGAGTACCTTGGTGGTCCAGCAGTGGGATCACTCCCACCTCCTATCCCGGCCCACTCCTTTTTACCTACCTCCCGCCTCCCCGGCATACCTTTTGAATCCCTGGTGGTCCAGCAGTGAACTGTGGCAGGAGCGATCTTCCTTCGCTCCTTCTCTGAGGAGAGCCACTATCTGAATGGCTGCCGTGAGTTCTCGTGGCAACCTTGTGGGTTCCCCCAATCTCAAGAACCACAAGAACTCTTTAGGGATTCAAAAGGTATGCCGGGGAGGCAGGAGGGAGGTAAAAAGTTCTCAGAGTTGGTCGGGACAGGAGGCGGAAGTGATTCCTCCTGACCCAGCCCACCTGTTGGACCACCAGGCATTTGACAGGCACGCTGGGGAGGTGGGAGGGAGATAAAAGTGCTTACAGGCTGGGACAGGAGACGGGAGGGATCCCTCCTGTTCTGGCCTACTACTGGACCACTAGGTCTTACAGCAGGCCCTGGGGAGTCTGTAACACGTCTGGGAGGGGGGTGGGTGGGCGCTGACCTGAATATAAACCGAGACCCCCATTTTTTAGGCCCCCAAATCTTGCTTTATATTTGAGTATATAAAGTATTTGCCCCAAAACTCCGTCAATCGCCCTCTCCATTCTGCATATATCAACGGAAGCAATTCTGTATTAACCATTAAAAAAAGTGAGCACTAAGCTTGTATTCTAACGCGGCAAATTCATGCACCAAATCCATTATAGAATACTAGCGTAAGGCGGCAGGTATGTGCCCAGATTTAGATGCATATACTGAAGCAAAGTCAATGGCAGCAGCAAATCTGCAAGCCTAAATGCAGCGCCTGGTGAACGCGACGGCTAATATTCTAAGGCAGTGCACTCTCGAATAGTCAGACAACCCTAATCCACTCATGCCCCTCCCACGTGAATGCCTTCTATGCAGTTTCACACACACATTATGTAGAATAGGGTCAGAACATACACACACGACTACAAATTGATTAGCGCTAGTTAAGACAATCAGTACTAGTTAGGACAATCAACCCTGAAATGTCCTGTCTAAATTAGATTGTAAGCTCTTCTGAGCAAGGACTGTCTATTGTAAGTTAAAATGTCAGATACCTATACCCACTGTATCATTTCCTCTACCCTAATCTCGCCAACCCCGAAATGTCCTGTCTAAATTAGATTGTAAGCTCTTCTGAGCAGGGACTGTCTATTGTATGTTAAAATGTCAGATACCTATACCCACTGTATCATTTCCTCTACCCTAATCTCGCCAACTCTGAAATGTCCTGTCTAAATTAGATTGTAAGCTCTTCTGAGCAGGGACTGTCTATTGTATGTTAAAATGTACGCCTTTCAGCGCCATAGAAATAATAAATAGTAGTAGAGTAACTCCAGAACGATCATCCAACAATCTCATAAAGGTTCTTCTATATATAATATGCAGTGTAGCTACAATGTAGCATTTTCTGTAACAAGGTGGTAAACCAATAGTTTAATAAAGTATTTGAATGTTAAACTGATAGTCTTGAGTATAATAGCTTCCTTGTAGAGTTAGGAGTTATAGAATTAGGAGATATATCTACAGCCTGGGTGAGGCAAGAAAAAGTAAACCCCTAGAGGGGTTTTATTTTTTGCTGTTTTCTCAGCAAATGATTGGAATTTCAATGTGAAGTTTTACAGTTTTATCTTTAAACACAATGAAGTTACAGACTTTATAGCGTAACTACCCAGCAATTATCGTGTGTTCAAACTAGTATTATTTGACAGCGACATAGACTTTTGTAAACAATGATTTGAATATAAATAATTTGATAATTTACAGATACAGCACTCCCCCGAAATTCATGGGGGTTCCGTTCCAGGAACCCTCATGAATTTTTTTTTTTTATATATATATATATATATTCTTTATTCATTTTTAAAACTTACAATAAGCGCAACAGCATATAAAATCAATTTATATTTAAATACTAGCTGATGCCCCGGCGTTGCACGGGTATTTAATTATAGCAATAACACTGTAAATGGATTCAAATAAAGATACTTTATAGTGGTGAATGAAATTATTTTTTAACAGCTTTATAAAAAGTACAATATTCAAATTATAATGTGAAATATTTGACAAAATGAATGCAATACAACTAACACAAAACATGATTATAAACAACATTTTTAGTTTCACCTCCAGGAGCAAGAACATATAAATTCTTGGGTGAACCCACCCTTGAGCAAGCAACATAGAGTTGTCCATGGGAAAAACAGGGGGATCTTAAATCCACTCCACAGTATGTAATAGTCTGTCCCTGTGATTTGTTGATTGTGATAGAGAATGCAAGTCTCACTGGAATTTGCAATCTCTTAAACTGAAAAGGAAGATATGTTGGAATAAGTGGCATCCAAAAGTTTCAGTATTGATTTAAACAACTCAATATGTGGAAACTCAGGTTGAAAAGAAACTCCATGCAGTTTTTTCACGGTTCAGAATGGAACCTGTGTTCCTAGTTCAGCATATGTGAGTACTCATGTAATGTAATAACATTATGAACTGGGGTGCATGAAGGAAACAGTTACAAACACAGTTAGAACATACAAACTCTATATGTATGGTGTCCGTGGTAGAATAGAAACGATGTCCCTAGTGGTTATAGTGTCATAGAAAGTGTTTTATAGTTGGAATTACTGTGAGAATGGCAGCTTTTTACATCCTTTCCATTGACATGAATGGGTGAAATCTCATTTTCTGTTTGTAGCTCCACCCACGTGTGCAGGTGGGCCGCGAGACCCCAGAACATATCATCCCAGGTAGTGAGGGATCAGCATACCAAGTTTCGTTCTAATAGGTCAAGCCGTTTTTGAATAACTGTGAGAATGGCAGCTTTTTACATTTTTTCCATTGACATGAATGGGTGAAATCTGATGTTCTGTTTGTAGCTCCGCCCACGTGTGCAGGTGGGCCACGAGACCCCCAGAACATATCACCCCAGGTAGTGGGAATTACTGTGAGAATGGCAGCTTTTTACAATTTTTCCATTGACATGAATGGGTGAAATCTGATTTTCTGTTTGTAGCTCCGCCCACGTGTGCAGGTGGGCCGCGAGACCCCCAGAACATATCACCCCAGGTAGTGAGGGATCGGCATACCAAGTTTCGTTCAAAGCGGTCAAGCCGGTTTTGAATTACTGTGAGAATGGCAGCTTTTTACATTTTTTCCGTTGACATGAATGGGTGAAATCTGATTTTCTGTTTGTAGCTTCGCCCATGTGTGCAGGTGGGCCGCGAGACCCCCAGAACATATCACCCCAGGTAGTGGGAATTACTGTGAGAATGGCAGCTTTTTACAATTTTTCCATTGACATGAATGGGTGAAATCTGATTTTCTGTTTGTAGCTCCGCCCATGTGTGCAGGTGGGCCGCGAGACCCCCAGAACATATCACCCCAGGTAGTGAGGGATCTGCATACCAAGTTTCATTCAAATCGGTCAAGCCGTTTTTGCGTGATCACGGCACATACACACATACATACCTCCGATTTTATATATATAGAAGATATCACTTAGTATCCTATTAAAATTTAATTCAGATCCAATAACCCTTCCTCCCCCATATACAATGACTTTCATCAAACATAAGAAGACATATAATAACCCTCCCCTCTCCACATTATTTGCACTTATAAGAAAACTGAAATACCCCCCCCCCCACACACACACACACACACCCTTCTCCCCCCACCTTGGATGTGCATATTTAAGGGGGGAAAATGATATTCATTCATTATAATATTTTGTTAATGGTTTTAAAAATATTAGGAGTTATGATCGATGATAAGCTTTCTTATCATGAGCACATAAATAATATAGTTAAATCTTGTTTCTACAAACTTCGTTTGATTCGATCACTTACAAAATTTTTAGAACCAGACTCAATCAACATTCTCATTCATTCACTCATTATGACTAAATTAGATTATTGAAATTCTCTTCTCATTAATATAACTCAAAAAGAAAAAAGAAGGCTGCAACTCATACAAAACACCGCCGTGAAATTAATTTACAAAGCTAAAAAATATGACCACGTCACTCCACTGTTGGTTAAATCTCATTGGCTTCCTATTAGCCATCGCTTCACTTTTAAATTGTTGTTTTTGGTGTTCAAAGCTTTATATTACAATGAACCCCAATTTATTAACAGATGGCTTATTCCATATAGTACAACACGCTCACTTCATTCATCCTCAACTAATCTACTTACAGTTCCATCTATCAAAATGATAGGAACCAGAAGACAGGATATGTTCTCAGTTAATGCCCCTCAATCATGGAATCTGTTACCCCAACACATCAGAGAACTAAAAGACCTAACACAGTTTAAAAAAATGCTAAAAACTTTTATTTTCAAAGATGCGTATGGTTAAATAGTTGATAATCTTATGTACATTTTCGGTTTGGTTTTTTTTTTGTTTTTTTTTTTTTAATCAGCCATTTTTTACCCACCTTTTGTTTTTCCCTTTTATGTTTCTTCTTCTCTTCTATCAATATTGTAACTATTTCCCTATTTTAGCCTCACATGTCTTGTATGTTTTACCCTCACATTATTGTGAAATTAGGTTTTAGATTAGTTTGTAAAGTATGTCATATGTTTACACAACAAATGTGTTTTTATGTCATTTTTAACACGGTACTTGTTTCATTTATTAATACATGTCATTTTTATTGTTCATCGCCTAGCAAATTATATAGGCGATTCATCAAGACTTAATAAACTTGAAACTTGAACCCCCGCAAATTTTGAAAAACCGCAAATATGATTTTTCGTCTGTCAAAAGACAGGGGGGAGGCAGGAGAGGGCAGCTGGAGCGCCGGCAGGTGAAGAAAATCATTTGCGGTCTGCTCCGACCGCCTCTTCCTATAGTAAAGTCGGGCTACACCAATCAGGAGCTGCTTTGACACGCAGCTCCTGTTTGGTGTAGCCCAACTTTACCACAGGAAGAGGCGGTCGGAGCAGACCGCGACTGAGTGAGTCCGCGAATTTGCGGGGGAACACTGTAGTTCCTTTACAAAATTTGGGATGGGAACGGCAATCATGGGCAAGGTGTCAGCGAGCAAAACAAGAATTCAAACACTGCGTGAACAAAGTTTTGGAGCAAAGGCTGTGTTTCTTCTCAAGACCTGGAAGCTGATCACTGTGAAGACAATTTGTTGGCACGTCGTCGTGACTACAAAATTCTGACACATAATTGCATCGTTTGAATGACGTTATTTTACCGTGTTTTAGCTTGAAAATTCTTAACGCACCAAAATTGCTAGGTATCAACACTAACACCCCCCCCCCCTTTTCAAAACCGTAGCGCAGTTCCTAGTGCTGGCCATGGCGGCAACAGCTCCGATGCTCCTAGGAATTCTTGGAGCATCGGAGCTGCTACTGCCATGGCCGGCGCTAAAACCCGCACTACAGTTTTGTAAAAGGGAGAGGGTAAAAGTCAGCAACACCAACATAGCTTAAATTAATTAAGACCCTCTTTTACAAGGCTACGGTAGAGGGTCCTACCACGGCCCCCAGGGCACTACGTGCTCTGACGCTACCTGAATTAGATACGATCCTGACCGAGGAGAATCTACAGGATCCCCAGCAGCATGGATTCACAAAGGGAAGGTCCTGTCAATCCAATCTGATCAGCTTCTTTGACTGGGTTACAAGGAAACTGGATATGGGGAAGTCTCTAGATGTCGTGTACTTGGACTTCAGCAAAGCTTTTGATAGCGTCCCGCACCGCAGATTGTTGAGCAAGATGACTTCGATGGGATTGGGAGTGATATTGACGACATGGGTCAATGACTGGTTAAGCGGTAGAATCCAGAGGGTGGTGGTTAACGGTACCCCCTCCAATACATCGGAGGTGACCAGTGGAGTGCCACAGGGATCGGTCTTGGGTCCGATCCTTTTCAAAATATACATAAGAGACCTGACTCAAGGGCTTCAAGGTAAAATAACACACTATTCGCCGACGACGCCAAACTATGCAACATAGTAGATAACAGCACCTTACCCGACAGTATGGAGCAGGACCTGCTCTTATTGGAACATTGGTCCTCGACTTGGCAGCTGGGCTTTAATGCCAAAAAATGTAAGGTCATGCACCTTGGCAGCAAAAACCCATGCAGAACTTACACTCTGAATGGTGAGACCTTAGCTAGGACTAGGGCAGAACGTGATTTGGGAGTAATCATTAGTGCAGACATGAAAACTGCCAAGCAGGTGGAGAAAGCTGCATCCAAGGCTAGACAAATGGTGGGATGCATCCGTAGAGGTTTCGTCAGCCGGAGGCCCGAAGTCATAATGCCCCTGTACAGATCCATGGTGAGACCTCATCTTGAATATTGTGTTCAATTCTGGAGACCACATTATCAAAAAGATGTGCGGAGAATCGAGTCGGTTCAGCGAATTACCACCAGGATGGTCTCGGGACTCAAGAACCTCCCATATGAGGAAAGACTGAATAAACTGCAACTATACTCGCTCGAGGAACGTAGAGAGAGGGGGGACATGATTGAGACTTTTAAATATATCACGGGCCGCATCGAGGTGGAAGACGATATCTTCTTTCTTAAAGGACCTTCAACCACAAGAGGTCATCCGCTGAAAATCAAAGGTGGGCAATTTCATGGCGACACCAGGAAGTATTTCTTCACCGAAAGGGTAGTCGATCATTGGAATGAACTTCCATTGCAGGTGATTAACGCCAGCAGCGTGCTCGATTTCAAAAAGAAATGGGATATGTATGTGGGATCTCTAGCTGGGTGAAGTCTGGGGGTGGGTCATTAGCGTGGGCAGACTTGATGGGCTACGGCCCTTTTCTGCCGTCATATTCTATGTCTATGTTTCTATGACGCTCATAGGAATTCTTTGAGCATCAGAGCATTTAGGGGGGAAGTCTATAATCAGCACCGGTATCGGCTGCGATAACAATCATGGCCCAGTGCTGATTATAGAATTTGGTTTTGATTTTACATAGTCACCTTAAATGTAGGCCAGCATTTTGGTAGCTTATATTTAAGGCACTTGTGTCACTCTTACAGAAGTGCCTAGGGGCGCCTAAGGATGCCTAAGGCCACTTCTGGAACAAGCCATGCCCACACCGGCTTTAGATATCCTTACGTACCCCTAAGCGCATCTGTATGCATGATATGTAAATGAAGGCGCCGTTTTTTAGAAAATGTGCTTCTGGATTGGTTAGCCATTGGTAGGGCACCTACTAACCTTACGCATGTCTTTGAGATTTTGTCCCTTTACTTCTGGCCATGGTAGAAACTAGAGAATGACACGGTGACAAAATTCATCACCGTCCCCGTCCCCGAGGACAACCGCGGGAAACCATCTTCATGTCATTCTTTAAGGAGAGAGGGAAGAATCAGAGTATGAATGGCCACAACCACTGACCCACAAGCTTTGCTTTGAAGAATGCTGGTGTAGAAGGACTGAGGTTGAAACAGACACTACAGAATGACAGTCTCTGGTATCCAGAGCAGATATTGTGATGTCATAATGCCTCATTCCACCAGTGCCTAAGAGCCAATCACATCAGTGATGTCACAATGGCTTCATTATCCTTGGCTCACATAAGAATCAGAGTATGAATGGCCACAACCACTGACCCGCAAGCTTTGCTTTGAAGAATGCTGGTGTAGAAGGACTGAGGTTGAAACAGACACTAGAAAATGACATGGGATTATTTCCCACGGTTATCCGCGGGGACAGAAACGGTGATGAATTTTGTCACCGTGTCATTCTCTAGTAGAAACCTCTACTGCTAGACACCAAGATATGAACTGGTCATGCCTAGGGCATTGCAGGCAAATTGACTCCCTAGTCTCCACACTAAATAAGACACAGACCTGAAATTTAAATCTTTGAAATGAGGGGCACCCTCAGCGTGAGTTTGAAAGCTTTAAAGAAGCAGCTCAACAGAGCAGCACTAATGCTTAGAAAAGCAAAAGCCAGCACACAACCGAGCAGAAATTACTGCTCCCGCCGGCCGCACACCATCATCTCGGTGCTCCAGTGTGCTTTAATGTGCAATAAATAAATATATATAGGTGGAAGACAAAAAGTCCGCTCTCCTGCAATGCCCCGAATGTCAAACCCATTGACCCAAAACCCAGCAGGGTTTCAGGGCCATAGCCCATTCCTCAGAAACCGAAACCTCTACTGCAGCCTAGTAAAAATGGTGGGGGGAGTAAATGTTGAATAGAAATAAATAAGTATGATTCAAAAAACCTGTAGGGGTTACTTTTTTTTTTTTTTGCTTCACCCTGTATAATATGGACCTGCCTCTGTCTGCGTTGCGCGCAGACTATGCATCCAGGAATGCCTGTGTTCAGATCACACAGTTTTTCTGTGCACTTATTATTATTATTATGTTTTTGTCTCCATCATCAATGGATCTTTTTTTTTTTTTAAATTCTTTATTTATACATTTGTTACAATTTAAATAACAAACATAAAGGAATATCCATTTCATCATCAGCATTTACTTACTATTTACACTTGTATTTTGTTGTGCAATTTTATTTTTTTAAAAAACAACTCAAAAACAAACCAACGGAGAAAATAGTTCTTCATACAACGTGTAATTAAGCTCTGGAATTCGTTGCCAAAGAATGTGGTAGACGGCAGTGCAATTAAAGTATGCAGGGCCGGATTAAGACCCTTAGCACTAACTAATTTTGGTGTCCCCTTACATTTGTAATTCAAAATATTAAAACAATAATAAACCTTTCTAGAAAAAGAAAGCCACACCGGCAAGAAAATGGCAAACCAACCCCCTCTTCTATTAAACTGCGCTAACAGTTTTGAGCGCAGAGAGCTGCGCTGAATGGCCCGCGCTGCTCCCGACGCTCATAGAAACTCTATGAGCGTCGGGAGCAGCGCAGGCCATTCAGCGCGGCTCCCCGCGCTAGAAACTGCTATCGCAGTTTCGTAGGAGAGGGGGCAAGTGTTGCAGTACTTACGTGAAGCTTGTAGACGAAAATTTTCAAAATGTAGGGGTCAGTCTTATGACAATGCTGCTGACATGTCGGGGCGTTAAAAGGGGATGTAGCAAAAATTTTTTTAGAAACAAACAAGTTTGCTATATATGTGCAATGTGCAGCTCATTCACTAAATCTGGTCGGCTGTCGAGAGGCTGTTAATTTCTTTTCTACAGTACAGTTACTCTATGGGCTCCTTTCACAAAGCTGCACTATCGGTTTTAGCGCACGCTAGACGCTAACCCCAGCATTAAGCTGAAACATAGAAACAAAGAAACATAGAAGATGACGGCAGATAAGGGCCATAGCCCATCAGGTCTGCCCACTCCACTGACCCACCCCCAAGTCTACTATCCTAGGGATCCCACTCCCGGTGAGAGGTTCCCTTGACTTAACCTCTAAGGGATCCCACATGGGCATCCCATTTGCTCTTAAATTCTTGCACGCTGTTTGCCTCGATCACCTGCACCGGGAGCTCGTTCCAAGGATCAACCATTCTCTCGGTGAAGAAATATTTCCTGGTGTCGCCATGAAATTTCCCGCCCCTGAGTTTGAGCGGATGCCCTCTTGTGGCTGAGGGTCCTTTGAGAAAGAGAATCTCTTCTTCCATCTCGATACGGCCGGTAATATACTTAAACGTCTCGATCATGTCTCCTCTCTCCCTACGTTCCTCGAGTGAGTACAGCCGCAAATTTTTCAGCCTTTCCTCGTACGATAGATCCTTGAGCCCCGAGACCATCCTGGTGGCCATCCGTTGCACCGACTCTACTCTCAGCACATCTTTTCGGTAGAGTGGCCTCCAGAATTGTACACTGTATTCCAAATGAGGCCTCACCATGGTTCTGTATAATGGCATTATGACTTCAGGCTTCCGGCTGACGAAACTCCTGCGGATGCAACCTAACAACTGTCTTGCCTTAGATGAAGCCTTCTCCACATGATCAGCAGTTTTCATGGTCTGCGCTGATGATCACTCCCAAGTCTCGTTCTGTTGAAGTTCTAGCTAAGGTCTCACCATTCAAGGTGTAAGTTCTGCACGGATTTCTGCTGCCGAGGTGCATGATCTTGCATTTCTTAGCGTTGAAGCCCAGCTGCCAGGTCAAGGACCAAAGCTCCAACAAATGTAGGTCCTGTGTCATACTATCGGGTGAATTGTCGTCTCTCACTATATTGCATAGTTTGGCATCGTCAGCGAATAACGTTATCTTACCTTGAAGCCCCTGAGTTAGGTCCCCTATGAATATGTTGAAAAGGAGCGGGCCCAAGACTGAGCCCTGCGGTACTCCACTGGTCACCTCCAATGTTTTATAGAGGGTACCGTTAATTACCACCCTCTGAAGTCTGCCACTCAGCCAGTTATTGACCCATGTAGTTAGTGTTTCTCCCAGCCCTATTAGTTCTAGCCGTGTAGCGCGGGTTTCTAAAAGGAGCCCTATATCTTTTTTTCAGCCTCAACCAGCCAGAATAGAGAATAGAACGAAACGCATTCCAAATATATAAAACGTACTTACGTTTTAATAGATTAAAGAGCCAGAACTGAGTGTGCTATTGGAATAGTCATTAAGGGGACTTTGAGGCTGTTTGAGGCTTTGAAAGCAAGAAGAGGTTACGAATGCACCTGCAATCAACACCCGTGACAGTTGGCAGCTAAACGAAGAACTTCTTAGGAGCTGGTGCTCGTCACTTGCGCTGTTTCAAACGCGTCCAGACTTGTTCAAAATTTATATAGCTTCCAATCTGCGAGCACGGTGTACTTTATTTTGCAGGATAAACATGATGACACAAGAGAGAATGCTTAAGTCTTTGCTCCAGTTATAGATTTGGGAATTTGGGGCATGGTAATATATTTAATTTGATATGGGGCCCATTAACATCTTATGTTACCTCTGTATAATTGATTATTGACGTGAGGCCGTTTTTTTTTGTTTATTTAGGTACATATCCAGGGTAGGGGGGATTATTTCTGTCTTAGTTTTGTTTAGGGTACTTACATTTCGGGGTGGGTGAATGGATGGGAAGATATCATTAATCAGAATAGGGTATGGTTTTTGCGGTAATCTATGTTTTTGTGTTTTATTGAATAATCATTGGGTGGTTGAGTGGGTGGGAGGGGGAAAATGGTTGATTAAGAACATATGTAAGTTGAATTTGCTTTTACTGTATTATTATTGTTACATTTGTTGTATAGTACTATTTAAGTTTTGAAAATCAATAAAGATTTTTTTATAAAAACAGAACATTCATTTTTCATTAAATTTTGAAATTGGCTAAAAATTTAGTTAATTTAATAATTAAAATGATAAATTCGGCTATGGAAAATTTCTGTGGTGCCCCCCCCACCCCCCCTTGATGCCCTAAGCACGTGCTTACTTTGCTTATAGGGTTAATCCAGCACTGAAAGTATGGGTCCAACGAGGACACCCATAGCCCCAGCAAGAAAGCGCAACTTCCATAGGCCTTGCTTCCAGAAAGAATCTGATTCTTAAAAACAGGTCCGATGATTAAGGGCTCCTTTTACGAAGCCGCGTTAGCGGCTTTATCGCACGCAACTTTTTAGTGCGCGCTAACCCCCGCGCTAGCCGAAAAACTACCGCCTGCTCAAGAGGAGGCGGTAGCGGCTAGGGCAGCCGGCAAATTAGCGCGCGCTATTACACACGTTAAACCGCTAACGCGGCTTTGTAAAAGGAGCCCTAAATGTGATTGCAGTCTTCCCCTTCCTCATTAGAGTGACTGGTTGGGTAATATTATTATGCGTGCTCCATCTTATTTTACTTTTAGAAAATTAGTAAAAACACAGTTGTTTGATCAATTTGTAACTTGATTCACTGTTTATCTTTTTATCTTGTAAGTATTTCTGATGATTTGTATTGTATTTTTTTCACTGATTGTCCAGTACTTCTCATAGTAAACCACCTCGAACTATTATGGCTTTTGGCGGTATACAAGAATAAATTATTATTATTATTATTATGCTCATGATGACCAAGAACTGCGTGCTTTAGAAGTGGCACCTAATCCATGGTCAGTTGCACAGAGCTGAGGAGAGAGAGGAAGATGACAGCAACGTTCTCGCTGCTTCTTGATTTAGAGTAAATGGTGGCTATTTCTAGAAATAGAGCCGCTTTCCCCCCTCCCTCCCTGTCTTTATACAGGAAGCTTTCTTTCACTCGCAGTGAATTTCAGTTTGCAGCATGTGTCAGATGCTGCTTTAAAACCTCCTCTCTCTCTCTTTTTTTTTTTTTTCCTGCTATGCATGAGCAGAAACTTCACAGCCGGGTGTGTACTGGTCTTACGCAGCTGACGTCACTGTACTTACAGCATTTTGCATTCAGCACATTTCAGACTGTTATATATGCACAAGACTAAGCTGACAGGGACACACCACTCCAAAAGGAGACTGGGGACCCTTCAGAGACTAGTTTATTCAGTCTCTTGAGCCTACAGTCTTTGAAGTCAGGATTCTGAGTGCAGGACCAACAAATACGGGGAGGCCTTTTCACCTAGAGTTTTGTTCTTCTCTCACCCTCAAAAAACTGGTCACAGTCCCTTGGGATGTTCCAGACCGGGACACTTAAAATAAAAAAGTAGTCCGTTAAGCAAAATTTCAGTACACAGGCGATCCACAATCCCTTCCCGCTCGATTTATAGTTAATAGAAAATTCCTATTAGGCCTCTCCAAAGTCTCTAAGATCCTAGAAACACCCAGAACCAGTATTTCTCTAACAAACCTTTCCTCTGTATTTCCTTCCACTGATTTCAAGATCTTCTTATCCACCTCTTGGCGGACTTCCTGGCTTCCCACAACATATGAGGCTTCCTCTTTTTTGGCTGAGATACTTTTCTTAACCGTACTTCACTGTGGCTCATCCTCTGAACCCTCCCACATCTAGAAAGTTCCTGGTTTCACAGATGAAACAGAAAAGTACTATCATAGGGTCCAAGTTCCACACACACAGGGTTGGGATGAGGAAATCTATACCGTGAGACTCATGCAAATAGGACTGGAGGTGTGGTAGACCCTGATCGACTTTCAGAGGATTCTGTTTGTGAGAAGCTTGCTAAGCTAAAGGTGGACAAAGTGATGGTGCTGGAATGGTATACATCCGAGAGTACTGAAGGAACTTAGGGAAATTCTGGCGGCTCCACTGGCTGACCTTTTCAATGCTCTTCTTGAGTCAGGGGTGTTACTAGGGGACTGGAGAATAGCAGATATGGTTCCTCTCCACAAAAGTGGACGTATGGAAGAAGTAGAGAACTACAGGCCCATAAGTCTGACTTCTGTGGTATGAAAATTAATGGAAACCATTTTGAAACAGCGATTAATGAAGTTTCTGGAATCCAGTGGATTACAGGGCCCGATGCAACATGGATTCACTAGAGGCAGGTCTTGTCAGACGAACCAATTTCTTTGACCGGGTGACCGGAGAATTCGATAGAGGGATGTGGTGTATTTAGATTTTAGAAAAGCCTTTGGCAGTGTTTCATACAAGTGTCTAATAAATAAACTGAGTGTCCTCAGGATGGGCCCCAAAGTGATGGACTGGGAGTGGAGTGCAACAGAGGGTAGTGGTCAGTGGAAATTGCTCTGAGGAAAGGGATGTTACCCATGGTGTGCCTCAAGATTTAATTCTTGGGCCTGACCTATTTAACATTTTTGTAAGCGATATTGCTGAAGGGCTGTCCGATAAGATTTGTCTCGTTGCGGATGATACCAAAATCTGCAATAAAGTAGACATCCCTGACGGTGCGGAAAACATGAGGAAGGACCTGGTGAAGCTTCCGCACGTTTATTTATTTATTTTTTTCAACACTATGTATTAAATATCTCAAAAGCAAATTACATCACTATCTACATGGTCAGCCGGTTTGTCTGACTGACTAGTCACATGTCATTCTACGCTATGCCCTTACCACGTCAACCGCGCCCAACCATTTCCCGTGAAAATATGAAAGCGCAGAAATTTTTTGAAGAACCCTCTAAACTAAACTAAACTAAACCTTAAGTTTATATACCGCATCCTCTCCACGGAAATGGAGCTCGGCACGGTTTACAAGAACTATGTTTACAAGAACCCTCGTATGTTGTTTAAAAAAATAAGAACTATAACACCTTTGACAAAACACCAAGAGACATAGGCCCTCTTTTACTAAGGTACGCGAACCAATTAGCTCGCGCTAGTCTATGGACACGTTAGCGTTTAGCGCACGCTAATCGGATTGCGCAAGAGGGGAATAGGAATAGTCAAGTTTACAGTTTATTTGCTATCCCACCTATTAATAATTTATACAGGTGGTTTACAATCAGTCTAATGACATATATAACACCTACGAAGAAACAGGATGACATCCAACTAAACCTGCCACTACGTTCAAACCGAGGCAACCAAATCTCTAACCTACACAACTGCCTTACGGAAATAAAGAGCTGGAAGACTCAAAACAAGCCCCAATTAAACACCACAAAACCTGAGCTCCTCTGGATAAGGAGGGATAACCCCACACTCACCCGTCCTTCGATCTCCTGGGAATCCGCCGCCCTAACTGCCGAAGATAAGGTACGCATCCTAAGAGTGACCCTCGACTCACTCTATCGCTCTCTGACCGTACCTCTCAAGTGGTATCCACCTCATTCTATTACCGCCGGCAACTCCGGAAAAAAAAAAAAAAAAGACGGAAGATATTTTTCAGGACCAAAACTTCTCACAGCTACTCTACGCCTTTGTCCTGTCCCGCACGGGCTACTGCAATACTAATAAACCAAACAAAAACAAACTTTATCCCCTTAACCTCTTGTGTTTTTCCTTGGTTTTATTAATTTTCCCCTTTCCCTTATAAATATTGTAACTCATCCCTTCCCTGAATATCCTTTTGTCCCAGTTTGTTTCCAGTATCGGCCTTTGATTTGATTTCTTATATACCGCTATACTATGAGGTTCGAAGCGGTTTACAATAAAGATACATTAAAGATACAATTAAATAAGATAAGTAAAGATAGGTACTTGGAAATTCCCTAACTGTCCCGAAGGCTCACAATCTAGCTAAAGTGCCTGAGAAAAACAATTAATGAATAGTAAAGATGTGAAATATAAAGACAGAGATAGGGACAAGATATAAAACATCCCATCAAGAATTCATTAATTAAATTAGAATTATAAATAGAAAAAAAAAAAATAACGATAAAAATAAATAAATAAAATAAAAATGAATTCCAATCAGACAATAGGATCTGATGTTAAAATATCATAAAGCCTACATGCCAGGAGTGAAAGCTGGGATGCTCCTTGAGCCCTGAGATATGAAACCCAGCCACCAAATGATATTTCAGCCATAAGGTTCCCAGAATGTAGTGATGAGTACCAAAAAGCAGGCTGGACATGTTGGATCAGAGTTAAGGCAATGCCAAATGCAGGCGTGTCGTTAGGATCAGGTAGCCTTTGAAACAATCCGACAACCGCCACTATCATCTCGGTAATCAGCTGCATTAAACGGCCACTGCCATCTTCATCCGATCTGACGGCTGTCACCAAGGATCTCGGGACCCTCCAATGAACACGGCAACTTCTCAGGCAGGATAACTGGTCCCTCGACTGCATGTTGGGATCTCTCTGGGCCGCTCTCTTTTCAATAGCACCGCCTCCGAGTCTCCTCCGATGCGCCGTCTTCCTCCCACTGATACTTCCTCAAATGCAGAGAAACGGAAGTACGCGGTTGTCTGCACACAGGTGGAAATGAGCCGAAACCAGAACTCTCTCAACCTCCAAGAAAGAATCAAGATCCAATCCAACATCTCTCGACCACCAACATGGAACCGGTCGAGCAGCAGGTAAGAGGTCCCCTCAGCTGTTGGGCCGGAGCAACCGTCAAACTGGGGAATCAGTGAAGTGAACTTAAAAAACAAATATGAACAAGGAGGTTCATATTTGGGGGGGGCATTGTTGGGAGATAGCAGACTAGAGAGAGACTTGGGTGTGCTGGTGAATGCATCACTGAAGCCATCTGCACAGTGCGCAGCAGCCTCGAAAAAAGCCAACAGGATGCTGGGCATCATAAAGAGGGGCATAACAACCAGGACGCGGGAAGTCATCATGCCATTGTATCGAGCGATGGTGGGTCCACATCTGGAATACTGCGTTCAGTATTGGTCGCCGCACCTCAAGAAAGACATGGCGGTACTTGAGAGAGTCCAAAGGAGAGCAACGAAACTGGTAAAAGGGCTGGAACACTGCCCATACGCCGAGAGGTTGGATAGGCTGGGGCTCTTCTCTCTGGAAAAGAGGAGGCTCAGGGGAGATATGATAGAGACCTTCAAGATCATGAGGGGCATAGAGAGGGTGGATAGGGACAGATTCTTTGGACTGAAGGGGACAACAGGTACGAGGGGGACATTCGGAGAAACTGAAGGGAGATAGGTTCAAAACAAATGCAAGGAAGTTTTTCTTCACCCAAAGGGTCGTGAACACTTGGAATGCGCTACCGGAGGAAGTGATCAGGCAGAGTACGGTACAGGGATTCAAACAGGGATTGGACGGATTCCTGAGGGATAAAGGGATCATGGGATACTGAGAGAGGTGCTGGGATGTAACACAAGTATAGAAAGCTAACCAGGTAATAAGTATAGAAAGCCAACCAGGTTGTGCATGTGCAAGACCAGAGGGTGAGGACTTTGATGGGAAGATAGGACTTTAATGAGAAACCAAGGTGGCAAGGGGCCCCTTCTGGTGATTCAGACAGGTCGTGACCTGTTTGGGCCGCCGCAGGAGCGGACTGCTGGGCAGGATGGACCTATGGTCTGACCCGGCGGAGGCACTGCTTATGTTCTTATGTCTCAAATGTGAACAATGAAGACCAGAAACAAGACCAGTAAAATAGAAATTCAAAAGAAAATCAAATAAGACAAAGAAAAACAAAAACAAATCGTGGGATGATGGAGACAGCACAGTTGATGACCTAACTGGCCGCCATCTTGCCTTCTGGCCTTTCCCTTGTCTGTTTTTTAAAAAAATCTTGTACCCCTTGTTTTTAATTTTGTTAACCGCCTTGATTTGACTGCAATTGCTATGAAACGCGGCGTATCACATGAACGAAGGGCTCCTTTTGCTAAGGTGCGCTGTGCTTTTTAGCGTGCGCTAACCACACGCTAAACGCTAACGCGTGCATGTTAGTCCATGGATGCATTAACGGTTAGCGCGTGCTAAAATGCTTAGCGCGCCTCACGTCAAAAAAATCTCCATCGACTACGAGTGCAAAATGCTGCCATCCGCCGCCTAAAAGACCTCCACATACGCGACCCCATCGCCCCCCAGCACTGCGCGCAGTTCACTGGCCACCTATCAATAAACGATGTGATTTCAAGAGCCTGCAAAGCCTTCTACAACATGGTTACCAACCTATATGGCCTTGAAACGACCACCTTTCACCCCCAAACCGACAGCTTCGCTCGCAAGAAGGAACATAAAAAGACTACGCACACCTTCAGGACGCTTCTTCCGCCTTGAGAATGCCCGGAAAAGATAACATAACAAGATTTATAGACCGCGTAGCCATAAGTTCAACGCGGCGAGCAAAAGCTATGCTATGAAGACACAAATTACGTTAGAAAAGAACGTGATAATCTAATTGGTCAGGAATTTAGAAAAGAGAAAAGTTTTTTTTAGCAGTTTTTTAAAGTGTTCATAAGAGAACTTGAATATCAGTGGACGAAAATCTTTATCATAGTAAGCCGCTTGGTATGAGAATATATGCTCGTGGTATTTCTTACTTTTGCAGCCCTTAACTGACGGAAGCGTAAAGAGGGCGTGTGATTTTCTGCTATTCTTATGCGACATTATAAGCAACCTGTCAACTAACCCCCTCTTTTACTAAGGTGAGCTAACCGATTAGCGCATGCTAAACGCTAACGCGTCCATAGACTAACTAATCGGTTAGCGCACCTTAGTAGAAAAGAGGGCCTAAGTATAATGGAGCTACTCACACCAAATGTTCTTCCACCCGGTTCGGAAGTCCTCCTCACCACAAAAGCTACAAAGAGGTCGCCGACATGGGAGTGCAAACGCTCAAGGCCCTTCACCTGAGTCACGAGTACAGAGCGTTGGCGCCTATAATTGAAATGTCAGTCTGGGGCAGGGGGAAATGGGTAGTGGAGAATAGGAGTGCCGGTCATCGGGGGGTGGGAGAGATAGCAATGTCAGTCATCGGGGGGGGGGAGATAGCAATTTTAGGCATCGGGGGTATAGAAGTGCTGTCATTGGAGAGGGGGGCAGAGAGCAGTGTCGGTTGTCAAAGGGGGGGAGGGGAATAACAGAATTGGTCATCAGGTGGGGAGGGGAAGGGAGGAAAACAGCACCATCATTGGAAGGTGGCTCAAAGATAAACCTCCATTTTTGGGCCATTTTTAAATTCAGATTGTTGATGTTTTATTTTGGACATTTTCAGCGCAAGAACATTCTTTTCATATATTTTTAAACAGGAAATCCCATTTTTCCTGTTCAACAGTGGCTGTCAGATGGACTTTTGGGGGATATTATGAGCAGGATATCTATATCTAATTGCATAAAATAAGACCTGTGCTAAAATAGCACGAGTTATTGAAAAATAACATGTCTTATCAGTAACATAGTAACATAGTAGATGACGGCAGATAACGACCCAAATGGTCCATCCAGTCTGCCCAACCTGATTCAATTTAAATTTTTTTTTTTTTTTTAATTTTATTTTATTTTTTTATTTTTTCTTCTTAGCTATTTCTGGGCAAGAATCCAAAGCTTTACCCGGTACTGTGATTGGGTTCCAACTGCCAAAATCTCTGTTAAGACTTACTCCAACCCATCTACACCCTCCCAGCCATTGAAGCCCTCCCCTGCCCATCCTCCACCAAACGGCCATACACAGACACAGACCGTGCAAGTCTGCCCAGTAACTGGCCTAGTTCAATATTTAATATTATTTTTTGATTCTAAATCTTCTGTGTTCATCCCACGCTTCTTTGAACTCAATCACAGTTTTACTTTCCACCACCTCTCTCGGGAGCGCATTCCAGGCATCCACCACCTAACATTGCCTTTGAATCTACCACCCCTCAACCTCAAATTATGTCCTCTGGTTTTACCATTTTCCTTTCTCTGGAAAAGATTTTGTTCTACGTTAATACCCTTCAAGTATTTGAACGTCTGAATCATATCTCCCCTGTCTCTCGTTTCCTCTAGGGTATACATATTCAGGGCTTCCTGTCTCTCCTCATACGTCTTCTGGCGCAAGCCTCCTATCATTTTCAGTAATTGATAACTTCTTCACCCCCCCCCCCCGCCCCCCATCACCACCACCTTTTAATGTGAAGAGTTTCAGTCTCTGGTAACAAGAGCTGATATTGTGATGTCATAATGCCTCATTCCACCAATGCCTAAGCACTAACCTCATCAGTGATGTCATAATGCTTCGATTGTCCTATACTTGGCTCACTTTTATTAGACAGTGCAGTGATTTTGATTTCTAGAGACATTTCTTTTTTCTTTAATTAAGGAGGGAATTATCAACGTGAGCCACTACTAACCTGCATCGTTTTCTTATTGACCCCAGTTATTAGTAATAAATGGTGTTTAGTGTGTGAATGTTTGGTCTCTCGTGTGTAATTTTGCTTATATGGCTATTTGAGCAATTTTATAACGATTGTGAAAGTATTTTCTGCGACGAGGCAATAAACCAATAGTTTAATAAAATATTTGAATGTTAAACTGTAGCGTTAGCAGTTATTAGTAATGAGATCTCGCTGCATAATATAGAACCTTTACTAAAACCGCACAAGTTAGTGGTATAAAAACCCATCTTTACAGAAGCCCACATTGATAACTACCCTGTTTCCCTGAAAATAAGACCTATCCCGAAAATAAGCCCTAGTATGATTTTTAAAGAGGCTCCTAATATAAGCCCTACCCCCAAAATAAGCCCTAGTTAAGATTGACCCCCAAAGCCACCTCCCCCCCCCCCTGACTCCATCCTTGACACTAGTGCCACCTGATTTGGTGAAAAAAAATCAGACTCGTCAGTTCAGCAACTGCTGCTTTAGTAGACCTCGGAGCGGAGTCAGTCTCACGGTGGGAGGGTCGCTGGGGTTCTGCTGCACAAGGGGATGGGTGAGAGGAGAGGAATGATGCTGCACATGGGGGGAGGAGAAAGGAAAGAGGAAAAATCAGGGTGGAGGAGAGGAAGAGAGATGATTATATGAAAAAAAATAAGACATCCCCGAAAGTAAGCCCTAGTGTTTTTTTGGACCCCAAATTAATATAAGACATTGTCTTATTTTTGGGGAAACATGGTATGTTCCATATTGCCTCCATTCTACGCATATCCTTTCAGAGACACCAAAGGAAAGCAAACATCATTTTATGCTGCTTTTTTCATTTGCAAAGCAATACAACATGTAAATCTTTCTTAGTTTATACATTGGACGTGCTATCTGAAAAATCTCTTTCTTTGGCCTTTATTCTCATTTTTGTTTTGGATGATTCGTCTTTGGCATCTCCGCTTAATACGTGAATTAAGTTATATTATACAATATAGGAATGGTTCTACAAATCGAGACAGGCTGGAGTTAGCTTAGATGGCGACTCCAGCACTGGAGCAATGTGGCCGATGCCGGGACGGACTTCTTTAGTCTGTGTGTTGTATATGGCAAGACGGATCAGGAGTAAGTATGCGTATTCTATACCACATTCATATCATATTTATTTATTCAATTTTTTAGCCCGTCCTCCCAAAAGAGCCCAGAATGGGTTACAAGTTTACATACATAATGGAGTTTAAGCGATAAGATAGTTGGAATAAGGACTTGTGCTAAGGATTACACATACATAATATATGTTAGCATATGAGTACAGGTCTTGCTTATCGCAGGGGGAGGAGAGGACATCTTATAGAGCATCTTAGTAAGTAAAATGAATAATTACTAGATAATAATAATAATAATAATTTATTTTTGTATACCGCTATACCAAAAAAGTTCAAAGCAGTTCACAACAAAAAATGAATACATACAGTGTGAATAAAATAACGTCAAATAATGTGAGGCTGTTGGGCAGATTGGATGAACTATGCCATCACTTCTTTATCTGCCATCGTTGACTATGAGGTCTTTTTATTAAGGCGCGTTAACCTATTTAGCGCATGCTAAAGATTATCACGCTAAAGATAAGGCACCCATGGAATATAATGGATGCCTTAGCTTTTAGCGCATGCTAATCTCTAGCGCACACTAAATTGGTTAGCTCGCCTTAATAAAAGGACCCCTCTGTTACTATGGCCCCCCTTTTATTAAACCACGATAGCAGTTTTTAGCGCCGGGAGCCACGCTGAATGCTGAGCGCTGCTCCCAAGATCTCCATTGACCACTACCATCAGTCGCCTTCCACTCAACCAATTTCTGACCCAGTCTGTCATTTTGGGACCCATCCCGAGGGCACCCAGTTTATTTATTAGAAGCCTATGTGGAACACTGTCAAAGGCTTTGCTAAAATCTAAATACAGCACATCTAGCGCACTCCCTCTATTCAATTCTCTGGTCACCCAGTCAAAGAAATTGATCAAATTTGTCTGACAAGACCTGCCTCTAGTGAATCCATGTTGCTTCAGGCCCTGTAATCCACTGGATTCCAGAAACTTCACTATACTCTGTTTTAAGAGTTTCCAATTACCGTATTTTCACTCATATACCGCGCACCAGTGTAAAACGTGCACACGGGTATAGCGTGCGGGGAACTGTAATTTATGTAAATAAATTTTTATATACCGCGCACACCTGTATACCGCGCATGCCGCCCCGACTCTCCTTTCGCCCGCCCCGACTCTCCTCTCCCCCTTGAAGTCCTGTCCCCACCCTGAAAGCCTGATGACCCCCCCGACGTCCGATTCACACCCCCCCCGCAGGACCGCTCACACCCGCACCCCAAAGGACCGCTCGCGCTGGAACATGCACCCGCACCTGCACCCCCACCCCGAAGGACCGCTCGTATCCCCACAGCCTCCCCACCCCCCATCATGTAGAAATGGGGGGGGGGAAGCTGTGGGGGTGTGAGCGGTCCTTCGGGGTGGGGGTGCGGGTGCGGGTTCCAGTGCGAGCGGTACTTCTGGGTGCGGGTGCGAGCGGTCCTGCGGGGGGGGGGGGGGGAATCGGACGTAGGGGGGGAACTATGTAAAAAAAAAAGGGGATAACGCTCACGCATATAACGTGCATGGCTATACACGGTTTGTAAAATCGTATATAACGCACGCGTTATATGCATGAAAATATGGTAATTTACATATCACAGAAGTCAGACTTACTGGTCTGTAATTCCCTACTTCTTCCTTACTTCCACTTTTGTGGAGAGGAACTTCATCCACCCTTCTCCAATCCTCCAGTACCATTCCCGACTTTAGAGAAGCATTGAAAAGGTCAGCTAGTAGAGTTTCCAAAACTTCCCTAAGTTCCTTCAGTGCCCTCGGATGTACACTATCCGGCCCCAACACTTTGTTGTGAGACCTCATTTAGAATATTGTGTACAATTCTGGAGGCTGCACCTTTAAAAAGGATGGAGTCGGTCCAGAGGAAGGCTACTAAAATGCTGTGTGGTCTTCATGATAAGGCGTATGGGGACGGACTTAAAGATCTCAATTGGTATACTTTGGAGGAAAGGCGGGAGAGGAGAGATATGATAGAGTCGTTTAGAACATAAGAAGTTGCCTCCGCTGGGTCAGAACAGAGGTCCATCGCACCCAGCAGCCCGCACCCACGGCGGCCAATCAGGTCTATGACCTGTCAGGTGTTCCTTGACTTAGCCCTATAATCCCCCTTTTTCTTCTATCTATACTCTTCCTAACCTAACTCTACTTTTATCTTTTAAATATCTATGTAATATAAATGTGCATGTGTCGAGTCTCTTTCATTTGAAAGGGAACTCTGCAATGAGAGAGCATAGGATAAGAACATAAGCAGTGCCTCAGCTGGGTCAGACCAG
Organism: Geotrypetes seraphini; assembly: GCF_902459505.1. NCBI lineage: Eukaryota > Metazoa > Chordata > Amphibia > Gymnophiona > Dermophiidae > Geotrypetes > Geotrypetes seraphini. Next base: position 231,923,599 of record NC_047089.1, on the reverse strand, counting down.
AGGTCCATCATGCCCAGCAGTCCGCTCACGTGGCGGCCCATCAGGTCCAGGACCTGTATAGTAACCCTTCTATCCCCTTTTCCTTCAGGAAATTGTCTAATCCCTTCTTGAACCCCAATACCGTACTCTGTCCTATCACACCCTCTGGAAGCGCATTCCAGATGTCCACCACCCTCTGGGTAAAGAACTTCCTAGCATTGGTCCTGAATCTGTTCCCTCTTAACTTTTCCGAATGCCCTCTTGTTTTTTGTAGTTTTCGAAAATTTGAAGAATCTGTCCCTCTCCACTTTCTCTATGCCCTTCATGATCTTGTAAGTCTCTATCATGTCCCCTCTAAGTCTCTGCTTTTCTAGGGAAAAGAGGCCCAGTTTCTCTAATCTTTCAGCACATGAAAGGTTTTCCATACCCTTTATCAATCGTGTCGCTCTTTTCTGAACCCTCTCAAGTATCCTTCTTAAGGTACAGCGACCAATATTGGACGCAGTACTCCAGATGCAGGCACGCCATCGCCCGATACAACGGCAGGATAACTTCTTTCATTCTGGTTGTAATACCTTTCTTGATAATACCTAGCATTCTATTGTCCCCCAAGTCCTTTTCTTGGATACTTTCACCCATTACCAGCCCTCCCATCGTATAGCTGTACCTCGGGTTTCTGTGTCCTACATGCAAGACTTTACAGTTATCTACATTGAACTTCATCTGTCATCTCGTCGCCCACTCTCCTAGTTTGTTCAGGTCCCTTTGGAAATCTTCGCAGTCCTCTTTAGTCCCAACTGGATGAAGTTAAGAGGTGATAGGCTTCGGAGTAATCTGAGGAAATACTTTTTTACAGAAAGGGTGGTAGATGCGTGGAACAGTCTCCCAGAAGAGGTGGTGGAGACAGAGACGGTGTCTGGATTCAAAAGGGCCTGGGATAGGCATGTGGGAGAGAAAGAGATAATGGTTATTGTGGATGGATAGACTAGATGGGCCATTTGCCCTTTATCTGCCGACATGTTTCTATGTTTAATTTAGCTAGCTCCTCACAAACACAGTCCTCTGAAAATCAATCAGGGTCTATCACACCTCTATCACTATTTGTGTTTTTCTGCTGTGGTCCTGCTCCCAGCACTTCAGCTGTGAACACAAAACAGAAATATTTGTTAAGCAATTCAGCCTTATCTTTATCAGCTGCTACATATTTCTCCCTTTCACCTTTGAGTCTCACAATGCCATTTTTGCACTTCTTCCTATTTCTAATACAGTGGTGCCTCGCATAAAGAACGCCTCGCACAGCGAACGCTGCACACAACGAACTTCATGTCATGATTCATACAACGAACTTCGTTTCACACAACGAAGTCGCCCGAGCTTCCACGATCGCTGCCGATGTATTGCATCCTTCCGCGCAGGCACTGCAGGCAGTCGTTAGTCACTGCGCTTAACGCGTTTCACATAACGAACTTTTCGCATAACAAACTTGCTCCTGGAACAAATTAAGTTCGTTGTGTGAGGCACCACTGTATATCTAAAAAATGTCTTCTACCCCCTCCCCTCCCCCCATTTTACCATGTCAGCTATTTTATCCTTTTGTTTGTATCTTTGCTTTCCTGACTACTCAACCAGCTTCTCCTAACTTTTCCAGATATTTTCATCTGTCTTCTTCTTTCTGCAATCTTTTGTAGTTTATGAGAGCTAACCTCTTTTTTCATTACCTTTTCAGCTACTGCTTTTGAGAACCAAAGTGGCCTTCTTTTCCTCTTTTACTTGCTTTCCTTACAAAATGGTTTGTTGCCCTTACAATAGCTCCTTTCAGTTTTGCCCACTGCTTTCCTACTTCTTCCAGACGTTCCCATCCAGACAATTCCTTTACGTGATCCCCAACCCGAACAAAGCTTTTTACTTTGCTTTTGAATGAGCCCTCTCTATACCCATCTTGATATTAAACCGTACCATATAGTGATCACTGGATGCCAGATGATCACCCACTGTAACATCAGAAACACTTTCCGAATTTGTAAACACTGTCCAAAATGGCCCCATCCCGCATGGGTTCCATTACCAACTGCTGGAACAGTTCTCCTTGTAGAGAATCCAGGATCTCCCTACTTCTAGAAGACCCTGCAATAAGGATACCCCAAATCAACATCTTGCATGTTAAAATCACCTATTAGTAATACTTCCCCTTTAAATGCCTACTATTAAATCTCTGTCCACTTCTTCTGTCTGTGAAAGAGGCCTTTATATCACACCAGTGTAAATACATTTTCCATTCCCTCTTTCCAGGCTGACTCAGTACTTCTTCCTTAGCCTGCAAATCCTGCAATTGTGTGGCTTTAATAGGATCTTTAACATATAACGCTACTTACCCACTTTTTCTTCCTACCGTGTTTTTCCTGAACAGGTTAGATCCCGGTATAACTATATCCCAGTCACGGTTCTCCGTGCACCACATCTCTGTGATCGCCACTAAATCCAACTCAGCCTCTAGATTCAGAGCCTTGCTTCCCATACTTTGGGCCTTGGTACATACAGCTTCCAGACATTGCCCCCTTTCCCCTTTTTGATCACCCACTGTAACATCAGAAACACTTTCCCCGTTTGTAAGCACTAAGTCCAATACGCTTGGCCCTGCCTAAGTTTAAGAGTTTAGTGAAATAGTGAGTAAATTGTGAGCCCTGGTACATTTTCAAAGAGGCTAATTTTTCAGTACAGTGTAACTCTCAAAGTTGGAAGCATAAATTCTTTGAATATTGGTCTCCAGGCATCTAGACATGGACGGGTTCTCATAATTTTGAAAATGGAAATCAAACCTGTAGCAAGATAACATGCTTTAGTGACTTCTATTCCGCCAAGAGAGAACTGGACATTTCCAGGAGAATTACTGGATAGGGTACTAATTAGAGAATGACACGGTGACAAAATTCATCACCGTTCCCGTCCCCGCGGATAACCGCGGGAAATAAACCCATGTCATTTTCTAGTGTCTATTTCATCCTCTGTCCTTCTACACCAGCATTCTTCAAAGCAAAGCTTGAGGGTCAGTGGCTGTGGCCATTCATACTCTCATTCTTATGTGAGCCAAGGATAATGAAGCCATTGTGATATCACTGATGTGATTGGCTCTTAGGCACTGGTGGAATGAGGCATTATGACATCACAATATCTGCTCTGGATACCAGAGACTGTCATTCTGTAGTGTCTGTTTCAACCTCAGTCCTTCTACACCAGCATTCTTCAAAGCAAAGCTTGCGGGTCAGTGGTTGTGCCCAATTATACTCCGATTCTTCCCTCTCTCCTTAAAGAATGACATGAAGATGGTTTCCCGCGGTTATCCGCGGGGACGGGAACAGTGTCATTCTCTAGTACTAATTACATGATTGAGTCTTAGCTGGTAAATTTACAAGATTGGGAATAATTAAGGTGAGGTAGTAGTTTGTCTTGATAAATTTTCTGAATAGCAGGGTTTTAATTTCCATTCAGAACATTTCGTAATCAGTCGTTATCAGTGCGTCGGAGAGGTGGTGATCTAGCTTCGCTGCTTGCGTTGCTGGTAGGCTGTCGTACATCTTCTTGCACTGTGGGCCTTGGATTGGGGGTGGGGGTAAGTCCTCTTTGGCCAGGTTGATTTGTTCGGGTTTTGGCAATCATTCAGGTAGGAGGGGGCGGTGCTTGCATAGGTTGCCGGTGTGTGTCTGGGTATGCGGCGGTGATGTGATCGTGTTTTAGAGGGAAATGAATAATTTTCGAACGTCGTCCTTCTAGATGCTTGAAAGTTTTGACATACACTTCAGGAATAAAGCGCTTGGAAATATAGGTCCACTTTGCCCTCAACATATGTAAAACCCTTCTCCTGTATGCTGATAGCATCACAAGAAACATAAAACAAGGAACATATATCATTTGAGTGATGTATTCCTCCAGGGTTTCGTTGTGACCAGATAATATATCCACAGGTACAAATGCTCTGTGCATCGAGTAATAAACTCTTAAAGTGGAGGGAGGGGGAGAATATATTCATTGCATTAATCTACAGCGGTCGGTCCTGTCTTTCTTCTTTAGTTCGTTCATCAGAACACTCCTGGTGTGACAACGGGCCTGTTTTATTTCCTGTATTGGAAGGAATAGTATTTTGTAGAATTTGTAGGTTAAGGGCTAAAGCCATCCACAATTATCCCTACCTTTGCTACAGCCTTCAAAGGAGGGCCTTTTCTTTCCTATTCACCGAGATAATGCGGGCACGGTTTCGGCATGCAGAACACTCCGGTGTCTCCCCTTTCACTTCTGTTTTTTTACGTTTTTCTTTTTTTGCATCCACTGAGCTATGCTGATACCCTGGCCCTGTAATTTCTGTCATAGGGCATCCTGTGCAAGCGGGAAACTTACACCCAAATTTGAATGACTGTTGAATAAGCGGGCAGGGAAATCTTTATCTCAGAGTAATCAGTGGTTCCAAAAAAAACCACAAACAACAACAGAAGCCCGAGTTTGGACTAAAATCAGCAAAGCCCATTTGCATAATAAGGGGCTGTGTGAGTCAGTAGTTTTGCTCTTGCACACTGTACAGGGCTCTGTTATTTTCTTACTCAGCCGAGGGGAGGGCAGGTGGGGTGGGAAGGGCATTGCTCAGAATGTTGAGAGAAGAAGGAAAAAAAAAAAAAAAAGTTGGCATCATGCGGGTCATGTGATTGGCTAGAACCAATTAAGACAGCCTGCGGAAAGGGGAACAGTCAAATTTGTAATTTGGGTTGCATGAAGCACTTCTTTGGGCCTCATCAACAACCACAGAACCACAAGTTGTGTGCAGAAGCAGTCACACAAGACTGGGTCGGGGATATTGGTCAGCAAAGAGGGCGAATCATTTTGACTGTAAACCACAGAGTTTCATAGAGTGGTAAGCATCATGAAAACCACAACCAATCCACTATATTTGACTATTTGAGTGTTGTATTTTTTTTTTTTTCTTCTTCTTCTTCTCTCTAAAGTGCATTATCATAGAGCTGCTGGGTAAATGAACTTAGAGAGAGGGAGAGTGATGCCCGGGATGCATGCTCAGAGAATGACAACTCTTGGGTTTATTTTTGGTTTTGTTTTTTTTGTTTTTGTTTTTTTTTGCTTTCCCAAGGTGAAAGAGAACATACATTTCCCCCACCAGCTCGAAAGACTGAGGGCACTTTAAAGAGGAAATAATGGCCTCCAACAGCTTTTTTGAGTCATTTCCTTCGTACCCACAGTGCTTCATGAGAGGTAAGTCCAACTGAGGGGGATTTTGGGTGTCTTTGCTTTGCTCCATCATGTTTTTAGACAGAGCATGCTCCTTACCACGCCTTGCAGTTTAATGAACTTCTGCTTGCTTAACCTGACTGAGGTCTCTCTCAGGATATCTAACTGTTCAGAATGGATTTCACTGCTACTTCCCCCTCCCCCCCCCCACCTCTCCAATGTTAATTCAGCTGCTGAGGCGGTTGGTGCATATTCATATGAGTCCAAGCTGGGTGAAATTAGTGGAGATAATTAAGGGCTGCCCCTTAGCAGGGTCTGCAAACGGTACATGCAGAGCTAAGAACAGATGCAGACAGTGTAGTTACTTACCTGTAACGTAGGTTCTCCGTGGACAGCAGGATAGTCAGCCACTTTAGTTTCCTCAAATTGGGAGCTGTTGGGACAACACCCATATGTGGCTGACTCATCCTGCTTGTCCTAGGAGAACTTTCTATTCAGGTGGGATGCTGTCTTTGTGGTTCACCCCCCCATCCTTATGGCAGCAAAGCCCGGCGCGGGTTTGGAACGCAGAGAGGTGTTTGCAGAAGCCAAATAACTTTGCAGGATTCAGGGCGGGCCAGGGGAGTCCACTGGGCTTCTTTAGCAGAACCGTGAGGGCAGCTGCCTCTGAAGCGAGCAAAACTGATAAAGTGTAATGGCCAGCAGCGCGAAAAGGACGTTTCCTCTGTGCTGGGGACTTGCGAAGAGCAGCAGATGCAATTAGTCACCGGCTTGCTTAGATAAGTAAGCGCGGAAAGCATGTCTCGCTTCTCGGAATTAAACCCCCCCCCCACCCCCCAGGGCACTGGCACGCAGCTGACCCCTTCATCACAAAAACATTTGCTAGTCTGCTTCAACCCGTGTAATCGGGATGACCGACTTAAATGATCAGTCATCGGGCTGGTAGATCTGAGCGCTGCGCGTTAGTCACTGGCGTTATTCAGCATCGCGGCCAGAGCCCTGTTTCCCCCCCCCCCCCTCCCCCAGGCACTTCTGAAAATGGTACCCCACGGAGCTGATCAGAATTCGGGGATCTTTTTGTTTTTTTTTAGGCCGGGCTTAACTGGTCTCGGAAGACGGTTCTGCTAGGCTGAATCGCCGGATTCGCGCATTCCTTTCGCATCGCTCAGCTCCGATCGCGCCAACCAGCTGCTAGTTTTTTTCCTATAAGCAGAGGGACCAAAAGGATCTTCTTCTCGCATTGTGATCTCTCTCCTGTTTTCCCGGGGGGGGGGGGGCTATTTACTTACAGTGTTTAGCTCCAGGAAGGCCTGTAGGAAATGTTAGTTTAGCGCGGCTCTTCTGGAGCTGAGCGCGCCCCGATAGTTTGGAAAACGCGAAATAGGGAAATGAATCTAATCAGATCGCATGGATTTTTATCACCTGCTTCCCCCAAAGATTGTGTGGCCGACTGACGACAATAACACCATAATAAGATCCACTAAAATAAAACTTTAAAAAACACAGTAAGACAAATGCCATGACAAGAATTCAAGATAACAATGTTCCTATGAGCGTCGGGAGCAGCGCAGAACGCTCAACTCGCCGGCCTGCGCTAAAATCCGCTATCGCGGTAAGTGGGGGGAGGGGTTAGAACTAAACACAGAGGCCCTATTTCCTAGGCTTATCTTTCTACCACGTTGCTTATTACATTCTTATACTAAAGGTTAGGGCTCTATTAAAAGCACACTTTTTCTCCCAACTGAATAAACCTGGTTGAGGGACAGATTGAGATGTTAATTCTGTTTCGCTGGGTTTTACTAAACGGCAGTAGAGGTTTTTGGGGTTTTTTTTTACCACAGGGCTGGCAAGGTAAATGCTCTGATGCTCATAGAATCCCCGAGTATCAGAGCATGGATCCTAATGCTTTTCCCTCCCTATGCTAGGATCCGTCAGAGTTAAATTGTCATAGAGCTCTGTCAGAGCCAGAGACTAAAAGTGGCGCGGACCTTGGATTTTTAAGGGCGTGCGGTTTTAGATCCGCGAGGTCATTAAGGTCCGTGTTTTACCCCTTCCCCACTTTTCCCTCCCTATGCTGAGACGGATCCGTCAGAGTCTCTGGCTCTGACAGACCTGGAAGAGATTTTTAGCGCTGACGGATCCTAACACTTTTCCCTCCCTATGCTGAGATGGATCCGTCAGTGCAAAAATCTCATCAAGGTCTGTCAGCGACAGAAACTACAAGCGCCACGGACAAGGACCTCAGATTTTTAAGGCCGTACGGGTTTAGATCCGCGAGGTCCGTCAGGTCCGCGTTTTACCCCTTCCCTCGTCAGAGTTAAATTGTCCTAGAGCTCTGTCAGAGCTAGAGACTAAAAGTGGCGCGGACCTCGGATTTTTAAGGATGCGACGTGCAGTTCAGATCCGTGAGGTCCGCGAGGGAGCCGGGGGCCTGAGCTGAGCTGCAGGGAAAGCGAAGGCGGACTTGTCAATGCACGGTCCTCGGATTTTTAAGGCCGTACGGGTTTAGATCCGCGAGGTCCGTCAGGTCCGCGTTTTACCCCTTCCCTCCGTCAGAGTTAAATTGTCCTAGAGCTCTGACAGAGCCAGAGACTAAAAGTGGCGTGGACCTTGGATTTTTAAGGATGTGACATGTAGTTCAGATCCGTGAGGTCCGCGAGGGAGCCGGGGGCCTGAGCTGAGCTGCAGGGAAAGCGAAGGCGGACTTGTCAATGCATGGTCCTCGGATTTTTAAGGCCGTACGGGTTTAGATCCGCGAGGTCCGTGTTTTACTCCTTCCCTCCATCAGAGTTAAATTGTCTTAGAGCTTTGTCAGAGCCAGAGACTAAAAGTGGCGCGGACCTCGGATTTTTAAGGATGTGACATGTAGTTCAGATCCGTGAGGTCCGCGAGGGAGCTGGGGGCCTGAGCTGAGCTGCAGGGAAAGCGAAGGCGGACTTGTCAATGCACGGACCTCGGATTTTTGAGGACGTGCGGTTTTAGATCCGCGAGGTCCGTAAGGTCCGTGAGGTCCGCGTTTTACCCCTTCCCGCATTTACCTCCCCAGCAGCAGCAAAAAACCTCTACCGCCATTTCGTAAAAGGAACCTTTTTGTTTTTAGTGACTTTTTTTTTTTTTTTTTAAAGATTGAGGGCTCCTTTTACGAAGCCGCATAAGCTGCTACCACTTCCTCTTGAGCAGGCGGTAGTTTTTCGGCTAGCGCGGGGGATAGCGCGTGATGAAAAGTCCCGTGCGATAAAGTCGCTAACGCGGCTTCGTAAAAGGAACCCTTTTGTTTTTAGTGACTTTTTTTTTTTAAGGTTCAATGATTTTATGTGTGTTATCTCTCTGACACTTTTCTTCTGATATTGGCTTTCCTTTCTGTGGTTTGTTTTTAGTAATTATATTCAGCTTTGGTCCTTAATTGGTAAAGATGATATATCAATAAATAATAATGCAGCAGATAACCCTCCTCCCCCTTTGTACAAAACCATAGCGTGGTTTTTTAGTGCCGGCCGTGGCGGTAACAGTTCCGAGCTCATAGAATTCTTATGAGTGTCGGGGCTGCTACCTCCGCGGACGGCACCAAAAATCATGCTACGCTTTTTTTTTTTTTTAAAGGTGGGGGAGGGATCATGAGCTAATCTTTAGTAAAAGAGCCTAAGCCATAGTAGATAGGAGCCAGAGTGAAAACAAAACCTAGCGGCTAAGTTATTTGAGACGAGCAATAAACACAAGTGTAATCAGCAGAGCAGAAAAAAATTAAGGGGTCCTTAATTAAACGACCCCCCCCCCAAAAAAAAAAGCAATAGAGCAAAGGAAAACCTAAAACGAGAGAAAATCAGACTTTAAAAGTTGATTCATATATCAAGGGTTGGACCATTTTCACAAATAATAATAAGCATTACGCTCTCAGGGAGATAACAAGTCGGGTAACTTCTTCAAAATGTATTATTAGATTAATTATTGGAGGGGGGGTTTTAATGGCCATTTGGCAAAGCAAAATGAGAGATTGTCCCTCCTGAGATAAGCCAGTTGACCCTTCTCTGTAAGGATGCTAGAGCAGGGGTGTCAAAGTCCCTCCTCGAGGGCCGCAATCCAGTCGGGTTTTCAGGATTTCCCCAATGAATATGCATGAGATCTATTTGCATGCCCTACTTTCATTGTATACTAATAGATCTCATGCATATTCATTGAGGAAATCCTGAAAACCCGACTTGATTGCGGCCCTCGAGGAGGGACTGTGACGCCCCTGCTCTAGACATAGTTTGAGTGGCTGAATAGGGCACAGCGCTCACCCTGAAATCATCCACGTCTACTCCTCTCACCACCAATATGTTGTCCCTGTCCATTCTCCCTCTCCCCCTCAAATATTTCAGGCATACTATGCCTCTAACGCAGGCGTGTTAGTTTACCGAAGAAGGAGCTAGGGAGACGAACCCATGGTGGACCAGCATGTTAAGGTCTGCTCACTCACCACCCCTCGGAAGCGTCCGATAAGAGACAAAGAAATGGACATCCATGCTTCCAAAGAGCCAGGCAGAATTTTGCTTCCCTTTTGTTTCGCTCAACTGAGTACATATCAAAATACTTTATCAAAAAAGGAGCAAAAAAAATAATCATTGCCTTGTCTGAATTGTTCTTGCCGATATTACTCAACCTTGTTTACCCAGACTGCTCATTAGAAATGTCCAAAATTGTCGTTTTCCCTTTTTTCCCTTCTGAAATTTATTGCACTTGCTCTCTTAACAAGCCGTTGCTTTCGTCAATGGATTTCGCTTTATCAGGCCCGGCAACACTGGCAGAAGGAAGCCCATAATTCTATTCTTAGACTGATAGCCTGTGAAAATTGGGGAGAAAAAGAAAGAAACGTACAAGCAATTGTTTGACTCTGTGTGAACGGTGCCAAAAGTCCTGACTTATTAACTGACTGTGGTGCACCACAAAGGATATGGGTTTTCACTATCATATCTCACCATATCCTCGCTTACGCTGCTAGGTAAGGAAGCTGAAATGGTGGGCCATGTCCAGCAAGAACATCTGATGCCCAAAGATAGTGTTTTCCTAGTTCCTCTCCAATTTAAAGACCAAGGCCGTCTTCTGCAAATTTGCTTGGAATCCATCTTTCTGGCAAAATGAATAAAAGTCTCCCAGAGCTCGAATTCAGACTGACGGGGGGCTAAGAACGCTACGGAAACAGCTTTCACAAGCCTTGGAGGGAAAGAGCATCCCCAGCCATCGCTCTGCAGGGACACCCCACAGGTGGGATACGGAAGAGCTTCCCGATGAGGTTACGTTTTACAGTGATGGCATTAGAGTGAGAAGCCTAGATGAGGAAAAAAAAAACCTCACGATGGCTGTGGATGTAGGCCCAAGGTGCCTTCTATGCGTTGGGGAGGAAGGAGAGTTCAGATAAGAGAGGAAGGTGAGCCAGACCAAAAATAATTTATAATAATGCCAACAATATGAATAATTTGTGTTTCTATAATAACATCTATTCAAAAGGGTGTCAGGTCAAAAGCGCGCCAGGACAAAGGCGCGAGCAGACAATTGAGCGCAGCGCGGAGGCGCGCGCCGAAGATAATTACTGTTTTTAGGGCACCGACGGGGGGGGAGCGTGGGGGGAACCCCACCACTTTACTTAATACAGATCGCGCCGCGTTGTGGGGGGTTTGGGGGGTTGTAACCCCCAAATTTTACTGAAAACTTCACTTTTTCCCTGTTTTTAGGGAAAAAGTTAAGTTTACAGTAAAATGTGGGGAGTTACAACCCCCCACAACGCCGGCGCGATTTGTATTAACTAAACTGGGGGTGCTCCCCAACAAAACCCCCCATCGGAGCCCCTAAAAACACTAATTTTCTTCGGCGCGCGCCTCCGTCTTGCGCTCAGTTGTCGGCGCGCGCCTTTGTCTTCCGCGTTGTTGTCTATGAACCTTCAAAAGAACTCTAAAACACTTTCAAATATAGTACTTGAGAATCAAGGAAAGACTTAGGTTGGAAAAGTTGGGGGGGGGGGTTATGACTGAGGTCTACACAAAAGTACACGAACCAGGGGGCGCTCAGTGAAATTATTTGGGAATACTTTTATGTTTAAATGTATTTATTGAATGAAAAAGTGCAATACAATATGCCAAACAAAATACAAACAGTTTTCTTTCACATACGCACCAGATATATCCCGCCGCCCCCTCCCCATCAAAACAATAAAAGAAAATATTTAGCTGCAAATGTTCAATAATCTGCAGCGAGCATGTGGGGTGAGATCCATCCAGAAACGTTCCCAAATTGAGCAGAAACGACGTCCTTCCATAGTGTCCAGAACCCCAAACTGCCGACGCTCCAAAGAGGCTTGGACGATCATCAGAGACCGCCACTGACTGTAAGTCGGCGGGTCATTAGATAACCAGTTGGATAAAATGGCCTTCTTCTCCATTAAGACCGCTCTAGCCACTAATGCAGACAATCCTTTGGGTTTGGGAGAAGCTATCGTATAAATCCCCAAAAGAGTTGTAGGTGTTGGAGTCATGGGAATACTTTTAAAACAAATATTTATTTATATCGTACTCCCAGGGGAGCTCAAAACGGTTTACATGCATTTATTCAGGTACTCAAGCAGTTTTCCCTCTCTGTCCCAGCGGGCTCACAATCTATTTAACGTACCTGGGGCAATGGGGGGGGGGGGGAGATTAAGTGACTTGCACAGGGTCACAAGGAGCAGCGTGGGTTTGAACCCACAACCTCAGGGTGCTGAGGCTGTAGCTTTAACCACCGCGCCACACTCTTCCCCTATAGGGAGAATAATTGCCAGGAGGAGGTGGTTGCAGTGGTTGACATAGCTACATTTAAGAAAGGTTTGGATAAGTTCCTGAAGGAAAAGTCCATAGTCTGCTAGAGAAACAAACAAAGGGGAAGCCACTGTTTGCCCTGGATTGGTGGCATAGAATGTTGTTACTATTTGGGTTTCTGCCAGGGAGTGTGGATTGGCCATTGTTGGAAACAGAAGATTGGTCTGACCCATGATGGCTGTTCTTATGCTCTTAACTTATATGTGACTTAGGATGGGTGACTTAACAGAGTTAAGGGAGACTGCCTGACCTTTTGTAAGGTATTGTGAGTGGACAGGACAGATGGAAAAATGCTTGAGGACCTGAATACATTCATATAAACCATTCTGAGCTCCCTATGGGAGAACAGCTTAGAAAACGGAATGAATGAATGTACAACGGCATATATTTGTACCCACGCTGAATGCTAGCTTTTGGTGGACACGAAAATAATAACATTATTATCAATATTATTATTATTATTAGTCAGTTACTGTTAGGTATAGGGAGATAAAGTGATTTGACAATGATTGACAGAGCTGAGATTAGAAGAATAATTTCCATCTCTTTTTTGTACTTATAACAATAGTTTTTGCTGAAGAAGGCGTAGATGACATAGAAAATCAGTGGCAAAGCTAGTTTAGAACTGATGAGCAGGGAAATGGGTGAGGGCAATGATCAGTTCATGGGCACTTCGGCAATCTCGCTTGTGCACAATTCCGGAGACCGCATCTTCAAAAAGATATAAACAGGATGGAGTTGATCCAGAGGAAGGCTACTAAAATGGTCAGTGGTCTTCATCGTAAGGTGTACGGGGACAGTCTTAAAGATCTCAAAATGTATACTTTGGAGGAAAGGCCAGAGAGGAGAGAGATGATAGAGGCGTTTAAATACCTAAGTGGCATAAATGGGCATGAGATGAATCTCTTTCAATGGAAAGGAAACTCTGGAATGAGGGAGCATAGGATGAAGGTGAAAGGGGATAGATTGAGAGGTAGCCTCAGAAAATACTCTTTCATGGAAAGAGTGCTACTTACTGGAATATTCAAAAGCTCTTTCTCTCCTAAAGGTAGATGCCAGTTGTGTGACTAAGGGGCTTATCATTTAAAAAAAAAAAGAAACTTCCAAAAAGCATCCTAAATTGGCACTTGGACATCCAAGTGCCAATAATCGAAACCGCCATTCCGGACGTCTAGTGAGGTGCTCCAGCCTCTGTACGTCCAGAGCTAGAGATGGGTATTAAGGGTAGGATTTGGATATGCATAAGGGTGGGTTAGACTTGAACTACTCGCAGCGATAAAGGTGGTGAACGCTTGGAACGGCCTTCCAGTGGAGACAAAAAGTTTCCAAGTTTATTAAAATTTTGATAAAACGCAAATCAAGATTTCTAAGTGTTTTACAAATTGTATTAAAATAAGGGGGAAACACTGAACATATAATTACCGGCTAAACCAGGGGTGGGCAACTCTGGTCCTCAAGGGCCGGAATCCAGTCGGGTTTTCAGGATTTCCCTAATGAATATGCGTTGAAAGCAGTGCATGCAAATAGATCTCATGCATATTCATTGAGGAAATCCTGCAAACCCGACTGGATTCCGGCCCTTGAGGACCGGAGTTGCCCACCCTTGGACTAAACAATATATCACAAACGTGAAACTATAGGAAAGTGGGGAGAACTACAATTTAAAAGTAAAGAAAACATGAAGGGTAAACAACAATAGGGACCAGTTTGTTGGATCTCTAAGGGAGTGGAAGGGATATGGTTAGGCAGATTAGATAGGCCACATGATCTTTATCTGCCTTCATCATTCTATGTTTCTTTGTTTCAAAGGGATGCTTCCCCAAAGAATGTTCTGTATATTTTCTTGCCTGGTGGATCACACTTTTCTTCTGATATAGCCCTGTCTCTTCTTCCCATGCAGAGACGTATGTATCTTATGGATAGCCAGTGCATTTACTCTATTCTGCACTGGGGGAGCGAGGGAATGTTGAAGGCAGTGGCGCAGAAAGGGAGGGTGGTTCGTCCCAGGCGTCGTCTTGGTAAGGGTGCAGTCACCCTGCCTCCTCCCTGCCCCCCCCCCGCCACTCCCCCGCTCTTTCCCTGCCCCCCACACTGCCGCACATGCGCAGCACTTCCCTTCCCCCATACCTGTGTAATGTTCCTGGCGTGAGCAGCAACCCCCAAACTGCTGTCGCTCCAGCATCGGCTCTTCCTCTGACATCACTTCCTGGACCCCTGTGCCTAGGTAGTGACGTCAGAGGAAGAGCCGACAGCAGATTGGGGGTTGCTCACGCCAGGAACATTACAGAGGTGCGGGGGAAGGGAAGCAGCAAACATGCGGCGGGAGAAGGTGAGGGAGGGGCGCCTCTCACCCTCGCTAAGCCACTGGTCGAGGGGACTTTCTGTATAAGTAAATGCCAAATTCCTTATGAAAATAGCCTCATAGTGACTTCTCCTTGTTTCCGATGGCAGTAGTTGTCCTTGAGTGTATGCAGTTGTTTGAACTATCACGTGACATGCAATTCACGTGTCTTAGGATGATTTGTATCATTTTCAAAACAAAACAATTGTATGTTCCCTTTGCAATTGCTAATAAAGACAATTCAAAAAAAAAAAAAAGAAAGGACCTGAGATTTTGGGGTTCTTTCATTTGCCACCAATAGCGTGCACTAATGTGTGTTGTTCTTGCATAGAGCATGCTAATAACGGAACGAATGCATAAAACAAAACAGCGTAAATAAGAAAAAAAAAAATAATCCAGACGTGATTCTGAATTGAAATGAAATGAAGCTTTTTCCCCTGCACACCCCTAATGCACTGAGGGCATCTGCAAAACATCAGGGACCCTGTGAGTTAGATGCATGGGTAATAGGGATGTGCGTTCATTAGCATGCATTCAGCTCATTAATGTGCGGTGAACAATATTCCAAAGCCATCCAGCTAAGTGCTGCTGACTGGAATATTCAAAAGCACTTTCTCTCCTTCATTCTGTAACAGGTCACCTAAAGGTAGATGCCAGTTGTGTGACTAAGGGGCTTAAAATAAAAATATATATATAAACGTCCAAAAAGCATCCCAAATTGGCACTTGGACATCCTAATCACCAGGACGTTCAAGTGCCGATGATCGTCTAGCAAGGTGTCCCAGCCTCTGTGCGTCCAGAGCTAGAGATGAGGGTGGTGGAGGCGTGTTAAGGGTGGGATTTGGGCATGCATAAGGGCGGGTTAGACTTGAACGTCTTGCAGCGATACGTTTGAACGTCTTGCAGCGAAACGTTTGAACTTTTGCAGCGAAACGTTTGAACTTCTTGCAGCGATACGTTTGAACGTCTTGCAGCGATACGTTTGAACTTTTGCAGCGATACGTTTGAACTTCTTGCAGCGAAACGTTTGAACGTCTTGCAGCGATACGTTTGAACTTTTGCAGCGATACGTTTGAACTTTTGCAGCGATACGTTTGAACTTCTTGCAGCGAAACGTTTGAACTTTTGCAGCGATACGTTTGAACTTTTGCAGCGATACGTTTGAACTTTTGCAGCGATACGTTTGAACGTCTTGCAGCGAAACGTTTGAACTTTTGCAGCGATACGTTTGAACTTTTGCAGCGAACGTTTTGCAAGACGTCCTGGACAGAACTTAGACGTTCAGAGCCAGACCTGTTTCAGAAGCATCGAAGTGCCATAAAGGTGCCCAAACTGACCAGATGACCACTGCATGAATCAAGATAAAACACCCCCATGCTTCATCTGGTATGGGAATGCCTAGTAGAGCAGCACACAGGTGTCTTAAGTAGCCTTGCAGGTGGGCTAGTGAGCCATAGAGAGGAAGACTCAGGCCCATAAGGCATTCTAACCACAACATCTTTGGTTAAGCTCTGGAACACGTTGCCAGAAGTTGTGATAAGAGTGGTTAATGTAGCTGGGTTTAAGAAAGGTTTAGACAATTTCCTAGAGGAAAAGTCCATAGACATGGGGGAAGCCACTACTTGCCCTGGATTGGTAGTATGAAATGCTGGTACTATTTGGCGGTTTATTTATTTATTCATTTTTCTAAATTGTTCTCCCAGGGGAGCTCAGAATGGTTTACATGAATTTTATTCAGGTACCCAATCATTGTCCCCTGTCTGTTCCAATCTATTTAATGCACCTGGAGCAATGGGGGGATTAAGTGACTTGCCCAGGGTCCCAAGGAGCAGTGTGGATTTGAACCTAGAACCTAAGGGTACTGAGGCTCTAGCTTTAATCACTGTACCACACTCTCCCCATAGTGACCTGAATTGGCCACCCTGAGGACAGCTACTAGGGTCGACAGCATGGAATGTTGCTACTAGTGACCTGGATTGGCCACTGTGAGGATGGGCTACTGGGCCAGATGGACCATTGGTCTGATCCAGTAAGACTATTCTTATGGTCTTATATTCTTATGGTGTCTATGGGCCAATCCATTACTGTGCTGGCCCCTCCCACAACCAAATGGTCAGGATTAGGATGTTTTGAACATGGACGTTTTGGCATTCAGAAATAACTAAGAAAGTTAGACATCCTTAAGGGCCAAGACATCCAAATAGGTAAATTCCCCCCCAAATAATTTGCACATCTTGCGGATTCAAAAATGGATGCTTCCCCACTGCAATATTTGGACGTTTGCAGGATATGTCCAAATTCAGACTTAGACACACTATCGAAAAGTTACATGTGTGAAGATTACAATTATGCCATTAAGCAAAGGAGTCAACTTTTCAAAATTTATTAGGGGTGCTAAAACCCAAAGGAAAGTACCCTCCTGGGACACAGTCGAGAAGTTTGTTCAATATCGGGGGGTGCTCGGGCACCCACAGAACTAGCTCCTATGCACATAAGTGCCAGCTGCACACTCAGCTGTATTCTATACCAGTGGTCCCCAACTCTGTCCTGGAGGACCACCAGGCCAATCGGGCTTTCAGGATAGCCCTAATGAATATGCATGGAGCAGAATTGCATGCCTGTCACTTCCATTATATGCAAATCTCTCTCATGCATATTCATTAGGGCTAGCCTGAAAACCCGATTGGCCTGGTGGTCCTCCAAGATAGGGTCCGCCAGCGCTGGACTCTCTGCTCTCTACAAGATCATGGTGTCGGCTCCTCTCACGAGATGATGTCATCAGGGATGTGCCAGAGTAAATCAGGGCAGTAGAAGGCCCCGAAGCAGCGTGTGTAGAGTGCTGCAGACGCTGCTGGAGTCAGCAGGTTTGTTGGGACCGCCTGAAGGGAAGGAGGGCAGCAGGGGACTAAGGGAACCGGCCAGACCGTGGGAAGGGAAAAGGTGGGTAAGGGAAACGCTGCTGCTGCATAGGGAAGTGGTGTGGGGGAAGGAAAATGGAGGGGAAGGGAATGCTGCTGCTGTGGCTGCTGCACAGGGAAGTGGGAGGAGGATTGAAATGCTGTTGCACAGGGAAGTAGGGTGGGTGAAATGCTGCTGCACAGGGAAATGGAGGGGGAGGAAATGTTGCTGTGGCTGCTGCATAGGGAAGTGGGGGGAGAGAAATGCTGCTGCATAGGAGGCAGGGAGAGAGACATATAGATAGAAAGAAAGACAGACAGCGGGCGGAAGGGAGACAGAAAGAAAAGAAGAAAGACACAGGGGCAGAGAGAGACACAGAAAGACAGACAGACAAATGGGGCCAGGGAGAGAGACAGACAGAAAAAAAGACAGCGGGAGGGAGAGAGAGAGAAATAAAGAAAGACAGACAGACATATATTCTAGCACCCGTTAATGTAACGGGCTAAAATACTAATCTTGCAATGAAGCGTCCATGTTTTCTGACCTCATGCTCCTTGTGACCCTGGGTAAGTCACATAGGCCCTCTTTTACAAAGTCATGCTAAGCATTGTAGTGCAGATTTAGCACGCACTGAATCAATGCGTGCGCTAACCGCTAACGCGTCCATAGGATAACATGCATGCATTAGCATTTAGTGCATGTTTAGCGTGCGATAAAAAGCATAGCACACCTTTGTAAAAGAGGGGGTTAATCCCCCATTAGCACAGGTATATTAGATAGATTGTGAGCCCAACAGGGCAGAGAGGGAAAATTAATAAAGATATATATATATATATATAAAAATAACAAACTATGGACTTTTCCTCCAGGAACTTGTCCAAACCTTTCTTAAAACCAGCTACGCTATCCGACCTTACCACAACCTCTGGCAACGCGTACCAGAGCTTAACTATTCTCTAAGTGAAAAAAAATTTCCTCCAATTGGTTTTAAAAGTATTTCCCTGTAACTTCATCGAGTGTCCCCTAGTCTTTGTCATTTTTGACGGAGTGAAAAATCGATCCACTTGTACCCGTTCTACTCCACTTAGGATTTTGTAGACTTCAATCATATCTCCCCTCAGCCGTCTCGTTTCCAAGCAGAAGAGCCCTAACTTTTTTTAGTCTTTTCTCATACGAGAGGAGTTTCATCCCCTTTACCATCTTGTTCACTCTTTTTTGAACCTTTTCTAGTGCCGCTAGATCTTTCTTGAGAAAAGGAGACCAGAATTGAACGCAAATGAAGTATGGAGCCTGTTTGATGTTTGACTGCTAAGATGTATGTAGGTCGCTGGTCACTTAACTGATATTATTGTTATTAACTGATTTTACTGTGTGTAATTTGTGTACGTGTTGTCATGTTTTGTTGCGATGATGAGTATGTATGTATCTATTGTGATCCACTTTGGGAGAGGCAGGATACAAATAAATAAGCAAACCATAAACCTACTTTACGGGCGTCGGAGAAGTTACCGCCGTTGCCGGCACTAAAGCCCACACTATGCGTTCGTAGAAGAGGGGGAATGCCAGGTGCCATATGTAGAATTCCCTAGTTCAGTGTTTTTCAACCTTTTTACACCTATGGACCGGCAGAAATAAAAGAATTATTCTGTGGACCGGCATCGGTCCGTGGACTAGCGGTTGAAGAACACTGGGCTAAGTCGTGGGCCAGACCCCGCCCATCTCTACCCAATCTCCACCCCAGACCCCACCCCCATAATAGTACTAATTGTAACACTATTTTTTCCATTCATTTTTCACAGATACACAATATAATCTTTTTAACAACACATAACAGTTAACCACAAAATTAAACTACACAAAGCACACTAACAGCCGATGTAAATTCTCAAAATTGACATAATTCAATCACTAAATTCAAAAATAAAATCATTCCCCCCCTACCTTTGTTGTCTCCCTCCCTCCATGCTATGCCTTACCTTCTGGCCTACTCCCGCCTGGCCATTTTATGCCGCCCCCTGGTGTTATCTTCAGGCCGGCTCCCTCTTCCTCACTGATGCAGTGCACAAAGCCGCGGGCAGCGGCTCCTTGCGCGTTCCGCGCCTCATCTGGAAGCCTTCCCTCTGATGTTGCAGCGTCAGAGAAAAGGCTTCCGGTTCAGGCGCAGGACGCGCGTAGGAGCCACTGCCCGTGGCTTTGTGCACTGCATCAGTGAGGAAGAGGGAGCTGGCTCGAAGATAACGCCACATCGATCGCACCGTGGACCGGCGGTTGAAGAACACTGCTTTGGGCCTGATGCACGCACTGGCCCTGTGGACCGGCAGGAAATTTCTGTGGACCGGCACCGGTCCATGGACCGGTGGTTGAAGAACACTGCCCTAGTTGGTATTTAAAACAGTTACTATGGCAGATAGTGACCCAGCTGTCTAAATCGCTCTGAATATCAGCCCCATAGATTAACTTATTTGAAGCTGCGTTTAGATACTGACCCAACCAATATATTTATTTTTTATTTAATTTGTTTTCTATCCTGTCCACCCCCAAAAGCTCAGGACGGGTTACAGGTTAGCATACTTAATACAGGTAACCGGTTACAATTTGCCATAGTTATAATACAAGCTATTTTAGGTACAAGTTTTTATCCTAACTCGACACATACCGAGGATCTTGTATCAATACGCATTTCTTTGAAATCTATCGGTCGGGGGAATTAGGTATGAGGTATGGTTTTTATTGCTTTTCTAAAGTTGAGGCGTCCTTCAAGGGATCTTATCTGCGGGGGCAGTCATCTGTTGGTCATTCCCTTAATACAGGTTCATAGTCATAAGCGCGCCGACAAATGGGAGCAGACAATTGAGCGCAAGACTTCAGCATGCTGCAGTATAAGCTTATTTTAAAGGGCTTTGACAGTGGAGGGGAAGGAACCCCCTCAGTTTACTTAATAGTGTTGGTGCTGCCGTTGGGGGTGGTTTTGGGGGGTTGTAACCACCCATTATAGAGGAAACTTAACTTTTTCCCTATTTTTAGGGGAAAAGTTAAGTTTTCTGTAGAATTGTGGGGGGTTACACCCCCCACACCTCCCCAACACGGCAGCGCGAACACTATTAAGTAAAGTGGGGGGATTCCCCCACACACACCCCCGTTGGAGCCTTTTAAAATAAGCTTATACTGCGGCGCGCTGAAGTCTTGCGCTCAATTGTCTGCTCCCATTTGTCGGCGCGCTTTTGTCCCATCACCCTTAATACACACCTACCACCTTTTAGCCCCTTCTGTGTGCCTGTCATAATTCGATTGTAAGCTCTCCTGAGGAGGGACCGTCTCTTGCATGAACAACGTACAGCGCTGCATGCGCCTGTTTGCACTATAGAAATAATAACCCAGCGTTTTCTACGTGTTCAAAAATGTGTGCACTGTAAAACTGCCATTTTTGAAAAATGGGGTATCGGCTTACTGTTAATGAGATCACAGCGATGTAGACTTTTGTCTGGGGCGCAATGTTCCACCCAAAGCCGCACACAATTGCCAAGCTCACGGAAGTGTTTCTCAACTCGGTCCTGGAGTACCCCCTTGCCAGTCAGGTTTTCGGGATTTCCCCAACGAATGTGCCTAAACGTGATTTGCATACACCGCCTCCATTCTATGCAAATTTCTTTCATGCACATTCATTGTGGATATCCCGAAAACCTGACTGGCAAGGGGGTGCTCCAGGACCGAGTTGAGAAACACTGCTGTAGATGGTAGGTATAGCCCGCCGCAGGGACCAATCGACAAGATTGTCAAGAACTTCCCAAAGTGACTAAAAGACTGTGTTAAAGCTGCGGGTGGACATTTTGCTTTCCAGGCAGGCAAACTGAACGATTGGCTGGGAAACATTATCACCCACTCCTCAAACTATTTTAGTTTTAGAAAATTAGTAAAAACGAAACTGTTCAACCGATTTGTTACCTAAGAATTTGTCCGTTCATTACCCCTCTCCTTTTCCGTTCATCACCTCTCCTACTCTGTATTATGATATTCATTGCTTCTACATTGTAACATTGCCGCCGATTGTCCAGCTTTCATATTGCATTTTCATTCTTTGTATTTGTATTCATTGATTCTACATTGTAATTATGTCGCTGATAGTCCAGCTCTTCTTACTGTAAACCGCCTAGAACAGTGGTTCTTAACCTGGGTTCGACCGAACCCCAGGGGTTCGGTGAGTCAGTCTCGCGGGTTTGGCGGAGGTCAAAACACACCTCCAACTGATATAGCGCTTCGGTCACGTTCAATCATCTATCAGTTATTCAGTGATTTTGATCAAGACTGATCGTGTACTCGGTTTCTTGATCTATCAATCTGTAACTAACGCCTTATATACATCAATCAATTCCTGATCAAAATTTGTGATTTAACTGATAGATGACCGAAGCGCTTATGATTCATGATGATACGCCCCGCTTGTCCATAATTGGCTGCAGGTGATCACGCAACATCGCTTGGCCTATCTGTGCTGCAGGGGATTTGATGCGCACAGTAGTCGAATTGTAACTGTTGTGATGGTACGTCGTGTGATACCTATCTTAATATTTTAATCCCTCTGAGAGGCAACAGCAGAAGTCACACTGATTTGCAGTAAATTTCATTATTATGTTATTATTATTCGAAATATAGGAGAACTTTTTTGTTTTCAAAATTGATATTATTTTTTCCCTCACTGTATACCTATGTTTTGAATTTGTAAAAATCATATTTTATTTTTCCAATTAAGAAGGGTTCGGTGAACACACATATGAAACTGGTGGGGTTCAGTACCTCCAACAAGGTTAAGAACCTCTGGCCTAGAACTACCATGGCTTTGGCGGTATATAAGAAATAAAATTATTATTATTATTATTATAAAGAGTGCCTAAAGCAGGGGTGTCAAAGTCCCTCCTTGAGGGCCGCAATCCAGTCGGGTTTTCAGGATTTCCCCAATGAATATGCATGAGATCTATTAGCATACAATGAAAGCAATGCATGCAAATAGATCTCATGCATATTCATTGGGGAAATCCTGAAAACCCGACTGGATTGCGGCCCTCGAGGAGGGACTTTGACACCCCAGGCCTAAAGTTAGGCTCCTCTTAGGCGCCTAACTTAATTGGCAAAATACCCTTAACAGCCTCAATAAGTGGGGAAAAAATTTAAACTTGTGGTGGATATTATGGGTTTAATGATGTATAATGTTGTACGTATAGATGTTTGTATACTTGGTCTCAGTGATGGGTATGCACTAGTATATAAAAATTTGTATTAGATTAATTCTTACTGTGATGATAAGCTTTTTAGTCTTGATCTAGAAGTTTTTCTCATGCTCCTTTTGGCTTTTCAGTCAGTTAGAACTAGCTTGTATCAGGCTACAGCATCATACAGTTTCATTCACAACTTCCTCAGGTTTTCCCCAATTTTATCTCTACCCCCCTGACCCCCATAATCTGTTATTAAGACATGGAGGAAGCCACTGCTTGCCCTGGATCGGTAGCATGGAATGTTGCTACTCTTTGAGGGTTCTGGAATCTTTTGTTACTCTTTGGGATTCCGGAACCTTGCTATTCTTTAGGATTCTGAATGGAATGTTGCTACTCCTTGGGTTTTGGCCAGGTACTAGGGACCTGGATTGGCCACCGTGAGAATGGGCTACTGGGTTTGATGGACCATTGGTCTGACCTAGTAAGGCTATTCTTATGTTCTTAGCTCAACCATTGCTCTGAGAATCTTCAATCAGGGACAAGACTAGAGCTCTATCAAGAACCCAACCAACATGGACCTTGACTGCAACTACTAGGTGACATCATTGCGTGATGGCCAAGACTCTTTCTCCCAGGCATAGGCAGCAGAATAGAGTGGGCCACTGGGGTCACAGCCCTAATCTAATCTAAATCTTGGACTTATATACCGAGTCATCCCTAAAAAATAGTTAACAATAGTTATATTGTAAGAGAGACATTACCACCTTTAAAACTATCAACTAAAAAACATTGAAACAAAGTAGTTTTCAACATTTTTCGAAAAACCTGAGGTGATCAACAAGATCTTATTTAAAAAAGGTAGGTCATTCCAAATCACTGTTAGTAAGTAGGGGAAAGAGTGAGAAATTTTGCTAGCAGATCTAATACCTTTTGCGGTTCATAGTCAGTCGCGTGCGAGACACCAGCGCGCCAACAATCGAGCGCTGACAATTCGGCGCAAGAAAGAAGCGCGCCGCGGGAAAACTTAGTATTAAAGAGCTCTGAAGCGGGGTGTGAGTGGGGACCCCCCCCCCACATACTTTACTGCATAGTGTTTGCGCTGCTGTTGGGGGGGGAGATTTGAGGGGTTGGAACCCTCCATTATAGAGAAAACTGAACTTTTTCTGATTTTTTTTCAGGAAAAGTTCCGTTTTCTCTATAATGTGGGGGGTTGCACCCCCCACACCCCCCCCCACTTCAGCGCGAACACTATGCAGTACCCATACCCCCCCTGTCAGAGCTCTTTAAAACTAAGTTTTCCCGCGGCGCGCTTCTTTCTTGTGCCGAATTGTCAGCGCTTGATTGTTGGCGTGCTGGTGTCTGACACGCGATTATCCCGTCACCCATTTTACAGAGGGGAAAGGAAGTTTATATATATGAATGGTTCTACAACCTGAAGATCTTGAGGAGTTTAAAGCGAGAGAAATCAAGGAATCAGAGTCCAAATATCTTGCCTAGCTCAGCATCAGTAACTAAACGAGTAGGAGCCGGGGGACAGAGATTGGTTTTCTTGTATTGGACCCTCCAATCCAAAAAGATGTTCCACTGGCCCTGCTCCTATGGCCTGTGGATGAACATTGCCATCACGGTGGCCAGAGAAGCGGCAGCTGAGCCCACGAATCCGACCCAGCTCCACCCCCATGAGACACCAGGTTCGGCTTTTGATATAATACATTTTAAGCATATTTATCGTTCTTCGTGCATTACAATTCCCCGTACATTGTAACCACCTTTCTCTTGTAAGATTAATGACCCTGCAGACAAATCTCAAAATGTAAATAAGCTGTCTCCATACCAGTAGCCCATTAGCCTTCCATAATCTGTTTTCATACAAACACCTTAATGAGAGCACATTAAAAGGTGGCAATGCTATTGACTTCCCAGAAGCTCACAGCTCTGCACTCGGGTGTGATGATAATGCTTCAGAGTGCTTCCCTCTCCCTTAGCTGTGAGTGAAAGAGAAATTCCATCGCACTGGATGAAACAGGGCCTGGCGTTTCAGGTTGCCCGCTGGCTGCGGGCCTTCATTTACATATATTTTACCACCGTCTTTTTTATTTTTTTTTTTTTCAGATTTACAATTTTAATATCAAATGATATCAAAGAAAAAAGGATAGTTACATTTAGATATGCATTAATTATACATTTATCTCAAAAATTCCTTTTCAAGCCCACCATATTGGGGAGCCGTACATTAACAATTAACCTAAAAATACAAAGAAACTAAGAATGGGTATTGATTCATATGAATCTTAACCCTTCCATAATATTGGGACTTTGACAACCTCCAGATATCTCAGTCATGAAACATTACACCAACAAAACCTCATTTCTGTTCTCTTACCATTAAAAATTGTTGTAACTGAATAGGCTCCCAAAAAAGCATATTCAATGTCTTGTACCTTGACAAGACGTTTACAGGGAAATTTTAAATAAAATGATGCCTCAAGAGCCAAAACTCTTGTTCTTAATTTTAGAAATTCTTTCCTTCTTAATTGTGTGGCTCTTGAGATGTCAGGAAAAATCCTAACCAAATCTCCACAAAACTTTGTCAGCCTATTTTTGAAGTAAAGTTTCATTATTAACGCCTTATCGGTCTCACTCATGCATGTTATTACCATAGTGGACCTAGTCTGAATCACATCTTGATATTAAAATTTACCACCGTCTTACTCTCTCTTTCCCTCTTTTTTTCAAGTTTATCAAGTTTATGAAAAAAATCTGATTAAACGCCTATCAAATAAACCCCCTCTTTTACTAAGGTGCGCTAATCGAATAAGCGCGCGCAAAACGCTCATGTGTCCATAGACTAACATGCACGCGTTAGCGTTTAGCGCATGCTAAATCGGTTAACGCACCTAAGTAAAAGAGGGGGGTAAGTGTTTTACAACAATAAAAATAAGGGTAAAAACACATTAGCCACCAAGAGTTAACAAGAACAAAAACAACAAAAAGACAACAGAAAAAATGATACATACACTAAACAACAGGAAAGGGGGTAGAACTACGATGAGCACAAGAAAAGAGAACATAAATGGGAAAAACAATAGGGCAAAGGGAGTCAGTAAAAAAAATAAAAGAAGAATTTTTAATAGCCAAATGCGTCTGTAAAATAAAAAAAAACTTTTTAAAGATCCTTTGAATTTATCTAAATTTTGCTCTGCCTGAAGATGAGTTGGTATGGCATTCCAAATTGTAGGTGCAGCTATTGAAAAATATTAAAGACCCTCCTCATCCCCATAGTTAGCAGCTCCCCTTCCCTTCTCTTCTTTAGTTCCTCCCTTCATTTGGCCAGTATCTCCCCTTCCACTTTCTACCACACCCATTGCAACATCACTGATGAGGTTGGCTCTGAGGCACTGTGGAATGAGGCATTATGACATCACAATCTCAGCTCTGGAATGTTGCTCTCATTGGGGTTCCGGAATCTTGCTATTCTTTGAGATGCTGGAATGTTGCTACTCCTTGGGTTTTGGCCTGGTACTAGGGACCTGGATTGGCCACCGTGAGAATGGGCTACTGGGTTTGATGGACCATTAGTCTGACCCAGTATGGCTGTTCTTATGCTCTTACATGAGCCAAGTATAGGACAATTAAGCCATTGTAACATCACTGATGAGGTTGGCTCTGAGCCATTATGACATCACAATCTCAGCTCTGGAATGTTGCTCTCATTGGGGTTCCGGAATCTTGCTATTCTTTGAGATGCTGGAATGTTGCTACTCCTTGGGTTTTGGCCTGGTACTAGGGACCTGGATTGGCCACCGTGAGAACGGGCTATTGGGTTTGATGGACCATTAGTCTGACCCAGTATGGCTGTTCTTATGCTCTTACATGAGCCAAGTATAGGACAATTAAGCCATTGTAACATCACTGATGAGGTTGGCTCTGAGCCATTATGAAATCACAATCTCAGCTCTGGAATGTTGCTCTCATTGGGGTTCCGGAATCTTGCTATTCTTTGAGATGCTGGAATGTTGCTACTCCTTGGGTTTTGGCCTGGTACTAGGGACCTGGATTGGCCACTGTGAGAACGGGCTACTGGGTTTGATGGACCATTAGTCTGACCCAGTATGGCTGTTCTTATGCTCTTACATGAGCCAAGTATAGGACAATTAAGCCATTGTAACATCACTGATGAGGTTGGCTTTGAGCCATTATGACATCACAATCTCAGCTCTGGAATGTTGTTCTCATTGGGGTTCCGGAATCTTGCTATTCTTTGAGATGCTGGAATGTTGCTACTCCCTGGGTTTTGGCCAGGTACTAGGAACCTGGATTTGCCACCTTGAGAACGGGCTACTGGGCTTGATGGACCTTTGGTATGAGCCGAGTATTTATGATTTTTAAAGAGGGAACACGTAGCAAATGATGGCTGGAGGATCTTAGGGATCTGTTAGATTTGTTCTGCACTTTTATCCCTTCTTATCAAGGGCATTGGTTTACTCTTTCAGCACATCAGAGCCCCCTGCCGCCCATGCTCCTGCATGCATGATGCCAGGGTAGCCTTACAGGTTTTTTAGATATGTTTCATTGCAGCCCATATTATTTGCACATCACGGGGCTAACTTTATAGAGGCTTTTCCATGAGGAGAGACTGTTTTATACATAAAAGAGGTATTTAAAATTTAAAAAAAACCCTCTATGGCAGGGATCTCAAAGTCCCTCCTTGAGGGCTGCAATATGCATTGAAAGCAGTGCATGCACATAGATCTTATGCATATTCATTGGGGAAATCCTGAAAACCTGACTGGATTGCGGCCCTCGAGGAGGGAGTTTGACACCCCTGTTCTATGGTATATGTGCCGCCCATAGGAGTTCCCAGGTCATACTTTGGATGCAGCAGGGGTGGAGTTGTGATGTGCAGTGGCGTAGCGAGGGTGAGTGAGGCCCGGGGCAGTGGTGCCCCTCCCCCGCCCCGAACCCCATACCACGCGGGTGCCCCCTTTCTCTTCCCCCGCATCTCTTTCATTTCCCAGGCGTGAACATGCTGTCCGTGTCGTGTCGGTTCTCCCTCCGACGCCACTTCCTAGGCGCAGGACCCGGACGTGACATCAGAGAGAGCCAGCAACAATGCGGGCAGCAAGTTTGTGATGCCGCTCGCGCCAGGAAAATGAAAGAGGTACGGGAGAAGGGCTGCGTGCACTTGGCAGGGGGGTTTGGGAAGGAGCGGGGGGGGGACATGTGCCAGCACCCCCACCAAGACGGCGCCCATGGCAAACCGCCCCCCCTTACTACACTACTGGTGATGTACCCACATATTCTATAAAATGAGTAGATGCACATCTGGGGCCTAAAAAGTCGACACCACCCAAAACGTCACTTTGCACAATTCTACAAGGTGCAAGTACCTTATATAGAATCACGCTTAGCACCTGTGTGCGACACATGTTTATTTATTTAAAAATTTACATCTCGCCTATTCCGAGGTGGGTTACAAAATAAACATACATAAGTTATTAGCACATGGACATAATTTAACTCTCACAGCAACATCAAATGTACATTCCCCTTTTCCATCCAAAACACAATAGAGTGCTCCCCCGAGATTCACGGGGGTTCTGTTCCAGGAGCCCCCATGAATCTCGAAAAACCGCGAATATGGTTTTTCATGGGGGAGCCTGAAGAGGGCAGCGGGAGAAGGCAGCAGGAGAGCAGCCGGAGCACCGCGAGTGCAGGAAATCACTCGCGATTCGCTCCGACAGCTTCTTCCTGCACAAAGTCGGGCCTTATCCAATCAGGAGCTGCGTGTCAAAGCTGCCCTCGTGGCGCTCTGGCTGCTCTCTCCTGCTGCCCTCTCCTTGTCAGCGGTTCACGGTCCGAAAATACCACGAATGACCGGGACCACGAAGCACCGACCGTGAACAACCGGGGGAACACTGTACAATGAAACCTTGGTTTGCGAGCATAATTCGTTCCAGAAGCATGCTTGTAATTCAAAGCAAATTTCCCCATAGCAAATAATGGAAACTCAGATGATTCATTCCACAACCCAAAAGCTTTAATACAAAATACTATAAGTACTCGTATTGCAAGACTTCGCTCATTTAGAACAGTCACTACCCTCCCGCAAAGTCAGAGAGAGAAGAACCATCGGCTCAGTTGTGATGATGCAACGCGTGTATACTATATGTACTTGTATTGCAAGACTTTGCTTGTATATCAAGTTAAAATTTAATCAAATGTTTTGCTTGTCTTGCAAAACACTTGCAAACCAAGTTACTTGCAATCCAAGGTTTTACTGTAATCTAAAAAAATTACAAACATCTGTTTAAAAATGTATTCTATAGTCTTGAGTCTTCTTTAATCAATTAGTCTTACATTAAAAAGCTTGTAGTCTTAAAATGTCTGTGAAATTGTACAGTGTTCTTATACAACCATGTGAATCCTTTTTTAGAGATCTTAGGTATTATTTTAGATTCTTCATTATTCTTTCAAAACTCACATCGATGCCTTAGTAAGGAAAGCTTTTTCTGAACTGCACCAACTTCATTAGATTTAAAAATATTTCACATTTGCGCATTTCAGGATCACAGTTCAGTTACCCTGTCTCAAATTAATTATTGTAATGTGTCAAATGCTGATTGTTTCGAAAAGTTAAAGAAACATCTAACTCTAGAGAACACATGAGCAAGGTTAATATGCTGTGCCCAGAAGTTTGACCATATGACCCTCTTTTCCACAGGCTGAAATTGGGTTTCCTTTAGAGGCAGACATGATTTTTAAAACAAGTTGTACGGTATTTAGAATTTTTCATAGTTTAGCTCTGATCTACATATATATTTTGCTATCTTTCTGTCTTCCCACCAGATCAGTAAGGTGCTGAAAAGGAAGGCAAAGAGTTACCTTGAAAAGAAGATTGTATTGGATGCAAAAACATATAGTAAAAACCATTATAGGTATATTAGAAGCCAGGAAAAGAATTAGTTGGACTGCTAGATGGTCTGGGGGTAAAAAGGGCACTCAAGAAAAACAAGACCATAGTGGAGAGATTAAAGGAATTCTCTGCTTCAGTTTTCACTAAGGAAGATGTGGGGAAGATACCAGTGCCAGAAATGTTATTACATGCTGATGAGTCAGAGAAACTGAAACAAATATCTGTAATAGTGGAAGATGTATTCGGACAATTTGTCAAATTGAAGAATAGGAAATCACCTGGACCAGATGATATACATCCCTGAGTACTGATAGAATTGAAAAATGAACTTGCCGAGCTATTGTTAGTAATATCCTATCATGGATTAAGAACTGGTTGAAGGATAAAAAAACTGAGAGTATGGTTAAATGGTCAATATTCTCAAAGGAGAAGGGTAAATAATGGGGTTCCTTGTGGATCTATGCTGAGACCGCTGCTTTTTAACATATTTATCAATGATCTGGATATAGGAATAACTAGTGAGATAAATTTACTGATGACACAAAGTTGTTCAAAGTTGTTAATCGCAAGAGAATATAAGAACTGCCATACTGGGAAAGACCAAAGGTCCATCAAGCCCAGTATCCTGCTTCCAACAGTGGCCAACCCAGGTCCCAAGCACCTAGCTAGATTCTTGCGAGACTTGGAAACTGAGCTTCAAAATGGCAGATTAAGCTTAATGTGAGCAACTGCTAAGTGATGTATATGGGGAAAAAGGAACCCAAATTATAGATAAAGGATTCACCGCCCAGGCAAAGGATCTGAGTGTCATAAGAGCATAAGAGCTGTTACAATTACCTCTCATGTCTAATTGATGTCACTTTAGTATCTCTTTCACAGATGGTTGGCCTAGTGGTTAGAGCTGCTGCCTCCGCACCCTGCGGTTGAGAGTTCAATCCCAGCCTGCTCCTTGTGATTCTGAGCAAGTCACTTAATCCCTCCACTGCCCCAGGTACCACAGTTAGATTGTATGCCTGCCAGGACAGATAGGGGAAATGCTTAAGAGTACCTGATTACTATTCAATGTATTGTAAGCCGCTTTGGGTAAATTTCTTCATGATAAGGTGGTTAATAAATCCAAATGTGAAATAAATGAAAAAAAATCTTCTTTCTCTTGGTTTTTCAATCTTCCTGTCCCTGTATTTAAGATTTCTTAACTAGGGTTACCATATGGCTCCAGAAAAATGAGAACAGATTGAGACTAGAGAATGACATGGTGACAAAATTCATCACCGTTCCCGTCCCCGCTGATAACCGCGGGAAATAATCCCATGTCATTTTCTAGTGTCTATTTCAACCTCGGTCCTTCTACACCAGCATTCTTCAAAGCAAAGCTTGCGGGTCAGTGGCTGTGACCATTCATACTCTGATCTTATGTGAGCCAAGGATAATGAAGCCATTGTGACATCACTGATGTGATTGGCTCTTAGGCACTGGTGGAATGAGGCATTATGACATCACAATATCTGCTCTGGATACCAGAGACTGTCATTCTGTAGTGTCTGTTTCAACCTCAGTCCTTCTACACCAGCATTCTTCAAAGCAAAGCTTGTGGGTCAGTGGTTATGGCCATTCATACTCTGATTCTTCCCTCTTTCCTTAAAGAATGATATGAAGATGGTTTCCTGCGGTTATCCGCGGGGATGGAAACGGTGATGAATTTTGTCACCGTGTCATTCTCTAATTGAGACATCTGGGTTAGGGTTACGAGATGTCCGAATTGACCCTGACTTCTCCTCTTATTAGAGGGCATGTCCGGGCGTCTGTACAGCTTTTCAAAACCCAGCACTTTGTCTGAGTTTTGAAAAGCAGATTGCGTCAGGTGGGGCATCCGTACATGTGCGGATGTCCTCCCGACCAAGACGAGCAGGCTGAAGGGGGGGGGGCAGGGGCAAGGCTGGGGCGGGGTGTGGGTGTAACGGAGCGGGGATGGGTGGAACTGGGCGGGCCTGGCGGGTGGGCCTATGGGTCCGGATTTTACATACGTAAAATCTGGTATTCCTAATCTGGGTTTTACTTCCATTTCTTTCAATGGAAGTAAAGCCCGGATGTCTCAATCCGTTCTCCTTTTTCTGGAGCTATATGGTAACCCTATACTTAACTATACAGTCAAGACCACACAGCTGGGCGAGACCAAGCCTGGATCTGTGTATTCTGAAAAAATGGAGCCAGCTGGTCAGCCTAGTGGCAGCCACAGACCAGCGGAGGGACAGAGGAAGAAAGGAGGAATGTTTCAGTCCAATAGTAGGAGCTGCTGTCTTAGACAGAGTTACTCTGCTTCTTGAAAAACAATTTTTGGTTTGAAATAGAAAAGGAAAGAACAATCCCTCCCACCCCACCACTACCACCAACACACTCACACGTATATACACACAGCAGCACTAGTGCCACCACTGCCTTCCCCAAAGTTGCGAAAGAAGGAAAACCACAGGCCTGTTTCAGGCTGATAACAGGACCTCGGCTGCGTTTGCACAAGTTCCGTTGTTGTGAAGCTCAGAGGAGCGAGCACACGGGGGCTTCTTTCCTGTCAGCGCCTTACTGCTACATGCTCGAAAAGCTCCTTTTCAGTTGTACTTACTCTGGTTTTTTTTTCCTCCCAGCCTACTTTATTTTCTCGTTTCTCTTTCTCTGCCATGGGCGGATCATCCTTGCTCCCCTGTTCTCAGGGAATATATCGGGCCAACCTGTTCAATTGTTTGTGTCAGGTGTAATTCAAAATAAGCCTGCTCATTATCTGGTGTTAAAATAAACCAAAAAACACTTTTTCTAAATATACGCATTTCTATGGCTGTTTAAGATTCAGTGACAGCATGTAAATGCTGGCTCTGGCCCATAGGTGGCAGCAGCTCAGAGGATGCAGTGGAGAGCAGAGCATACTCTGTCATCTGTCTCTGCATCTGGAACATAAGAATTGCCGCTGCTGGGTCAGACCAGTGGTCCATCGTGCCCAGCAGTCCGCTCACGCGGTGGCCCCCAGGTCAAAGACCAGTGCTCTAAATGAGTCCAACTTTGTCTTGAATCTTTGGAGGGTGTTTTCCCCTATAACAGCCTCCGGAAGAGCGTTTCAGTTTTCCACCACTCTGGGTGAAGAAGAACTTCCTTACGTTTGTACGGACGTTCTCCCTACTTTGTCTTTATCTACTAAGTCTATTCCCTTCAGTATCTTGAATGTTTCGATCATGTCCCCTCTCAGTTTCCTCTTTTCAAGGGAGAAGAGGCCCAGTTTCTCTAATCTCTCGCTGTACGGCAACTCCTCCAGCCCCTTAACCATTTCAGTTGCTCTTCTCTGGACCCTTTCTAGTAGTACCCGTGTCCTTCTTCATGTACGGTGACCAGTGATGGACGCAGTACTCCAGGTGAGGGCGCACCATGGCCCGGTTCAACGGCATGATAACCTTCTCTTATCTTTTCATGATCCCCTTCTTTATCATTCCTAGCATTCTGTTCGCCCTTTTCACCACAGCCGCATATTGCGTGGACGGCTTCATCGACTTGTCGATCAGAACTCCCAAGTCTCTTTCCTGGGAGGTCTCTCCAAATACCGCCCTGGACATCCTGTATTCATGCATGAGATTTTTGTTACCGACATGCATCACTTTACACTTATCCACGTTGAACCTCATTTGCCATGTCGATGCCCATTTCTCGAGCTTGATTATGTCACGTTGCAGATCTTCACAATCCCCCTGTGTGGAGTTTTGTATTCAATAGCAAGAGCAAGAGGTTGCATATTTTACAATGAGAAAGTTACTACGACTGAGAAACCTATAGACAGGCTGGAACTTTAGGCAAGTGTGCTTTCAAAACTTGTCTTTTGCAATGCAATCTGTTTGGGGCTGCCTAGTGTCCGTTTGAAGGCACTGCAGATTGTCCAGAATTTGGCTGCTCGGATTTTGATGCGAAACTCGCTTTGAGCACATTACTCCAGTCTTAAAGAGATTGCATTGCATTCCAATTATATTTTGAACACAGTTTAAAATTTTGGAAAATAATTCTGCAAGGGTTATATAGAACTATACCTGATTATTCGAGGAAATGCTTGATAATGTATAGACCAGGTAGATCGTTAAGATCAGAAAGTGGCATGTTATCAGATACAGTGGTGCCTCACACAACGAACTTAATTCGTTCCAGGAGCAAGTTTGTTATGCGAAAAGTTCGTTATGTGAAACGCGTTTTCCCATAACAATACATGTTAAAAAAAATAATTCGTTCTGCAGCATAAAATATGCTAAGATGACATAAAAAAAGATAAATTTGTCAAAATGGTGGTCTTGCTGAGGCCAAACTCTTTGACGAGGTCACACTGTTTTACCCCACATTCACTCCTTCTAATAATTTCCCGTTTCATTTCAACAGAAATCACCTTCCTGCTTTTTTTAGAAGCCATGATATATAAAAAATATTGAGTTTATCTTAAAAGGACGACTGTATACAGTGAGAGAGGGCAGTTAAGCGCAGTGACTAACGACTGCCTGCAGTGCCTGCGCGGAAGGATGCAATACATCGGCAGCTCGGGCGACTTCGTTGTGTGAAACGAAGTTCGTTGTGTGAAACGAAGTTCGTTGTGTGAAACGAAGTTCGTTGTGTGAAGTTCGTTGTGTGAAACGAAGTTCGTTGTGTGAATCAAGACATGAAGTTCGTTGTGTGAAGCGTTCGTTGTGCGAGGCGTTCGTTATGCGAGGCACCACTGTATATGGAAAAGGGACACCTATGTCTAGAAGTGAGATGGTGGAATCAGATCCAGAAGAAAAGGCAGTGCAGAGATTTGATTTCCTGGTACTCAGGCTAGAATTTTAAAGAGTGGTTGTAAGGTCTGGTAAATGTGGTTTTGTTTAATGATACTGTGAATGAGAGATTGTGGGTCGCTTAGTGTATTAAGCGGATTATAAATATTTTAAATAAATCAGTAAATTTATGGAGACAGAGTAGAGGCAGTCCAGAGAAGGGCTACCAGAATGGGACATGATCTGAACCAAAAGCCCTAGGACTTGAACATCTTAATATGTCTACCTTAAAATGCAGTGGTTGACCATTAGCTGTTTTTCAAAAAATCTGTAACCCTGTAAAAGGAAGATTAGCCTGTGTCTTAGCTGCCTCTGCCGATAGCAATCTTGCTTTTTCTTCTCTACTCTCTATCTACCCAGGGCCAGCCAAAGTGTAACAGATGCCCTAGGACAGGGGGAGGCAATTCCGGTCCACGAGAGCCGGAGCCAGGTCAGGTTTTCAAGAATATCCACAATGAATATGTATGAGATGGATTTGAATGCACTGCCTTCTTGAGATGCAAATCTGTCTCATGCATATTTATTGTGGATATCCTGAAAACCTGACCTGGCTCCGGCTCTCGAGGACCGGAATTGCCTACCCCTGCCCTAGGAAAACCTTCAGTAATGTTTCTTTCAGGGGCAACTCAAGGCCTAACACACCCAGGGTTACCAGATTTTGTTCCCAAAAAAAGAAGACACGTGTCCCTGCCCCATTTTACCCCCCAACCCCTGCTGCACACAAACCCTAT
Organism: Geotrypetes seraphini; assembly: GCF_902459505.1. NCBI lineage: Eukaryota > Metazoa > Chordata > Amphibia > Gymnophiona > Dermophiidae > Geotrypetes > Geotrypetes seraphini. The sequence goes on along the minus strand of NC_047089.1, from coordinate 231,888,651 downwards.
CTCTTCCGGATGCCTGGACATGTCCGGGTAAATTCAGACGTCTGCTAACCCTACACACACACCCTCCTCATTCCCACGGCTAGCATCTCCCCTTCCCTTCTTTAGTTCCTCCCTCCATTTGGCCAGTATCTCCCCTTCCACTTTATACCACACCCATTGCAGCATCACTGATGAGGTTGGCTCTGAAGCACTGTAGAATGAGGCATTATGGCATCACAATCTCAGCTCTGGAATATTGCTCTCATTGGGGTTCTGGAATCTTGCTATTCCTTGAGATGCTGGAATGTTGCTATTCCTTCAGTTTTGGCCAGGTACTAGGGATTGGCCACCGTGAGAATGGGCTATCGGGCTTAATAGACCTTTGGTCTGACCCAGTAAGGCTATTCTTATGTTCTTAAGTACCCCAAAGGGGCAACTAAGGCCCAGGCTAATCTTCCTTTTACAGGTGGCCGAATTTTTGTAGGACGAAGTTAAGAGGTGATAGGCTCAGGAGCAGTGGCGTACCTAGCCTATGTGACACCCAGGGCCCATCGTTTTTTAATCCCCCCCCCATCTGTATGAAAACCACAATTTTTAGTAACAATCCACACGTCACACAAGAGTGTACCTAAGAAAAGGCAGCATCTTACATAGCAGTACAACATCAATACAGTACATCTTACATAGCAGTACATCAATACACCCATTGTAAAACGAAACAAGCCAGACTAGTACAGATCAATCCTGCAGTCAATCCTAACAGAACACCGTGTCTTTCAAACACAGAGCACAGAAAACACCTTTGCCTAGTATGGATTATGTAATCACAAACTAACCCCTCCCCTTTTACAAAACTGTAGTGTGGTTTTTAGCCATGGTGGTAACAGCTCAGACTCTTAGAATTCCGAGCATCAGAGCTGTTACCACCACGGCCGGCGCTAAAAAATGTTCTACAGTTTTGTAAAAGGGGGGATAAAATAGAAATACGTAAACAAAGGTTAAATTGAACCACCAAGAAGCTGAACTCTGCATACAATGCAACACCACAGAAACAGCGATGCAAAAGCTGCTCCCCTAAAGCAAAAAAATAAATAAATATAATTTTTTTTCTACCTTGTCTTCTCTGGTTTCTGCTTTCTTCATCTTCTTGTCAATCTCTTCCTTTCATCCACTGTCTACCCTCTCTCTGCCCCTTCTATATGGCATATTCTCTCCTTCTATTCCCCTTCCAGAAACTTTATGCCTCCACCTTCCATCTCTCCCTTCACCCCTTTTGGTCTGGCATCCATCTTCTTCGCTTCCCTCCTCCAATAGTCTGGCATCTTTCTCCTCTCCTCTTCTTCCCTTCCCTCTCCCACACCCCCATAGTCTGGCATTTCACTCTCTCCTCTCCTTTCCCCCCACTTCCATCAGTATCTGCCCCCTTTCTTTCCCTCCAACCCAATTCCATCCAGTGTCCAGTATTTTCTCTCCCCTTTCCTTGCACACCAATTCCACGAACATCTGCCCCCTTTCTTTCCCTCCAACCCAATTCCCTCCAGTATTCTTTCCTTGCACACCAATTCCACGAACATCTGCCCCTTTCTCTCCCTCCATCACCCTTCCATACCAACCTGACCCCCTTTTTCTCTCTCCACCATCCTTCTATGCTCCTCTCTCCCTCCAAACCAGCAAGGTCCCGCAATGACTGCTTCTGTTGCCTCTGCTCTAGAAGGGGTAAGTGACGTCGGAGGGGGTAAGCCGCCAGGCGCAGGGAGTTGCGGCAAAGTCCCACGATGACTGCAGCTGCCGGTCCACCCCCTCTGATGTCATTTACCTCTTCTGGAGTAGAGGCGGCAGACGGCAGTCATCACGGGACCTTCTTACACTTCAGCACGGCTGCTGGCTCTGCTTTGGAATAAGTACAGCAGCCCCGCTGAGGTGCAGGTGCCGTTTAGAATAGAACAGGAGGTTCTGGACCCAGTTGTCCGGCTGTGCACCCCCCTAGGGCTGGCACCCTGGGCGGTCCTCCCCTCCTCCCCCCCCACCCCCCGCCCCACCCTTAGCACGTCACTGCTCAGGAGTAATCTAAGGAAATACTTTGTTACAGAAAGGGTGGTAGATGCATGGAACAGTCTCCCAGTAGAGGTTGTGGAGACAGAGACTGTGTCTGATTTCAAGAAAGCCTGGGATAGACACGTGGGATCTCTTAGAGAGAGGAAGAGATAATGGCTACTGCGGATGGGCAGACTGGATGGGCCATTCGGCCTTTATCTGCCATCGTGTTTCTAGTTCCCCGTTGTACTACATGCAAAATCAGAGGTTGTAAGACTTCCATTTCAGCTTTCATTTGCATGTTTCTGTTTTTAATGTGTGGTCTCCTAGTCTTCTTTACTCTGCTGGTCTGTAGCTTCTGTATACAGGGCAGGCACAATTCCTAGGCAAGATTTGGTGGTTGCCTAGGGCAGTAAGGCAGATGCAGTCAATAGAAAGCATAGCTCCTGACAGTTTTTGGAGAATGAGAATGGAGATGTAAAATTAATATCATAACCGGGTTACCTTAATATATTCATGCTCTTTGTGTGTATGATAATCATAACTTATTGAGTTTAATTTGCAAAATTTTAGGGGGGTTGCAGGATATTAGCCTGAAAGTTAATAGAGGTGTGGGGGGGGGGTGTTTATAAGGCTGAAGATTCATCTAGGGCACCCCCACCCTTGCACTGGATCTATCTGGATTATGACTCTGTAACAGTGTAATATTTGATTTTAAACAAAAAAAGGGCTCCAACTCTTTGAGTCCTGGGACTTAGGGCTCCTTTTACGAAGGTGCTAAAATGCCTCTTGAGCAGGTGGTAGTTTACCGGCTAGCGCGCACTAATCCGGCGCATGCTCTAAAAACACTAGCGCACCTTCGTAAAAGGAGCCCTTAGTGCTCTTATAATATGCAAATCTGAAATATCAGGTCTGAGTGACATTTTGGCAGGGTTTGATGGTGCATCACAGAGTGACAGGTGGTGAATGGGAATAATTTTTTGCATGAAGAGCTGGAGGAGAAACACTCTTTTTCTGCTCTGCTCCCATTACTTGGGGTCAGGGCCACAGTGAGCACTTACATTAGGCCTTCCAGGGACAGAAAAACACCCACTTTACCTAGGGTTACCAGACGTCCGGATTTCCCCGGACATGTGCTTCTTTTGAGGACATGTCTGGGGGTCCGGACGGCTTTTCAAAACCCGGCACTTTGTCCGGGTTTTAAAAAGCTTCCTCAGAAATTGTGTCGGGCAGGAGCTGCCCGACAGGGCTGGGGCAGGACTGGGGTGTAATGGGGCGGGGATGGGCGGGCCTGGGGGGGGCAGGTCTAGGAGTCTGGATTTTATGAATGTAAAATCTGGCAACACTAACTGCACCTGAATGCATCTTATCTTGAGCTTTTGAGATAGGCATTACCTAAACCTAAATCCCAAGCACTGAAAATTAATAGTCACCCAGCAGAGATGGATCACAAATTTGTAGGCCCCAACTACCTCTTCCTGGCTACCTCTTCCCAACTACTTCTTCCCAACCACCTCTTCCCGGCTACCTCTTCTCAACTACCTCTTTCTGGCTACCTCTTCCTGGCTACCTCTTCCTGGCTACCTCTTCCCAACTACCTCTTCCTGGCTACCTCTTCCCAACTACCTCTTCCCGACTACCTCTTCCTGGCTACCTCTTCCCAACTACCTCTTCCCAACCACCTCTTCCCGGCTACCTCTTCTCAACTACCTCTTTCTGGCTACCTCTTTCTGGCCACCTCTTTCTGGCCACCTCTTCCTGGCCACCTCTTCCCAACTACCTCTTCCTGGCTACCTCTTCCCAACTACCTCTTCCTGGCTACCTCTTCCCAACTACCTCTTCCTGGCTACCTCTTCCCAACTACCTCTTCCTGACTACCTCTTCCCAACTACCTCTTCCTGGATACCTCTTCCCAACTACCTCTTCCTGGCTACCTCTTCCCAACTACCTCTTCCTGACTACCTCTTCCCAACTACCTCTTCCTGGCTACCTCTTCCCAACTACCTCTTCCTGGCTACCTCTTCCCAACTACCTCTTCCTGGCTACCTCTTCCCAACTACCTCTTCCTGGCTACCTCTTCCCAACTACCTCTTCCTGGCTACCTCTTCCCAACTACCTCTTCCCGACTACCTCTTCCCGACTACCTCTTCCCAACTACTTCTTCCCGGCTACCTCTTCCTGGCTTCCTCTTCCCAACTACCTCTTCCTGTAGGCCCTGCCTCTTCCTGGTTGAAATTGGCAAGTATATAGGGCTCCTTTTACAAAGGTGTGCTAGCGTTTTTAGCGCACGCACTGGATTAACGAACACTATAGCGCGCACTAGCCGAAAAACTACCGCCTGCTCAAGAGGAGGCGGTAGCAAATAGCGCACGCGGCATTTTAGCGCGCGCTGTTCCACACGTTAAGGCCCTAACGCACCTTTGTAAAAGGAGCCCATAGTTTTGCTAACAATTACAGAAGAAGCATAACATGTTTTAAATTTTATATGGTATTTTTATTCCCTCTCGTTCCCTTATTATGGAACGTTTACAGATTTTCCATTGCAAGAAGCATCCAACAATTCAAACTCTCCCTTCCTTCCAGAAAAGGAATTAAAGGAGTTAAGATCTTTAGTCAATCTTTGGCTTTTAAACTTTCACAACTGTGGAACGAACTCCCCTTAACTCTGAGGAGCCCCAATGCTTTCCAATCTTTTTATTTTTTTATTTTTTATTTATTCAGCTTTATTTTACATCAAAAGAAATTCTTTGATAAAGAAACATAATAATATCTAATAGGAAATAAAATATTAAGTATTACTATATATTACCATGATAACAGTCCACAACTAAGGAGAGAGAATCAAGCACAAGTCAGGGATAGCAAGAAACCAAAAATATACATAGAATAAGTACAGAGCACAACGATTGTATACTAACTATACGGTCTGGTTGGTGACTTCAGTGGACATCTGAGGGGATACGGAAGCCGCTTTACCCTCCAAGAAAAATTGTAATTGATCGGGTTCATAGAAAACATATCTATTTGCTTGATAAATAATACAACATTTACATGGAAAGCGCAGCTGAAAGGTAGCTCCTAACCCCAATACAGATTGACGTAACATTCGAAATTTTTTTCGACGCAGCTGCGCAAATTTAGAAACATCTGGAAATATAGCTATTCTAGAACCATAAAATTCAACATTCTCAGTCCTAAAGAATAGACGAAGAACTGCTTCTTTGTCTTGTAAAAAAAACAAAAGTTAAGTAAAGTAGCCCTTTCAGAGATTTCGGAACATGAAGACTCCAAAATATTTGTAATATCTAGTTCAGTCTGTTGATTTTCTATGTCCTGAGTCATTGGTTTAGGAGTATTTAGATAATATAATTTCTGTAAGGGAGGCCCTGAAGTCTCTCCTTTCCAATCTTTTTGTACATTTCTATAAACTTTTCTATTTGCTAAACATTTTGAAAATTAATTTCTTTTGAAACCTTTGTTTTTACTTTTTTTCAGTTTTTAATTAATTGTTGTAAACCGAGTCGAGCTTCCTTAGGTTGATAACCCAGTATATAAAATTAAGCTTTAGTTTACTTTAATTTATACAAATACACATACATTATAACATCAGGTGAAAGGTGTAGCTAAAGCTACAGCCTCAGCACCCTGAGGTTGTGGGTTCAAACCCACGCTGCTCCTTGTGACCCTGGGCAAGTCACTTAATTCCCCCATTGCCCCAGATACATTAGATAGATTGTGAGCCCACCGGGACAGACAGGGAAAAATGCTTGAGTACCTGAATAAATTAATGTAAACCATTCTGAGCTCCCCTGGGAGAACAGTATAGGAAATTGAATAAATACATAGTGTGAAAAGCCAGAGCTGGTATTGTGACATCATAATGCCTCATTCCACCAATGCCTAAGAGCCAACCTCATGAGTGATGTCACAATGACTTGATTGTCCTAGACTTGGCTCACTTTTACTACATTTTGATTTCTAGTGGTTAAAGGTACAGCCTCAGCACCCTGAGGTTGTGGGTTCAAATCCCACACTGCTCCTTGTGACCCTGGGCAAGTCACTTAATCCCCCCATTGCCACAGATACATTAGATAGATTGTGAGCCCACCGGGACAGATAGGGAAAATGCTTGAGTACCTGAATAAATTCATGTAAACTGTTTTGAGCTACCTTGGGAGAATGATATAGAAAATTGAATAAATAAATAAATAAGTTACTGTTACTGTTATAGAGCAGTGATTCTTAACACTGTCCTGGAGAACCCCTATCTAGTTGGGTTTTCAAGATATCCCTAATGAATATGCATGAGGCAGATTTGCATATAATAGAGGTGACAGGCATGCAGGGGAGAGTCCTTGAGTTTGTGTGTTGCAAGTTTTAAAAAAAGGTGTTACTGTCTAGGTGCCATGAAGTGGAAGCGCCCGCCAGTCACACTTTAAAGATAAGTGCATTGTGTGTATATATACTGTATTTTTTTGTCTATAAGACGCACCCCTCCATAAGATGCACTCCTCTGTAGAGGAGGAAAAACCAAGGAAAATAAATTTCCTCCTCTACTAGGGGGGGTGTCTGGTGGTCTGGTGCGTTTGGTGCTGAGCAGCATGAAGCAGCCGGCCCGCAGCCTAAAACCACCTGTACCCGAAGCTGCCTGCAGCAAAGAAACCTGCCCGAAGCTGCCCGCACCTGAAGCTACCAGCCCAAAGCCGCCCCGGTGCCTTTTTAAAGCTGCGGTGCTCTCCTTGGCCAATCACTGGGCGGCGCAGGACCAGGCAGGAAGCGCAAAGGTCATGCTCCTGCGTCCCACCGCTCTGCCCTGCTTACAAAGACAGCCATCCGGCAAGAGAGCACCACAGCTTTTGAAAAGGTACTGAGGGAGGGAAGGTGTATTCGGGGGGGGGGGGGGAAAGGTGTATTTGCTCTATAAGACACACCCACTTTTCCACCCCCTTTTTAGGGGTGGAAAAAGTGGGTCTTATGGAGTGAAAAATATGGTATATATATATATATACCCAGCCCCACCCCACCCTCACTGCCTCCCCAACACTGATTTCTTCAAAGCTTTTCAAAACCCGGATAAAGTGCCGGGTTTTGAAAAGCTGTCCATACCCCCGGTCATGTCTGGGGAAATCCAGACGTCTGGTAACCCAAGTAAAAGTGTGACAAGGTATAGGCGGTTGGGACATTGTTGTGGCTATGGTGGTCCCATGGTAATCCCTGCCTACCGTGCGGCATTTTGGTTTTGGGTCTGAGCACATCATGTTTTTTAAAAAATTTATTTTTTCAAGATATTATTTTGAATGAGGAGTGGACTTCTGTTGTTTTTCTGGTGGAAAGTTTCTACACACAAGCAGTGATATTCTAGTGTATTCCTAGTGTGAATGATAATGCATATTCATTATGGATATCTTGAAAACCCGACTGGCTGTGCATCCCCCAGGACAGATTTAAGAATGGGTACAAGTGGATCGATTTTTTGCTCCGTCAAAAATTACAAAGACTAGGGGACGCTTGAAGTTACAGGGAAATACTTTTAAAACCAATAGGAGGAAATTTTTTTCACTCGGAGAATAGTTAAGCTCTGGAACACGTTGCCAGAGGATGCGGTAAGAGCAGATAGCGTAGCTGGTTTTAAGAAAAGTTTGGACAAGTTCCTGGAGGAAAAGTCCATAGTCTGTTATTGAGAAAGACATGGGGAAAGCCACTGCTTGCCCTGGATCGGTAGCATGGAATGTTGCTAGTCTTTGGGGTTCCGGAATCTTTTGTTACTCTTTGGGGTTCCGGAATCTTTTGTTACCCTTTGGGATTCCTAAATCTTGCTATTCTTTAGGATTCTGAATGGAAAGTTGCTACTTCTTGGGTTTTGGCCAGGTACTAGGGACCTGGATTGGCCACCGTGAGAACTGGCTGCTGGGCTTGATGGACCATTGGTCTGACCCAATAAAGCTATTCTTATGTTCTTATGTTACAGGTATCGATATGAGCATTGATAAATGGTAAGTGTCAGGGTTTCGGCAGAGTTCATAAGTAGATTTATCACGTTCCTAAAACACACAGCCAGCAGACTGTACAGGTAGGCTGCCTTGATAATGAGAAGGGCCCCCCCCCCCCAGACTGTTGGGGATCCATCTCAGCTACCCAGACATTAAAAACACTACCCAAAAGGTGCATTCCATTTGACATGAGCAGAAACCGAGAGCCAAGCTTTTAGGAGCCAAAACCCACCCGAGCAAAGACCAAGCACTCAAAATAACAAAGCAAAACACCTCACAAACAAGAAGGTGATGGTTTTACGGTGTTAACAAAAAGTGTCTCTCTGCAGCCCAGAATACGTTTCAGGGGCTCAGCAGGCAGTGAGCTTGTGAAGTGTTAAAAACCACAAGATATGGCAGTCTCACTCTTTCTCTCAGTCTGTAGGCATGTTTTCTCCTCTCTTTGCTCCTGGCTGGGCCAAGGGTGAGTGATATGCGGTATGAAGTATGTGGGATTGTGGGTAGCAAGAAAGCCACTTGCACCGCTAATTCTACCACAGCGGCTCTCCAGTCACCGCTGATAGGATGGCTGCTAGGTTAATCGATGACTTGTTAGCCCACAGATAAGATATCATAATTCTGAGCTAATTCAGAAGCAAGAATATACAGTACTGTGGGCTAGATTCACTAAGCAAACCGATCGTGTACCGATCGGTTTGCGACCCCTTTGCGACCCGATTTTACTCCGGCCCAATTCACTTACCTCTCTGCCGATCCGATTCCGATCCGCACATGCAAATGAGGGGATTGGCATGCAAAGTAGGCAGGGACGTGATTCACAGCACAAATTTTGCGATCCGACCGGGCTAGCCAATCAACCCAAGAAGCGAGTGCTGGGGACCAGTCGCAAACGTCCTTTCCGACTCTCCAGCTCAATTGCCGCCCTGCTCTCTGCTGCCCCGAATCTCTCCTGCCTGCCGCCCTGTTCTCCCCCGAATCTCTCCTGCCCTTCCCCACACGAGCCCGTGGTTTTAACCCATGGGTTTAAAGCGGGTTAAATCCACGGGCTCGCTGGGCTAAAAAGTAAAGTTTTGTGGGTTTTTTAAAAATCTTTATCCATTTTCAAACTTACAATAAGTGTGTCAATAAGTTAAAACAGATTAACAATAAATAAATCAGTTTTTCCATGAGCTCTGGGAGGACCCAATACATACCCTGGCGCAAAATATAGGATTGATGGCACCTATAAAAATTGGGAAAATTTGCCCCTCCCTCTGAAATTGGCTTTTGTAAAGATACCAAAGCAACTCTAGGATTTTAACCAGCCAAATAAATTTTGTAAGAATGCTATTTAATTTTTTATAAAAGGACCCGTGAAATAAAACCGGCAACATACCCATCTGATAACAAACCACAGGCAAAATCATCATTTCAATAGTTTGGGCTCTCCCCCACCATGAAAGATGTAAAGGATTCCATTGCTCACACATTTCTGTTACCTTATGAAAAGTAAAGTTAAAACAAACAAAAAAAAAAAGTTGCGGCTCGGACGGGTCTTAGAAGCATGCGCAGACCGTCTACAGATGGTCTGCACATGCGTCGGGATCACACACTAACGATCCGTGCCGGCAGATGGGAGCGTACCTCCGATCGCCCCCATTTGAATATTACTGGTTGAAGAATCCATCGGACCTGTCCGGATCGGACACGGATCGGTCACGATCTGGCAGGTTAGTGAATCTAGCCCTATGTATCTCTCTGCAACAGAGAGCATTAGAACTGAAAACACTCACCAAAGGAACCTCTCAGAGCTATGACCATGCCCAAAATGTTTCTGACAGGAGCCTTTTGGGTCGGTTCTGATTTACACACCTAGGACTAAAATTCTATATATGCTGCTGAAAAATTGGAACCAAAAGAAAATGTGCGTTGAATGATATTCGATAAATGGTGCTCCACGTTGGGCGCCGTTGATGGAATATGCTTAGCGACGGGATCCGCAGCAAAGTTTTAGGCCTCGGTATTTACACTGGCTGAAACCTAGTTTAAAAAAAAACAACAAAACACCTGACTTGGGCGCAGATCAGGTACATTCTGTAATAGTGCACGCAAACCGTTGGAATGCCCTAGGCCACACCCCCTTTTTGGATCCACGCAATAGAATTTACGTTCACCTCTTTATAGAATATACCTAACAAGATGCGCGTGTAAATTCTAATTATGGCCAATTAGTCCCGATAATTGTTAATGCCCAATTATCAGTGCTAATTGACTTGCTATCCGATTAAATGGCATGTGCCAATTGGGCATGCCCCCAAATTTGCACATGCAACTCAAAGTGCCACATATAGCACCCAAGGGATAGGGGGAATCTTCTGAGCAGGGTGCGTCTATTCAATGGTAAATGTACAGCGCTGCGTATGCCTTTCAGTGCTATAGAAATGATAAATGGTACATAGTAATTCTCTAAATCAGTGGCCCCCCCAACCCTGTCCTGGAGGACCACCAGCCAGTCGGGTTTTTCGGGATAGCCCTAACGAATTTGCATGGGGCAGATCTGCATTCCTATCATCTTCGTTACATGCAAATCTCTTTCATGCATATTCATTAGGGCGCTCCTGAAAACCTGACTGGCTGGTGGTCCTCCAGGGCAGGGATGGGAACCACTGCTCTAAATGGAACTGAAAATGGGCACTGGAAAAAAATCTGAGCCATCTGCTGTTCTAGAAAGGACGAACTGGCTCTAACAGACAAGGGATCCATCTTTCAGCACTCCCAGTCCAGCACATACTGTATATTGGATCCAGAAAGGGATCTTTTCCAGATAAGCTCCGCCAAAAAGTTAACCCCCGCCACCCAAAAAAAATTATAAAAAAGAGGCGTGATCTGTGTTCCCCCCCCCCACTCCCCCCCCGTCGAAGCCCTTAAAAAATGGTCGACAGTTTATCCTATTTTTTTATAATGTTAAGTTTCATATCCTCTTTTTTATAATCTTTTTTGGGTGCTCTGACGGGGGGGCGTGGTGGGGAACCCCCCCACTTTACTTTATACACATCGTGCCGCGTTGTGGGGCCATTGTGCTGAGAACTTCACTGGTTAAGGTTGCGTGCGCTGGCAAAAGGTGGCGGGGCTTAACTTTCGGCGCGTCCATTTTTTCCATTAGTGGCGGGGCTTATCTGGAAAAGATCCCCAGAAAGTATCACCTGTGTCAGAGGCCTCAGGTCCCTCCCCCCTCCCCCCTTTAACATGTCCTCAGAGTGCAAAAAAGAAAGAAACCCCAAAGTAGGACTCCAGGGAGAACTGTAAAAGTCGAGCATTTTGCTGAGACCAGAAGCAAGTGCTTCTTCCCTCAGAGACCAGAGAGATTGAAGGTGGTGCCCTTGGGCAGGTCAGTGAATGCTCACACTGTTACCTAATTTGTCATACAAATGACTCTGTCCTGATAAGGCTTTTCCTTTGAAATTTACTACCCAGCTTTTTTTCACTTTTGGTTCACTAGTGTGCCATTGTGTGTCAGCACATCGGGTAACTGTTTCCTGGAGCCAGGCATTTGCACATTAATGGGGGGGGGGGGGGTCTTTCTTGCAGTGCTGTCTGATGACAGTTTGCCTCATTTTCTTAATGGCAGTTGACAGAGGACAGTTTGTCATTTCGACAAGAGCCTTTCTCAGTAGGGTAAACATAGCTCTATTATATTTCTTAAACTAGGGTGTGGCTCAGTGGTAGTGCTGTATTTATTTATTTAATTTTCTATGCTGTTCTCCCAGGGGAGCTCAGAACGGTTTACATGAGTTTTTTCAGGTACTCAAGCATTTTTCCTTGTCTGTCCTGGTGGACTCACAATCTATGTAATGTATCTGGGACAATGGGAGGATTAAGTGATTTGCCCAGGGTCACAAGGAGCAATGTGGACTTGAACCCACAACCTCAGGGTGCTGAGGCTGTAGCTTTAACCACTGAGCCACTCTAGAAATCAAAATGTAGTAAAACTGAGCCAAGTCTAGGACAATCAAGTCATTGTGACATCACTGATGAGGTTGGCTCATAGGCATTGGTGGAATGAGGCATTATGATGTCACAATACCAGCTCTGGTTATCAGAGGCTGAAGCTTTTCACACTATTTATTTATTCAGTTTTCTATACCATTCTCCCAAGGGAGCTCAGAACGGTTTACATGCATTTATTTAGGTACTCAAGCAGTTTTCTCTGTCTGTCCCGGTGGGCTCACAATCTATCTAATGTACCTGGGGGATTAAATGACTTGCCTAGGGTCACAAGGAGCAGTGTGGGATTTGAACCCACAACCTCAGGGTGCTGAGGCTGTAGCTTTAACCACTGCGCCACTCTAGAAATCAAAATGTAGTAAAAGTGAGCCAAGTCTAAGACAATCAAGTCATTGTGACATCACTGATGAGGTTGGCTCTTAGGCATTGGTGGAATGAGGCATTATGATGTCACAATACCAGCTCTGGCTATCAGAGGCTGAAAGTTTTCACACTATGTATTTATTCAGTTTTCTATACTGTTCTCCTAGGGGAGCTCAGAACAGTTTACATGAATTTATTCAGGTACTCAAGCATTTTTCCCCATCTGTCCTGGCGGGCTCACAATCTATCTAATGTACCTGGGGCAATGGGGGCATTAAGTGACTTGCCCAGGGTCACAAGGAGTAGCATGGATTTGAACCCACAACCCCAGGGTGCTGAGACTGTAGCTTTTAACCACAGCACCACACTTTTTGAGTGCAGTCGTAACCCATGCACTGCCAAACGGTAACCCCAATGTTTATTTTAACCCTATGAATGTTGACTGTAACCCTATGTAATGTGATATTGCAACACTGTAAATGTTAAACTGTAATCCGTTCTGAGCTCTCTGGATAGAAACCCAAATAAATAAAAACTACCAATGAGCTTTACAGATCTGAGGGCAATATACGACTTTTGCCTTCTAAACATCTCTATATCGTTCCCATCCTTGAAAAACAAGTACTTTTCTAGCCTTTTACCTCGAATGTTGACATGGGTTTCCTCTTCCTTTTCTTTCAAAGAAATAAGAAATCCCCACCCACGTGTGGTAAGAGAAGTACACGTGACACTTGTTGGTTAGTAGAGAAGTTTGGAAGGTCTCTGAGGTAAAGAGACATGGTTCTGACTGTCCGAACTGCTGCTTTTTGCTGTCAGGGTAATTTGCAGGATGACGACAACCCAGTGTCTCCACAAAATTTATTCTATTTCACTTTACTTGAGGCATATGGAATTTTACAACTCAAGAACGTCAAAGACACCATTCTGGACTCATAACATTCATTGTCCTCAGCTTTCTCCTAGGACAAGCAGGATGAGTCAGCCACATATGGGCGGAAACTAAAGACTATCCTGCTGTCCACGGAGAACCTACGTTACAGGTAAGTAACTACACTTTATGTGCCATCTCCTCACTGGGTCTCACAATTTGCAACAATGTAAACTTGCATCAATATCCAAAGTTTGCAACAGTATCATTTTCAAAGAATTATTTAATCAGCACTTAATGATTTGCTTCCCGCTTTTCCAAGGCTCATCCCCTAGAAATATACAAAAATATAACAATCTAATTTCATAAATAGCCTCCGACAGAAACCAACGGCCCTAGGTAAAAGCTGCAAGGTTGCCAACCTTTATCTCGCCGACGCCCGTCTTGACCACATTCTCAATCAAGATGGCGGTGGCATTCTTTTTTCTTCAATTTAAAGTCTGACGCTGGCGCCGCCAACAACAGCATCAAATTTAGCTGAGTCAGCAAATGCCGGCACCGGGCTACATTTAAAACCCCATGGAGGGGCATAATAAAAAAAAATGCACCTAAGTCCGTTTTGGACCTAAGTCGCTAGTCACCCAAAGTTGAATATATCCAAAGTCCATTCTTGGAAAATATGTCCAAAATATATTTTTTTCAAGAATCGTCTAATTATATGTCCAGCCGTTTGATCGTCCAGACCGCCAAGTCATCTATCTTTATACCTCGTTATCATCTAAAAATTTGTCCAAGTCAAAAACACCTAGAACAAGACCTTTTGGATGTGGGAGGAGTCGGCAAAGTGATGAACTGGAACCCAGACGTGGCAACAGAGTAGTGGGGCACCTTACACGGCACAAAAAGGGTGCCACATAAACATCTCACCACAACTCCCTTATAGGTCATGGTGAGCCCCCAAAACCTACTGGACCCAGCTGTCTACCACCCCAATAGCCCTTATGGCTGCAGGTGCCACTTATATGGCAGTACAATAAGATTTTGGTGGGTGCACATGTTTCACCATGAATGCAGTGGTTAGAGTGGCTTATGGGCCTGGGTCCTCCTCTCTATGGTTCACTAGCCCACCCCCCAGACTACTTAAGCCACCTATGTGCAGCTCTACTAGGTTTTCCTATGCCTGGTGCTGATATTCTGGAGACAGGTAAGTACGTTTGTACTGGGGGAGTGTGTGGGAGTCTGTACTTTATGTCTGCAGTGGTTATCTGGTCACTTTTGATACTTTCTGGGCACTTAGACATGTTTTTAGATTGCCTAAGTCACAACGTATAAGTTCTGTCTAGGCAGTCTCATTAAACTTGCAGTATGACTAAGTCTATGTCAGGCCACATCCTGCCCACATCTCGCCCTCACTACTCCTCGAAAAACGCCCCTTTCAGCTCTGGGCATACAGCGGCACTGAAAAGGCCTAAAATCCATTTCGATTATCGGCACGTGGACGACCTTTCTTTAAGGTCGTCCAAGTGCCGATTTGGGCGAGATTTTAGATGTATTTCTGTTTCGATTATGAGCCCCATAGCTTTTAGACCCTATTCTCAAACTACTTTTAAAGAAAGTTTTATAAATAAATTTCTCCGTGAAAAATCTTCACAATACAAATATTTTTAATTATTAATCGTAAAATTATTTAAAATTTCTTGCCGATGAAGAACTGAAAGTTAGATTTAATGGAAACAGGGTGGGAACCAAACAGCAAAAATTGAATGACTTCTTTCAAAAATTACGAAAAGCTGGTAGTCTGCTATTGAGACAGACATGGGAAAAGCCGCTGTTTGCACCAAGTACACCGTCTACGTATACAGGCATTTCAAGAGAAAAAAAATCTCAAATATTCTCTCTCTCTTTGTTCATTATTGTCTTTTGCTTTTAATGTAGTCTTAGGGCTCTTTTACTAAGCTGCGCTAGCGGTGTTAACGCGTGCGACATTTCATCATGCGTTAATCCCCGTGCTGGCCTAAAAACTACCGCCTGCTCAAGGGAGGCGTTAGTGGCTAGCACGGCCGGCGGTTTAGCGCACGGTATTACGCGCGGCTTGATAAAAGGAGCCCTTAATGGAAGTGAAGAAATATGATTATTTTCTTATACCCGGGCCAGCAATCCTCAACTGCCCAGGACAATAGGAGGAAAAACCTCAGATCCCCGTTTGCCGCCAGTTGTTAGACTTTGCCAGCAAACTTCAAAGGGTACATCCTCATTGGCTAAAAAAAAACCAAAAAACCCTCCAACCTCCTATCTGTTAATTCAACTTTCTCTTATTTTTAACTTTCTTTATTAAATATATTAGTCATTTACCCCCTTTTTTTTACTAAGGCAGACTAGCTGATTTTGCGCGTGCTAAACACTAACGCGTCCATAGAATATAGTTTGTCTGCGGTGTTCTTTGCTCACATGTTTAAAGACAATAGACTGTTTTCAGTCCAATTTTTTATATGTGAGTTTGCAAACCGTTGGACCCCTGAGGAAGGCGTGTTCGCCAAAACACGGACCGTGTAGGGTCCAGTTGGATTTTTACCACTGTATTTTTTATCATTGTATTTTCATGCTTTTATATGTCAGTGTATAATAAATTATCTCCAGAACATCTGTATCCACAGTTTTTTGGTTTTTTTTTTTTCACTGTGGATTAATGGGTCTCCCCATTTTTCTTTGTTGGTCAGACTAGATGAGCCATTTGGCCTTTATCTGCCATCATGTTTCTATGTTTCTATAACCATAAAGTTCTATGACATCACAATGCAGGTGTAAAGAGCTTTAGCCTATAGGAAGAGGAGATGCAAATGTTATGAGACTTAGCCAATAAGGAGAGAGATAATGGTTACTGCAGATGGGCATTTTTTTGCTACTTCAGCTTGTCTACGGCGTTCTTTGCTCACGTTTAAAGACAATAGACTGTTTTCAGTCCAGTTCTTTAAATGGACCCCTGAGGAAGGCGTGTTCACCGAAACACGGACCATGTAGGGTCCGGTTGGATTTTTATCACTGTATTTTTTTATCATTGTACTTTTTAAATTGAATTTTCATGGTTTTATATGCCAGTGTTTAAATAAATTATCTCCAGAACATCTGTGTCCACAGTTTTTTGTTTTTGTTTGCTTTTACTAAGCTGCATTAGTGTTTATAGCGCACGCAGCATTTTAGCACACGCTAAGCCAGCACTAAGTGGCTAGAACTAACGCCAGCTTAATGCTGGTGTCAGCGTCTAGTGCGCACGGCAATTTATCACATGCTATTCTACGCATTAATGCCCTAACATGGCTTAGTAAAAGGGGCCCTTAGTAAAAGAACCCCTTAGTTTAAATAATTTATCACAAGTACCTAGCTTGTACTAAAAAAAAAAAAACAACCCGCTGAATGACCAATGTTATTCACTGTCCACTGCCGACTAAGGCTCGCCCGGTTTTCGCTTCTGCTGCGTCAGGGTATCGGACAAATATTAAACAAATTTAATGGCCGGCCACTTTTTCCCGCTCACAAATGGCTCAAGTCAGATGTATATTGATACCAGAACCAGTATGTGTCACATAAGAATAATTTGTATCATACACTGTAACTTGCTGTGTGTCAGATTAGGTAGAACTTGTACTGGGAACAATGCATCGTAAGGACAACCATAGCAAATTCATCTCTTATATATTCCTTCTATAAATCATATCATCACAATGCAAACCTAAGAACATAAAAATAGCCTTACTGGGTCAGACCAATGGTCCATCAAGCCCAGTAGCCCGTTCTCACAGCGGCCAATCCAGGTCACTAGTACCTGGCCATAAACCCGAGAAGTAGCAACATTCCATTCAGAATCCTAAAGAATAGCAAGATTCTGGAACACCAAGAGTAGCAACATTCCATAGCGAGTTCCAAAGAACAGCAAGATTCTAGAACCCCAAGAGTAGCAACATTCCATAGCAAGTCCCAAAGAATAGCAAGATTCTGGAACCCCAAGAGTAGCAACATTCCATAGCGAGTCCCAAAGAACAGCAAGATTCTAGAACCCCAAGGAGTAGCAACATTCCATGCTATCGATTCAGGGCAAGCAGTGCATATTATCATTAGCCCCTAACATGTATCAAGTTAGGATAAAAACTTGTATCGTAAACTTGTACAGAAATTATGTTTGTTAAACCTGCAACCCATTCTGAGCTCTTTGGGGACAACGGGCTGGAAAACAAATTAAATAAATAAATAAACAAACAGGGAGCCCCTGTAAATGTATAATTAATTACAAATCACATAAATGTATTTTCTGTGAACCTTCACAACTGACAACATTTCTGTCACTGTCAAGTTGGAGAGTGCTCAGTGAAGGATAGATGAATGCCTTTAGCTCTGCTAACCTATTACTGTTTTTTTTCTTTTAAATAACTTTCTTTATTCCTGCTGTTATATATATTTTGGATCTTACTTGAGGACTTGAGCTGGATTTAAGCGATGGCTTTTCTTTCAATATATTGTGTAAAAACTTTGGTTTTCTTCATGTCTTGAATTTTGCTTTCTGTACAAATTAATCTTAATTATGTATACACTTCCCCCTCCGTATTCGCGAATTCCTTATCTACGGATTCGGTTATTCGCAATTTTTGACCATAAAATAAATTTTAATTTTCAGGCTCTTTTTTAGCCTTGTAAGCCCCTCCTCCCCCTTAAGTCTTACCTGGTGGTCTAGTGGGTTTTCAGGCAGCAGCGATCTTCCCATGCTCCTGCTCCGTGCAGATCGCTCACAGGAAATGGCTCGAGATACTACGGGAGCTCAAGGCAGCCATTTCCTGTGAGCGATCTGCACGGGGCAGGAGCGTGGGAAGATCGCTCCTGCCCGCTAGACCACCAGGTAAAGCTTAAGGGGGGGCTTACAGGGCTAAAAATAGCCATGGGAAGCCGGGGATAAGAGCAGAACCGGCCCAAATATTATTCACGGTTTTTCCACATTTGCGGGCCGGCTCTGCCCCTAACCCCCACGAATATGGAGGGGGAAGTGTGTATTTGAAAACTTATAAAGAAATAAAGAAAAACAAAAACAGGGAGCCAATGAAGCTGCCTATAATAAGATGATACATGGTCTGCCTTCTTCATGTCAAAAATAAGGCGAACAGCCGAGTTCTATCTTGTGCGAAAAGGGTTAAAGTGGAATGCTGTCGACCAACTGGTGGCTCAGGAGTGCACTGCTGTAGAGGGTCCCAAGTTTGGCTGGGGTGGAGGGTGCTAGAAGACAGTTATCACTCCCCTGGAGAGGTAAGACGCAATGGCTCCCAACCTCAGGAATATTGGAGTAAAATCCAAACTTGGGGGGGGGGCGACTTCTATTAATAAAGAGGGGGAAATCTCTGGGTTGAGGCAAATTAACAATCAGAGTCTCAGGACCCCAGGACTATAGATCCAATTGAATTAGACCAAAAAAAAATGATCAGGTTCAAAAAATGAAATCTAGTTGAAAACATTCCAGTCCTCCAGGTACTATGCAGAGAGGTTCTTGTATTGTTTCAGTCTCTCTCTATCTTTCTGTCGCTTCCTAATGCAACTCCCTTCCGACTTGTCCTTTTGAATCAAAGTCTGACAGCTACAAGTCATTGCAAATCTGTGTATCTCATGTTCAGCTCTGTCCCTACAGAGGCTTCCACCTTTTGTTGGGGAATGTAGATGCAGCTATCAACAGCACCTCCATGCTATTCCTCTTACTGGTCACATGGGCTCATCTAGCCGCTGATTCACTTTCAGCCCTGCCACAGCGCTCTCATGCAATCACTGTCCTTGGTCACCCAGCTGAATCTATTTGCCTCTGCAGTTGTAGTACGTCTCCAGGCAGCAGACCCTGGGGCATTAAGTAGAAAAGGTCACAGGCAGAACCAGCACATTTAAACATAGAAACATGATGGCCCATCCAGTCTACCCATTTGCAGCATCCACTACCGCCTCCTCTTCCTATTGGCTAAAGCTCTTTACACTTGCATTGTGAGATCATAGAGTTCTATGGTTATGGAAACAGAGAAACATGATGGCAGATAAAGGCCAAATGACCCATCCAGAGCATCCACTATTTCCTCCTCTCCCTATTGGCTAAAGCTCTTAACACTTGCATTGTCAGGTCATAGAGCTCTATGGTTATGGAAACAGAGAAACATGATGGCAGATCAGATAAAGGCCAAATGACCCATCCAGAGCATCCACTATTTCCTCCTCTCCCTATTGGCTAAGGCTCTTAACACTTGCATTGTGAGGTCATAGAGCTCTATGGTTATGGAAACAGACAAACATGATGGCAGATCAGATAAAGGCCAAATGGCCCATCCAGTCTATCTATTTGCAGCATCCACTACCACCTCCTCTTCCTATTGGCTAAAGTTCTTTACACTTGCATTGTGAGGTCATAGAGTTCTATGGTTATGGAAACAGAGAAACATGATGGCAGATAAAGGCCAAATGACCCATCCAGAGCATCCACTATTTCCTCCTCTCCCTATTGGCTAAAGCTCTTAACACTTGCATTGTGAGGTCATAGAGCTCTATGGTTATGGAAACAGAGAAACATGATGGCAGATCAGATAAAGGCCAAATGACCCATCCAGAGCATCCACTATTTCCTCCTCTCCCTATTGGTTAAGGCTCTTAACACTTGCATTGTGAGGTCATAGAGCTCTATGGTTATGGAAACAGAGAAACACGATGGTAGATCAGATAAAGGCCAAATGGCCCACCAAGTCTGCCCATCTGCAGTAACCACTATCTTTTCCTCTTTCTAAGAAATCCCGTGAAATGTTTCGTTCTTTTTCTGTTGGAAAAAGACCACCTGAAAAGTAGTGGCACAGTGTATCTCCCATTAAATAGAGGTACGTACAGTGAAGCAGGAGTTTTTCAGTTTTGCTACGATTCTTCCGGTGTTCCCGCACTGAAGTTTCTATGAGCACAGCGACAGAGGCCATTCTCCAAGGGTGTGTTCATCAACTTCTTTTCACCTGAGGGAGGCAGAAGAAACGAAACACTGGGTTCAGTTTAGCAGTCACCTGGCTCTAACGTGTAATCCCTGGTACTGTATTGTTTTTGATCCAGTTTCTCTGGATATAGCATTGCTTGTATTTTATTTTGTCTAATTTCACCCTTGGCTGGGGAGTATTTGCACAGTTTAATGTTACATTAACCCACTTCTTCAGGCCTCCATTACAAAGTCCAGTGGTCGTGCAGACTACAAACATGTGGTTTTCTGTAGCAACAGGACCAAATTCAAAGTCAAAACAATGGTGAAAGTACACAATTATTTAGAAATCACGTTAAGAGAGCGTTAACTTTGAGTCTGAGGTTTGCAGGATGGAGTGGGTTTGGGAAGAGGAGATCATTTTCGTCTCACTGAGACAGAAACCACTAATTCACCATTTGTGCTTGGCCAATTTTTCCGCCACCCCACCCTAAACCTCTTTAATCTTACAGCACCTGCCACAGGACACCCAATAACCTGCTCTTTAACTGAAAACACACACACAAAGGCATAAGCCTGAACCAAACGGACTCATGTTACAGGCCAGCTGCTAACCAAACTCCATTAGACCTCTGGAAGAAGAAAGTCATTAACTCTCAACAGGAGTTCTATAGAATTGTCATACAAATATTGTTAGATTAAAAGGAATATCTCAGTCCATTTACAAATTGTAAAGGAAGAACTTCTAGTTTGCAAGGAGAATAACCTGGGTAACTGGAGTGAAACAGGGTCTTTGCATTCAGCTACTTTATTGTAGATCAGGGATGTCAAAGTCCCTCCTCAAAGACCACAATCCAGTTGGGTTTTCAGGATTTCCCCAATGAATATGCATGAGATTTATTAGCATACAATGAAAGCAGTGCCTGCAAATAGATCTCATGCATATTCATTGGGGAAATCCTGAAAACCCGACTGGATTGCGGCCCTCGAGGAGGGACTTTGACACCCCTGTTCTAGATGATGAATCAAAGCGGAGATATGATATAGACCAGTGGTTCCCAAACCTGTCCTGGGGGACCCCCCAGCCAGTCAGGTTTTCAAGATATCCCTAATGAATATGCATGAGAGAGATTTGCATATAATGGAAGTGACTGGTATGCAAATCTCTCTCATGCATATTCATTAGGGATATCTTGAAAACCTGACTGGCTGGGGGTCACCCAGGACAGGTTTGGGAACCACTGATATAGACTAAGATAAAAATAAGTATAAACTCAAGAGCCTAGAGCAGGGGTAGGCAATTCTGGTCCTCGAGAGCCGGAGCCAGGTCAGGTTTTCAGGATATCCACAATAAATATGCATGAGATAGATTTGCATCTCAAGGGGGCAGTGCATGCAAATCCATCTCATACATATTCATGGTGGTGATCCTGAAAACCTGACCTGACTCTGGTTCTCGAGGACCTGAATTGCCTACCCCTGGCCTAGAGCAACAAAAAGGAAAGAATAGACTGTGGTTAAGAATTCCAACACATTTGTCATAATTTATTCTGAGAACCGCTGGGATGGCAGGGCTGTTCAATTAATGAAATGAAGTGTGTCCTACAGCAAAGTCGATGCAGTGGCGTAGCTACGGGTGGGCCTGGGTGGGCACAGGCCCATCCATTTTTTTGTTCAAGCCCATCCAGCAGCGGCACCACACTGCGATGTCTCGGCATCTGCCCTCCTGTCTCTCAGCCTATCCCTCCTTACACACATCCCTAGCCCCTGCAGTGGTTCATTTTTGATGTTGACTCCATCCCAGGAGGCTTCCCTCTGTCATATCCCACCAGACAGGAAACAGGGAGTGACATAGTGAGGGCAGGACACAGCAGAGGAATCACTTCACTCATTACTCCCATTTCCAGATCATTTATAAACTTGTTAAAAAGCACTGGTCCCAGTACAGATCCCTGGGGCACTCTACTATTCACTTTTCTGCATTGAAAAAAAAATGGCCATTTAACCAGTTCCCAATGCACAGCAGAATATTGCCTCCTACCCCATGCTTTTGTAATTTTTTTCAGAAGTCTCTCATGAGGGACTTTGTCAAGAGCTTTCTGAAAATCTAGATACATTAGACTCAATTGGCTCACTTTTATTTACTCATTTATTTACACTTTCAAAAAAATGTGGCAGACTGGTTGACTTAATCCATGTTTGTCTATGTATTATGTGTGGCCCAGTGGTTAAAGCTATAGGCTTAGTACCCTGGGGTTGTGGGTTCAAGCCCATATTGCTCCTTGGTGACCCCCCCATTACCTCAGATACATTAGATAGATTATGAGTCTGTTGGGGCAGACAGGGAAAAATGCTTGAGTACCTGAATAAATTCATATAAACCGTTCTGAGCTCCTTTGGGAGAATGGTGTAGATGTTGAGTGATCATGGTACCAAGGTCCCTCCCTCTTCAAGCCCAGCATGCACTCAAAAAGAGTGAGAAAAAGCCTCAGGCTAATGTAGCAGTATAGAACCAAAAGGTACAAATCAAAACTGCTTTTGATACTTTCACTGGCAAAAAAAACCTCCCTCACAGAACAGCTCAGGTTTAGAAAAGAGCAAAGTGACCCGGAGGCACATTCAAGGACTTAAGTGACAAAAGACGACTTGAGCTCCAACGCTGTCATGTCTTCTCCAATCTTCCTGAGCTGTTCTATGAGGGAGGTTTTTTTTGCCAGTGAAAGTATTTAAAGCAGTTTTGATTTGTACCTTTTGGTTCTAGACTGCTACATTAGTCTGAGGCTTTTTCTCCTCTTTTTGGATGCATGCTGGGTTTGAAGAGGGGGGTACCTCGGCGCCACGATCACACAACATTTTGACTCCTTATATGAACATATTATATGTTGGGCATCCTCATATAATTTGTTAACAGAATGGTATAGATAGAAAACTGAATAAATAAATTCTATCATTTTGCCCAACATTGGCATCAGGCTTACCAGTCTGTAATTTCTCGGATCAATCCTGGAACCCTTTTTAAAAATTGGTATTGCATTGGTCACCTTCCAATCTTCAGGTACCATGAATGATTGTAATGACAGGTTACAGATTACTAATAGTAGATCGGCAATTCCATGTTTGAGTTCTTTCAGTAGTCTGAGGTGTATACCATCCAGTCCAGGTGATTTGCTGTTCTCAGTTTATTTGACTTATTATGCTTTCCTGGTTCACCAGAATTTGTTTTAGTTCCTCTGCATCATCACCCTAAATTCTTTTCTGGTACAGGTATATCCCTTATGTCCTCCTCAGTAAAGACCTAAGAACATAAGCCATGCCTCTGCTGAGTCAGACCATAGGTCCATCATGCCCTGCAGTCTGCTCACGCAGCGGCCCATCAGGTCCAGGACCTGTATAGTAGCCCTCTATCTATACCCTTCTATTCCCTTTTCCTTCAGAAAATTGTCCAATCCCTTCTTGAACTCCAATACCGTATCCTGTCCTATCACTCCCTCTGGAAGCGCGTTCCAGGTGTCCACCACCCGTTGGGTGAAGAAGAACTTCCTAGCATTGGTTCTGAATCTGTCCCCTTTTAATTTTTCCGAATGCCCTCTTGTTCATGTAGTTGTCGAAAGTTTGAAGAATCTGTCCCTCTCTACTTTCTCTATTCCTCTATGGCTTTGTCCTCACTGAGTGCCTCTTTTACCCCTTTTTGATCTAACTGACTCCCTCTTAGGCTTTCTGCTTTTAATATTCCTGAAATAAAGTTTTTACTATGAGCTATTATCTCTTCTTTCCAGTTATGATATCAAATTTGATCATGTTATGATCACTCGTAGTACTCAGCAGACCTAACACCATGACTTCTCACACCAAGTCCTTCATTCCACTAACTCAGGGCTACCCAAGTCCGGTCCTCGAGATCTACTGGCAGGCCAGGTTTTCAGGATATCCACAAAAAGTATGCATGAGAGAGATTTGCCTGCACTGCCTTCTTGGCAGTGGCGTACCAAGGGGGGGCGGGAGGGGCGGTCCGCCCCGGGTGCCATCCCTGAGGGGGTGCTCCCGGCCTTGCCGTTCAGTCCCCCCCCACCCCCAAAGGACCGCTCGCCCCACTGACCTTCCTGCACCACCTGTGAAGCAGCCCGCAGCAGGATTGCGACGTCAGCAATCCCTGAACTGCTTGGGCGCTGCTTCCTGCGCTGCAGTCCCGCCCCTCCTCTGACGTCAGAGGAGGGGCGGGACCGCGGCGCAGGAAGCAGCGCCGGGATAGCTGACGTCGCGATCCTGCTGCGGCTGCTTCATAGGTGGTGCAGGAAGGTCAGTGGGGCGAGCGGTCCTTCGGGGGTGGGGACTGAACGGCAAGGCCGGGAGCATAGGTAGTGCTGCTACATAGGTGGTGCGGGGAGGCCAGGGGGGCGAGCGGTCCTTCGGGGTGGGGCGGGCGGGCAGGCAGGCAGGCTTTCAAGGGGGAGGGGGGTGACAGGCAGGCAGGCAGGCCTTCAAGGGGGGACAGGCCTTCGGGGGGGTGTGCAGACCTTCAAGGGGGAGGGACAGGCCTTCAAGGGGGGGGCAGGCATGCCTTCAAGGGGGGGCAGGTCTACAAGGGGTTGGGACAGGCCTTCAAGGGGGGACAGGCCTTCGGGGGGCTGCAGGCCTTCAGGGGGGTGCAGGCCTTCGGGGAGGTGCAGGACTTTGGGGGGGTGCAGGCCTTCAGGGGGGGTGCAGGCCTTCGGGGGGGTGCAGGACTTCGGGGGGTGCAGGACTTCAAGGGGGGTGCAGGACTTCAAGGGGGGACAGGCCTTCAAGGGGGGACAGGCAGGCAGGCCTACAAGGGGGGGGGACAGGCCTACAAGGGTGGGACAGGCCTTCAAGGGGGGTGCAGGCCTTCGGGGGGGTGCAGGCCTTCGGGGGGGTGCAGGTCTTCGGGGGGGGTGCAGACCTTCAAGGGGGGGGACAGGCCTACAAGGGGGAGGGACAGGCCTACAAGGGGGAGGGACAGGCCTACAAGGGGGTGGGACAGGCCTTCAAGGGGGTGCAGGCCTTCAAGGGGGGACAGGCAGACCTTTAAGGGAGGGACAGGCCTTTGGGGGGAACCCTGGTTTAGAAGTACATGGAGGGAAGGGGGTGTTCAAAGAGACGTGCATATGCCAAACTTTGGGGGAAGGAAGAAATAATGGGTCTGAAAATAGAGGAGAGAGAGAGAGATGATGGACCATGGGATTTAGGGAGGGAAGGAACAGAAAGGGAGAGAAATTGGACACAAGGGATGGTGTGGAGGAGGGATAGAGATACTGGATAGGAGGGTAATTGGGAAAAGAAAGGGAGAGATGGTGGACTCTGGGGTGGTGGGGAAGGAGGGAGAGATGCCGGATGAAAGGGTAGTTAAGAAAAGGTGGATCTGTGGAGGGAGATGAAAAAAAGGAAAGATACCAGACTTCCTGGGGAGGGAAGGGAAATGGAAAGGGAGGACAGAGTTGGCAGATGGATGGTTAGCACGCAGAAAGAAGAAAGAAGGAGACCCTGGCAAGCAAGTTATCAGAAGAAAACCAGAGCCTTGGACCAACAAGATTTGAAATATAACCAGACAACAAAAGGTAGAAAAATTAATTTTATTTTCTGTTTTGTGATTATAATATGTCAGATTTGAAATGTGTATCCTGACAGAGCTGGTGTTGGACTGCAAACGTGAGCTAGGATTTAACAGAGAGAGGAAAAGTCCTTTTTGTTTCTTTATTTTATTTACACCACAGCGCCAGTGTGGTTAGGAGAAGCCAAAGGGGGTGAAAAAGCTATAAAACCCACCAGGAGTTTTGAAAAAAATCACCCAACTGGGCAGGAAAATCGAATTGAAAAACCAATTCAATAGGCTGAATCGAATCGAAATTTTTTTTCCTGAATCTGGCAGCATTAGTTTGCGCTACTGTCTTAGACTTTAGGACCTGGGATTAGGGAGAGATGGCATCCTCAGTACTTTAAAATGCAAGTGAAACGAGGATTTGGTCAGACTTTTGAAGGGTCTGCAGAAAAAAAATATTGTATAGGCCGGGGACATGAAACAGCAGGAAATGGGAACTTTTCTTCCTTCTATTTTTGTGAATGGAAAGGCTGAGGATGTCAGAGAGTTCAGTTAAAATATGTGCTTTATAAGAAAATATAATAATGTGTTTTATAAAGTTTATAGCATAGCTGGCCTACCCAGTGAGGTGTTTCTAGTGGTAGTGGTGGCAGCGTGTCAATGTGTTGAGAGGAAGAGGTGGTCTGGGAAATTCTGCTGAGCAAACTCCGGGCCCATTTCCACCCCCCAGTTAGTCCACTCCACTCAATTGGTTCACACACTGAGTGGGTCTTTGGGTGTTGTGTTGGGATCTCTTCCAGTGGTTTATCAGTATCTCCTTCTGGTCCAAGGAAGGAAACTTTGTTATCCTTAGCATTGACCTACAGAATATGTTTGTAACAGCGCTGCTTGTGTGGCATTAGGTTATGTAGTGATCGAAAGAAAAAAACAGACCTTTGCACATTTTTGCACTATATGGTGGGTGTATGAGGAGATTCACATTTCCTGCACAGCTAAGTCCATGTGAAGTTACCTTGTGCTGTATTTGACATCTAGCAAGGTCTCTGTTTGAAAGGAAAGATCTAAACTTAAAAATGAAGTGGCCAGAAGTTATGGTAAAAGCAGATAGTGTAGCTGGTTTTAAGAAAGATTTGGACAAATTCCTGGAGGAAAAGTCCATAATCTGTTATTAAGACATGGGGGAAGTGTCTGCTTGCCATGGATCGGTAGCATGGAATGTTGCTACTCTTTGGGTTTTGACCAGGTATTAGTGTCCTGGATTGGCTACCATGAGAATGGGCTACTGGGCATGATGGACCATTGGTCTGACCCAGTTAGGCTATTCTTATGTTATGTTCTCATCTGTAGGGGCCTTTGTTTTCACTTCTTATTTTAATGTATTTTTTTTCTGGGAACTTATCAGTGTTTTTTATAATGGGAACAAAAATGGAAGAGAATTAATGTGTGTGGGATGAGGGGGTAACTAATTTCTTCAGCTAAATAATTCAATCCACTTCAAACACATAGGAGAACTCACGCACCATTCACACACCCTCCAACCAAAAACGTCAAAAGAAAAAAACTGTTCGACAACCTCCTAGCCATTCGAGCTGCAACACTCGACCCCCAACCCTACAACCAATTACATCGACCACATACTGCAAAACCTTCAAAAAGAAATAAAAACCCTTCTATTCAAAAAACACATAAAACCGAACTAACATAATCAGAACTGTCCCAAGCATCACCTGCAACTACTCCATATGTACTTCTGATGTCATGACAATTCAGACATAATTTATGTTATGTTATGTTATGAATATACGAAAATTTTCACTGCCTGTTTCTATTCTGACCATTTATTCCGTTTCATGGTCATTACAAAAAATATTTTTTTACATGGGGGGGTGTCAAAAAATGATGGGCCCCGGGTGCCACATACCCTAGGTACGCCACTGCTTCTTGGTATGCAAATCTCTCTCATGCATGTTCATTGTGGATATCCTGAAAACTTGGCCTGCCAGTAGATCTCGAGGACTAGACTTGGGCAGCCCTGCACTAACTAGATCTAAACTAGCTCCCGCTTGTATCAGATCCTGAACCAGTTGTTCCATAACGCACTTATTTTTCCTAGGAGCTTTACTTTCCTAGCATTTCCTGGCATGACAATGATCCAGTCAGTATTGGGGTAATTGAAATCACTTGTTATTATATTGTTGCCAAAATAGTTAGCATCCTTAATTTCTGTTAATATTTCATCTTGGGTCTGTTTGTACTGGCCAAGTGGATAGTAGTATAGCCCTACCTGTATTCTCTTTCCCTTCACATCTGGAATTTCTATCCATAAGGATTTCAGATTGCTATTTCTTGTAGAATTTTTATTTTGTTTAACTGAATTCCCTCTCTAATATATAATGCTACCTCTCCTCCAATTTGAACCACCCAATCATTGCAATATAATTTGTACTCTGGTTATCCTCCTTCCACTAAGTCTCTAAGATGCCTATTATAACTCCTTCTTCATTTAGTGCTATATACTCTATCTGTCCCATCATATTTTTTTAGACTTCTAGCATTTGTATACAAACATTTCCAAAGTGTGTTTTATGTTTGTATTTGCAACCTGCTTAGCAGCTGACAGTGGTAATATGCAGTCTTTTAGGTGACTTCCCTCGTCTAAGACAGCACAGAGGCTGCCAGACTGAATATAAATGATAATCAGTAGATGAAATTTAATGTGGACAAATGCAAAGTGATGCACATTGGGAAGAATAACCTGAATCACAGTTACCGGATGCTAGGGTCCACCTTGGGGGTTAGTGTCCAAGAAAAGGATCTGGGTATCATCGTTGACAATATGATGAAACCTTCCGCCCAATGTGTGGCAGCAGCCAAAAAGCAAACAGGATGCTGGGAATTATTAAAAAAGGGATGGTTAACAAGTCTAAGAATGCCATAATGCCCCTGTATCGCTCCATGGTGCGACCTCACCTGGAGTAGTGTATAAACTGTTATTATTATTAATAAAATGGTTAGGCTGTTCAGCTTGGAAAAGAGACAGCTGAGGGGAGATATGATTGAAGTCTAAAAAATCCTGAGTGGAGTAGAATGGGCACAAGTGGATCGAATTTTTACTCCGTCAAAAATGACAAAGACTAGGGGGACACTCGAAGTTACAGGGAAATACTTTTAAAGCCAATTGGAGGAAATTTTTTTTCACTCAGAGAATAATTAAGCTCTGGAACGCGTTGCCAGAGGATGTGGTAAGAGCGGATAGCGTAGCTGGTTTTAAGAAAGGTTTGGACAAGTTCCTGGAGGAAAAGTCCATCGTCTGTTATTGAGAAAGACATGGGGGAAGTCACTGCTTGCCCTGGATCGGTAGCATGGAATGTTGCTACTCCTTGGGGTTCTAGAATCTTGCTATTCTTTAGGATTTTGAATGGAATGTTGCTACTCTTGGGGTTCTAGAATCTTGCTATTCTTTGGGACTTTCTATGGAATGTTGCTACTCTTTGGATTGACCACCGTGAGAATGGGCTACTGGGCTTGATGGACCATTGGTCTGACCCAGTAAGGCTATTCTTATGATTGATTTATTTTATTATTTATATACCACTTATATCCTACTGAATCCAACTGGATTCAGGTACTTTATCATATTTCCCTATCTGTCCTGACAGACTCAAACTCTATCTAGTGTACCTGGGGCAATGAGGGGATTAAGTGACTTGCCCAGGGTCACAAGGAGCAGCGAGGGATTTGAACCCACAGCCACACACTCCCACACTCTAAAATGGCCCATCTAGTCTGCCCATCCGCAGTAACCATTATCTCTTTCTCTCTCTAAGAGATCCCACATGGTAGCAGTAGTAGTAGGTAAGATTTTTCTACTAAGTATGTCTCTGTTTCTCTGTCTTCCTCAGCTCCACTAAGTCTGCTACTCTAGCTTCAAGAGACTGGACTTGTTCTCAGAGAGTTAGGAGTTCTTTGCATCACATACCAGGGGCCACTGAAAAGTTGCCAGCTCAACCAGCAAAATCGAGGCAGTCTTCATCAAGGGCTATACGCTCAGGCCAGCGATTTTCTACTTTTTTCGTTCTGTATTTTTCCAACAGAACAAGAAAAGTGGAAAAATCACTGGACTTAGGTCGGTTAGGGTGGTTGATGCCTGGGGTGCACTCCTGAGGGAGGTGGTGGAGAGGAAAGCGGTGACGGAGTTCAGGGGGGCATGGGATGAACACCGAGGATCTCTAGTCAGAAGATAATGGTATATATTGAAGAACTAAGACCTTTACTGAGCAGACTTTTATGGTCTGGGCCCCTTATATGGCCATTCAGTTGAGGATGGGTTGGGGAGGGCTTTGGCGGCTGGGGTGGTTTAAATGGGCTGGAATGAGCTTTGATGGAGACTCCAGTAGATGGAACCTAGGC
This sequence comes from Geotrypetes seraphini, assembly GCF_902459505.1. NCBI lineage: Eukaryota > Metazoa > Chordata > Amphibia > Gymnophiona > Dermophiidae > Geotrypetes > Geotrypetes seraphini. Next base: position 231,858,508 of record NC_047089.1, on the reverse strand, counting down.
ACAGTACCGGGCAAAGCTCTGGGTTTCTGGCCCAGAAATAGCCAAGAAAAAGGACAATTTGAATGAAATCATTAATTTGTAGAGAGTGTACAGTTGGGCAGACTGGATGGACCATTCGGATCTTTATCTACCATAGGAGGTGCTTGGTATTCAAAGGTGGCCTCAAACATCATCTTCTGCTGAACTTGTTGAGGTGATGGGAAGGTTGGTTTGAAGCGCTGTGATACTCGTGAATTGAAGGAGGAATTTGGAACTTTAATATCAGAGATGAGTCTCAATATCAGGGGTCTCAAAGTCCCTCCTTGAAGGCCACAATCCAGTCGGGTTTTCAGGATTTCCCCAATGAATATGCATGAGATCTATGTGCATGCACTGCTTTCAATGCATATTCATTGGTGAAATCCTGAAAACCCAACTGGATTGCGGCCCTCAAGGAGGGACTTTGAAATCCCTGGTAGACCAGGGTTACCTCTTGCCACAGTTGATAGAAATTTTAAAGGTTGCTTGAATTTCTGGATCAAAATGATTGATGAGTCTAATGATATCCTGTGGTTTTAGGGGGAGCTCATAATTCCCAAAAGGTATTTTGAAGTCGGGTATATGTTAGGTTTGTATGTAGGATTCTTTTTATAAAGCTGCAGTAGGAATTCCCACACAGCAAATGTGATGCAGCCTATCCAATTCCTATGGGTTGTGTCGCATTTGCTGCACCAATACTCACTACTGAAGCTTTGTAAAAGGGTCCCTTAGTGTTTGATCCTCACAGAACTGCCAATAAATTGTTTAGGGCAAATTGCTTGCTGAAGAAATACCCTGTAGTGGCAGACTTTCCTTTTGTCCTTCTAACTGGGATAATTGAGCATAAATTAAGAGATGCCTTTGTTGGAAATACGTTTAAAACAAATAGGAGGAATTTTTGTGTTCACTCAACGAAGAGTTAAGCTCTGGAAGTCATTACCAGAGGATGCAGTAATTGCAGCTAGTGTGTCTGGGTTTAAGAAAGGTTTGGACAAGTTCCTGGAAGAAAAGTCCATAGTCTGCTATTGAGACAGACATGGGAGAAAGCCACTGCTAGCTCTGAATCGGTAGCATGGAATGTTGCTACTTTTGGGTTTCTGGAATGTTATGTTCCTCTTTGGGATTCCAGAATGTTGCTGTTCTTTTGAGATTCTAAATGGAATGTTGCTACTATTGGATTTCTGTCTGGTACTGATGGAAACAGGATACTGGGCTAGATAGACCATTGGGCTACTCTTATGTTCTCATGGTCTAGGCCAGTGTATCACAAACTGTGTGCCCCGGAGGATTCCAGGTGTGCCCCGAGATGCCAGTGAGGAGAGGCGCTGGTGCTGGTGCCGGTTGATTGCTTACAGGATGTGCCTCCCACAGCTTGGAAAAAAGATCCCTATTAGAGAATGACACGGTGACAAAATTCATCACCGTTCCCATCCCCGCGGATAACTGCGGGAAACCATCTTCATGTCATTCTTTAAAGAGAGAGGGAAGAATCAATGGCCACAACCACTGACCCGCAAGCTTTGCTTTGAAGAATGCTGGTATAGAAGGACTGAGGTTGAGATAGACACCGAAGAATGACAGTCTCTGGTATCCAGAGCAGATACTGTGATGTCATAATGCCTCATTCCACCAGTGCCTAAGAGCCAATCACATCAGTGATGTCACAATGGCTTCATTATCCTTGGCTCCCATAAGAATCAGAGTATGAATGAGCCCAGCCACTGACCCTCAAGCCTTGCACTGAAGAATGCTGGTGTAGAAGGACTGAGGTTGAGAGAGACACTAAAGAATGACATTGGATGGTTAGAACATAAGACCATAAGCGTTGCCATACTGGGACAGACCGAAAGACCATCAAGCCCAGTATCCTGTTTCCAACAGTGGCCAACACAGGTCCCAAGTATTTGGCAGAACTCCAAAGAGTAGCAACATTCCAGAGCTGAGATTGTGATGTCATAATGCCTCATTCCACTAATGCCTAAAAGCCAACCTCATCAGTGATGTCACAATGGCTTCATTATCCTATACTTGGCTCACAAAAGAATCAGAGTATGAATGGGCTCAGCCACTGACCCTCAAGCCTTGCATTGAAGAATGCTGGTGTGGAAGGACTGAGGTTGAGGGAGACACTAAAGAATGACACGGGATGGTTTCCAGTGGTTATCCACTGGAATGGGAACAGTGATGAACTCTGTCGCCGTGTCATTCTCTACTCTTAATGCTGGGATCGGACAAGGCAGTCATAACAGAGTCTACAAATATCCTTTTGGCGCTGTGATAAATTATTTAGAAGAAAGCAGTACAACCGCCAATAATTGTCTTTTTCAGCACATGTGCACACAAGCAAGGCTTGCCTTCTTTCTAAAAATTGCACATCTGCTTCTCAGTTACAACTCCTGGGTTTTCTTTTGGTGTGTTTTTTCCAGCAGCTTCTTAATGCACGCTTTCTCTTTGATGTGCTAATATCGGTGTAATTTCATCTTGCTCTTTTGCTCTTGAAGCCCTCCTCCTGTTCTCAAAGGCTCTTAATTATCACGCAGTAATCGCTCCGGCTTGACTGAGCAACAGGGATGTCTTTACCGTTCACCGCTTTGTGCAAATTATGTATCTTCAAGGGATGTGCATTTCTTGGCATGCATTTGTTTTATCAGTGCCCCTTAAAAAAATGTTAGTGTATACAAACTCAATGTGACACAATGTAATCTGTGAATTAAATCAGGTTCTAATGGCGTGCTTAAAAAGGGTTGGGGGGGTTTTAGTAGCAAAGATGTGTGAAATGAACTAAAAAAAAATACCTGAAAATCTGAGAAAAGGTCTGAAAATGATCCACAAATAAACCGTGTTAGATACTTTGCACCTGGATTGGCTGTTGTTGGAAATGGGAAACCCAAACAGAAACTGCAGACAATGTACACGATGCAGGCAAGAATTTATTGTACCAAAATTAAAATGCAGTTTTTACCAACCAAGAGACCCAACACGGTCCGTGTTTCGGACAACACACCTTCGTCAGGGGTCCATGGTAAGTAAGGTATAATAATAACAATAATGACAGTTTATATACCGCAATACCGTTAAGTTCTATGCGGTTTACAATAGATTAAGCGAGGTACAAATTGATTGAATTTAAGAGGGGGGAAGAGGAGAGTTAATAGGACCGGAAATGCGTTGTTGAGGAGAAAGAGATTAATAGGAGGAGAAAGAAGATGAGTGGGTCAGTTGTCTAGATACTTTAGGAACAGTTGAGTTTTTAGACGTTTTCTGAATTCCTCATAAGTAGTGGGCGAAAGCAGTTGATCTAGGTCTTTACCCCACAATGCTGCTTGATGTGAAAGAAGGTGTTCATGGTGTCACTATTGTAAATCACTATTGTATCACTATTGTAAATCACTATTGTAAATCACTATTGTACCTATAGGGTAAAATACAATGATATCAAATCAGAGCCATGGGCAAATCCCTGCGGAGTTCCACAAGGATCACCTCTCTCACCTACACTCTTCAACCTCTTTATCTCCTCCCTAGGAGCCACCTTAGATAACCTAAATGTCACATCCTTTAGCTACGCAGACGACATCACCATACTCCTCCCCTTCGACCCTTCAGAGCCCACCACCACCGCAAAGCTGGAAACAACCCTAGATACAGAAATTTCCGGAACTTGGAGGCGAGGAGGATGGCAGTTTGAGTGCAGAGCTCCTCTCCCTGGACAATCTGCCTGCTTTTAAATATCAGCAGCAGTGGGAGATCAATTACTTTTACACCTAAGCAGCAACGGGACCAACCCACCAAAAACCCACAGTCCCGGTCCTGCAAAAATATGAGCTCCACCCTCCCTGCAGTTCGCTAGGAAAATCAACTGCTTTTACACCTAAGCAGCAGCAGGACCGATCCAGCCAGGCATGTGAGCTCCTCCCTCTGCAGTCCATTGGAGAGATCAATCTACCTGCTTTTAAATATCAGCAACAGTGGGAAATCAACTGCTTTTACACCTCAGCAGCAGCGGAACTATCCGCAACTACCAAGAGCACACAGACCCGATCCAGCCAAGAGTGTGAGCTCCACCTCCCCCTGCAGTCCACTAGGAAGATCAACTGTTTTTTACACCTAAGCAGCAACAGGACCAGCCACCACTACCGAGAGCCCTTTGCCCTGATCCAGCCAAACAAGTAAGCTCTTCCCCCAGCATTCCGTTGGAAAAATCAATATGCTTGCTTTTAAATATTATCAGAAGTAGGAGATCAACTGCTTTTACACCTAAGCAGCCTATAATAGGAGCCCTTGCCCAGATCCAACCAGGCATGTGAGCTCCTCCCCCTATATCCCGTTTAAGAGATCAATCTACCTGCTTTAAATATCAGCAGCAGTAGAAAAACAACTGCTTTTACATACAAGCAGCAGCGAGACCTACCACAACCACCAAGAGCCCACAGACCCGATCCTGCCAGGAGTGTGAACTCCTCCCCCTGCAGTCCATTGGAGAGATCAATCTGCCTGCTTTTAAATATCAGCAGCATTGGAGATCAACTGCTTTTACACCTAAGCAGCAACGAGACCAGCCACAACCACCGAGAGCACACAGACCCGATCCTACCAAGAGTGTGAACTCTTCCCCCCATGCAATCCGCTAAGAAGATCGACTGTCGGCTCCGGGCGGCTTTCCCGCAGAGGAGAGAATCCTGCATTCACCGTGGGCCTCATTTGGGGCAGCCTCCTTGGAGCGGCTGGGGCACGGGCAGTGTGTCTGGGAGGGAATGCATGGATGGGAGAACATCGCAGGGGAGGAGACATAGGCATCCTGGGACTGTCTGCCAAGTCTCTTCCCTGAAGAAGCCCTTTCTGGAAACGTCAATCGCTCCTCCTAAACTTACTTGCTCCACTTCATCACTGACGCTGAAACCGTGGATTGAAGACAAAGTTTTATTTTATTTTTCTTTCCAGCTTATGATTTATCTTTAATCTTATCTATTGTTTTGCCTTTTGTCTTTGTTTTGTTCTATTTCTATCATTTAAATTTCTCCAGAATTCTACTGTTCAACGGCTCCCCCTTCTGCTTCTATTCCTTTCTCTCCTCTCTTCTACCTTCCAAAGTATTTAGATCAATGCTGTCTTGTTAAAATGTTTATTTTATTTTTATTTTTCCTCTAACTCTACTTTTCACTTCTCTATTACCCTCCAGGTACTTTAGTTAGATTGTGAGCCTTCGGGACAGTAAGGGAATTTTTCAAGTACCTTTCTTATTTCTAATCTTAATGTATATTTTCTGTAAACCGCTTAGAACCTAACGGATGTAGCGGTATATAAGAAATAAATTACATTACATTACATACAGTAGAAAAATGGATGATGGATCATAAACTAAAACTAAACTCAGAAAAAACAAAATTCCTCCTGCTCGAAAAAGCCAAATCTCCTACCATCACAGAACTGATAATCAAAAATACCAAATACCCAATACAACCCGAACTAAAACTACTAGGAGTCACCATAGACAGATGTTGCACAATGCAGTCCCAAATCAACAAGACGACCCAGAAAGCTTTCCTAACCATGAGAAACCTACGCAAAATCAGAAAATTCTTCAACCAAACACAATTCAGACTAGTCGTACAATCCCTAGTCTTAGGTCTGCTGGACTATTGCAACTCCCTATATCTTCCTTGTCCAGCCATTATGATAAAGCAACTCCAGACCATACAAAACACCGCCCTCAGACTGATCTACTCACTTAGAAAATATGATCACATAACAACCGCCTTCTTAGACTCCCACTGGCTACCCATACAAGCACGAATTCAATTCAAATTCCTCTGCCTATTATTCAAAGCAATACAAGGCTCTTCCCCATCCTACCTAAACAATCGCTTAAACCAGATCTCCACCACAAGACAAAGAAGAACCCCAAATTCTTTTGCCTTCCCTCCACTCAAAGGCACACAACGCAAGAAAATGTTTGACAACCTTCTGGCAACACAAGCAGCAAAACTCAACCATTCCATCTCCAACCTGCTGACAACATCGGACGACTTCAAAACATTCCGTAAAGAAATCAAAACCCTGCTTTTTAAAAAATTCATCCAAAAACCTTAAACCACTTCACCTACCTCCAGCTAAGTTCACCTACCTCCAGAAAATTCACCTACCTCGACTGAACTCATCTACCACCAGACAATCCTCCCCCAAGTATCACACCTAATCACCCTTCATATAAACAGACCATAAAAAGATTGTAATCTTGCCTACTCTAACTGTGTTCCATTTGCTAATATCACACTGCTAGGCACTGTCAGTTTTCTATCCAACCCATAAGATCCCCAAGAAAAAAAAAAAAAAAAAAAAAATTTGTATCCTCACTGGAAAATGTCCAGTAAAATCCTCTGTAATGTGATCATCTCTGGAAATGTCCAGTCAAATCTTATGTAATCCGCCTTGAACTGCAAGGTATAGGCGGAATAGAAATCCGTAATGTAATGTAATGTAATGTAACTATTGTAAATCACTATTGTATCACTATTGTAAATCACTATTGTTAATAGGACCAGAAATGCGTTGTTGAGGAGAAAGAGATTAATAGGACAGAGGAATCACTATGGAGGAGAAAGAAGATGAGTGGGTCAGTTGTCTAGATACTTTAGGAACAGTTGAGTTTTTAGACGTTTTCTGAATTCCTCATAAGTAGTGGGCGAAAGCAGTTGATCTAGGTCTTTACCCCACAATGTTGCTTGATGTGAAAGAAGGTGTTCATGGTGTCACTATTGTAAATCACTATTGTAAATCACTATTGTATCACTATTGTAAATCACTATTGTATCACTATTGTAAATCACTATTGTTAATAGGACCAGAAATGCGTTGTTGAGGAGAAAGAGATTAATAGGACAGAGGAATCACTATGGAGGAGAAAGAAGATGAGTGGGTCAGTTCTCTAGATACTTTAGGAACAGGTGAGTTTTTAGACGTTTTCTGAATTCCTCATAAGTAGTGGGCAAAAGCGGTTGATTTAGGTCTTTACCCCACAATGCTGCTTGATGTGAAAGAAGGTGTTCATGGTGTTTTTTCAGTTTACAACCTCTAACTGGGGGGGGAAACGAAGTAGGAATGAGAGCTTCTCTTGTGTCTGTTGGCAGAGAAGGAGAAAAGGTCACTTATGTATTTAGGGGCAAGTCCGATTAGCGCTTTAAAACAGAAGCAGGCGAATTTAAACTTTATGCGTGCTTCCATCGGTAGCCAATGTACCGTAACTGCCGGTAGTAGGGTGATACATGATCAAATTTTTTTAGTCCGAAGATTAATCTGACCGCTGCATTTTGCATTAGTTGTACACGTCGCACATTTTTTTGGGAAATGGCTAAGTAGGCGATGTTACAGTAGTCAAGTTGACTTAGTACGAGGGATTGGACCAGGGTTCTGAATGCCGACGTATCGAAATAAGCTTTCGTGGATCTGAGTCTACAATGTACCGCAAAAAATGAAGGTAACAACAAAATGCCTGTGTATTACGCCAAAACCGCTGCCAAAAGCGGAATCACTCAAAGACAGGAAATGGAACACTGGGCTTGATGGACCTTTGATCCGACTCATTGTGCTAATTCTTATGACTGAGGCCCCGGTGTTTTAAACTCACCGTTACAATCCTATTGTTGCAGTGCTTTAAGTTTTCCGATTTCAAAAAGATGAGCGAAGCTGCAAGGAAAAAAAACTTTGCATGCAAATGAGCGTGAATTATAGGCGTACCTTATTGTAGCGCACCATGGGCGCATGTCATTAGCGTCCGTCAGTGCCATAGGCACAGGGGAGGGGCTTAGAACTACCAGCAAACCATTTAAATACAAATGCTTTTTTTCTGCATTCTGCCCCCATATTTTTATTTGAACTTCCACCTCTCATGCAATCAGCAGCCCCAGACCTGCCAGCACATGCTTTTAACAAACACGCATGAAACACACTCAAAAGCAAGCATGTCCATCAAATTGATTAGCAATTCTATTCTGTCTTCTATAGTTTCACTGCTGTTACAACTACCCATCCATAGCTTACAGAATTTTAAATAAATAACTCTCAAATTTAATTTTTTTATTGGTTTTGCAATTTTATAATTTAAATTATAGGGCTCCTTTTGTCAGGCCGCGCTAGCGGGGTTAACGCGTTAACCCCCGCGCTGGCCTAAAAATTACCGCCTGCTCAAGGGAGGCGTTAGCGGCTAGTGTGGCCGGCGGTGTAACGCGCGGTATTACACGCGTTAAACCGCTAGCGCGGCTTGATAAAAGGAGCCCATAATGTGCCCTGAAAAACATTTGCCCCGTTTAGTGTGCCGGAGCTAAAAAGAAAAGTTTGAGAGACACTGATTTACGATGCAGAAAATCATGCTAAAAACAAAATGTGGAACCAGTTCCTGGATTTCCAAGAGTATAAAATTATAAAGTTTATTAATACAAAAACCATTCAAAAATATCACAATTTTAAAAGACAAAATAATCCTCTATAATAAAACCCTAAGCGTGCATGCACACTTAGGAGGCCGTGATCCCTGACAGCATGCTGTGCCCTTCCGTGGCGGTATTTTATTTGCGGCGCAAGCAGCGATTTCAGCGGTGGTGACGGTTTGACTCCTGCGCTGTCGCTGCCAGGACGCCTCTTCTCACCCCCGGAGCAGCAAACGCAGCAGCCGTGGGGCATTTGCTAGGCCGGCCTACTTCAATAATGCGAGGTGGGCTGGCCTAGTAAAAGCCCCGAGGCTGCCCGGGCTAGCGGATGCTGGACAGGGGGAGCAGGGAAAGGAGAAGGGGTACTACTGGACAGGGGAATCAGGTAAGGGGTGCTGCTGGACAGGGGGAGGTAAAAGGAAGGGAGAAGGCCTTCTGCTGGACAGGGGGAGCAGGGAAGAGGTGCTGCTGGACAGGGGGGAGGTAAAACGAAGGGAGATGGGCTGCTTCTGGACAAGGGGAATGGTGAAGGGGTGCTGTTGGACAGGGGGCAGGTAAAACAAAGGGAGATGGGCTGCTGCTGGACAAGGGGAATGGTGAAGGGGTGCTGTTGGACAGGGGGAAGGTAAAACGAAGGGAGAAGGGCTGCTGCTGGACAGGGGTAGCAGGGAAGGGATGCTGCTGGACACGGGGGAAAGTAAAAGGAAGGGAGAAGGGCTGCTGCTGGACAGGGGTAGCAGGGAAGGGATGCTGCTGGACATGGGGGAAAGTAAAAGGAAGGGAGAAGGGCTACTGCTGGACAGGGGGAGCAGGCAAGAGGTGGTGGTGGACAGCCGAGGAAAGAGAGAGTCAGAAAGAAAGAAAGACAGACAGCGGCCAAGGAGAGAGAGAGACAGAAAGAAAGAAAGATAGACAGAAAGCGACCAAGGAGAGAGAGAGAAAGATAGACACACACATCTATTCTAGCACCCGTTAATGTAACGGGCTTAAAGACTAGTACAATATAAATCTACTGCATGAATAGGAGCCAGGACTGTGTTTCGGCTTTTTAAGCCTTTCTCAGGGGTACTTCAAATGCAGTAACAGGCAATCAAAGCAAATATAAGTCTTTTTTAATGAGTGCTTGTTTGTAATGACGATGGTCGCACTGGCTGGAAAGTTCTACCCGATCTTTGTGGTACCCTGGTCCATCTCTGTGGTTGATAGGACCGTCTTCGTGACGTACCACCCCACAGCATCGTTTTGCAATTGTAGATCATACTACAGGACTGTCCGGGTGCCCGGAAGGATTTCCAAAACCCGGCAATTTGTCCGAGTTTTGGAAATCCCCGATCTCAGGACCTTGTCTGGAGGGCATCCGCAGGTGCGCGGATATTGGCACGATGATATCGTGTGCATGTGCGCGAGATCATCGCGTCGAAATCAGTGCATGTGCAGATGCAGCCCTGATCTTGGGGAGGTTCTTGTGGGGCTGGAGGCAGAACAGGATGGGACCAGGTATCCTGTTTTTTAATAGAGGAAATCTGGCAACCCAACACAATTCTAGCACAGCCAGAAAATGGCTGATCTTCTGTTTTTCAAAATAATGGCCATTTAGTTATTCAACAAACTTATATCCTGCCTAAAACCTGTTGCTGTTGATGCGTGACCCTTACATCTATTGTGTAGATCAATGGTTCCCAACCCTGTCCTGGAGGACCACCAGGCCAGTCGGGTTTTCAGGATAGCCCTAATGAATATGCATGAGCAGATTTGCATGCCTGGCACCTCCATTATATTTATTTATTTATTTAATTTTCTATATCATTCTCCCCAGGGGAGCTCAGAAAGGTTTACATGAATTTATTCAGGTACTCAAGCATATTTCCCTGTCTGTCCCGGCGGGCTCCCAATCTATCTAATGTACCTGGGGCAATGGGGGGATTAAGCGACTTGCCCAGGGTCACAAGGAGTGGCGTGGTTTTGAACCCACAACCTCAGGGTGCTGAGGCTGTAGCTTTAACCACTTTGCCACACTCTCGCATGCATATTCACTAGGGCTAGCCTGAAAACCCGACTGGCCTGGTGGTCCTTCAGGACAGGGTTGGGTACCACTGGTGTAGGTGGTAAAGGCTGACACACTAATCCTGCACTAACCAGTAAGCACGTGGCAATGTGGTTGTGCCAACTGATTCGTGCGGAAACACCCACTGCCCTCCCCAAACACACCCCCACCTGCGGCAAAAATTTTTTTAAAAATTAGCTTGTGGTTTGCATGTGCAATGCGTAATTACCACGGGGTTACCTCGGCGCATCTCAGGGTAAGCCCTTTTCAGCTGTGACAAACACGTGCTAATTTTTACTGAAAAGAGAATGACACAGGGACAGAATCTGTCCCCGTCCCCGCAGATAACTGTGGGAAATCATCCCATGTCATTCTCTAGTATCCATCTCAATCTCAGTCCTTCTACACCAGCCTTGTTCAATGTAAGGCTTGAGGGGATGGTTTCCCACAGTTAACTGAGGGGACGGGGACAAATTCTGTCCCTGTGTCATTCTCTAGAAGTACCTGGCAGAAACCCAAATCAATAAAGATGAATAAAAAATTTAAAAAAAGAAAGTCATAATTAAGAAATTTAAGTCTTTGTCCCAGGACGCTTGCCTTATAGGATAAGAGACGTTGATGGAATTTTTAAAATTTACGTCCTTTTACAGGTGGAAAAGTTAAATTATCATATGATCGCTAATTATGTTTACTAGCGGCAAGTGAAAATGAATTCATAAGATAAACTCGGAGTAAAGCTAAACAAGGTGCTTTTTAAAAAAATATTATTTTTATTAAGGAGTCAACAAGAGAACAGGAATAACACATTCAGCAAATATGCAAACTTGGAAAATACAAAGAATGTGAACAGCAAAACACACAATACAGAGCATAGAAGGCCCCCCCCCCCCCCCCCCCCGCGCTCCCAGTCAGAGGCCAGTCCTGTGCCATGACCAAGAAAACACCAGGTTTTATAGCAAAAGCAGCTGAATTTAATCCGAGCCTCCACTGGCAGCCAGTGCAATTCGCAAACGAAGGCAGTGACATATTCAGACGTCTTTAGCTTGAAAATTCACTGCGCAACAAATTTTAACTTTTTTTTCTGGGGCAAGAAGACCACGAGGTTTACTTTATAGAATTTGACCTCGTGTGTATGAAAATAGCCTCCGTTTTCTCCTATCACGTATAGTTTTTGAGCAAATCGCAAATATTTATAGTATGAGAAGTCATAATGTAAACGCATTGTGTCGATTTAAGAGTTCCTATAAATATTATTTTCTAGAATTGTTTTGCTGTTGAAGTGGATTGATAAACGAGATAAGGAGCATCTCTAATTAAATGTCCAACAATAGTCAGCTAGCATTAATGAATTCCATCTGCCCTAATATCGTTTCTCGATTGTAGCAATGTAATGGTGAAACCTTTCCCCGTGCTCATCACTAACACTATCAAGATTATCGGGGGAGGGGGGGAATCTAATTTGAGGCAACCTGTTTTAATATTTCACGGACTGTTATAACATTTACTCCAAGCATTAGACAATATAACGAAAATGTTAATGTTAATTTTGCCCCAATCAGAGGGTCCGTTTTGAATTCAGCGACCCCCAAATCACTACAATTAGGTGTTTTCATTGATGACAAACTATTGTTTCAAAACCGCATTAGCAATGTAGTTAAAATATGCTTTTATAAATTGCGTTTGATTCGATCTATTTCAAAATTTCTCGAACCCAAATCCATTAACATATGAATTCACTCTCTGGTCCTATCCAAAATAGATTACTGTAATTCTCCTCTACTTAACATCACACAAAAAGAAAAACAAAGACTACAAATTATACAAAATACGGCAGTTAAATTGATCTATAATGCTAAAAAATACGATCATGTAACTCCCTTACTAATAGATTCCAACTGGCTACCAGTTAGCCGTCGGATTATCTTTAAAATTTTACTCTTAGTATATAAAACCCTATCCTCTAATGAACCACAATTTATTTCAAGAATGCTTATCCCTCATAACATCTCCCGTTCTCTCCGCTCTACGTCGCAAAACCTTTTAACTGTCCCCTCTTTGAAAATTATAGGCATTAGAAGACACGATATGTTTTCTGTGATGGCCCCACAACTGTGGAACGCTCTACCACAGTACATTAGAGAAGAAAAGCACATAACTTCATTCAAAAAAACATTAAAACCTATCTTTTTAAAGATGCGTTCAATATCTAATATTGAGGCCTACCACATGAAACTTCAATTCTTATTCGGTTACCCTTCCTCTTGTTTTTCCCTTTTTTGTTCTCTCTCTTTAACTAAAAAATTGTGTAACTTCTCCCCGCTACCCCCACGCTGCATGTTTGTCCTAGATTAAAAGAGGTGTATTACCATGTTAGTTTTTCACAACCTATGTTTTTATATAGCTGTACATCGCTTAGTTAACTGAATAAGCGATTTATCAAATATTAATAAAACTTGAAACTTGATTCATGCCCCAAAACCTCTGTTGCACAGTGAAATTAGTTATGTGGGGAATGTGTAATCTCTGTTTTCAGTGCATTAGTGTGCAACCATTAGACCCTGTTGTCAGGTGTAGCTGGAGAATGAGGTTATGTTAACTCTGCCAGGCCACCGCTGCAGCCCTGTAGGCCATCGTTGGGGTGGGGGAGAGTTGTTATATCCTATTACTTGAGGGAAATGGAAAACAGCCCTGATGAAAAGATTTGAAACACGCATCGTGCTATGACCTAGATTTACGTTTTAAGCAAAGTAGAGCATTTATTTTAAGCCATAGTTGACAGAGAGCCAGGGAAGTCATGGTTCAAATCCCCTTGATGTTCTGTGCGACCTTTCATGCCTCGGGTGCAGGCCCAGGATTGTAAAAAAAAGCTGCTGCGGCCGAAAGCAACTCGCTTAGGCTACTGCAGGCATCAGTGCTGTTTTTTTCTGGCAATGCATGAAGCTCTGTAAGTACTGAGCCCCATGTGTGGCGCAAACAGTGATCCACGCGGGAGAGGGAGAAGCAGTGCCAAGTTTCCAAGTGTAATTGGCATTTGTTGCTCCGCTCATCAGGGAACCTTCTGAGCAGTTTACAGTAAAACTATTTAAAGAGATAGAAAGACTTGATAGGCACAAGGGAAGGAGAACTCTAGTCATAAAAGAGAACAGTAAAGTCAAATTAAAAAGCTGGACTGGTTTGCCAAATGTTTTATGCGTGTCCATAGAGAGTTAGGCAAAAGCAAGACTTCAGGCCAACTTTCAACTTCTCAAGGGAGATCTCTAGACATAGGTGAGGCTGGATAGAGTTCCAGAAGGTGGGGCTGGTAACATTAAATGGTAATTCTCTTCAGAGCGCACAGTGGCATAGCCATGGGCGGGCCTAGGTGGGCCCAGGCCCACCCATGTTGGCCTCAGACCCGCCCAGTAGCAGCACTTCTATATATAGCTGGTGGGGGATCCTCAAGCCCCACCAGCTAAGAACTCCCCAAATCTCTCCTGCCACGTACCTTTCGAAGAGCTGATCTTCACCGGCAGCAAACAGTATGACTGATACAGTCCACAACCCCGCATGCTTCTTTCTGACGCGACTTCCTGTTCTGCAAAGGCGGAGTACGTCAGAAGGAAGGCTGTGGGGCCAGTGCAAGCAGCGTGTATCAGTCACGCTGCTCCCTGCCGGTGAAGATCAACTCTAAAAGGTATGCCGCGGCGAGCATGAGACACTGGAGTGCCAGAGAAGAGGAGTGTCTGTTTGGGATAGGGGCGTCCTGAGAGTCTGTGCCCTTCTCTTCGGCTGCCAGCTCCAGACTCTGTCCCTTCTGCCTTGCTGCGCCGTATGCGGGGCGGGAAATTTCATGGCGACACCAGGAAATATTTCTTCACCGAGAGAGTGGTTGATCCTTGGAACGAGCTCCCGGTGCAGGTGATCGAGGCAAACAGCGTGCAAGAATTTAAGAGCAAATGGGATGCCCATGTGGGATCCCTTAGAGGGTTAAGCCAAGGGAACCTGTCACCAGGATTGGGATCCCTAGGATAGTAGACTTGGGGGTGGGTCAGTAGAGTGGGCAGACATGATGGGCTATGGCCCTTATCTGCCGTCATCTTCTATGTTTCTATGTTTCTGTCTCTATGCTTGAAACAAGCTCTATCTCTCACAGTTAAAAGCTCACCTCTTTGAGAGTGCTTTCAACTCCTAACTCCTCTCACCTTGGGTTCTGCATCCCCAACCCTATATGTCATGTCTGTCTGTCCAAGTTAGATTGTAAGCTCTTCCAAGCAGGGACCGTCTATAAATTTCAAATTGTACAGCGCTGTGTACGCCTTACAGAGCTATATAAGTGATAAATAGTCGTAATAGAGGATACTGGAGTGCTGAAGGCGAGAGATGGATTGCCCAGGTGGGAGAGGGAGAGACCTGCCCACCTGACTTGGGATCAGGCCCACCCAAAACTGGGTGTCTGGCTACACCTCTGGGGTGCCAATTAGATGCCTAAATGTAGACACAAAAACAGAAGATAGTGGTTGCCGAGTGCCATAATTGGGATAAAACAACAGTATGAGTGAAAGCGCATTTAGACACTGTTTTATTACTGGGAATCTAAGTGTTCTCGCGTGTAACTGCGATGAGGGAGGGGCATAGAGGGATCATGGCATTCCCCACTATTTTGTGCGTGCTTTAAAATACACTGCCACATTCCGGCTCAACCATTTACTCCAGCCACAGCCACAGACACGTTAGGCAGACATGTTACTCTGTAGTTATGCTGGTATTCTATAGCAGATTTAGCGTGCAAGCATGCCACGAATTGCGTGCCCAAATTTTAGGTGACAATAGTGACCGGTGTATTTGCAATAGTGAACACTATTTTAAAATAGTGAGCACTGCGTTGAAATAGAACCCACTAGTGCACAAAGCATGCATTTGCTCAAACACTGCGCACTTGCGCAAAACAGTAAGAGGGGCATAATCAAAACATCCAGACGTCCAAAAACCTGCCTAAATCAGCACCAGGACGTCCAAGTGCCGATAATCAAAACCGTCTTTCTGTATATTCTGCAAGGTGTTCCAGCCTTTGTATGTTCAGAGCGTAAGATGGGCGTGGTGGAGGCGTGTTATGGGCGGGCTTTGGGCAATTTCAAGGGCGGGTTACACATGGACGTCTTGCTGTAATAATCAAACATTTTGCAAGACATCCTGGACAGAACCCATATGTGCGGAACGAGACCTGTCTTAGAAACTGACCAGATGGCCACTGCATGCATGAAGGTAAGACACCCCCACACTCCCCCAGTGCTCATGGACCCCCCTCACACCCACAAAGATCAGAATACAAACGTACATGCCTGTCTCCAGAACATCAGCACCTGGTATAGCAAAGCCCAGTAGCGCTGCACACAGGTGCATTAAATAGCCTGGGGAGAGGGAGTATCAAGTCCCATAAGCCACTCTAACCACTACATTCATTGTGGAACATGTGAGCCCACCAAACCCCCCCCCCCTCCAAATCCCTACTGTACTGTCATATAGGTGCCACCTGCAGCCATAAGGGCTATTCGGTTTGTAGACAGGTGGGTAGAGTGTGTTTTGGGGGGCTCATCATAATCTATATGGGAGTTCTGGTGAGATGTTTATCTGGCACCCTTTATGTGAACTTCACAGCAGTGCCCTCTAAGGTGCCCCACTCCTCTGTTGCCATGTCTGGGTGGCCAGTCCATTACAGGTCTGGCCCCTCCCACGCCCAAATGGTCTTGTTCTGGACGTTTGGGACTTGGACAAAATTTTTGTCAAAAATGTTGATGAAAGATAGACGTCCTGGCAGTCTGGGCAACCCAATGGCCTGGACGACCAGATAGAGGATTTTAAATATATATATATATATATATATATATATATATTTCTAGACTTGTGGTGGTTTGCCTTTTGAAATTAGGCATTTTCTTACTGCCAACTTTGGACATCTAGCGCCATATGTCCAAATTGGACTTAGAAATATGTTTTGAAAATGCCCCTCCACCCTCTTTTGCCCAAATGGTATACTGTGCATTGTCGATGTCAGAAAACCCCCCTGAAATTTTAGGATTTATCCTGTAATTTCAGGTAAAAAAGGACATAAAACAGTGCTCTTTTCTAGAAGTCATGTATGCTTAAAGAGGGCGGGGTGGGGGGGGAGGGCAGTTGGAATACCTACGCATTGTTTACTGCACATAACAGAGAAAAAGTTACCCCTTAGCTAAACCCTCAAATTAGGGGGGGGTAAGGGGGTGAATGATGTCTGCACCCAAACCCTCACCACTACTAAGGAGCGTATGACATCATCACATCAATGTCCACGCATGCACCGAAGCCCTCCAGATACAGCCCTGAGGTCGGGGACTTCCAAAACCTGGACGAAACTCGCCTCCCTTCTCTTGCCCCGAATCTCTCCTGCTGCCCCGACTCTCCTGCCCTTCCCTGCACTGCGAACCCTGGGGTTTTAACCCGTGGGTTTAAAGCGGGTTAAAACCACGGGCTCGCTGGACGACTAAAAGTTAAAAAATAAAGTCGCAGCTCTAGACGGCTCTTAGACGCATGCGTCGGGATCGCACACTAGCGATCCGTGCAGTCGGAGGGGGGGGCGTTCCTCCGATCGCCCTCATTTAAATTTTTTTGTTTTGAAAATTCGTCGGGCCTGCACGGATCGGCCACGGATCAGGAACCCTAATGGAGGTTAGTGAAGCTAGCCCTATATCGCTGAAAGGCGTAAACACCACTATACATTTAACATTCAATAGATGGTCCCTTCTCAGAAGAGCTTACAATCTCATTTAGACAGACAGAACATCTCAGAGCTGGGGGAATATCTGGCAGAAGGAATGATACAATGGGTAAAAGTCTCTGATAGTGAGAGGGAGTTCAGAGTTGAAAACAGCTTCAAAAAATGGGCTTATAGCTTGGATTTGAATGCTGCTGACCTGTTTTATAAGTGGTTGTTAGGGCTGAGCAGAAACATTGTGCTGTGTTTTTTTTCCCTTCAGTCAGTTTCATTTTGTTTTATTGTTTGTATCATTGTGCGTCATGTAGTAATAGTTCATTCGATTTAGGAATAATCAAGTGGAAGAGTAGCCTAGTGTGCTTGTATTCCTAGGATGCCAGGAAGCCAGAATTCATCACGGTCCTCGCGGATAAGTGCAGGAAACCATCTCGTGCCATTCTTTAGTGTCTCTCTCAACCTCAGTCCTTCTACACCAGCATTCTTCAATGCAAGGCTTGAGGGTCAGTGGCTGAGCCCATTCATACTCTGATTCTTATGTGAGCCAAGTATAGGATAATGAAGCCATTGTGACATCACTGATAAGGCTGGCTTTTAGGCATTGGTGGAATAAGGCATTATGACATCACAATCTCAGCTCTGGAATGTTGCTACTCTTTGGGTTTCTGCCAGGCAGTGGCGTACCAAGGGGGAGGGGGGGCGGTCTGCCCAGGTGCCAGTCATGAGGGGGGTGCTCCCGGCCTGGGAGTCGTGGTCCAGGAACTTCCCTTCTCACGGCCTGGTGCCAAGGCTCTGGATAGTCCCCGTGGCCCAGCATGTTCCCAGCCTTCTCTCCCTTTACCTTCCGTGAAGCTGATTCAGCTACGTCGCCCGCGGCTCCCCTTCCTGCTTTCCGCGTCTGCCAATGACGCAACTTCCTGTTTCCTCCTGGGTGGATTGCAGAGATAGACGCAGAAAGCAGGAAGGGGAGCCACGGGCGATGTAGTTGAATCACTGCCGAGGCTGACAGTTTTCTCAGCTTCACAGAAGGTAAAGGGAGAGAAGGCTGAGAACATGCTGGACCACGGGGACTATCCAGAGCCTTGACAGAAGGAACCATGGCTCCTAGGCCGGGAACACCCCCTCATGGCTGGCACCTGGGGGGAACATTACTAAAAATATTTTTTTACATTGGGGGGTGTCAAAAAACAATGGGCCCCGGTTGTCACATACCCTAGGTACGCCTCTGCTGCCAGGTACTTGGGACCAGAGTTGGCCTCAGCTGAAAAAAGGATCCTGGGCTTGATGGACCTCAACGCTTATGGTCTCATGTTCTAGCCATCCCGTATCATTCTTTAGTGTCTCTCTGAACCTCAGTCCTTCTACACTAGCATTCTTCAATGCAAGACTTGAGGGTCAGTGGCTGGGCCCATTCATGCTCTGATTCTTATGTGAGCCAAGTATAGGATAATGAAGCCATTGTGACATCACTGATAAGGCTGGCTTTTAGGCATTGGTGGAATGAGGCATTATGACATCACAATCTCAGCTACTCTTTGGGTTTCTGCCAGGTACTTGAGACCTGAATTGGCCACAGCTGGAACCAGGATCCTGGGCTTGATGGGCCTTTGGTCTGTCCCAGTATGGCAACACTTGTGGTCTTATGTTCTAACCATCCCGTATCATTCTTTAGTGTCTCTCTCAATCTCAATCCTCCTACACCAGTATTCTTCAATGCAAGGCTTGAGGGTCAGTGGCTGGGCCCATTCATACTCTGATTCTTCCCTCTCTCCTTAAAGAATGACATGGGGATGGTTTCCCATGTTTAACCGCGGGGACAGGAACGGTGATGAATTATGCCACTGTGTCATTCTCTAATGCCAGGTTCAAATCCTGCTGCTCTTCCTGTGTGATTTACAATTGTCTTTCTTTGGTACAAAATGCAAACGTGAGCTGTCCAGGGACAGGAAAATAACTAGTGTACTGAAAATTTTATTTCTATCCCGCAATACCTTGCAATTCAATGCAGGTTGAACAATAAAAGAAACTGTTCACATACAGCAAATTACAAGTATAACTCACACAATTAATAAATTGATAATCATAAATGAATTAAGTGCTATGGGGATCATAATCGAAACGGAAATATGACTAAAAACCCGCTTAAGTCACCATTAGGATGACCTAAAAGGTCATCCAAGTGCCGATAATCAAAACGTCTTTTTAAACGTATCCAGGGACATTTTAGGCCTCTGAATGCCACTGTGCGCCCAGAGCTAAAAGGGGCATTTTTTGAGGAGTGGTGAGGGCGGGATTTGGGTGGGACATGGGCCGACCTAGACTTAGTCATACTGCAAGGATAATTGAAAGTTTTACGAGGCTGCCTGGACGGAACTTATACTTTGTGACATAGACAATCTAAAACCAGATCTAAGTGCCCAAAAGGTATCCACAGTGATCAGATAATCACTTCCGGGACAAAATTTAAAAAACCCACAACATACACACCCCGTGTTCACTGACCCTGTTGCACTCCCACAAAGCTCAGAATAAAAATGTGCATACCTGCCTCTGGAACATCAAAACCTGGCATGGGAAAGCCTAGCAGAGCTGCACAGAGCTGGCTTAAGAAGTCTGGGGGGTGGGCTAGTGAACCATAGAGAGGAGGACCCAGGCCCATAAGCCACTCTAGCCACTACAGAATGGTGGAACATGTGAGCCCCCAAAACCCTACTGTACTGCCATATAGGTGGCACCTGCAGCCATAAGGGCTATTGGGGTTGTAGAAAGGTGTGTATAGTGGGTTCTGGGGGTGTTTTGGGGGGCTTACCATGATCTATAAGGGAGTTGTGGTGCGATGTTTATCTGGCACGCTTTTTGTGACGTTCATAGCAGTGCCCTGTAAGGTGCCCCACTTCTCTGTTGTCATGTCTGGGTGGCCAATCCATCAGAATGCAGGCCCCTCCCACGTCCAAATGGTCCTGTTCTAGGCATTTGGGACTTGGACGAAATTTTGGTCAAGAATGTGCTATAAAGACAGATGTCGTGGCGGTCTGGACGATCAAACGCCTGGACGTACAGATAGATGATTTTCGAAAAAAAGCATATTTTAGACATACTTTTTGAGAATGGACATTTTGCCGCTGCCGGCTCTGGGCGATTTGCGCCCCGCGTCTAAATCGTAGATGTATTTTTTTGATTATGGCCCTCCACGTATCTAAAAATTTCTTAAACAAGTAGATTTTGGGGTCTTTTTACAAAGGCGCGGAATACCGCACATTAAACCGCCTGCCGCGCTAGTACTTAACGCCTCCATTGACGAGGCGTTAGGATTTTAGGCTGCCGCGGGGGTTGGTGCGTGATAAAATGTCTGATGCGCTAACCCCCTTAGCGCGCTAACCCCCAGAGTGCGCCTTGATAAAAAGAGCCCTTTAAGTCGTTTTCTAAACTGGAGATAAGATGTAGAATTTAATTTAAAAAAAAAAAAAAGCATGAATTTCTGATTCCCAGCTTGCTGCCTGGTAAGAAAACAATCTACCCTGAAATTTCTTAAACACGCATCCTCTGACTGGGGAAGAGGGGGTGGGGGGAAGACAGCCAGATTTCGAGAACAGCTATTAAAGGTGTGAGCAAAATCTCAATCAACATTTTGCATGTGCTGGGATACGGATAGAAGTAATGATAGGTTTTTTAGGATGAGGCAGGGAACACTTGACAGGTCATCGACCTGATGGGCCGCCGCGGGTGCGGACCGCTGGGCGCGATGGACCTCTGGTCTGATCCCAGTGGAGGCAACTTCTTATGTTGTTAAAACAGTACAGAAATGCCCATTCCTACTGTGTGGTAATGTTGACTCTCATATGTTAACAGATCAGCTTGATCTTTTACTGGAAACATGTGTGCGGCAAACTGATCTTGACAGTTAACAAAGCCGGTTCGGACTAAAAGGTTCCCAGTGATTCTTTAATGAAATTACTTAATCAGAGAAAGGCTGTTCATTTTTAACCGCCAAAGGAATAAACAATATGGTAGTCAATAATTTTCCTGCAAGGCCTAGGGTCTGGTGGTCAATTTCTACCCCCCTTCTCCACATGGTCATTAATGAATTTCCATCAGTGCTTGAATCTACACCTAGGAAAGCCTTAAATCCTCCAGGGATTCCATGGGAAGCCAATGGTTTTGCTCTGTATTCATTTCCTGAATGCTTTTTCAGCATGGAAAAAAAAGAGACGGCTGGAGAGGGGGAGGGAATATGACCAAGATCTGCAAAATCCTCAGTGGTGCAGAACGAGTAAGAGTGAATCTATTTTTTTACCCTTCCCAAAAGTACAAAACACAGGGAACACTCAATGAAATTACAGAGAAATACTTTTAAAACAAATAGGAATAAATATTTTTTTTTTCACTCAAGGAATAGTTAAGCTATAGAACTCGTTGAACTAGGCCAGTTACTGGGCAGACTTGCACGGTCTGTGTCTGTGTATGGCCGTTTGGTGGAGGATGGGCAGGGGAGGGCTTCAATGGCTGGGAGGGTGTAGATGGGCTGGAGTAAGTCTTAACAGAGATTTCGGCAGTTGGAACCCAAGCACAGTACCAGGTAAAGCTTTGGATTCTCGCCCAGAAATAGCTAAGAAGAAAAAAAATAATAAATAAATTTAAATTGAATCAGGTTGAGCAGACTGGATGGACTATTCGGGTCTTTATCTGCCGTCATCTACTATGTTACTATGTTGCCAGAGGATGTGGTAACAGCAGTTAGCGTGCCCAGGTTTAAGAAAGGTTTGGACAAGTTCCTGGAGGAAAAGGCCATAGTCTGCTTTTGTAGGGTTACGCCCTCAGGCCCGCCTAGTTCTGCCTGTGTCTCTCCCCGTCCCTTCCCCAGCCCAGCCCCGCCCTCCAGTCCCACCCCCCTTAACCTGTTTGTGCGTCCGGACAGCATCCGCGCATGCGCGGATACGATGCTGGTCACTGTGTTGCATCCACGCGTTCGCGGATGCCGTCCTGACGTCAGAAGCTTTTCAAAACCCAGACAAAGTGGCAGATTTTGAAAAGCCATCCGGATCCCCAGACATGTCCTCAAAAGGATGACATCGAGACATCTGGTAACCCTACGCTTTTGAGACAGACGTGGGAAAAGCCACTGCGTGCCCCGGGATCAGTAGGATGGAATGTTGCTACTGTTGAGGTTTTGCCAGGTACTTGTGACCTAGATTGGCCACTATTGGAACCAGGATACTGGGCTCGATGGACCATTAGTCTGACCTGTTATGGATGTTCTTATGTTTATTATGCCACACGTCATAAAAGCACTACACTCAATCTTCATTTGAACCTTATCATATAACCCAATGGCACATGTGCAGTTCAAGTTCCATCCCATGTAAGATAACCATCCCGTGTTGTTCTTTAGTGTCTCTCTCAACCTCAGTCCTTCTACACCAGTATTCTTCAATGCAAGGCTTGAGGGTCAGTGGCTGGGCTCATTCATACTCTGATTATTATCTGAGCCAAGTATAGGATAATGAAGCTATTGTGACATCACTGATGAGGTTGGCCTTTAGGCAGTGGTGGAATGAGGCATTATGACATCACAATCTCAGCTCTGGAATGTTGCTACTCTTTGGGTTTCTGCCAGGTACTTATGACGAATTCTGTCACCAAGTCATTCTCTTGTGTGGTCCATCCAGTCTGCCCAACAGCCACCTTCATTCTCAAGGCAAAAAAACCCTCATTTACTAAGGTGTGCTAACCAATAGGCGCACTAATCAAATTAGTGCACGCTAAACGCTAACGCGTCCATAGACTAACATGTACGAGTTAGTGTATAGCGTGCTAATTGGTTAGCGCACCTTAGTTAAAAGAGGGCCATAGTTTTTGATCTGTCGAGTTTTGTGTCGAAACCATCCTCTTTCCGTTTAGGGATCCTTTGTGTTTATCGCATGCGTTTTTGAACTCTGCCACTGTATTGGCCTCCACCACCTCCGGAGGGAGGGCATTCCAGGCATCCACCACCCTCTCCGTGAAGAACTATTTGCTGACATTACTCCTAATCGTTGCCACAGCCGAACGCCAGCAACGCAGCTTTTTACCCGGTGCGGTGCTGGTGTTCAATTGTGGCGACAATCTATAAAATCAAGCTAAGTGCTGGCTTTAAACTTTGAATGTTGGCACATTGCCATGTATTTAATCCTATTTTGAATTAAAATATGTAACACCATCCCCCACCACTCTCTTTTTACAAAACCGCGGAAGCGGTTTTTAGGGCAGGCCGGCATGCTGAATCCTCTGCAATGCTCCCGATGCTCATGAGTATCGGGAGCAGCACAGAGCATTTAGCTCGCTGGCCTGCGCTAAAAACCGCTTCCACGGTTTTGTAAAAGGGGGAGGGAGTAAGCATGGGGAATTTTTAGACCAATGATTGAGATATAACCTGCTAAGTCAAAAACTGATAAATAGCAGTTTAGATCTTTAAGGTCTCTGAAGTCTTTTGCATTGTTGGGTGTTTTTTGGCTATACCTTATGTAGAATTACCCCCATAAGAGCTGCCTGTATATTGACTTATACGGGCAAAATATACCCTTTCACGTGCAGGAAATTTTTAAAATAATGCACTAATTACTGTATATGTCTAGCACTGGCTTCTGAATGAATAAATGCTTTTGAAAGGGAAAGCAGTTTATATACTGCAGGGGTGTCAAAGTCCTTCCTCGAGGGCCGCAATCCAGTCAGGTTTTCAGGATTTCCCCAATGAATATGCATGAGATCTATTTGTATGCACTGCTTTCATTGTATGCTAATTACAGTGGTTCCCAACCCTGTCCTGGAGGAACACCAGGCCAATTGGGTTTTCAGGCTAGCCCTAATGAATATGCATGAAGCAAATTTGCATGCCTCTCACTTCCATCATATGCAAATCTCTCTCATGCATATTCATTAGGGCTAGCCTGAAAACCCGTAGGGTTGGGAATCACTGTGCTAATAGATCTCATGCATATTCATTGGGAAAATCTTGAAAACCTGACTGTATTGCGGCCTTCGAGGAGGGACTTTGACACCCCTGATATACAGGTACTTCAAGCATTTTCCCTGTCTGTCCCGGTGGGCTCACAATCTCTCTAATGTACCTGGGGCAGTGGAGGATCAAGTGACTTGCCCAGGGTCATAAGAAGCAACACAGGGTTTGAACCCCCAACCTCAGGGGACTGAGGCTGTAGCCATTGAGTGATAAGTCCCTTTTCCTGCAGGAATCTAGGACACAAACTGGATTTAGCTTTGTAGAAAAAAATCAGATCAGTGGATTTAATCGTGTAGCTAATCACCATTACTGAATCCAGAAGGATTTTCAATTTTATGTTTCATTGTGGTGGACAACTGACTACAGAAGCCCCATCTGTCTGCAGATGTTTAATGGAGGTCATCTGAGGAAGGGGCTTTAATGTGGTCTCAAAAATTCAGATACAACAAAGTGAATATTTCTTACGCTGGTCAGCATATTAGAAGTATTGGGAAAGAAAAAAAAAACTACAGAAAGTTAACAAGGTGATTGAACATCAGGATGTTGGAGCAAAAGCTTTGATGTGGGTTAGGGTGGGGGGAATTAAATATCCATCGAGAGAGCTGGATGCTGGAGGTCTAGACTGTTTCCTGTGAGGCCTACCACAGTATGACAACCAGGTCACAAAACAACAGAAACCTACCCACCACTCTCAAAAATTTGGACCTATAAAAATTTCCATCACGAGCAACGGCTGAGCGTGTTATTAGCTTCAAGACATTTTAGACTTTTAAATATTTACATATTTTTGTCATTAGTTCCTTTTCGGCTGCAGTGGAATTTGAACCACGGAAGCCCTGTTAAAATCCCACTGCTGCTCCTTGTGGTCTCCACTTAACCCCTCTATTCCCTCAGATACAAACTCAGAGGCCCTTTTACTAAAGTTTAGCATATACTAATGGACATTAATAACACACACAGGGGCCGAGATATTTAGATCGCGGGCTGACTGATCCTGAATATTCAGTGCCGGGCTGTTTCTGGTACTGGCATTGAATCTCCAGTTTATTTTGGGCCGCTATAAACGTAGCCAGCCATAATTTGGCCTGTAAATTTAGCCAGCCAGTGCTTTAAATTTCATGGTTGGTTGGCTATACGGCGCTGAAATCATCAGCTACCGATCACATGTCAATCACGTGATGGCGCCATATAAAGAATTTATTGTCTTCAATATATGTCATTCATGCCTGACTAATGTATACCTTAAAATGCTAATAAAGATGATTGAACTAAAAAAAAAAAAAACTTTTTTATACCGTTTACATAAATACAAAACGGTTTACATCAATTAAAATATACATAAATGAAAAACAAACATATCATAAAATCTGCATAATTAAACAATTTCTTTCCAGCGCCAATGTTTGTCTTGAATCGCGCCTACGTAGGCGCTTCAGACTGCCTAACACCACTTCTGGCATGAGCCACGCCCACAGTGGCGTTAGGAGGCCTAAATTGCTTACGGAAGCATGATTCTGTGCAGATTTCTTAGGCGCTGGTAGACACCTTGAAACTCAGTTAAAAATGGAGTCCTTTTACTAAGGGCTCCTTTTACAAAGCCGCGTTAGAGCCTTAACGCCCGGAATAACGTGTGCTAAATTGCCGTGCGCGCTAGCCGCTACCGCCTCCTTTTGAGCAGGCGGTAGATTTTTGGCTAGCGCGCGCTAATCCGGTGCGTGCGTTAAAAACGCTAGCGCACCTTTGTAAAAGGAGCCCTAAGGTGCGCTAGCCGTTTTAGCATGCGCTAAATGTTAATGCGTCCATAGAATATAATTGGATGCATTAGCGTATAGCTATGGAATGGCTTGGTTGGCCAGATTCGAAAATGTGGAGAGAGGAATTCTTTTAAGAAAATGTTGAAGACTCAACTATTTGTTGATGCATTTTTTCTGACCAATTGATTTATACTACATTGAACTTATGCTACACTGACTATGTTTTTTATTTTCTTATTTTGTATAGATTTTTAACATTTTATGTATGTAACCCCTTGTGAACCATTTTGGATAAAAACGGCATAGAAATTTTAAAAATAAATAAATAATATATAGCGCGCCTTAGTGAAAGGACTCCTATGTAATTTAAATTGCGTTTTTTTTACTGAGTTTGGGCACCCACCATTGCCTAAAAAATTGACACCAATTAGAGAATCTGGGCCTAAGCGTTAATATTCAGTGGCCATCTCATGCTGAATATTAGCGCTTAGCTGGCTTAGCACTATTTAACCAGCCAGGGGCCATTTCTGGACAGCATTTAGGGCCGAATTCTATAAACGGTGCCATTGTCGATGGCCACCTATAAAAACAGCCGCCGATCATGTGTCAATCACGCAACGGCGCCGTTTCTAGAATTGCGGCTTGGTGAAAGGCAGGCGCCATAAACGTAGGTCAGGCCTTTAACCCTTTCAGGACCAAGGGACATATTTGTCCCATAACTTTAAAATCCTATAAATTTTGATTGGGATAGTCTACAGTTCTAAATTTGATATGTACGGATTTCATATGATACTGCCTTTATGTAAACAAACTGGTTCCGACATTCATTCATTAGCGTCGTTGCCAGATTGACGAGAAGATTCACTTGCCACACTGTCCATAAGCCAGAAGTGTGATTTAAAAAAAAAAATAATAATGATATTTCACAAAAAAAATCTATTTTTTGGCATCTGCAAGCCCTTTTTACCATAAAAATGTCGTCAAAACCACAAAAATTGGCCTACGATCCTTATGGTCCTGAAATGGTTAAAGGCCTACATTTCCGGCATGCTACCTTTTGTGTGAATCGCAGCTACGGGAGGCGCTTTACCACTTCCGGCATTAACCACGCCTACATAAAGCACCTTTTTAGATGGGGGAACGGTAGCCATTTTGGAGCCAACCTTAGGCACCTCCACTTTTTAAAATTGATTTTTAATTGGTTTTTTTAAAATGCAGTCAATTACCACACCGTTTATCACCAATTAAAACAATTAAGTTAGTCGGCAGTAGGGCGCCTGCCGCCGTCTAATTTAGAGCGCCATTACTAGAATCAGGTCCATAGTGCAAGCTAATGTCTGTTAGCACATGCTGAGCTTTATTTTAAAAAGGACCCTTAGACTATAAACTCCCCAGGGATAGGAAATAACTATTGTACCTTAATTGAATTTGTCTTGAGCTACAACTGGAAAAAAAAGGTGTGAACTAAATCAAAATGCATAAAAATTGATGTTTCTAGCTTCTATTCACAAAGGTTATGGATTTGATTTTCAGTATGCCTTACCCTAGCCAAGTCAAAACAAGAATGTATGGGGTGTAGACCTTCAAAGGAGACAGAGCTGTACCAAATAGCATATTTTTTTATTCGGATGACTACAAATAATAAAACATATATTTCGGTCAAATACAAATACCAAATACGAATAATGGGCATTGAGTTTTAACATAACAAATAGAGATTAAGGGAGAAATTCTATGACCAGCGCCTAAACTTAGACGTTGGTAGGTGCCCTGCCGATGCCTACGTAATTGAAAAATGCAGTCAGAAATGGCAGTGTTGACACGCCTACCGATGCCTAAATAAAGGGTGGCTGAAATGTGTGAGGACCTGCAAAGGGACCTGGACAAGCTGGAAGACTGGGCAAACAAATGGCAAATGCACTTTAACGTGGAAAAATGCAAAGTCATGCATATAGGGAAAAAGAACCCGTTGTTCAACTACAAATTGGGGGGGCATTGTTGGGAGACAGCAGACTTGAGAGAGACTTGGGTGTGCTGGTGGATGCATCACTGAAGCCATCTGCACAGTGTGCAGCAGCCTCGAAAAAAGCCAACAGGATGCTGGGCATCATAAAGAGGGGCATAACAACCAGGACGCGGGAAGTCATCATGCCATTGTATCGAGCGATGGTGCGTCCACATCTGGAATACTGCGTTCAGTATTGGTCTCCACACCTCAAGAAGGACATGGCGGTACTTGAGAGAGTCCAAAGGAAAGCAACGAAACTGGTAAAAGGGCTGGAACACTGCCCATACGCCGAGAGGTTGGATAGGCTGGGGCTCTTCTCTCTGGAAAAAAGGAGGCTCAGGGGAGATATGATAGAGACCTTCAAGATCATGAGGGGCATAGAGAGGGTGGATAGGGACAGATTCTTCAGACTGAAGGGGACAACAAGTACGAGGGGGCATTCGGAGAAAGTGAAGGGAGATAGGTTCAAAACAAATGCAAGGAAGTTTTTTTTCACCCAAAGGGTCGTGGACACTTGGAATGCGCTACCGGAGGAAGTGATCAGGCAGAGTACGGTACAGGGATTCAAAGAGGGATTGGACGGATTCCTGAGGGATAAAGGGATCGTGGGATACTGAGAGAGGTGCTGGGATGTAACACAGGTATAGAAAGCTAACCAGGTAATAAGTATAGAAACCCAACAGGTCGTGCATGTGCAAGACCGGAGGGTTAGGACTACGATGGGAAGATAGGACTTCAATGAGAAACCAA
The DNA here is from genome assembly GCF_902459505.1 of Geotrypetes seraphini. NCBI lineage: Eukaryota > Metazoa > Chordata > Amphibia > Gymnophiona > Dermophiidae > Geotrypetes > Geotrypetes seraphini. The sequence continues at coordinate 231,829,793 of NC_047089.1, read as the reverse complement.
GGTGGCAAGGGAGCCCCTTCTGGTGATTCAGACAGGTCGTGACCTGTTTGGGCCGCCGCGGGAGCGGACTGCCGAGCAGGATGGACCTATGGTCTGACCCGGCGGAGGCACTGCTTATGTTCTTATGTTCTTAAATAGTCCCTGGAATCATGGCTAGGTAGCTGCTTTGGCCGCGGAACGCCAAAGTAGATGTGACCAATGACAGAAGTGGAGTTAGGCAGGCTAAAGTGGCGACTCGGCCGCGATTCACGCCAAGATAGGCGGCTGAAATGTAGGCCTTGAAAACCCTGACATACATTTCAGGTGCCTAGCTTTTTCGCTGAACCACAGCAGCCAATCGTGGCAGGGGAATTCCCCCCTCCCCATCAGCTGAGCAGCAGGGACTCCCCAAAGCCACGATTCTGTAACCAGCGCTCTTGAATGATTAAAAGGCAATCCAACTTGAGTGCCAGTTACAGAATCGTGGCTTTGGGGAGTCCCTGCTACTCAGCTGATGGGGGAGGGTGGGAATTCCCCTGCTGCAATCGGCTGCTGCAGTCTAGCGGCAAAGATAAGCGGCTGAAATGTAGGCCAAGGTTTTCTGGCCCAACATTTCAGCCACCTATCTTGACTAAATAGGCGCAATTATGTAACCGTTTACAGAATCCAGCCCAAAGTGTTTACTTCAGCAGAATTTAGTACAGTAGATCCCCAGATTATACGTGTTTGACATTAACTCACTATTTGGCCAAATCCAAATATGAATTCAGGGCACTGTTCAGGGCTGAATCGAATACGAATATTCAATACAGCCCTAGGATATATAAACACAATAAAAGCGAAAAATTGATGTTCATGGACTGAGAGAGTGTTTGAGGACCTCAAGGCCATGAAATAATGAGGCAAGGCAGTGGATAAATCTAGAAGGATGCTGGGCTGCATAGAGAGAGGCAAAACCAGAAGAAATAAAGTGATGGTGCCCATCTACAGGTCACTGTTGAAGCATCATTTGAGTACTGTGTTCAGTTTGGGAGGATGTATCTTGCTAAGAACATAAAAAGCTTCAAAGAAGTTCAGAGGAATGTGACCAAAATCATGCGGAGTCAACACCAAGAAGACCTTAAAGGACAGGAAGAATGAAGAGGTATTTGTAAATAGTTGAAAGGTATAAATGAACAAATGAACCTTTTCTAAAGGTATGAAAAATTGCAGAAACAGAGGACACGAAATTCACTTGAAAAGAGGAAAATTGAAAAGTAATATCAGGAAATATTTCTTCACGGAAAGAGTGGGGAATGCTTGGAATGCCCTGCCAGTGGGGTCAAAAATTACAACTGAATTCGAAAAGAGGTGAGATAAGCATAGAGGCTTTTCAAATCAAAGCAAAAACGGTTTGCAAAATATTAAATAGCCAGAGGAAAATGAAATCTACTGAGCGTAGAAAAGGAATACAGTCGTTCAAGAACTCATGCACATTTCATAAGACTGGCAGCTATTACAAAGGGCTCTCAAGGTAATAATTTGGACAGAGGAAAGAGCGTTATCGGTGTAATGAGAGAAAGCTTTGGAAAAATAAAGTTCCTTCCAGATTTGCCCACAAGAAAACAAAACATTCACACAGAAAGGGAGCACGTACTGTGCATGCACAGTGGTTTATATTTCATTCAGAGTTTTGAAAGTTCCTTCCGCCATTACATATCTAAGTGACAAGATGGCAGTGGTATACTGGCACTGGGGTTGAGTGAAGGGGGGGAGCTGGAGAAGGAGCTGGAAGGTCAGAACAAAAGCACAGGGCCTTTATGTTGGGCGAAGAGGACACATTTGTAAGCACTGGAGACATGTGGTAGGCCTCTGCTGGGGATAATGGGACCATGGTTGCTGTACTTAATCAAGCTCAATCCAATGGGGGGGAGAGATGACAGATTACTGTATTCCGTTAAAACGATAGGCATGTCTTCTTGTATTGCTTCTGACTCTACCTTAGATGTACAGGAAGGAGGCCATCTGTGATCGGTCCTTCATCGTAAGCACTTGTTCACTGTATATATTCTGTATTCTAATGTTCCTCTTTGACATGTTTTGTCAATAAATAGTTTACACATAAAAAGCTCGAGCAGGATCTGAAGGATGTTATTAACCGTCGTAGAAGAAATAATTTCCAAATCATTGGACTTAAAGAGGGCATTGAGGGTTCTGACCTGTCAAACTTCTTAAAAATGTGGCTGCCTAAATTACTTAACTTGGATCCCATGTATGAGCTGGATATCGAGCACTGTCATCATGTTCCCTCTCATCACAGGCAGAATCAGCCTTTTCCACGGCCAATAGTGGCAAAGTTTCTTAAATTTCCACAAGCTCTTCGGATTCTTACTACAGTCACCCTGGTCTGCTTATTGATGGAAAGAAAGTTGTAATAGTTCCTAATTTAGCTACAACGACTGCAAGGTTAAAGGAAGTCATTCCTGGCTATGCGTCTACTGTTGAAATCGCTGGGAGCCCGCTTTGGTCTGCAGGACTCTGCGCAGATGACTATAGTGTTAAATAATTCTACGAAAGTATTTGATTCTCTAGATCTCCTGCAAAATCATTTGGATCTGCTTCAATCTCAGGGCATGGGAATTTGATTTAGCATATTCAGTTTCTGGGTTTGATCCTGAGTGTCTGAGACAATTCTGGCTAGATTTAACAATTATTTTATCATTTGTCTTTTGTTATAACTGGTAAAGTCAATATATTTGATTTTTCAATGATAGGTAAGTACAGCTTTTGTATGCTAGCTAAAGGGGGGAAAAAGGTATGAGGTTAGGGTCAGTGAAGGGTTCCATGTTCCTCTCCAGTGAAGGGTTCCATGTTCCTCTCCAGGGAAGAAAAACCAAGTTCAGAAAGGTTCCAGGTCAGTGACCTGACAAAATTTGGCTTAAAACTACCACTGATCAGAGAGCTATACTGATCCCATTCAGAACTCCAATCTCAAGTCATCCTAACATCAGTGATGCCTGATTAGCATGAACTGTTGGACTAGTGACATCTAGGAAAATTTTGACGGGGTCTGGCAGTTTTTGTATGCTCCTTGGAGCCTCCAGCCTTCGTTCAAAGCCACCTAGGGACATTTCCCCCTATTTTATCTCCTCTCCAGTCCCTGCAACATCAGTCATCAGTACTGTATAAATAAATAATATAGGCCCGTCAATAGTATTCCATTTGGCCAGTAGATGTCACCATGAACGTTGACCATGACTATGTCATCTCTGCAGCATCCTCGATCTCAGTAGAAGACTTAACCCTGAAATTAAGCTCATGTTGACCATGCAGCCAACCCAGGATATATTTAACAAAATGAAGAATGTGACAAAAGCTGCAACCCTAAAAAGCTAGTGTAAAGAAAACAGAACAATAAAGAAAGCTGGGCTGGAAAGGACAAGCAAAGAGGTCTTCAAAGAGCCAAGACTCCCACTGGAGTCTTTGCAAACTAGGATCTCATTTATTGCACCAGTGCAGGAATGCTTCCAACCTGCTAATAACCCTTTCACTGTATTGCACTGCTAATAACTGAAAACTAATAAAGATTTGCAAAAAAAAAACCCAAACCATTTGGCTCACATAAGGTATCAAAGAAAAGGAACCACCGTGGTGCTGGAGTCCACTGGCGTAGTAAGGAGGGAACAGGGGGCCCTGGGTGCTGTCTCGGTGAGGGCACTGGCACCTCTCCACCCCCTCTCCCCAAGCCACGCTCGGCCCTTCCCGTCCCTCTTTAAAATCTTCACCAGCACGAGCAACTACTCTAGGCTGCTGCTCACGCAGGCCTGGTCCCTCTGAAATCACTTCCAGGTCACGGGGCCAGGAAGTGACATCAGAGGGAAAGCCAATGTGAGCAGCAGGCTGGAGAACCTGCTTGCACGGGCGAAGTTTTAGAGGTAAGGGGGTGGAAAGGGAGGCCGCAAATGTGGTGTGAGGGCGTGGAAGGAGCAGAGGGTGGAGAGGAGAGTACGAGGGGGTTTGGTGCAGAAGGAGCAAGGGGCGCCACCGCCTCAGGCACCTCCTACCCTTGCTACGCCTAGGGTTATCATACAGTTCCAGAAAAAGGAGGACAGATTGAGACATCTGGGTTTTATTTCCATTGCTTTCAGCAGAAGTAAAACCCAGATGTCTCAATCTGCCCTACTTTTTCTGGAGCCATATGGTAACCCTGGCTACGCCACTGCTGGAGTCTGGATCATTTTTACGTACGTTTCAATCTATGGCACCCAAACTTGGACCAGCAATGCTATGAGAAGTGTGCACTTGGAAATTATGGGAATTCTACCCACCCATGTGGCATCTGTCTAGTGCCCATTCTACTCTGTACTTTTTGGTAAGTCACTGTGGAGGGCCATCATGCTTGAAACCAAAGCTGAAGCATCAGGCTCCTGCCGTGCCACTACAGGTGACGGCTCTCATCCCTCATCGGAGGTACATCAGAAAATCAATGTGTGGCCTCAGCAAAATACAGATAGGCTTCTCCAGCCTACAGAGAGCAGTTAATTATTCAGCACATCTCTTGGTTTTCAAACCTTGCTATTCTTAACTTTGAACTCACACAAAATGCGCATTACTGAATCTGTTTTGTGTCTCCTCTTACCACCTGGCCTCTAAAATCTAGATATGAGCGAAGAAAGGAAATGGTAATCCAAAGCTTCGTGGTTTTAAGAAATTGCACTATTTAAGGTGTTCCTAACCTACATTAATAATGTATGTGGACGGGAAACATTGGGCTAAATGCTGTCAAATTTTTTATTTTGCATTTTGGGAAAACACATATGATTCAGACGTTCAAATACTTGAAAGGTATTAACGTAGAACAAAATCTTTTCCAGAGAAAGGAAAATGGTAAAACCAGAGGACATAATTTGAGGTGGAGGAGTGGTAGACTCAAGAGCAATGTAAGGAAATTCTTCTTTACGGAGAGGGTGGTAAACATAAGAACATAAGCAATGCTTCCGCTGGGTCAGACCTGAGGTCCATCGTGCCCAGCAGCCCGCTTGTGCAGCGGCCCAACAGGTCCAGGACCTGTGCAGTAATCCTCTATCTATGCCCCTCTATCCCCTTTTCCAGCAGGAAATTGTCCAATCCTTTCTTAAACCCCAGTACCGTACTCTGCCCTATTACGCCCTCTGGAAGCGCATTCCAGGTGTCTACCACTCGTTGGGTAAAGAAGAACTTCCTAGCATTCGTTTTGAATCTGTCCCCTTTCAACTTTTCTGAGTGCCCTCTTGTTCTTTTATTTTTTGAAAGATTGAAGAATCGGTCCCTCTCTACTCTCTCTATGCCCTTCATGATCTTGTAAGTCTCTATCATATCCCCTCTAAGTCTCCTCTTCTCCAGGGAAAAGAGAACCAGTTTCTCCAATCTCTCAGCGTATGAAAGGTTTTCCATCTCTTATATCAGACGTGTCGCTCTCCTCTGAACCCTCTCGAGTATCTCCATATCCTTATTAAGGTACGGCGACCAATATTGCACACAGTACTCCAGATGTGGACGCACCATCGCCCAATACAACGGCAGGATAACTTCTTTCGTTCTGGTAGTAATACCCTTCTTGATTATACCTAGCATTCTATTTGCTCTATTAGCGGCCGTTGCACACTGTGCCGTCGGCTTCATTGTCATGTCCACCATTACCCACAAGTCCCTTTCTTGGGTACTCTCATTCAATAACATCCCTAACCTCAGGTTTCTGCTTCCCACATGCAATACTTTACATTTCTCAATGTTGAACTTCATCTGCCATCTCGTCGAACATTCCCCTAGTGGATGCCTGGAATGCACTCCCGAGAGATGTGGTGGAGATGAAGACGGTGACAGAGTTCAAAAAAGCATGGGATGAACACAGAGGATCTAGAATCAGAAAATAATAGTAAATACTGAAGAACTAAGGCCAGTATTGGGCAGACTTGCATGGTCTGTATATGGCCATTTGGGGGAGGATGGGCTGGAGAGGGCTTCAGTGGCTGGGAGGGTGTAGATGGGCTGGAATGAGCTTTGATGGAGACTTCAGTAGTTGGAACCTAAGAACAGTACTGGGCAGAGCTTTGGATTCTTGCCCAGAAATAGCTAAGAAGAAGAAAAAAATTTTAAATTGAATCAGGTTGGGCAGACTGGATGAACCATTCGGGTCTGATCTGCCGTCATCTACTATGTTACTATGTCACATGTCTGAAAAGATCTCAGGGAAAGTGGCTAATAGCACAAGAGGGACCTAAAGTTCATTATCTTCTGCTATAAAGGCAACAGCTCTTCCCATGAGCTGAGAACAGCACCTACCACTGGCCAACCAGCAGAAGATCTGGTTTCTCATCTGCTATGGCTGTTACCTCTCTCCACTAAATGGAGCTCATCACAGGCTAAGAAGCTATTTTGCATTGTGGCCACTGACTCACGGCAACCTGGTATTCCAGGTACTTGCCAGGCCCAACCCTGCTTAGCTTCCTGATAGTATGAGCAGGCCTACTCAGGGCAACCAGGTCAAGATATAAAAAGTAATGTTTTGGAGAAATCGTTTTCCACGCATACTTTGTCTTGTACACTTTTTGAAGACGCTCCTTCTGCTCCTTTGTCCTTCAGATTCAATCTGAATCAGAGCTGGGATCTGGCGCCAAATGTCTTCATTTCTAACTTCCTAGGGATCTGTTTCCTATTCTTTATTGCCTCCCAACTTTCATGTCCTCGTTCAGCCAGATGGCTCCCAAGAGATGTGCTCTTCGAACAAACTGGATGCTTCATCTAGGTTTGTTTGAGATATCACTTTTTCAGGTATTCAGCATAGTTCCATTGAAGAGAAACATTGTATAGCTTTTTTTCTTATTGAGTTTCATGCGCTCCTGATGCAGGAGTTAATGTCGAAACATGGCCCAAGTCGATTCCGAATGCACTACGCCTTACAAGATTTGTGTGCTCTACTACAGTAAAAGGCCATTTCTGTGCTGATCATCACTTCTTGTTTGTGTGGTCGTTCCCTTTCAATTTTTGGTTTCCTAGTCTAGAACCTTTCAAATCATGGATTCTGAATGCAGCCACTAGGTGTCACCCTCAAGTAATGCCCACTCCTCCAGGAGCTGTGAACACAACCTCAGCCCATCCAAGGAATTGGCAAACCTGACTCAGCAACCAAACAGGACACTTTCCATATGGAAGTGCACAGCACTGCTACGGAGCCATGGAGCCAACCAACTTGTTTAAAGAAACGTGCCCAGAGTGTACTGTCTTCAGAAACTGAGCTCAATGTTAAATATAAGGAGAAAATTCTATCTCAGGTTTTCATTTCTCTAGTGGATATTCAAGGAGCTAAAAGTCAGAAACTCCAGCATATCATAAAGGCTCTGTAGAAACTTGCATCTATAATCAGTGTTGGGCAAGTAATATTTATTTATTTAATTCGTTTTGAATCCCGTTCTCCCCTTACAGCTCAGAACAGGTTTCCCCCAAAATAAGAAAGGGTCTTATATTAATTTGTGCTCCAAAAAATGCACTAGGGCTTATTTTCGGAGAATGTCTTATTTTCGGGGAAATACGGTATCTACCCTTGACACTTGCCATGTTATACCTATCCCTCCTATTCTTTTGTGCACTGGAACATCACGACCCTCCCACCGTGTTATACCTATCCTTCCCTCCCATCCCTTTGCGCACCGGAACACCACCAATATCACTCATGACATGACATCAGTGACGCAGCAGAGAGAAGGTCCCAGCGGGGAAGGCTATGAAGCAGCCTGTACAGAGCCCTGCCACCGGTTTTGAGGCTTCAGAGGTATGTAAGGCGGTCGGTGGTGTTCCGGTGCACAAAGGGATGGGAGGGAGGGATCTTAACTTCGGCTTATTTTCAGGGTAGGTCTTATTTTCAGGGAAACAGGGTAAGTTGCAATTTGCCAGTTACAGTACAAGTTTTTCGATACAAATTTTTACCCTAACTCAACTCACACTAGGGATCTAATACCAATATATATATATAGACAGGTTACAACTTGCTATAGTTACAGTGGAAGGTTTTAAATACCAGTTTTATTCCTAAGTAATATGGTTTATTGTTTATTATAATTTCATATACTCTCTTTCTTGAGGAGATAAGAAAGCAGTGAACAATAGGCAATATAGCACATGCTAAGGCATCTATTATATTCCATAGGGCCTTGGCATTTAGTGCGCGCTAAATCGGTTAGCGCACCTTAATAAAAAGACCCCTAAATCTGAGAGGAAAAATGCCAGTTGTCAAAGGAAAGAAAATAAATTAAAGGAAAGGGTAAGAAAAGTATTAGTACTAGTACTATTTTACTGGTCATATATTACTTTTTAAAAGTAATGAGTAACCAGTGCTGGGTAAGTTGCTTTCCAAAAGTGATATAAAACAGGTCACTCATCTTATTAGGAAACAGGAATGTGTTGCAGTTACTAATCGAGGTAGGTTACTGTGAAAAGTAATATATTACTTGTAAAAGTAACATATTACTTAGTAATAAATTATGCACTGTAATGGTCTCTGAGTGAAAGACTGCTGAGTGTCTGAATGAATGGCCTCAGTGGAGCCATTTTTCCCAACACATTACTTCAGCATTCAGGATTCACGCCCTCACCAAAGTTGTTCACGTGATTTAGCTCAGAGGAGGAATAGCCTAACAGTGCAGTGGCCTGAGAACCCAGGGAAACCGGAGTCAAATCACTTAACCCTATGTAAACTGATTTTAATTATGCCCACAAAAAGGGAGTCCATCAAATCCCAACCCCTATCCATAGGAATGAACTTTTTTTTTTTTTTTTGTAATCAGAACTTATTGTTGATTTTATTTGTCTTGAAAGATGGTTGAATCAAGTTTGGCAAATGCTGTTATATCACTGCATCTTCATTATGGTCAGGTGACAGGACGCTAACCCTTCATTGCCAAACTTCTTGAGCATATTCAAAGGCTGAAAATATCTGTACCTAATGATTGGATCCCAGCTACAAAGAGGGCAAGAGCAATATAGTAACTGACAGATGATAAAGACTTGCACGGTCCACACAAGAGTATGCAACAAGGTGGCCAGAATTGTAGGTTATACCCCGCTATGCCTTTTAAGTTTTGCTTTGATTTCATCCTCCTTCTAAATAGGGATCCTCACAAGAATAGCCATACTGGGTTAGATGATTGGTCCATCTAACCCAGTATCCTGTTTTCACAGTGGCCAATCCAGGTCACAAATGCCTGGTAGCACTGGCATAGCGAGGGAGATTGGCGCTCACCATTGCTGCATCGTGCACCCCTCACACTTCCACATTGCTTGGGCACCCCCGCGCTCTTTCCCACCACTTGAGCATCCCCCCCCCCCACAAAGATGGCACCTGTGGCAGCCCAAACCTCCCCCCCCTTACTACATCACTGCCTGGCAGAAACCCAAATAGTTCTCTAATACATCAACGTTGATGGTGACAGGTTCCACCTTATGATAAGCTAAGTGTTGCCTCTTCTCTTTTCTCTTTTCATCTCCTTTTTTCAAATATCAGCTGTTTTGCACATAATTTATTTAAACTTAATAAGTTTTTGTAGGCACTCATATATTTTAGGCAAATGCGTTTTATTTGATTAGATAAATTCATATTTCCATTTCATAGTCAACTAATTTAGGTCTCCACTTTCAAAATTTCTTTACAGGCACTCTATGCACTTTAAAAAAAGTTCTTTATATATTTATTGAAATTTTTAAAAAGAATCCTTTCAGATCAATATGAATTCGACACATTAACATGAATTAACGTTTAATTCTCTCATTATTTTGTTCTACTTAATTTATTTATTTTTTAAAATTACATATATTCTAATATTAAAACTAGCGATAATTTATTAGGGAATTAAATCAAGTGGTTGAATAATAATAAAATTAAATTAACTTTTTGGTAGGGGGTAGTGGACATAAATGATTACAACAATATACAAGACAGGAACCTGGAATGGTATATATCATAAGAGGTTCCAAAGACTGAAGTCTGTATAATTTATGATATGTCCACCACTGTTTGCTTTGGATACTTACTAGGGATTATGATTTAGAATTAACATCTTTATATATATAGTTTTTAGAAATTATTGATTTAAACTTTATTTACCAGATGCTATGATAGCCCTGATATAGCTATTAGTATAATCAGAATTAATTGTTTAATAATTTCTTTTATTGCATTATCTTCCCTTTCATCCTTTTGTCATCAATTATCCAATTTCCAGGGATGATATATATTTAAGGCCTTATTATACATTATCTTCACAGAAACTAAAATAGTAGCAACATTCTAGCAACCAATCACAGGGCAAGCAATGGCTTCCCCCATGTCTATCCCAATAGCAGACTATGGACTTTTCCTCCAGGAACTTGCCCAAACCTTTTTTTAAATCCATCCTCTGTTTTTATCTCATGTATTTTTGAATTCAGTCACTATTTTGATTCCATCACCTCCCCCCCCCCAGGAAGGTATTCCAGGCATCCACCATCTATTTATTCAACCCAAAGGGAGGAAAACTCCCCCAGAGAGAAATGTATGAGCATTAATGCAAAAAGCCACCCTCATTTCTTCCGTAGGCTGGAGCCCGTTTCCCTATTTCATTACCAATAATAGTTAAGATGGCCAAAAGAAATAAATTGCTCTATGTTGAAAATCTCAACACACATGTGTAATTGTGAAACAAAGCCCTGGAAAAGTATACCAGAAGGTTCATTTATAAAACATTTTCAGCAGATTTGGCACATGGCATAACACTGCCAACAGAATCACACAAAATTATACTCCATAGCCTTGCATGGGCATTCCCAGAGGTAGACTTTGGGCAGAGCAGGGATGGAGTTGTAATGTATGCACATATTTTTAAAATTTTGCACGTATATTCACACATTTAAACCTGCAGATGCAATGGGAGAAGACATTCCTGGAATTGTTTTGGGTAGGATCATAAAGTGACACAGGCTAATTTCATTCTGTAACCCAGACATGTTATTTTCAGCATAATTTTTACTCGCACAGAAAAGCAATGCAAAGGTTCCATGAAATGTTTCAAAGAGAAAATATACTTGAAACTTGAATTCTTGGAGGGGCATTTTCGATAGGGCATCTAAGTCTGACATTTTGGGAAAGACATCTAAAACTCCAGCAGAGAAAATGTCAATTTTCAAAATTTGGGGGTCCAAAAATCACCTATCTAGACATTTTGACCTTTAGCGACTAAAATGGTTAAGGGGCTGGAGGGGTTGCCGTACAGTGAGAGATTGGAGAAACTGGGCCTCTTCTCCCTTGAAAAGAGGAGACTGAGAGGGGACATGATCAAAACGTTCAAAATACTGAAGGGAATAGACTTAGCAGAGACAGACTGTTCACACTCTCCAAGGTAGGGAGAATGAGAGGGCACTCTCTGAAGTTGAAAGGGGATAGATTCCGTACAAATGTAAGGAAGTTCTTCTTCACCTAGAGAGTGGTAGAAAACTGGAACGCTCTTCCGGAGTCTGTTATAGGGGAAACACCCTCCAGGGATTCAAGACAAAGTTGGACAAGTTCCTGCTAAACTGGAACATACGCAGGTGAGGCTGGACTCATTTAGAGCACTGGTCTTTGACTTAGGGGCTGCCGTGTGAGTGGACTGCAGGGTACAATGGACCACTGGTCTGACCCAGCAGCGGCAATTCTTATGTTCTTAGTATGTCTATCTTTTTTGGCCATTTTCAAATACAAAAACATCCAAACGAAAACCACACAAAAGCCTTTGGGACATAAAAGCAGCCAGCATTCTTAGCAAACTGGCCACACAGACATCTGAGCAAAGCAGAGATGCACTCTAGGGGGCACTGCTGTGAACATCACATTAAAACGTCCTATGTACACATCACCATAACTTGCTTATTGTATGGTGAACCCTCCAAAACCCACCCAAAACTTACTGTACCCACCTGTACACCACAACAATAGGCTTATGCCTGCAGGTGTCATCTTTATGTAGGTACACTCCTCCCTCCTTATTCACAGTTTCAGGACCCGTGGTTATGCCTATTCACATTTTTTTGTGCCGGGACCCCCCCCCCCTAGTGAATCGACCTTATCTGGTGGTCTAGCGGTGACGTGGGGCGGAAGCAATCTTCCTACACTCCTGCCCCATGTAGAGCCGTCATCAAAAATGGCTGCTGTGAGTTCCTGTGGTCTCACGAGACTACAACGGGAACTCATGGCAGCCATTTTCGATGACGGCTCTGTATGGGGCAGGAGTGTAGGAAGATCGCTCCTGCCCCATGTCACCGCTAGACCACCAGGTAAGGTCCAGGAGGCAAGAGGGAGGCAGGGGTGGGTCAGAGCCGGCCCAAAAATTATTCGCAAATTTTCAGTATTCACGGGCCGGCTCTGCCCCTTACCACCGTGAATACGGAGGGGGGAATACACAGTAGGTTTTGGAGGGCTCACCATATAAACAGGTTATGGTGACTTGTACCTGGGACTTTGTAATGTGACGTTCACTGCATTACCCCCTAAAATGCCCATCTGCTCTGCCGAGCTCTGTCTGTGTAATACAAGGTGGAATGTACTGTTTCTTTCACACCTTTAGGTGGTGGGAGGGGTTGATGATCACTGGGGGAGTGAGAGAGGTCATGCCTTAATCCTTCCAGTGGTCACCTGGTCAGTTTGAGCACCTTTTTTAACCCTGGGCGTTTTGTTAAATGTTCAGTTATCAATGCAAAATGTCCAAGTGCTACGCCCGCCCAAATCATGCCTTCAGCACGCCCCCTTAGAATTTAGGCAAACAGGGGCCGACCAATCTAGAAAGACATCTAAAATTTGGGTTTGAAAATAGTGGTTTGAAAAACGTTCAAATGCCACTTTCTGCCATTTTGGGGGATCTTTTTGAAAATGAGCCCATAAGTTGTTAACCACAGACTTTGCACCGATGAGGATAGTTAAAATATTGCTCTCATGTTCAATGTTTCTCAGTTTCTCTCTGCCTTTGGGCTTTTCTCCCATTCTGGATCTTTGGGGAAAAATACACCCCCCCCCCAAACCGTAGCATGGTTCTTAGTGTCCACTGCGGCACTAAATTCCTATGAGCGGTCAGTGCTGTTACCACTGCAGCCGGCGCTAAAAACCACGTTATAGTTTAGTAAAATGGATGGGGGTTGTAAATTAGAATCTTTATTTCTATACCAAGAGCTTTTACTCCATCAATTTATATCCTGTCCGTCTCTGTCTGTATCCTGCAAATACATCTGAAAGTTATTCAAATTTCAATTGGCATTTCAGTACGTTCTTTTGAATACATAGAAACAAAAGCTGACAGTTGCTGTTTTGTGAGCCAGCATGAGCTTTTCGGTAGGGCAGATTATATCCTGTACATTGAAATAAGCAAGCAAAACATTTTCAGCCTGGCTGTTTTCTTCTGCTCCTTATACCTCAGAATCAGAGTTGGGATCTGGCACCAGAAGCCTTCATACAGAGCTACCCAGGGGCTCCCCCTCTCCTCATACCTGCTCTGGTCTTTGTAGTGACTGTCCTGGGCCATGTACTTCTATGAATTATTTCTATAGCGCTACCAGACGCGCGCAGCGCTGCACAGAGTCACAAAGCGTAAGAAAACAGTCCCTGCTCGAAAGAGCTTACATTCTAAACAGGCAAGACAGACAAACAGGATGTCATGGATACAGTTAAGGGAAACGGTTAATCAGCTGACTGGGTTGGAGAGCAGATGGGAGCACAGGACAATCAAGCCATTGTGGCATCACTGATGAGGTTGGCTCTTATTGGTGGAATGAGGCATTATGACATCACAATCTCAGCTCTGCTTCCCAAAGACTGAACTACTATGAATTATTTCTATAGTGCTACCAGACACACGCAGCGCTGTACATTGTTACAAAGAAGGTAGTCCCTGCTCAAAAGAGCTTACAATCTAAACAGCCAAGACAGACAAACAGGATTTCATGGATACAGTTAAGGGGAACGGTTAATCAGTGGGCTGGGCAGAGGGGAGTACATGACAATCAAGTCATTGTGACATCATTGATGAGGTTGGCTCTTATGGGTGGAAGAGCCATTATGACATCAGAAGCTCAGCTTTGCTTCCCAAAGACAAACAGGATGTCATGGATACAGTTAAGGGGAACAGTTAATCAGCTGGAGGGCAGAGGAGTAGGGTAAAGGATTGAAGGCTATATCAAAAAGGTGGGGTTTCAGTCTGCTTTTAAACAAGGGAAGGGGCTTGACGGACAAACTAGGGTAATTTATTCCAGGCTATAGGGGGCAGCTAGATGAAAGGAACAAAGGCTGGAATTGGCAGTGGAAGAGAAGGGTACAGCTAAGAGCGACTTATCTGAGGAACGGAGTTCTCTGGGAGGTGTATAAGGAGAGAGATGCGAGGAGAAATATTGAGGGGCGGCAGAATGAACACATTTGTAGGTCAGCAATAAGATCTTGGACTGTATGCGATAAATTGGCTCCTTCTAGAACTCAGCAATCATTGGCCCTGACTCCAGCCATGGGGGGAGGGGGGTTTATTCTATTACTGGGTGCCTCCATTTAGGGCCAGCCATTATTTTGTAATGGAATCTGGGAGCCTAGGCTCTGTTATGGAATACTTGTGTAACCCCATAGCGGCATGACTAGCATTTTGGTGGCCAGTCCAGTAATGTGGCCGCAGCCCTTTCAACAAAGACTCCCGATACCCCTTCCCACCATATGATCCCTCCACCACCACCACCACCCCCAACATCCAATTCCTCTCCTTGACACTCTTCCAATCCAATTCCATGACCCCCCCATCCCTCAACTCCCCCTCCAAACCCCCAAACCCACCTCCAGTTAGCAAAAAATGCTCCCATCATCAACTCCTCTCTCTCTTTCTCTGCACAAATCCAACAGACCACCAAAACCTGTCATTTCTTTCTTTATAATATCGCCCAATTCTGACCTTACTTCTCTGAGCACACTACCAAAATCCCTTATCCACGCCCTTATCACCTCTTGCCTAGACTACTGCAACTCGCTCCTCACAGGTCTTCCACTTAACCATCTCTCTCCCCCTTC
Organism: Geotrypetes seraphini; assembly: GCF_902459505.1. Lineage (NCBI taxonomy): Eukaryota > Metazoa > Chordata > Amphibia > Gymnophiona > Dermophiidae > Geotrypetes > Geotrypetes seraphini. The sequence goes on along the minus strand of NC_047089.1, from coordinate 231,814,759 downwards.
AATCCGTTCACATTTCTGCTGCATGACTTATATTCCACCAGAGTCGCTATGTTCACATCACCCCCTCTCCTCAAGTCATTTCATTAGTTCTCAATCCCACTTCCAGCTCCCCCTGATCCCCAATACCTCCAGATATAGTGGGTGAATGAAAGGATGGTCTCCCTCTGCTCCCACCCATCCAGCTCCTGGTCTTAATATGGCCACTGTGACCCCCTAGCAGTAGTCTTGCATTAATTTTTCCTGTTAACACACAACAAGTACAAAATCATACTGCACCTTACTAAAAGGACTCTTCTGTAACTGAGGCATACCGTTACATAAAAGCACTTAGGCTGACATTGACATTTATTCATTTATATGTGGAGGAGCATAATTACAAGAAACATCTAAGTCCGTTTCAGACATATGGCGCTAGGCGCCCAAAGTCAGTAGTAGAAAATTGTCCATTTTTGAAAAATACGCCTATAATAAAAATTTTTTCAAAAAATCATCTATCTGGACGCCCAGACCATTGATCGTCCAGACCACCAGTAAGTCTATCTATATACCACATTTTCAACCAAAACTTTGTCTAAGTCCCAAATGCCCAGAACAAGACCATTTGGACATGGGAAGGGCCAGCATTGTGATGGACTGGACACCCAGACATGGCAACAGAGCAGAAGAGGCACCTCTGCTGTGAACTTCACAAAAATGGTGCCACATTAACATCTCACTAGAACCCCCTTATAGGTTATGGTGAGCCCCCCCCTCCAAAACCCACTATACCCTCCTGTCTACAACCCTAATAGCCTTTACGGCTGCAGGTGCCACCTATTTGGCAGTACAGGAGGGTTTGGGGGGGATTCTGATGGGCTCACGTTTTCCATCATGAATGTAGTGGTTAGAGTGGTTATGGGCCTGGGACTTCCTCTCTATAGTTCACTAGTCCACCCCTGAGGCTACTTAACACACCTGTATGCAGTTCTATTAGGCATGCCTATAGCAGGTGCTAATATTCCAGAGGCAGGTATGTACATTTTTATTCTAAATTATGTGGGGGTGTGACGGGGTCAGTGAACACGGGTGGGGGGGTTCTTTATTTTGTCCCTGCAATGATTATCTGGTCACTTTCGATATCTTTTTGGCACTTATACCTGCTTTAAATTGTCTAACTCACAACAAATAAGTTTCGCCTAGGAAATCTCATCAAACCTTTGATTATCTCTGCAGGACGACTAAGTCTAGGTCAGCCCACATTCCACCCTAACCACTCCTACAGAAATGCCTCTTTCAGCTCTGGGCGCACAGCGGGATTCGGAGGCCTAAAAAGTCCCTGGATGCGTCCAAAAAGGCATTTTGATTATCGGCACTTGGACGACCTGTCTTTTAGGATGACCAAGTGCTGACTTGGGTGAGTTTTTAGACATGTTTAAGTTTTGAATATGAGCCCCCAAGGTTCTCTGGAAAGCGATCTAAGTGACTGTGCAGATAATGGACTTTAACACTCATGTTACAGCCAAGCCTGTTGCAATGAAAGAGCATATCCTCTACTAGTTGTATGTGGTTGTCTGCCTTCTTGTTGCCAAGAAAGTTTTTCACAACTAGAACAAATGAAGACCAGGCACATGACTCGATTTCATTCACTGATGCTATGAAATGTGGGTCATTTATAAGTTGTCGGAGCTGTGGACTATCGAAAATTTCCATGGTAAGTCCAAGTAGCATATGTGCTTTGAGGTTCATAATTGAAACGAAAATATGTCTACAAACCCACCTAAAGCGGCACTTGGACAATCAAAAAGACAAGTCATCCAAGTGCCGATAATCAAAATGGGTTTTAGATGTATCTAAAAACTGCTTAGGCTTTTTCACTGCCGCTGTACCCCCAGAGTAAAAATGGGCGTTTATCGAGGAGTGGTTAGGGAGGGAGGTGGGCGGGATGTGGACCGACCTAGACTTAGTTGTCCTGCAGCAATAATTGAAAGTTTAACGAGATTGCCAAGACAGAACTTATACATTGTGTCTTAGGCTATCTAAAAACAGGTCCAAGTGCCCAGAAGGTATCCAAAGAGACCAAATAACCACTGCAGACATAAAGTACAGACCCCCACACACTCCCCCAGTGATCACTGACACCCCCCCCACACACACACACACCTCGCCATACAAATTGGAATAAAAACATACATACCTGCCTCCAGAACATCAGCACCTGGCATAGGAAAAACTAGTAGAGCTGCACAGAAGTGGCTTAAGTAGTCTGGGGGGGGGGCTAGTGAACCATAGAGAGGAGGACCCAGGCCCATAAGCCACTCTAACCACTGCATTTATGGTGGAACATGTGAGCCCACCCAAAACCCCCAAAACCCTACTGTACTGCCATATAGATGGCACCTGCAGCCATAAGGTCTATTAGGGTGGTAGAAAGGTGGGTATAGTAGGGTTTGGGGGGGCTGACCATGACCTGTAAGGGAGTTGTGGTGAGATGTTTGTGGCACCCTTTTTGTGAAGTTCATAGCAGTGCCCTGTAAGGTGCCCCACTACTCTGATGCCATGTCTGGGTGGTCAGTCCATCACTTTGCTGACCCCTCCAATGTCCAAAGGTCTTGTTCTAGACGTTTTTGACTTGGACAAATTTTTGGACGAGAATGCGGTATAAAATAGACAACTTAGCTGTCTGGACGATCAAACAGATGGAGGTAGAAGTAGACAATTCTAAAAAAAAAAAAAATCGGGGGACATATTTTTCGATAATGGACTTTGGACATTTCTAACTTTGGGTGACTAGCGTTCTAGGCCCAAAATGGACTTAGACATTTTTTTTATTATGCCCCTCCCCATATTCAATGCACGAACCATCTTTATTCAAAGCCTTTACAAATTGTTTCATCAGGCCTAGCTTTATATGTAGTGGTGGCAGTATGACTCTCTCTCATGCTACCAAAGGTTCATTGATTATAACCACCATATATTCCCTTGGAGGCCAATCTTTTTTTGCCCAATTTTCATGTTTGGCTCTACTATCCCAAAAGCATAAAAACCATCTATACCTAAGAAACTAGAGCTGATGTGGTCTATCGGCAGTGGTTCCCAACCCTGTCCTGGAGGACCACCAGGCCATCGGGTTTTCAGGCTAGCCCTAATGAATATGCATGAGAGAGATTTGCATATAATGGAAGTGAGAGGCATGCAAATCTGCTCCATGCATATTCATTAGGGCTAGCCTGAAAACCCGATTGGCCTGGTGGTCCTCCAGGACAGGGTTGGGAACCACTAGTCTATCCAATGCAATTTTCTGAATCATGGCCCCAAATAACCCCAGGAACAGGCCCAAAACTCAAGGCACCAGGAAAACCTTTTTTTTTGTTGTTGCTGGCCTGTGAAATCTAAAGAAAGTCTGCTCTCTCCCTCACTTAAATACTGTATGTTTCTCTTTCGGTTATTTTCACCTAATAGTACTTTGTGTAATATTAATGCATCCTAAATGTTCTAAATGTCAAAACTACGGTAATTTATCAATAACTTTATGGATATAGCTCTGATGTTTGGGGCAGTGCCACTTGTGAAAAGACATGTTTCTTTTTATAGGTAAATATATTTGGTCTTCTCGGCTGAACGCCGGTGCTAAACGAGGATGATGCAGTCAGCCGTCGAGCCCAAACACAGCTTCATGTCAGTGCAATACAATGTTAACTGATATGTCAGAAAATCAATTAATTACTCTTAAGTAGCAGTTAAGAGCATCCGCACAATACTGCCATTTGAATTATTAAAGAAAGCAGGGTTGAGTTTTCTCCTGACTGAACTCTCTGGCCCTGGGAAAAAAGGCCAGAGCCTAGCTTGTGCCCTGGGGGGCTTATCAACATCATTGGACAGGCTTCAGGGGCCGAAAGGGTGATAGAGCTGTGGACATGCCAAAGGCACACAGACTCTGATAGCAGCAGTCGAGTTTCTGAGGTAGTTTTAAAAGCTTTGCTTGAGAAAGACTTGTGTCTTCTTTAAGGGTGATCGGAAAAGTTTGGTCAAAAAAGAAAGTTAAACAACGTAGGCCCAGATACACTAAACTTACCGTGCGCCTAACGATCGTCGCTAAATCAGTTGAACCAGTTTAGCGATGACAAAATTTCACTGTCCAGTGTACACAACGGCTCACTGCAGGCTTTTCCATGCGTTCGTTGCAGCCTTCAACTCTGCCAAGCAAACGACCTCATTAGTATTAAAATGGAGGTCATTAATATTAAAACGAGCACTGATTGATGCCCTAACATCGCTAAGGCATGCACTAAATCTGGCGACTAACGACCCGAAATTACTGACCAGTCCAGACCTATCGGCAACCTTGTTACGAAAAGGTCTGCCATATTGCCCCCCATAAAAAGAGAAACAGGAGAGATGCCCGCTCCCTCCAGCCTTGGAAACCCTGCCTCAGAAATCCAGACCACCCACACTCACCCCATCCCCCCTTGTGAAGATCATGACCATCTGAAACACCCCCCCTGCACTCTTGACCCGCCCATGAAGATCATGGCCATCCTAACCTCCCACATTCCTAACACCCCTCCCCCGTGAAGATCATCGGCAGGAGGGATGGCCACTCCCTCTTGCCTTGGCCACCTGGACCACCCCCACACCCCTGAAAACCTGGACCCCCACATACCCCCCACTCTTGCTGACACCCAGTCCCCCTTCTTACCCCCTCCCACCACCCCATAAAGTACCCAAGAGAAGGCTGGAGGGAGTCAGGTCAGAACCCCCCAGCTCAAGCATACACCCCCAATCCCCCCCCCCACTTCCTTTTACCTTGTTGTAGAAATCCAGCACTCCCTCCTGCCAACAGGCCCGCATCTTCAAAATGGTGAGCCTTCCTCTTCCTGGTACATCCTAGGATGCACAGAAGGCCCCTCCTATGTGAGGAACCTTTGATATCTGAACCAATCAGATTCTTAGGCCCCCTTCCGGGGGGGGGGTGTCAGGTGGCTGTCATCTTTACAGGGGGAGGGTCAGGAGTGGGGAGGGTTTTCGGGTGACCTTCACGGAGGGGGTCAGAAGCATGGGGGGGGTCCGAGTTTCTGAGGCAGGAGGGAGTGGTCAACCCCCTGACTCTCTTTTTTTTGGGGGGGTCAATACAGCACACCTGTCAGTAGCACAGTTACCAACCGGTCTGGACTGGCCAAGGGAGAGTTTAAACTCTTTAACAATTGCACAGAATAGGGCTGAAAGAATCGTCTAGGCAGGAATTCTGAAAACTAAGCTGAGACGAAGAATAAATATGATGGTGAAAGGGGACTCTTATAGACATGTTGATCTGTGCATGTAAAGGCCACAAATAAATTATTTAAAAAAAAAATGAATGCATAATAAAACTACAGTATCAGTTGCTCTAAGTTCTGTAATCTCATACAGATGCAAATTTTCCACTGAATGGAGCATTCACAGAATAAAGGGCACAAAGACTTCAACCACAGGATATGTTCCGTGTGAGTCTCTCTCTGTGTTTCAAGCAGTCCCACTGGAGGTAACCCATCCCCCGAGGGTCATGCCATGGGATGTCTAAAGTGCTATACCGAAAGAAGTCAGATGATATTAGGGCTTTCTTTGGAGGGCCTTCAGCAAGCATGCACGAATGATGTCATACGCATCCACGCACGCCGGAGGCCCTCCAGACGCGGCCTGGAGGTCGGGGGAAAAAAAGAGACGAGGCTTTTGGGGGGCAAGGCTGGAGGTGGAACGGGGCGGGTTGGAGGCAGAACTAGGGGGGGGGGGCTGGGGACGAAACAGGGCAGGGCCATACATCCGGGTTTGTCTGTCATTAAATATGGTAACCTTAGAATCACATGCCCACATATATACAGTAAAACCTTGGTTTGCGAGCATAATTCGTTCCAGAAGCATGCTTGTAATCCAAAGCACTCGTATATCAAAGTGAATTTCCCCATAGGAAACAATGGAAATTCAGACGATTCGTTCCACAGCCCAAAAACTTTAATACAAAATACTATATGTACTTGTATTGCAAGACCTCGCTCGTTTAGAACAGTCACTACACTCCGGCAGCGTCAGAGAGAGAAGAACCATCGGCTCAGTTGTGATGATGTGACACGTGTATACCGTATGTACTCGTATTACAAGATTTTGCTCGTTTAGAACAGTCACTACACTCCCGCAGCGTCAGAGAGAGAAGAACCATCGGCTCAGTTGTGATGATGTGACACGTGTATACTGTACGTACTCATATTGCAAGACCTTGCTCATTTAGAATAGACACTACACACCTGCAGTGTCAGAGAGAGAGAGAAGAACCATCAGTTCAGTTGTGATGATGTGACGCGTGTATACCGTATGTACTCGTATTGCAAGACTTTGCTCGTTTAGAACAGTCACTACACTCCCGCAGCATCAGAGAGAGAAGAACCATCGGCTCAGTTGTAATGATGTGATGTGTGTACTCGTATTGCAAGACTTTGCTTGTATATCAAGTTAAAATTTAATCAAATGTTTTGCTTGTCTTGCAAAACAAGTTACTTGCAATTCAAGGTTTTACTGTATATATATAGGTGTCAGGTCAAAAGTGCGCCGGGACAAAGGCGCGTGCAGACAACTGAGTGCAAGGCGGAGGCGTGCACCGAAGAAAATGACTGTTTTAAAGGGCTCCGACGGGGGGTGTGGGGGGGAACCCCCCCCCACTTTACTTTATACAGATTGCGCCGCGTTGTGGGGACGTTGGGGGGGATTTGGGGGGTTTTAACACTCCACATTTTACTGAAAACTTCACTTTTTCCCTAAAAAACAGGGAAACAGTTAAGTTTTCAGTATAATGAAGGCGGTTACAACCCCCCACAACGCCGCTGCGATCTGTATTAAGTAAAGTGGGGGGGTTTCCCCAACAAAACCCCCGTCAGAGCCCCTAAAAACACTCTTTTTCTTCGGTGCGCACTTCCATCTTGCGCTCAGTTGTCGGCGCGCGCCTTTGTCTTCGGCAGTTTTGTCTATGAACCATATATATATATATATATATATATATATATACAGTATACCCCCAAATTTTGTGAGGGTTGTATTCCAGGAGCACCCGTGAACTTTGAAAAACCACGACTATTGGATGCGGGGATCGGAAGCGGGAGAGGGCTGCAGGGGTGGCAGATCGCCACTTTACAGCTTTTTTTTTTTTTTTTACTTGATATCGCTGGTGGTGCCGAGGACTTCTGCCCATCTGCAGTTGACTGCCGATCTGCTCTGCATCCTGCCATCTTGTGCTTTCGGGACTTTCTCTGGAGTCATTATAGTCTTCCGATTTTTTTTTTTTTTTAATTGTGCTTTGCCCCAAACTAATACTACTGTGACTAAAAACACGCACGAACTCGGAAGTTTGAAATCCCTCCTTCTCGTGGACTTTTTTTAAAGAGGCTCCGACAGAAATAATTATGACCGGGGAGACGTGGTGATATGGAGCTCTTGAACAGTATTAGTTTTACTGCAGTGAACACCCTTTTAAAATGTTTTAAATCTTTCGTGTGGCAGTAGCTTAACTGGGGAACTGATACAGAATTGGGGGACCGGAGAATGCGCACAGCGGGGTCCCCATGAAAGACTGGAGCTGCGAACTCGGAACTGCGACTTCGCGGGGGTATATTATATATGTGGAGGGGCATAATCAAAAGGAACGTCTAAATTTGTTTTCGTCTAAGTCGCAAGTCATCCAAAGTAAAAAAATCAGCTTAGGACATATTTTCGAAAAATACGTCCAAATTTTTTTTGTTTCAAAAATCATCTAAGTATACGTCCTGCCGATCTGATCGTCCAAGTCGCTAAATCGTCCATCTTTATACCACATTTTCATCCAACTTTTCGTCCAAGTCAAAAATGCCTAGAACAAGCCCTGTCGGACTTGTGAGGGGTCTGCCATGTCTGGGTGAGCACCCAGACATGGCACCTAAATAGTGGGGTACCTTACAGGGCACTGCTGTGAACTTCACAAAAAGGGTGCCATGTCTTCTCCTCACTAAAGCTCCCTTATAGGTCATGGTGAGCCCCCCAAACCACCTCCAGAAACCCCTAGACCCACTTATCTACCACCCCAATAGCCCTTATGGCTGCAGGAGCCACTTATATGCCAGTACAAAAGGGTTTTAGGGGCGTTTCAATATCAATGCAGTGATTACAGGGGCTTATGGGCATGAGTCCTCCTCTCCATGGGTCCCTAACCCACCCCCAAGATGGCTTAAGACGCCTCCATGCAGCACGACTAAGCTTTCCTATGCCAGGCTGCCAAGTTGTGATTAATATTTTTTTGGGGGGGGTCGGTGATCACTGGGGTAGTGTGTGGGGCTCTGTATTATGTGTTTGTAGTGCTTATCGGGTCACTTTAGGTGGGTTTTTGTGATTTAGACCATGTTTTAAATGGTCTAAGTCACAACGTTCAAGTTCCTGTCGATCCTGTGCTGTATAACTTTCGGTTATACATGCAGTACGACTAAGTCTAAGCCTGCCAACGTCACGCCCAACTCCCGCCCTCGACACGCCTCCTGACACGCCCCCATTTAGCTATGGTCGTTCAGTGGCACTGTGAAGCCCTAGGTCATTTTTAAACACGTCCAAAACCCGGCACTTGGACGTTTTTGACTGATGATCGTCCAAGTGCCGACTTAAGCCGGTGTTTGGATGTTTTTCTCTTTCGATTATGAGCCCCATAGTGTGTAACAAGTTACACTAATATGCTATAAAGGAAAGTAGATGCCTATTTACAGAATAGGTTTCAAATTAATGCCTTCTAGGTGCCTATCTTACAAATTGAAAATGTGAAACAAAAGAGTAAAGAGTCACCAAAACACAAAAATTCCCAGTGATGTGAACATGCATTCATATATTCATACTGATTACAGGGGTATCAGAGAGACCACATGAGGTAAAAACACCACAAAGGTCTTATCTATCTTCATTTATCCCCTATAGCGTAATCATAGTTAAATTTGTTGTTATTGAAGTTATATATATGAATAATAACTTAGCTTTTTATCAGCATTTTTTCTTTTTTTCTTTTTTCTTGTTATTTCATAGTTTTTCAAGTAATTGCTTCTGCTTTTTCCAGCGTTCTGAATAGATCGTTCCCCTGCCAACGCATTTCGCCTATCTTTGTCAAGGCATGGGGTTCTGAGTCCTAACAGGTTCCTAACTTGTAACTGCAGCGGCTTCAAAAGAATCTTTTGAAGCCGCTGCAGTTACAAGTTAGGAACCTGTTAGGACTCAGAACCCCATGCCTTGACAAAGATAGGTGAAACGCGTTGGCAGGGGAACGATCTATTCAGAACGCTGGAAAAAGCAGAAGCAATTACTTGAAAAACTATGAAATAACAAGAAAAAAGAAAAAAAGAAAAAATGCTGATAAAAAGCTAAGTTATTATTCATATATATAACTTCAATAACAACAAATTTAACTATGATTACGCTATAGGGGATAAATGAAGATAGATAAGACCTTTGTGGTGTTTTTACCTCATGTGGTCTCTCTGATACCCCTGTAATCAGTATGAATATATGAATGCATGTTCACATCACTGGGAATTTTTGTGTTTTGGTGACTTCTAGGTGCCTAAGCATGGAGCCCTTTTATAGAAATGCCCTCTTAACCAGGGCCAGTGTTATACATGCTGGGACCCCTGGTAACAACTTGGGAGGGAGCCCCCAAAGTCTACCAGAGGGCTACATTTCCTTCAAATCTAAGCAGGCCTAGGGGCCTCCAATAGCATGGGGGCCCAGGGCAATTGTTCTCTTTGCAGCCCCCTAACGCCAGCCCTGTTCTTAAAACTGCAGAAGCAGGGGATGAAGCGGACATAGACCCTGAAATGCAGATGCAACCCCAACAAAAGGATTGATCCTCCTTGCTCAAAACTGACCAATGAAAAAAATCAAAGGACTCGTCTGTTTTCTTCAACTGAGTTTCTAAGCTCTTTGGGGAAGGGACGTCCTGTGACCTGGTTATTATTTTTAAGGGAGAAATGGGATGTTTTACCCTGGAGCAAAACTTTGACAAAAGTGCCCGTAAGAATTCTCTTTTCATACCTTCTAAAGCAGTGGTCTCAAACCTGCGGCCTGCCAGCTACTATTATGCAACCCTCGGTACATTTATTACATTACATTAGTGATTTCTATACCGCCTGTACCTTGCAGTTCTAAGCGGATTACAGTAGAAGATAGCTGGACATTTTCAGGAAGTTACAATTTTGGGGACGCTTACATAGTAGAGGCACAGGGAGTTACAATTTAGGAGACTTTAAATAGTAGAGTCAGAGGGAAGAAATTGAGGAAGGGAGGAGAATTGAGGATTAATAGTAGGGAAGATGTAGTTCAGGGTTGGTTACTTGATAGGGTCATTGGGGAGATATTAGTAGAGGGATAGGAGGTCAACTGGAAATTTGCATGGAGGGGGGAGGATGCGAGGTAAAATAAAACAGTTTCTTGATCATATGTCTCTTTAGCTATAAATATTATTATTAAGACTTAGCCAAAAGGCAAGATATCTAAACTATAAAGCAGGGGTGTCCAACCTGCGGCTCCGTGAAGTATTTTGTGCGGCCCCGGTCGAGGGCGATGCAGTGCTTTCCTCTGTTGCTCCCGGGTGTTTACCGTCTTGCTGGCTCCCTCCTCTGTCTTGCTGCAACGTTTACACGTTTGCGCAGCCCCAGAAACATTTTTTTTCGGCCAATGCGGCCCAGGGAAGCCAAAAGGTTGGACACCCCTGCTATAAAGAATTTTACCGCATTCAAAATTGTCATTTCTTTAATAAGACATTAACTATTTTTTTTTCTGAGGCCCTTCAAGTACCTCCAAATCCAAAATGTGGCCCTGCGAAGGGTTTGAGATTGAGACCACTGGTCTTAAGGAATATGAGAGACAAAGAGCATATGAGGATATTATGGTCTTTCTCCCCTGAATGCTACAATAGAATTAAACAGCTATGAGACGACTCTCACCTCTCCCTCCTGGAACAGAGTCCCACAATATCCTGCTTTGAAGGGAAAGACAAGATCCATGGAGAAATGTGGGAAATGTGCCAAGGGAGATTGAAGTGCAAATGAAGACTGACGGCAGCTGAGCATATCCCCTGATAAAATACTCAAGGATCCCAGAAGAAAGGCCCCCTGCACTGCTCAGACCTGCTCCCAGGACTGATTAGGGCTGGTCCTGGCACTGTGAGATAGGGACCCACCGGAGGGCTTTATCTCATCTGCAGCAGTAGGGTGATTGCTAAATCCAGGAAACACCTTGCTGTGAAGGCGCTGCCGGTAGGGCTGAGGGTCCTTCTCTTTGCACTTCAATCATATGGTGCACCGTGAGATTGGGAAACTGTTGAGCAGTTCTGACTCTGGCTCCTCACCCGCGTTATATGGTTTTTATTCTGTAAGGAGAGGAAAGAGGTGGAAGAAGGGGATTATTTATTTATTTAATTTGTTTTCCAGCCCGTTGTCCCCCAAAGAGCTCAGAACGGGTTGCAGGTTTAACAAACATAATTTCTGAACAAGTTTACGATACAAGTTTTTATCCTAACTTGATACATGTTAGGGGCTAATGATAATATGCACTGCTTGCCCTGAATCGGTAGCATGGAATGTTGCTACTCCTTGGGGTTCTAGAATCTTGCTGTTCTTTGGGACTCGCTATGGAATGTTGCTACTCTTGGGGTTCCAGAATCTTGCTATTCTTTGGAACTCGCTATGGAATGTTGCTACTCTTGGTGTTCCAGAATCTTGCTATTCTTTAGGATTCTGAATGGAATGTTGCTACTTCTCGGGTTTTGGCCAGGTACTAGTGACCTGGATTGGCCGCTGTGAGAACGGGCTACTGGGCTTGATGGACCATTGGTCTGACCCTGTAAGGCTATTCTTATGTTCTTACTGGTTACAATTTGCTATGGTTGTCCTTACAATGCATTGTTCCCAGTCCAAGTTCTACCTAATTTGACACACAGCAAGTTGCAGTGTATGATATAAGTTATCCTTATGTGACACATACTGGTTCTGGTACCAATATACATTTCTTCTATCAGTCAAGGGTAGGGGTTTAGGTGAAGAGGTATGTTTTTATTGTTTTTCTAAAGCTGAGGAGTCCTTCAAGGGATCTGATCTGTGGGCGCAATTGATTCCAGTGACTTGGTATGAAGTGGGAGTAGGACCGTCGCTTTGCGGTTTGCAATAGAAAGGCGTTTTGAGGCATATCTCGTCCTGGGAGCGGAGGGACCGGTTCAGCACATATGGAGGAAGCTTAATCATCACGAAGGCCGGCACCATGTCATGCAAGGATTTGAACGGTAGCATCAGGCCCTTGAAGATACAACGTTTGGCTACAGGCAGCCAGTGAGCCGACGCTAGAGCTTGGGAGACAGGGTCGCGGGCAAGGAGGTTTTTCAGAAGCCTGATTGCCACATTTTGAACACGCTGGAGACGTGGTACGTTCTTCCCTGTGAGACCGTTGAATAGCGCATTGCAGTAATCCATGCGGGAGAGTACTAAGGCATAGAGTAGTTGGGCAAAGTCAGACTCTGAAAAGTAGTTCCTTATTTTTCGGAGTTGTCGCAGGTAGTAAAATGAAGAAGATACCACCTGAGCGATATGGTCGGAAAGCGACAGGTTGCGATCAAGGAGTATTCCTAGACTGCATACTTGGTCGTTCTCAGTTATAGTAGTCTTTTCACAATGTTTTTTTCTCACAGTCTCATCTGCTCACCTTTGATTCCCTCATTTTATCATTATTTATTATTATTAGGATTTTATATACAGTACTCCCCCAAAATTCAAGGGGGTTCCATTCCAGGAACCCCCGCAAATTTTGAAAAACCGCAAATACGTTTTTTAAGCAAGAGAGACAGGAGAGGGCAGCTGGAGCGCCGGCGAGTGAAGGAAATCACTCGTCGTATGCTCCGACCGCTTCTTCCCATATTAAAGTCGGGCCTCACCAATCAGGAGTTGCGTTGACAAAAAGTCTTCTTCAGGGGTCCCTGGGGGTCCTATAAAGGTGAATACGCGGGAAACAATTGTGTGGTGAGCTGGAAGTGAGACACTGCTTGCGTTTACAATAGAAAGGGGTCATGGTAAATCTGGACTTAGTGCACAGGAAATTCCAAAGTTTATTTATTTATATTTAAATCCCGTCCTCCCAGAAGAGCTCAGAACAGGTTACAAGTTTACAGACAAATATAAACGGTATTATATTAAAGTGATTGCAAGGTCTTCCGAAGTGCCAGTTAATAGCTAAGGGCTCCTTTTACGAAGCTGCGGTAGCGGTTTAATGCGCACTAAACCGCCGGACGCGCTAGCCGCTACCGCCTCCTCTTGAGCAGGCGGTAGTTTTTCAGCTAGCGCGGGGTAGGGCGTGATTAAAAGTCACGTGCATTAAAGCCGCTACTGCGGCTTCGTAAAAGGAGCCCTAAGTGTTTTCAATGGCTAATATTGAATGTGTTGGAACTGACCTCCTCTTAAGACCTGCATAATTCTATTTTTGTGCTCTGTGCTCATTATCGGTAAGTATTAAATTGTTTAACTTATTTATTATTAGAAATATGTAGAACATATCTCAATATATGTGTTGCTTTTATTGGGAAGGGACTGTCACTTCGACATGTTTCGCCCTGAGGCTGTTTCAAGAAAAAGTCCCCCCTTGAAATGCTTTCCAAACCATCCCAATACGTTGGTTTCTGCAGAGAAAAGGGATATCAACATGGGAGAAAGGGAGACAGGAGGTGGGGGGGGGGAGAGGAGCACGTTGGGACACGGGAGGGGCACGAATATGGGATAGCGGAGGGGATATTTGTGAAGGGGAAGGGAGAGAGGGGTTTTGTTGATCCTTGCTCTGTATTATTTTTGCTTATAAAATGACAGTTGTACAAAATATGGTTTCTTTTATACTTTAATAAAACAAGTTCAATATAAAATCATAACTATTCGAGGCTTGTGCGGATGGGATCAGACGGTTTGCGGGTATAGGGCGGAGACGGGACCGAGCTTGTGGGGACGGGATGGGGACAGGGACCGAGCTCACAGGGACGGGGTGGAGACAGGGACCGAGCTCGTGGGGATGGGGCGGAGACAGGGACACATTTTTTTCCCCGTGTCATTCTCTACAATTAATAGTAGTCAAAAAGCATGGCAATACTTAATAGGATATGACAGAACAAGACCTCATACAGCATGGGATGGTGATGTTATGAGTTTGGATTGACATGGCAATAACTAATAGAGCTTGACAGTACTTTATAGTGCCTGTCTGTACGAAGCAAGATAAGGCAGCACGTAACAGAGCATGGCAGTGCATTAGGATTAGAGAATGACACAGTGACAAAATTCATCACCGTTTCCGTCCCCACGGATAACCGCGGGAAATCATCTTCATGTCATTCTGTAAGGAAAGAGGGAAGAATCAGAGTATAATTGGGCACAACCACTGACCCGCAAGCTTTGCTTTGAAGAATGCTGGTGTAGAAGGACCGAGGTTGAAATAGACACTAGAAAATAACATGGGATTATTTCCCGCGGTTATCCGCGGGGACGGGAACGGTGATGAATTTTGTCACCGTGTCATTCTCTAATTAGGATGCATGGCAGTGCATGGCATGGCTGTACAATACATACCTGTGAATGATAACACATGCTAGGTGTGGTATAACATAGAATGTCTGGCAAAGTGTGGAAGTTTTGGCCATGACAGTGCATGGCAGTACGTAAAATGCCATGAACATGCCAAGTCCGGATGTTGTCTCAATTTCCTTATTCTTAGATTGGACTATAGTAATATAGTGTACCCATGGGGAAAACATAAGAACATATGAATTGCCACTGCTGGGTCACACCAGTGGGCCATTGTGCCCAGCAGTTCGCTCCCGCGGTGGCCCTTAGGTCAAAGACCAGTGCCCTAACTGAGACTAGCCTTACCTGCGTACATTCTGGTTCAACAGGAACTTCTCCAACCTTGTCTTGAATCCCTGGAGGGTGTTTTCCCCTATAACAGCCTCCAGATGATCGTTCCAGTTTTCTACCACTCTCTGGGTGAAGAAGAACATCCTTACGTTTGTACGGAATCTATCCCCTTTCAACTTTAGAGAGAGCCCTCTCGTTCTCTCTACCTGTCTTTATCTACTAAGTCTATTCCCTTCATTATCTTGAATGTTTCGATCATGTCTCCTCTGTGTCTCCTCTTTTCAAGGGAGAAGAGGCCCAGTTTCTCTAATCTCTCACTGTACGGCAACTCCTCCAGCATCTTAACCATTTTAGTCGCTCTTCTCTGGACCCTTTCGAGTAGTACTGTGTCCTTCAGGTACGGCGATCAGTGCTGGACACAGTATTCCAGGTGGGGGTGTACCATTGCCCGGTACAGCGGCATGATAACCTTCTCCGATCAGTTCGTGATCCCCATCTTAATCATTGCTAGCATTCTGGACAGACTGAAGGTCCATCAATCCCGTTTCCAACAGTGGCCAATCCACTAGGATTTTATGCTGCTTATCCTAGAAATATGCAGTGGATTTTCTCAAATCCATCTTAATGGCTTATCAACTTTTATTTTAGGATATTATGTAAAACTTTTTTTATTTTTAAATCAACTAAAAAAAAAAAAAATTTGCAGGAAAGATCAACTACAGCATACATAAGTCTTGAAGCTATATTATGGAAACTCTGTGGCCCCACTCATCCAACTCTTCTCAATGGCGTGGTCTACTTCCCGCAGAACCCTCAACCGGATGCTATGAAATATCCCATCCACTAAAGATCTTCACTATAAATGAGTTTTCAACTCCATGCTTACCTTCCTTTAAGTCAAAACTTGGAATGGCCGTACAGAAAAGACCAGAACTGAACCTTGCCACATCATCTTCCGAAGAAAACTGAAAACCCATCTGTTCGATACTTAATCTCCTTTACCCTCTCTTCTCTCCCTTTCCCTTCCTCCCTTCCTCCTCTCTCCCCTCTTTTTCTCTCCCCTTCCTCTCCCTCTTACCCATCCACCTCCTTTCTCTCCCTCCTCTCTCTCTCTCTCCCCTCTTACCTCTCTTTACAGTCGCCTTGAGCCTGTTTAGGTATGAGCAACACACAAATAAAAGATTAGATTAGTCCAGGAGAAAAATGATTCTTTACAGCTAGTAATGTATATCCACAGAGGAGGGTACACGTGAATTCTTGCTGTCAACTTGTGCCAGATGCCGGTTTAAGGAGTTTTCTGAGGCAAAATTATCTCACCTCAGACTGAATTTTGAGGCCTTTCTTGGGTGTTGACTATCCTGTGTTCATCTACGCATTCACAGGGCCCGTCCTGAGTTGTTTTCTGCAGGAGGCAGCTACGTTACATCACATTGGTGATTTCTATTCCATCAATACCTTGCGGTTCAAGGCAGATTACAAAAGAAGTTATCTGGCCATTTCCAGAGGAATTGAAGAGTAGAGCAAGTTGCTTCAGAGAATTGGGACGAGTCTTGCGGTGTTAGTTTGTCTGCAAGGATGTCTTGAATAGGATGGTTTTTATTTCTTTTCTAAACGATTTGTAGTCCGGAATCGTTATCAGTAAATTGGAGAGTTGGTAGTCTAGTTTTGCTGCTTGTGTGGCTAGAAGGCCTTCATACGTTTTTTTTTCGTTTGACGCTTCTGATTGGGGGATGCATGAACAGTTTGTGGGTTCTCCTGTGTCTGGTTGAGGTAGTTTGGATTAGGTGGTTGTTGAGGTAGGCCGGGCTATCTCCGTTTAAGGTTTTAAATAGTAGGCAGTAGAATTTGAATTGTACTCTTGCTTGCATTGGGAGCCAGTGTGAACCGAGGTATGCCGCCGTGATGTAGAAATTGTATTTTGAAATAGTTTCGTTTAAGACAAGGCTTTGACATACCACCCTTAAAACAAAATACCACAACTAAATGGTGACCGAGTGTGTGAAGCCAAATAAATTAAAAAGGAAAGCAGCCTGTGATGAGTTTGGTTGCGCCCAATAAAAACCCTTATTGAGCATGACTAGGATTAAGAACTGATGGCCAGGGCAATGGAAAAGAAGAGGGAGTCGTGTAACCCTAGTGCTCTCCCTCGTTTCAACGAAATCCTCTGAGCTTCACACCGGCACTTTGGGTCCTTTGCCTTCAGTATAAAGCGGTGTGGCACTTTGGCCTGTCACTGCTCTGGGCCATTTCTCTGCTGAGACATTGCAGAACTGCAGCTGGTATATTTGGTCATTTCAGATTTGGGGCTTTTTAAGCTTCCTTTATCGTGTTCCAACATAAGAACATAAGAAATGGCTTCACCGGATCAGACTCTAGGTCCATCCAGTTCGGCGACCCGCACCCGCGGAGGCCAAGCCAGGTGTTCCCTGCTGAGAAACCTTGTTTACTTGTATCCCCCAATGTGATTTGCAAGAAGGTGTGCATCCAACTTGCTCTTGAATCCCAGAATGCTGGTTTTACAGTTTGGGGTTTTTTGTTTTTTTTCAAAATCTTCAAAATCTTTGATTTGTATTTGCCTGTCTGTCTGCCACTGACCATGGTGCTGAAAGGCAGTGAGCCTGCTTGAATAAACCGCTAGGGTTATTGGTAAATCCTATTTGTTCAGGATTCACAACAGACACCTCCTCCCATTGATAAATTGTTTTTTGGGGTTTTTTTTTTTAATTAATTCTTTATTCATTTTCAAAAATACATTGTGTTAAATATATTCATTCATATTAACAATAAATACATCACTTACAAACAATCATTGATATATTTCATAAATTCTTATCCCTTCCCCTTTCCCATCCCTCCCTCCCATATATTCCATTATCATATAAAACATATAATAATAAACTTCCCCCCCCTCCCTATACCTTAAGTTGATAAATATAAGGGAAACAAACTCAAATTAATCTTTACAATACTTTGCCAATGGTTTCCACACATCCTGAAACTTCTTAAAATATCCCCGTTGTAATGCAATAAACCTTTCCATTTTATAGATATGGCATAAAGAATTCCACCAGAAGTTGTAATTTAATCTCCTCCAATCCTTCCAATTATATGTAATTTGCTGAATGGCAACACCAGTCACTATAAGTAGTAATTTATTGTTATTCTCAGAAATCTGACTTTTTGCTCTCATTTCCATACCAAATATCACAGTATCATAGGATAATGCCACTGGGTTATCTAATAAATTATTAATATGGTCCCAAATTGATTTCCAAAAATTCATAATACATGGGCAATGAAACAATAAATGATCTAAAGTTCCTACTTCTAGATGACAATGCCAACATCTATTAGACAAAGAACTAACTCATTTTTGTAACCTAACAGGGGTCCACAACGCTCTATGCAACAGAAAAAACCAAGTTTGTCTCGTAGATGCTGACACCGTACATTTCATCCTCCAAGACCAAATTCGTGGCCATTGAGATGCAGTAATTTCATGCTTAATCTCAATGCTCCAAATATCTCATGGAGGATGAAATGTCCATTGATAAATTGTTGTGTAAAAGTTAACTAGACTATGGCTGTTCCTGTCCCATAAAGTGTTAGGAGTCCCTTTGGATTCTTTTCTTGATACTGGAGGAGTCACTTAGAATTTATATTTTTGCTGTCCCTTGTTCATCAAAAGCAACGCCGACAGCAACAATTCTCGCAGCTACACCTTCAGCTTTTCAAGAAACTGAAAGCAAATGAGAGGGGGGGGGTCATTATTCTCGTGGCTTTAAAAGTTTAAAGCGCGCTGCAAGATCGCGCAGTATAATTTAGCAGAGCTCTCGTCGGTGTTCAAATACCCCCTGGAGGTTCTTCCCCCCCAGTGGTCGTGACTTAATTTATTTAAACTCGCTATGATCCTCGCAGTCCTGGCGGGGCTTATGCTGTTTAAAGCAAAAAATGAACTGTGTTTGGTCGGTAGTAGTGCTGCCCAATTCAGTGAAAAATATTTCGATTTGATTCGATTCGCCCTGTTGAATCGATTTTTCGATTCGATTCGTTTTCAATGACACAGCTTTTTAAGTTTGAACATTTTATTTAAATAAGGCAATATCAAGGAAATCGGGCAGCACTACCATATTCCCCCTCCCCGATTCTCAGCTTCCCCCTTCCTCACCCCCTCCCCCATTCCATGGCCTCAGGAAAAGAAAAGAGAACTGCAGCAGAGAGATCCTTTACTTACGCTGAAAGTTAGATGCGGGGACTCGAGAGGAGAAATGCTTTTGGGAACGAGCCAGCCAAGAGCCAACAACTACAAAAAAAATCAAAAGTGCTTGCAAGTTGCCGTCGCTGCCGCCGCCACTACAACGGATCGCACACTCACTTTTCTTTCTCCTGCGCTCATTGGCTGTGAGCGCCTCCGCCTCTCCCGCCTGGGGAGATGGGCTGCGGCTACTCCAGGGCCACCACCGGCGCCTACAGGGGAGTTAAGTCAAAGGATCTCTCACTTCCTGGAGAGAACCCACCCCTTGCTCCCCCCCCCCTCTCAGCCCTGATCGGCAGCTCCCAGGTTTGCCTTTCCTGTTGCCTCTGGCTCCTTCACTTTGACATGTCTGCATTAGATGAAGGACTCCGGCAGCCACAGCAGAGGGAAAGCCTGAACGCGAGCGGGTCTCAAGGGGGCTGACCTTTGAATCGGTGAGTTCGATTTTTTTGTGCAAATGAATCAATTTGAACCGATTCACCCAAAGTGAATCGGTGAATCGATTCGAATCGCGAATTGGGCAGCACTAGTCGGCAGAGTGAAAGGTCTTTGGCAGAGAGGCAGCTGTGACAAGAGCTTTATTTTGGGGGAAAGCGGCCTCTGGCCATGCAAACTCCAAGTAGATAACATGGAATCTTTATTATATTAAGATATTTAGATAGATTGTGAGCCCACCGGGACAGATAGGGAAACTACTTGAGTACTTGATTGTATAAACCGCTTAGATCAGGAATCTCAAAGTCCCTCCTTGAGGGCCGCAATCCAGTCAGGTTTTCAGGATTTCCCCATTCAATGAATATGCATTGAAAGCAGTGCATGCACATAGATCTCATGCATATTCATTGGGGAAATCCTGAAAACCCGACTGGATTGCGGCCCTCAAGGAGGGACTTTGAGACCCCTGGCTTAGATAAACCTTGAAAGGCGGTATATAAAAGCCTAATAAACTTGAAACTTGATTATGGCCAAGACTAACAGATCTTTTGTCCCAGGGTCTCTGGATTCAGTTGTCAATAAATTTAACAGCAAACTTACAGCATTCTTATTCCGGGATGCATATCAAATATGAGATCAGATCATATCTTCTGCCAACTCCACCTAAGATCAATGATGAAAGAGAACCGCTTTTAAGAAGTGACTCCTCCCCCCCCTTGTTTTTTTCCCCTCCCCCTCTTAAATTTTTACTTTGATGTATTTTTCATTGCCCCAACCCCAGTACCTCACGTACCAAATTTGTCTCTGTCTCATCAGTCACTTATGTTACATTTATAAAATGACCCCTTTTCTTTTCAAATTTTAGTTACTTAATTACTTAATTTTAGTTACTTAATTTTAGATACTTGTTGATGGTCGGTATATCAAATACAGAATAAACGTGGATATGGTCATACTTTATGAAGATCAGCCCGGCACCATCCCAGATTTACAGCTGAGGGGTGAGATGGAAGAAGGCTTCCAGAAACTCTAAACTCTAAAGCTATAGACTTTCCTTCCAGAATCAAAATGGAAACGGGGAGGGATTTTTCCCATTTTTATGTCTAGGGGGAAAATGCTTCTGTGAAGGGAGCCAGGATGGGCAGGAAGTGTTTCAGAGATGCCGTAAGTCTTTCTTCTGTGTCTTTAACCAGATCCTGGGTAAGATTTGATGCCTCGTATGGAACTCACATGAGGTTTACCCAAACGTATACTTGAATTTTCAGGAACCAAAGCTCAAACGCTTCATTTATTAAAAGCTTTTTATGTTGTAATATCTCACGCAAAGTGTACTACAGGACGTACAACTAACACACATAGGGGGGGGGGGTCTTTTACTAAGGCGTGCTAGCCGATTTAGCGCAAGATAAATGCTAATGCGCCCGTTATATCCTATGGACGCTTTAGCATTTAGCGCAGGGCTGCCCAAGTCCGGTCCTCGAGATCTACTGGCAGGTTAAGTTTTCAGGATATCCATAATGAATATGCATGAGATTGATTTGCATACCAAGAAGGCAGTGCAGGCAAATCTTTCTCAGGCATATTCATTGTGGACATCATGAAAACCTGGCCTGCCAGTAGATCTCGAGGACCGGACTTGGGCAGCCCGGATTTAGCGCATGCCAATATTTAGCGTGCATTAAATCGGCTAGCACGCCTTAATAAAAGGCCCCCGTAATCAGGAAATGAGTACAAAAACATTAAAATTCCAAATAAAAAAAAATACTAGAACCTTACTATCTAATATAATAAAAGGCTAAGCCGCGCATGCGCACTCCCATCGCGTGTTCCGTTTTCCGTGCGCTGTAGGGCACCTCAGATAGGAGTGCGCATGTGCGCGAAACACTCTTTCTTCTCCCCCGAGGCGGATGTCGAACGCGGCGGCTGTCGGCCGTGCTGTTCTTCGATCTGCCCTGCTCCTGCGAGGAGCCGCCGCGTCTTTCAACTTAAAAATATACTAAGGTAAGGAGCAGGGCAGACCGATCCAGGGGAGCTTTTAAAATCTTCAGGCGCGAGCAGTGGCTTGCCGCACGCGCCCCAATGCCAAGCGCCTTTTTAACATCTTCAGATGCGAGCGGCGGCTTGCCGCATGCGCCCCGACCTCCAAACCCCCCTGCCGCCATCTATTTTTCCCCCTCCTCCCTCTCGCCTACTCACAGTGTTTAACTGAAAAGCGCTGCGCTGTGCTGCCACTGGCTTCACTATCTTCTCTCCACTGCAGCTCGCCCTCTCACAACTTCCTGTTTCCGCTAGGGTTGGCCGCAGTGTAGAGAAGACACCGAGGCCAGCAACAGCGCGGTGCAGTGCTTTTCTTTGAGGCAAGTAGAGCATATGCACAGGGGAAGCAGGAAATGAATGCTGATGGACGGGGGAAGGGAACAGGGGGAGCAGGCAAGGGGTGGGTGCACAGGGAAGGGGGGGAATGCTGCTGCTACACAGGGAAAGGGGGAATGTTGCTGCTCAGGGAAGGAGAGAATGCTGCTTCTGTACAGGGAAGTGTGGGGGAATGCTGCTGTACTGGGAAGGAGGAATGCTGCTGCACAGGGAAGGGGGAGGAATGCTGTTGCTGCTACACAGAGAAGGAGGGGAATGCTGCTGTTGCTGCACAGGAAAGTGGGGGAGGGGGGGAAGGGAAAGGGGGCCAGGGAGCAATCTTGGTTTGCTTTGGGGGGGAGACAAAAGAGGGCCAGGCAGGCAGCGCACGAGAATGAAAGACAGCAGGCAGGGAGAGAGACAGAAAGAAATAAACACAGACAGACAAAGGGGGCCAGGGAGAGAGATAGACAGAAAGAAAGACAGACAGACAGTGGGAGGGAGAGAGACAAAGAAAGGAAGAAAGAGACAGGGGCAGAGAGAGACACAGAAAGAAAGAAAGACAGATAGACATATTCTAGCACCCGTTAATGTAACGGGCTTAATGACTAGTATAAAATACAGATCATAAAACGTTCTTGCTAAATTAGTACAAAATACTGTATATCTTAGCAAGAGAAAAAAAAGAGAACAGCAAACCACGGTACACGATGCAGGCAGCGTTTATTCCAATAAACAATTTGTTGCGTACAAATGGGTCCCCTTATAACAGCAGACACCGCAACCTGTATAGATCAGGCAAAATTGTTGCGGCCATACTTTGTAACCACCATCTTAGGGACCCCTGATGAAGACACGTTGATCGAAACACGGACCATGTCGGGTCCCTTTACCTGTTATAAGGGGGTCCATTTTTACACAACAAATTGTTTATTGGAACAAACGCCGCCTGCGTCTTTTACCGTGGTGCGTAGTTCTCTTTTTTTTTTTTTTTTTTTTGATTCATTGTACCCTCCCTGCAAATTTCTCGGATTTTGTTTCTTTGTCCTCTCCTTCTGTATATCTTAGCTAAACATCCATGTCACAATTCAGACTCTGCTCAGAAACTCAAATGAAGGAGCTTTCCCAAATATGGGGTGCTCCGTACCCAATGACACCCACTAACTTGTTCCTACGTCCTTCATCCAAAAGTAATTTGAAGATGAGGACCACCTAAATTAAACTCAACATGTTACTCTGCAAGCAGCCAGTGTGAGCTGTTCGGGAAGGGCTTCTGATTTAGAATAGCTGGGGAAGGGGTAAAACGCAGACCTCGGACTTCATGGATCTTAACTGCACATCCTTAAAAATCTGAGGTCCGTGCCACTTTTAGTCTCAGCCTAGGTTATGGCTCTGACAGACCTCCATGACGCTTTAGCTCTGACGGATCCTAATCATTTTCCCTCCCTATGCTGAGACTAAAAGTGGCAAAACTTTTGCCCTGAGGTCCGTGCCACTTTTAGTCTCAGCATAAGGGGGAAAGCATTAGGATCCATTAGAGCTAAAGCGTCATGGAGGTCTGTCAGAGCCATAACCTAGGCTGATACTAAAAGTGGCATGGACCTCAGATTTTTAAGGATGTGCAGTTAAGTCCATGAAGTCCACATTTTACCCCTTCTCCAGCTGTTCTAAATCAGAAGCCACTTGCTCTCAGAATTGGCATTTTGTCACAATTGCATTTTGGATCAGCTGAAGAGAATAAAGCGCATGTGTAGAATATTGTGTACAATTCTGGAGGCCGCATCTTCAAAAAGATATAAAAAGGATGGAGTCGGTCCCGAGGAAGGCTACTAAAATGGTGTGTGGTCTTCGTGATAAGGCCTATGGAGACAGACTTAAAGATCTCAATCTGTATACTTTGGAGGAAAGGCGGGACAGGGGAGATATGATAGAGACATTTAAATACTTACGTAATGTAAATGCGCATGAGTCGAGTCTCTTTCATTTGAAAGGAAGCTCTGCAATGAGAGGGCAAAGGATAAGGTTAAGAGGTGATAGGCTCAGGAGTAAACTAAAGAAATACGTTTTTACAGAAAGGGTGGTAGATGCGTGGAACAGTCTCCCGGAAGAGGTGGTGGAAACAGAGACTGTGTCTGAATTCAAGAGGGCCTGGGATAGGCACGTGGGATCTCTCGGAGAAAGACATAATGGTTACTGCAGATGAGCATACTAGATCGGTCATTTGGCCTCTATCTACCGTCATGTTTCTTTGTGTATGAGAAGGCCTAAGTACAGACTATTACAATAATCCAATTTGCACAATACCAATGATTATACAACCTGAAACATCTTTGACTCCAACAACCCTGCAGTTTGCACAGTAATCGGAGCTTCCAAAAGAGTGCACACAGTTTACAAAAAGGGTACACTCTTTTCCCAATAATGTG
Organism: Geotrypetes seraphini; assembly: GCF_902459505.1. NCBI lineage: Eukaryota > Metazoa > Chordata > Amphibia > Gymnophiona > Dermophiidae > Geotrypetes > Geotrypetes seraphini. The sequence continues at coordinate 231,790,406 of NC_047089.1, read as the reverse complement.
TGCATGAGTGCACTATTATCGGCAAAAAAAAAACCCAACCCCACACACATAAAATTTGTTTTTTTCTGCTTTAATAACTTGCAATGATATGGGCTATATTGTATCCCATCCCCCATAGAGAAGTATAAATAATGTATATTGTCATCAGATAAAATAGACCTGCCCATTTCTGAATGACTACATCAAACAGATGATCTTGAAACTGGAACATAATTAGAAGCTGGTTGTGATAAAGTTTAAAAAAAAAGTTAGCACCGTCCAGCACAATTTCAGTTTTAGTAATCAACCAGCTTAGTGAATTCAGCTTTTTCAGGCTTGCAAGTCCTCGGGTTGCACAATCTATCTCAGTAATCTGTCTGGTGTCATGTAAACCAGATTTTAACAAGCCCCTGCTGGACATCTTTCTGTGAGGCCAATATAGTATAATAAAGTGATAAGAACATAAGAATAGCCTTATTGGGTCAGACCAATGGTCCATCAAGCCCAGTAACCCATTCTCACGGTGGTCAATTCAGGTCACTAGTACCTGGCCAAAACCCAAGGAGTAGCGATATTCCATGCTACTGATCCAGGGCAAGCAGTGGCTTCCCCCCGTGTCTTTCTCAATAACAGACTATGGACTTTTCCTCCAGGAACTTGTCCAAACTTTTCTTAAAACCAGCTACGCTATCCGCTCTTACCACATCCTCTGGCAACACGATCCAGAACTTAACTATTGTTTGAGTGGAAAAAAATTTCCTCCTATTGGTTTTAAAAGTATTTCCCTGTAACTTCATCGAGTGTCCCCTAATAAGAACATGACACTGGTATACAATTAAATGTGCTAATTTTAGTTTGGATGCAGGAAAGTACATTAAAATTAGCACTTTTTTTTTTTGCTACACATGTAATGCTGAATCTTTACTATATTTATTTATTTGTTCCATTTTTTATACCGTTCTCCCAGGAGAGCTCAGAAAGGTTTATTCAGGTACTCCAGTACTAAAGGCCTGAAAATGAAATAAACTTCCTTTTACTTCTTTGGGAATGAACTGGAAGTTACTAAAATAAACAGCTACCTGCAGACTGGGTTTCCTAAGATTACTCCTGGTGGAATTATGCGCTGCAATGCAGAATTTGCACAGAATTCTCCAAGGACACAGAATTACCTGGGGTCTGTGCCGATTTTGGTGTTGGGTCAGCACTCCATCGCTGTGGCCCGCATCACTGCTGGCAACATCTTCGGGCAGCCTGTGTGGGCTCTGCAGGCTTCCCTGTGCCGCGGTCCCACACTCGATGATGTCACTTCCTCTTTTCAAGCGGGACCACGGTACAGGGAAGCCTGCAGAGCCGACAGCAGGTTGCCATTAACTGGCATTGCCATCACAGAGGTGAATGTTGGACTGGGGACAATGGGGAGAGTGTGAAAGATGATGGCTGGGGGAAATAACTGAGGTCTGCCCAGATTTTGGTGTTGTGTCTGCAATCCCTCGCTGTGGCCCGAATAGCTGCCGCCAACATCTTTGGGCAGCCTGCATGGGCCCTTCAGGCTTCCCTCTACCACATTCCCACGCTCGATGATGTCAATTCCTCTTTTTCGTGGTACCGCGATAGAGGGAAGCTGGCAGAGGAGGCAGCGGGTTGCTATTAACTGGAATCAGCATCTCAGAGGTAGTGGACAGGAATGCTGAACTGGGGACAATGGGGAGAGAGCGAAAGATGATGATTAGGGGGAAATGGGTGAGAGATGCTGGTTGGGGGGTGACAGGGATGAGAGAGTGAGAAATACTGGCTGGGTGGGGCAGGGGTGAGAGATGCTGGCTCTTTGTTAATTTAATGAAATGTACTGAAATTCTGGATGATAATTAGCAAAAATATAGTTTAAATGTTATCAAATAAACTTGCAAATTTTGTACACAGAAATTTGAATATAAGATGGAGAAGATGGAGAAATTTAGACACAGGCGGGGTTCACAGTTTGGGATCCCCACACCTGGGAACCCCAAGTTCAGGACCCCCACAACTGGGAGGCCCAAATTCAGGGTATGCAGGTGGGTTTGTAAAGGGTAGGAGAGTTCGGGGGTGGTTTGGGGTGAAGGGGGCTCTTTGTCTCCTGAAGTGTCTTTCTAGTTCAGGGATCTCAGAGAAGTCTCTTTCTGATTCAGAAGTTCATTGGCTTCGGGATCCTCAAATAGAATCAAGGACCCCCTCCCCTCTTCCAAATTTTTTCATTCAGTGATTGGGAGTATGACTTCAACTTAATTTCCACCCCTTACCACTGATGTTAAAAATGGCAATAAAGCTGGTACACTTTTAACTTTTCTATTCGCCGTATTATAACTTTTTTAGTGGGGGGAGGGGGCTGTGTGTTTTTGTACTGAGCAGTTTGCATATAATTCCTGGGTAGTGGAGTTTATTCCTAGTGCAGCAGTACAGGTCATACAATGCTATATAATAAGCACTTTATTTTATTTTTTTTAACAACTGTTTTATTCAAATTATATTTTATTCCTCTAATTAGAATGTGAGCACATTGAAAACCAATCATTTATATAGTTATATCTTTTTATTTTAATACAGTAACTTATTCAGGAAGGAAAAAGCCTCATACGAGAGGGTTTTGAAAATGTCTCCGCCCAGCCAACCACCTCCCTATTTTGTCACTGTAGCTGTAACTACTCGTTCTTTTCTTGGTTGGACGGAGAACTTTTCAGCACCCCCCTCTTAGGACTTTGTGGATCATCCACTATGGTTCTAGGCACAGTCATCAGCATTAAAAAAAACCTTCCTGAATGCAATCTTCAAAACCAGAATTGTGTACACAAGGTCACATTTTGCTGTTACAGGCCTGCAAGTGCTTAGAAGGACTGGCTTCAACCAAGCTCTAAAAAAGCAGAAAGATTAAAAATATAAAAAGTGGCTGGCAAGAAAACAACAGATACTAACCTGCGCTGATTAGCTTTAGAGTTGATTTCTGTTAAGAATTGCCATACTGGAATAGGGCAAAGGTCCATCAAGCCAGTATCTTGTTACCACTGGACAGCCCAGGTCCCAAGTACTTGGCAGAAACCCAAATAGTAGCAACATTCTAGAGCTGAGATTGTGATGTCATAATGCCTCATTCCACCAATGCCTAAGAGTCAAACTCATCAGTGATGTCACAATGGCTTGATTGTCCTATACTTGGCTCACGTAAGAACATAAGAATTACCATACTGGGACAGACCAAAGGTCCATCGAGCCTAGTATTAGCCAATCCAAGTCAAAGTACCGAGCTAGATCCCAAGTAGGAAAATAGATTTTATACTGCTTCTTCTAGGAATAAGTAGTGGATTTCCCCAAGTCATCTCAATAATGGCCTACGGCAGGGGTGTCAAAGTCCCTCCTGGAGGGCCGCAATCCAGTCGGGTTTTCAGGATTTCCCCAAAGAATACGCATGAGATCTATTTGCATGCACTGCTTTCATTGTATGCTAATAGATCTCATACATATTCATTGAGGAAATCCTGAAAACCCGACTGGATTGCGGCCCTCGAGGAGGGACTTTGACACCCCTGGCTCTTTTAGGAAATTATCCAAACCATTTTTTTAAACCCTTTCCTTTAACTGATGGTTTCCTATTTGCGTTTGTTTATTGCAGTATTGTCAAGTTATCCAGTTCCAGGAGGGAGACTATTTGGCTAATCCTGGTTTTGGAATTTACATCCTAAAGCAGTGCGTTTTGTGGGTTGTTGTTTTTTTTATAATTCTTGATCCTACATATTGTAATCAGTGCTGCAGGTGTCAGAAGAAAGCAAATTTGGAAATCCAGGTTTGGTCCAAAATCTCATTCCTAGGTCTAGATAATTTGGCAGCTCTGGCATTATGATGGGGGAGAGGGGGGATTATTAATTTTTATTTTTTTTAATGTTTGGGTACACAGAAAAGTAGCCTGTTAAAGTCAGATTTTGTCAAGTGCTTGGCCTCCACACTTGGCTTTTTTCCCCTGAGCAGACAGAGGCTGGAATATGAGGCACATTACTTGTGATAGCTGGGATGGTTCCTAGTACTGCCCCTGTTTGTTGGTTAGGGTTATTATAATTATTATACTTCCATCTTCTATTGAATCAAAAACTACTAGGGCTGCAAATCCGGTGCAGAGGGTTCCCCCAGCCGAGTGGAAGACTTTTATGTCCAAAGGGCTGCTTCCGTTAACTGCATTCTTCTTAGTCATCAAATGGGGGCGCTAGAGGAAAGTCCCTCTGTGCAAAAGGGGGGGGGGGAAAGGCACCTTAAATACAATGGCCCTGAAAACCCAACACAAAGTTCCCTGCAATAAAAAAAACCAAAACAAAAAGATGCCCGCTGTGCTAATAGTCCCTTAGAAAGAATCAACCCACCCACTCCATCTACACACACGCTTTCATATAGTCCTTGTCACACATTAAACTGCCTTGCTCCCTCCCATTCACACACATGTATAGACAAATATGTATTTTACACACCTCCATATTGACATACACGCACTGAAATAAATATCTGTTATCTCGTTAAAGATGACTGTCCGTTTAAACCCCCCACACACACACAAAACTTCCATTGAGAAGATCAAGTTCAACGAGGACAGGGACCCCACCAAGCTTTTCTTTCTTAATAATTTATATTCCACATATCCTACAAGTCTGTGTAGTTGACAAATTATTCAGGTACTCAAGCATTATTTCCTAACTGTCCTGGCGGGCTCCCACTCTATCTAATGCATTTGGGGCAATGAGGAGCAGTGCGGGATTTGAACCCACACCCTCAGGGTGCCAAGGTTGTGGCTCTAACCACTGCACCACACAGGTGGTTCGCGTGTCCAAATCGGTATATTTACGATACAAACTGAGTAAAGCAACACGAAACTGTCCTAATTCAGATATGGAAGATCAGCTCTATAAAATACATTTTATGTCCTACCACAGTCCAACCTGCATCTAAAAACAGGTAAGAGAAAAAAAATAAAACAAACGGAAATGCGTAGACAGTTAATATGGGCAAATACATAGATTTAAAAAAAATTAATTTTATTAACTTTTGTTGCTGTTGTTTCGTCTTTAGGATATAAAAGTTTTGGAGAGAGTTCTTCCTTAATGCTAACAGAAGAGAAAATCCCTGCTTTAGCAAAAAAAAAAAGGACAGACAGAAATAAACAAGAAAGAATTGCCTTAATTTATGGTTTGTTTGTTTTTTGTTTTTTTTTATTTGGAAGGCAACGAACATTTGCTCAATATAAAAGCTCGCGATTTTCAATGAAATTGCACATTAAAAAAAGGGTTTTAATGTAGAGAGCTGTTCTCTGTTCTTTTGGATAAGGAGGAGGGAGAATTAGCTATGGTACCAACAGAGGTGGGCACTATTTTCCAAACGACACAAACTCAGCATGCACGAAATAGCAATGCCTTGCTAATTAGAAGGAACGCTAGAAAAAAAATGTATTCTTTATTTTTGGTTAGGAAAAGGAACGTGGACTCTGAGCTGAAGAGCCCTAGAAGAGGGGAAAGCTATCCCTTCTCCAATATTACTTAAATGTATAAGTCGATGACTAATCCTGCCATAAATGGTATCTCTAAATGTAGAGTTTAGAGGCAGAACGAAAGATGGGTAATTTCACCTCTGGTATGTGCCGTGGTCTACAATGTACTCTGTAATGACCGCAACCCCAATGGGTGTTTAGATTTTTGCTTTTTATTAGACTGTCTTCAGGCGAAATCGGTTTACTTTTTCATCTGCCTACTAGTTTGCATGATCTTGTTAAAACTGCACTGCAAATATTCTTATTTTATACGTGCTGAGATCAAGTAAAGTTTGTTTTGTTTTGTTTTTTTAAATTCCCGGAGCTTTTAGTCTTTTTCTTTTCTACCGTTTTCTTGTTGCTTTATTAATATTATTCCTGGTCTTTTTGGCCTCTGCCACTGATTTATTGACCAAATAAAAATTTTTAAAAAAAGAAGCTGAATACATATAAGCGCAAATGAAAAGGCACAACTTCAGACTAGGTAGATGACGCAGATTACAGGTTGGATTAGTTAATTATTAACCAGCATTTTCACATTAAAGTGCTATTTCCCCATGAATATTTAACAAAGGCGCATTTGTAGTACTTCAGCCTCCTAATTCCACTAATTTTCTGATTTCCACAGTAGCTCAGGGAAACCAGAGTGCCAGGTCCATTTTCTGATGAATTTAAAGTACTGTGTTTTTGTATAGTTTAGTGCAGGGGTGGGCAACTCCGGTCCTCAAGGACCGCAATCCGGTTGGGTTTTCAGGATTTCCCTAATGAATATGTATGAGATCTCTTTGCACGCACTGCTTTCAATGCATATTCATTGGGGAAATCCTGAAAACACGATTGGATTCTGGCCCTCGGGGACCGGAGTTACCCACACCTGGTTTAGTGGTTTCTTTTTTTTTTAATCATGTTTAAAATTCATACGTTCACAATGGATATTGGCAGGTCACCATGCCCTTTCATTGAACTGTCCTAATAGCCAGAGCTTCCGAGGTGATGTTTGAAGGCAGGACCTCCAAAGCTCACCTGTAGTGGTAGTTCTGAATATTTTTTTTGGGGGGGGGGTCATTCCAATAAGAAATATAGCAACCTGCAAGTTTTTTCACCAGGGCCAATACAGCTACTAGAACACTATTCCATGTACTGTATGCTCATTTATTTAAACCTGGGGATCTAGAATGAATAAAGTGAGCAGAACAGATTTAGAAGCGATGGCCATGCAGTTGGCTAAGTCCCTGCAGCTTGGCCTTTATGTAGCTTGAAGTCTGTTGGCGCCCTCTAGTGTTCTGGATAAAAATGTGGTAAAGACCAAAAGGACTCGCTTTGTACCTCGGCTTCTTTTAAGCGTTTCTCTCTCTCTCGACATTTTAGAGTCAGTAATAATCAGAAAACTTTCAAGATATGGTTTGCAGTTAGACAGGAAGGAAGCAGCTTCATCTTTACATTTCCTTGACACTGTTTGACCTACCGCTGTCATGCAGTTTATAGGTGATTCATGTCCAGAGAACAGAATTTAATGTGGGGAGATGAGGTGGGTCTCGAAAAAGAGCTAATGAAATCTCAACATCCCTGAAGAAAAAGTGAGCGTTAAAAAGTAAGACAAAAGAGAGACGGAACAGAGGTGGGGGGGGGGGGGCGCTGGGAAATACAGGCAAAACGTTAATACAGAGGCAACGAGAGGACAAGAGAGGAGTCCATTCTTTTGTCTGGCTGTTCTGGCATTCTAGGGACTGTGCCAGATTCTTGCGGTAAGGCTTACTGGAAGTTTTAACACCGTGACTTGGCTTGGAGACCACCAGACTATATTCCTCTCCTCAGCGCTTCCCTCTTCTTTCCTTCAAGCTCCCCCCTCCTCACACACACTCCCTTTCTCTAAAGCAGTGGTCTCAAACTCAAACCCTTTGCAGGGCCACATTTTGGATTTGTAGGTACTTGGAGGGCCACAGAAAAAAATAGTTAATGTCTTATTAAAGAAATGACAATTTTGCATGAGGTAAAACTCTTTATAGTTTATAAATCTTTCCTTTTGGCTAAGACTTAATAATAATATTGTCATTTATAGCTAAAGAGACATATGATCAGAAACTGTTTTATTTTACTTTTGTGATCATGATAAACATACCGAGGGCCTCAAAATAGTACCTGGCGGGCCTCGAGTTTGAGCTCACTGCTCTAAAAGAAAACAGATCAACTTCAAAATTCTCACCCTAGGTGAAAGAAATACCACTTTTGTTATAGGTATCAGTAAGTCAAACCATAGGAGCCAGCTGTGTGGATGCTTGAGCACCCCCAATATTAAACATATTTCTTGACCGTGTCTGGGGAGAGGCAAGTTCCACTGGGTTTATCACCCCCAATAATTTTGAAAAGTTGGCTACTATGAGTCAAATTTTACAGCTTACGCCAGTACAATTTTTATTCTCAGCTGTTTACTCGTATCCTAGAAGCACTTGCTGTTTTCGACCTACCCAGCTAGAAGTCACTTTATTTGGCAATCATGCTGAAATCAAGGGCCTTATTCACTAAACTCAACTTCCCTCCCCTTAAAGGCCCGCAATGGAAGAGAAATCTTAGTGGGGGAAAAAGAGAGCATATTCTGTCAGAAAAAGAATGACAATGGAGTCAGAGATCCAGAAACATAAGATAATATAGACATCCAAGTGCACGGATAATATAAGACTTAACAGACAGCTATACTCCTGTTTTCATATACAGCATATATATGCATCAATACTGTGCCCATGGATGAACCCCACACCATTAACAGTCATATACTTATAGCTCATGCAATACAGACAACAGTTGTGACCGATGTGTAGGTAACATAGTAAATGACGGCAGATAAAGACCCGTATGGCCCAATCATACATGCTCCATAAATTAATTATTTAATTTAAATGGTTCTTTTTCTTAGATATTTCTGGGCCAGAAACCCAGAGTCCTACCCGGAGTGGGGGGGAAGGGGTAAAACGCAGACCTCGAGAACCTTACGTATCTAAACCCGCACGTCCTTAAAAATCTGAGGTCCGTGCCACTTTTAGTCTCAGCCTAGATTATGGCTCTGACAGACCCCTATGACACTTTAGCTCTGACGGATCCTAATGCTTTTCCCTCCCTATGCTGAGACTAAAAGTGTCACGGACCTCAGGGCAAAAGTTTTGCCACTTTTAGTCTCAGCATAGGGAGGGAGAAGCATTAGGGTCTGTCAGAGTTAGAGTGTCATGGAGGTCTATCAGAGCCATTACCTATGCTGAGACTAAAATTGGCGGGATGCTGGGTTAGTCTATTTTGTATTCTGGTTCTACTTTGTTGCCTGTGAATTGATTACACATTAAAAAGTGGCACGGACCTCAGATATTTAAGGACCTGCGGATTTAGAGCCGCGAGGTCTGCGTTTTAACCCCATCATAAATTGCCCCTCCTTAGACAAAGGGAGGCAACTGCTCAATATTGTGGGTGCTCAAGAACCTATGTGGCGCCGTCCCGCTATCAAAAACAGAGCCCAGACTCACAAGGAAATTAAAAGAAAGATGACTGGATGGAAGAAGTACAAAGAGGGATACCAAGTGTGGAGCAGTAATGTCATGACAGTATGCATTTTCTTTCTTTCTTGGCAGAAACGGTGTGGCAGCCGTTGTCAGTCCACTGTTAAAAGATAATATGTAGAAATTAAAATAAAGAAATTAAATTCCAACAGCCCTATAGCTAAAAAGCACATACAGTACGTCAAGGCAGCAGTGCTTATAAAGGTTACACAGGCTAAAGATCCTTTTTAGCAGCCACAAGGATAGACGGGATTCAGATCATTTTATTAGCTTTACAATTTTACATGCGTTGCCAACGGAGGGGGGGGGGATACAGTAATATACAAACTAGTAGAACCGCAGCAGAGGTGCGATCACCCAGCTCTTCCCAACAGCTTTCTACCTGGGAAACGCAGCACGTGCGCTTACTACCCTGGCCGAGACAGCGACTGGCCTCTTCCGACCCCCTCCTTCGGCCCAGCAAGCTCCGCCCTCTTCCTCCCCGGCCCTGACTGGCCGAACGGGACAGGGCTCCGCCCAGGCTCCCGCCCTACGGAGCCGATTGGCAAATAAGGCGAGGGCGTGGCCGAGGCCAGGGACTTTCCTGCGAGGGGAGGGTGGGGCTACGGTTGCAAGCGGGAGAGTTGTCGGCGGTGGACCGCGGGGTCCGCTTCCTCGTTCGGCTACTGCACTAGTTAACGTCCGGAGCGGGCGGCACCCTTGAACTCTGTATTGCCTAGCGGCAGCTCTTGCGCTCCCCCTCAGGCCCTCGACAACACCCTATTCCCGCCGCGCTCATATTCAAAAGTGTCGACACGGCAGCACCCTGTTCCTAGAGTCACACACGCGAATCCCTCCCCACCACCACCACGATTTTAAAGTCCGCGACCCGGCACCCGACTTCTACGCTCGGATCCCCTCCGCGGCACCCTGTTCCTGCACTCGTGCCCTAAAAAGCCATCCCACTCGATCAGATGCCGCAGCTGAAAGTCCCCCGACATAACCACCCTGTTCCTGCCTTCAGACTCGCACCCCCTAACTCCCGTCCTCCCATTTCCTCAGCTTCGCATCCCCGTCCCGTGCTCGCGCTCAGCCCCTGGGGGGGGGGGGGGAGGGGTCCAGCTCCCCTACTCTCGCACTTCCACCACCGCTCCCCCCCCCCCTTCGCGACTCCCGTTCGGGCAGCGCTCTCTGCTACAGCTCAGGACCGCACCAGAGCCCTAATACAGCCGCTATCGAGCTGTACCCACGCGCTCCGAAGGTGGGGGTGTGGGTGGGGGGGGGAGGGGAGGGGACGCTTCATCACAGTCATAAGACAGGAATCGCACAGATCCTCCTTGCACTCCCTTCTGGGACTTTTCCCAGTCACAGGATACTGGCTGCGCCGGCTTTTGTTGCCCATCGGCGAGATCTTTTTTTTTTAGATCTTAGTTGTTCGATCAGCTGCTTCCGCCCTCCATCGCAGGACCTGGGGCAGCATCACCAGAACTTTCCACCCGGCACCGAACGTCCTGCAGCTTCCAGGGTTCTTTCTTCCTTTTCTCTCGGTTGGATCTATTAACTTGCACCCCCGGCTGTGAACTTTATTCCTGACGATCCTCTTTCTTATTTAAATTATTACTCTTCTTCTTATGTGACAGCTGATCCCCTTGTGGTAGGACCCGGCACTGGCAAGGGGAAGGTCACTAGGCTCCCTTCCACCTGCTGCGGTTAACAGATTGTTACCCGGAGGCTCTGCTGTGGCTGAATTTGAGGAAGATTTGCCCCAGATAACCGTACGACAACTTGGCAGGGTCTTTGTGCCTCTCGTTTTTCCGGTGTGAGCTCAGAGAAAAAGGAAGAACCCAACTAGCCAAGACTACAGGAAGCTTCATATATGTTTTTTTTTGTTCTCCTTTGAATCCTTTGGCACACCACCTCTGGAGCGCATGGGGGGGGGGGGGGGGATGTGAAATCCAGGGAAATATTTCCCAGCTGAACTTGAGAAGTAGAATAAATACTTAAGGCCGGTTCAAAATACTGAGCTGCATGAAAACCATTATTTTATTGTTGTGTGTGTTTTTTGTTTTTTTTTAATCTTTATTGATTTTCAAACTTTGACAGTGCAATACAATGAATTGAACAGAGCATAGTGCATAAAACGCACTAGTAATGACATTTGTGCGGGATGGATGGATTGCCCTTGTGTTAAAAGTTCTCCAAAGTGATGTTTCATGGAGGGAGGGGGGGGCCTAGCCCTTGTTAGCTGGAGGTGAGCTTTGGAAATCCCCTGCTTTTCTGTGGACTGAAACTCAGTTCAAGCTTCAAGAATCGTCATTTTCTGTAACAGAAGCTATTTGATTTAGAGTTTGTCTGTTATTATATGGGACTTAAAAAGAAAATGAGCTGGAAACTTTACGAAATAAAGCGCATAGCACCACGGTTAACTGTTGGAAGCTTCTCCTGCAGCTTTTTCATTGTATTTTAACAGGTTTTTCCTTGCAAAGTCCTGGATTGCTCACCCCATCCCCCCCCCCCCTGAAGTTATAAAACTGTATTATACTCTAAAGGGTGTGTTACTTTGCTTTGCTGCCGATCTGGCTTGTGTTTGTTCGTATATTAGGATCCCCCTTTCCGAACCGCGTTGTATCGGGGGGCGGGGGCGAGTCTCTCTGCAGCCGGGACAATAAAGCTGTCTACCGACCGCCCGTCTCAAGCTTCTTGTTGTGATGCGTATCCCCGTAGATGCCAGCAGCAGCCGCCGCTTCACGCCGCCCTCTGCCACCCTCAGCCCGGGCAAGATGAATGAGCCGCTCGCCACCCCGGACAACAGCGCCGCCCTGCTGGGCAAGCTGAGGAGCTCGGACCGCAGCATGGTGGAGGTGCTCGCAGATCACCCCGGGGAGCTGGTCCGGACCGACAGTCCCAACTTCCTCTGCTCGGTCCTACCCACGCACTGGAGATGCAACAAGACCCTGCCCATCGCCTTCAAGGTATGCTGGTTTCTGTTTTTTTTTTTTCAACTGGTGTGAATGGTCGGGCGGGGGGGGGGGGAGATGACTGCGATTCTTTGATGTGCAAAACTATTTTCCCTTCATAGGCATAGTGGGCGAAAGCCTTAGTGAACCTGGGAGCCTGGACATGGGAGTAGTTTTGGGGTGGGCACGGAGCATAGAGCACCCCAATGTTGAGCAAAGTCTTTGTGCCAAGGGAGGGGTAATTTTCTATTGGGATCAACACCAGTGTTCCCGCTAAGGTGTGCTGGCCTGCGCGCGCGCACAAAATATTACATCGCAGCGCAAAGTTTCTCTTCACAGCGCACACACGCGTCGCAAAGGTAAGGGGAGGTGAGGTAAGGGGACGCATTGGGGGGATTGCACTTCCCCACAATTGCCATGCTTCGGTTCCTCTTCTTCCTTCCTTCCTTCCTCCCCCCCCCCCCCCCCGCGGGACCCTGCGGCACCATCAACTCTTACTCCCTCTAATGTCGGCCCTGCAGCTCCAGACTTCCTCGCACCTTCTCCCCTCCCCCTTTGGATCGCTATTATTTTAAATGTTATAGCCGCGGAGCTGTATCCATCAGTGGAGATGTCTAACCTCGGCCTGCCCCGGAACTCTTACTGCAACAGTGACTTCCTGTTCCTGCCTAGACGGGCGGCTGCTGCAGTAAGAGTTCCGGGGCAGGCCGAGGTTAGACATCTCCACTGATGGATACAGCTCCGCGGCTATAACATTTAAAATAATAGCGATCCAAAGGGGGAGGGGAGAAGGTGCGAGGAAGTCTGGAGCTGCAGGGCCGACATTAGAGGGAGTAAGAGTTGATGGTGCCGCAGGGTCCCGCGGGGGGGGGGGGAGGAAGGAAGGAAGAAGAGGAACCGAAGCATGGCAATTGTGGGGAAGTGCAGAGCTGCAGGGAAGAGTGTTGCGGTACCCAGCTGGAGGGAGAAGGAAGATGAGGGAGGGAATTAAAGGAGATGCCAGGGCTTGGAGCATAGGAGGAAGGTATGCCAGTCTAAGGGAAAAGGAAGGGGGAGATGTGAGAGCATGGAGGGGGAACGAAAGATGGAAGAAAAGGAAAGGAGAGAGATGCCAGAGAATCAGGGAAGGGGAGATACCAGACTATGAGGAGAGGTGTGGGAGAGGGAAGGCGAGGAGAGAGATGCCAGACCAATGGGGTGAAAGGAGAGATGGAAGGGGGAGGCATACAGTTTCTGGAAGGGGCATAGAAGGAGAGAAGATGCCATATAGGGGAAGAGAGACGGCAGACAGTGAATGGAAGGAAGAGAGTTACAAGAAGATGAGGAAAGGAGAAACCACAGAAGACAAAGGTAGAAAAAAATTTCTATTTATTTATTGCTTTAGGAGACATGTGTCACTGTTTCTGTGAAGCATTGTATGCAGAGTCCAGCTTCTTGCTGGTTCAATTTAACCTTTGTCTATGTATTTTTATTTTATCCCCCCTTTTACAAAACTGTGAAGCGTTTTTAGCACCAGCCTTGGTGGTAGCAGCTCTGATGCTCAGAATTTTATGAGCATCAGAGCTGTTACCTCCGTAGCTAAAATCCACACTACAGTTTTGTAAAAGAGGGAGGGGTTAGTTTGTGATTACATATTCCTTACTAGGCGAAGGTGTTTTCTGTGTTCTGTGTGTTCGAAAGACATGGTTTTCTGTTAGGATTGACGGTGTAGGATTGATCTGTGCTGGTCTGGCTTGTTTAGTTTTACAATGGGTGTATTGATGTACTGCTCACTGCAATATGTAAGATGCTGCCTTTTCCTAGGTACTCATGTGTGACGTGTGGTTTGTTACTAAAAATCATGTTTTTCTTACAGATGGGGGGGGGTGCCAAAAAATGATGGGCCCCGGATGTTACATATGCTAGGTACGCCACTGTATGTAAAGATACCAGAAAGCTGGCGTAGCAAAAACTTCTAAGTTTTGAGTATTTAACCCTCCCACAATCTCACGGGCACTCGTTTCAAGTTTATTGAGATTTTGATTTAAACGCAATATCAAATATTTTCAATGCGTATAACAAAAATAAATTTGGGGAAATAAATAAAACCATTTGAACCAGTGTTCCCGCTAAGCTGCGCTGGCGTGCGCTGGCGCACAAAATATTACATCGCAGCGCACACGTTTCTCGTCACAGCGCACGATCGGAAGAGGCGTACGGCAGATGGCAGGGCGGCGAGAGGAGAATCGGGCGAGTTGGCTCATAACTTGCTGGCGCCCGATATTTTTGGCTCACGGTGAAAAAAGTTTGCTCACAACACCCGCCCGCTTAGAGGGAACACTGATCAACACCCCCAGTGATTTTGAAAAGTTGGCTTGAAGGGCATCCCCTTCTAATTCTCTTTTTGTCCTGCTTTCATTCCAGTATGATTTCAATGAAACAAACTCTGCTGTGAGTGAATCTCTCTGGTCATTCTGTCATTTCCTTACTGTTATGGGCCAGATGTACTAAAGCATTTTTCCCAGGCATCAAATGGGGAAAACCCCTTTCATCCCCTTAAATGCCCCCAAAAAAGTGCTGGATTGTAGAGTTGACAAGGAAGATGTAAAAGTGAGTGTGGGAGTCTCTGCATTCTCTTTAAGACCCATGTGGATTTCCCCCCCCCCCCCAAATGCTTTTAAAAATCAGAGGACACCTGCTTTCACTTTAATGGCTTGATGTAACCTTCTGGTCTTTTTATTTTCTTAGTTTTTGAATAAAGAAATTGGAAGATAACTTAGCGTGGGCTACACTGCGTGCAAAGCATGACCCTGAACTCACTCCATACCAGTTGAGAATTTTATTTTGTCCTCTCCTGTTCACCTTTGTCCAGAATGCGTCCGAGTTGTTTTTTTTAAGGGACATTCTCAAACACAGGTGACACATACGCTGGGGATTTCTTCCCTTCCAAGAGGGATGCCGAGTCTTAACATCTGGCTCCAGTCTAGTGGGAAATGTAAAGCCTCACTTGAGAAGAGGTAGCTGAGATCCCACTCCATAAAGATCACATTAGCTCTAGGTCAGGGATCTCAAAGTCCCCTCCTCGAGGGCCGCAATCCAGTCGGGTTTTCAGGATTTCCCCAATGAATATGCATTGAAAGCAGTGCATGCACATAGATCTCATGCATAGTCATTGGGGAAATCCTGAAAACCCGACTGGATTGCGGCCCTCAAGGAGGGACTTTGAGACCCCTGCTCTAGGTGAAGAGGAATATAGGTTCCTGTTTAGTTAAAAAAAAAAAAAAAAAAAAATGCTGCCCAGTAGCCCCCTCCCCCCCCCCTCTGCCGAGAATGAATGAATACACAAATGAAACTTTTCAGGAGAGTTCCAGGAGCAAGACGTAATTCACACCTCAAAATCTGATCCTGTTCTGTCACTTTGGCGTCTCTGGCAGTTTTAACAGCAGTGTGTGATCTGAGCGAAAACTGTGAATGGAATACCTTAACCCGCTGTAGCAAAATGCACTGTGTGTGAGGTGAGGGGGCTTAAATAAATATACCTACAACACGATTGGCTTATTAGGGTACTTAGTGTAAGTTTTAACCTATAAACTAATAACCCCCCCCCCCCCCATTACTAAATAAATAAGATAACTGCTCATTGGATAAATGCTGGAAACCCCTAACTTTCACCCTCTCCCCATGTCTCCTCTCTAGCAGTGATTAGAGCAGCTGCCTCGGCACCCTGAGGTTTCAAGTTCAATTCTCTGGGCAAGTCACTTAACACTTCGTTGCCCCCGGGTGCAAAATAAATACCTGCCTAAAACTTGTAAACCACACCGAAAAAGGCAGTTGTGCATGTCCCATCCCCTTTACCATGCTGTGAATGCCTGAGCCACCCAAATAAATGTATTTGGTTCAGCAGGAAAAGTATCCCTGCTGCAAAAAAACCCGCCAAGCTCAGATTTTTGTACCCTTAAAGAACCCCAATTATCTGGAAAATGCACATCTACATTTATAAATGTGTAAAACAGAAGCTGTCCTTCTTACATCCGGTTTTTATATCATATCATATTATATCCTTTCAGACAGACATACACATGATATCTGTTGCACATATAGACTGGGTATATGGGTATGCATAGATATATAATATATGGGAAATTAACTAATGATATGCGTTTATACTGCGTATTACATAAGGGCAGTGTATCTCCCATAATATCCAAATATTCATTAGCTAGATCGTCAGTTTTTATGCATGAACACCGGAAAATGCGGATGGATTTGACATTTCAGTATCTGTTTATTTTTATTTTTTATCTGGGAGAGTTTAAACCAATACCGATGAGGACAATTATAGGATGGAGCTATACCTTCTGGACGAGTTTTTGTCAGAGACTGGGATGCAGTAGAACTGGTGAACTTAGAAATATCAGGAGCTGCATTTTCACAGAGAGGGTGGCAGATGCCTCCCCGGGGAGGTGGTAGAGCCAAAAAACAGTGACAGAGGATCCTCAATATAGCAAGAAGATGGAATCAAAGCAAAACTTGAACGACCTTTACACTTCAAAGAAGGCATAGAAAAGTCTAACCTGCACAGAGTGGCAGATACACTCTAACCGTCTCATCGGGCAGATAAAATGGACCACACAGTCCCGTCGTTTACAGATTCTGCAAATGCCAACGTACCCATCCAGGCTGGGGCTAAGGGTGACGAGGGAAGCTGTAAGATAAAGAATGACATGGGGGACAAATTTTTTCCCCATCCCCCGTGGGAATTCATTGTCTTGCCCCATCCCCGCGAGTTCTTTTCCCGCCCCTGCCCCATTCCTGCAAACTCCATCCTCATCTGCACAAGCCTCAAGCACTAAAATCGTAAGTGCTCGAGGCTTGTGCGGTTAGGGCAGAGCTTACAGGAATGGGGGGGACGGGATGGGGAATTGAGTTCCTGCGTGTAATTCTCTGCTGTGAGGGCCAGAGCAGAGGTCTGTGACAGCAAGTGGGAAGAGCCAAAAACCTGAAGAGCGAGAAAGAGATGGAGCTTTTCTGACCAGATAGGCATATGCCCACTCTGGACAGGAAAGAACACCCAAGCCTTTGGAAATGCAGGCTAGAGACACATTCTGGTTTTTATTTATTTATTTATTTTTTAATCAGTGCTTAAAAAAAATTACAAAAATCTATGTTCTCTTGTGTTCACATGCATAAAATGACAGCTCTTAACATCCCAAAACAATATAGAAAACAAGAAACCCATTACAAAAATGCACATTTGTTATACACCTGAATGGAATTGGTGCCTTAAACATACTTTCTCATTGTGCATTCCTGTTTACAAGAATGTAGTGCCTTGGAAAGAAACAAATTGTAGAATTGTAATGAAAGAAAAGTTTTTCTTTTTTCTCTGTGTATTTGCTACCCAGGGCTGACTGTTAAGAAAAGGTTTTAAAATGTTACTCCTGGACACTGGCTAGTCTCCAAAACACGTCATGCCCAGTGCTTACTAATATACAGGAAAATGTAAGCTTTATCTATTATATAATTTTTTTTTTTTTTTTAAATTTCCTCAATCAATGGCTGTTGTATCTTTGCAGGTATATGGACACAGCTACTCAAATAAGCAAAATCCAGTTTGTCGTATTAAAGGCAGTCACAGGTCCACTATATAGAAAAACCCTGGTGTTTATAGTGGTAGAAAAATGATTTCAAAAACTATTTTGGGTTGAGTTATTCACCACGCTTCTAAATTTTATTGGAAGCTTAATTGATAAGCGTCGGTGACCACGAATATTCTTCTCAGGGCAATTGCCAATGTCTGATGGTTATATGCCCGTGACAAAATGGGGCGGGTGCTCCTCATGAGGGCAAGACCATTACTGCTATTAGAACAGAGAATCGGAAAAACTTGTGTGTGGGGGGGGGGGTGTCTAAAAAGTAGTCATTTAAATAGATTTAAATATTTTGAACACCTCCCTCCCTAGCTTAGTGGCGAGATTCTGCTGAAATTTCCTGTCAGTCAGTGCCCGCCTTTCCTGAAATCTCTCTGCCAATGTTCCATTTTGCAATGGTGAAATCGAAACGCCGAGAAGGGGAAATCCCCTAAATCGGAGTGTTCTTTGGTTCATGCTCTATCAGTCTGTGAAACCTTGCTTTCACCTTATTTGGGTCTTTAGTTCCACATATACACTATACAAGCCAGCGCTTGTCTGGTGAATTGTTAAGGTTTTACGTTGAGGAGAATCCGCTTGTTCAGTGAGAAAGCAGGGCGTGTTGCATGGAGGTTCAGCTCTGGGACATGTTGCATAGAATTTCGACTTTTCTTCTCTTCTGCTCTTTTCTCATTTGTTCAATTTCCCCCTCAGAAAAAGCAGTTAGCCTGGCGGAGTAGGCTTTTGGAAATTTCAGATATGTTCTCATGGTAAGGCCTCTCCTGCCTGTCTTGCAAAGCCTCCAGTTGATGGATGTCT
Source organism: Geotrypetes seraphini (assembly GCF_902459505.1). NCBI lineage: Eukaryota > Metazoa > Chordata > Amphibia > Gymnophiona > Dermophiidae > Geotrypetes > Geotrypetes seraphini. The sequence goes on along the minus strand of NC_047089.1, from coordinate 231,771,988 downwards.
GGGTATCTTGCGATTCTAGTCTGAACAGTTTTTCTTTCTTTCGATCGTTCTCCCCAGCAGCAGACACCTGTTCTTAGAGGACTGGGCAATATTTCTACTTGTCTGCCTCTGCGAAATTCATCTTTCTAAATGATAGCCAGAAAAAGTTCCTTCAGCACTAGGGGAGAATCTGTGAGAATTTTGTGGGGCCAAAACTTAAACAGCGAACATCTCTCGAGAGAGAGGCCAGTCCAGTGGATCAGTGCCTTGCAGAAAATTCGAGTTTGAGATTTGAACCCTGCCTCAGTTGCTCAGCAGAGAGGACTGGGTGTGATTCTGGGGCCCCCACCCCCATCCACTGGAATGAAAAGGCCTTCCAATCATTGCACAGTATGGAGGGAACTGCCATCTCTGCTAGAAAGCCATTGCTGTGGTGACTAAGCAAGCCGGGGAGTGTGTGGCGCAGTGGTTAAAGCTATAGCCTCAGCACCCTGAGGTTGTGGGTTCAAACCTACGCTGCTCCTTGTGACCCTGGGCAAGTCACTTAATCCTCCCATTGTCCCAGGTACATTAGATAATTTGTGAGCCCACCGGGACAGACATGGAAAAATGTTCGAGTACCTGAATAAATTAATGTAAACTTTTTTGAGCTCCCCTAGGAGAACAGTATAGAAAACTGAATAAATACATAGTGTGAAAAGTTTCAGCCTTTAATAGCCAGAGCTGGTATTGTGACATCATAATGACTCATTCCACCAGTGCCTAAGAGCCAACCTCATCAGTGATGTCACAATGATTTGATTGTCTTAGACTTGGCTCACTTTTACTACATTTTGATTTCTAGAGTGGTGCAGTGGTTAAAGCTAAAGCCTCAGCACCCTGAGGTTGTGGGTTCAAATCCCACACTGCTCCTTGTGACCCTGGGCAAGTCACTTAATCCCCCCATTGCCCCAGGTACATTAGGTAGATTGTGAGCCCACCAGGACAGACAGGGAAAATGCTTGAGTACCTGAATAAATTCATGTAAACCATTTTGAGCTCCCCTGGGAGAACAGTATAGGAAATTGAATAAATGCATAGTGTGAAAAGTTTCAGCCTCTGATAGCCAGAGCTGGTATTGTGACATCATAATGCCTCATTTCACCAATGCCTAAGAGCCAACCTCATCAGTGATGTCACAATGATTTGATTGTCTTAGACTTGGCTCACTTTTACTACATTTTGATTTCTAGAGTGGCTCAGTGGTTAAAGCTACAGCCTCAGCACCCTGAGGTTGTGGGTTCAAACCCACGCTGCTCCTTGTGACCCTGGGCAAGTCACTTAATCCCCCCATTGCCACAGATACATTAGATAGATTGTGAGCCCACCGGGACAGACAGGGAAAATGCTTGAGTACCTGAATAAATTCATGTAAACCGTTCTGAGCTCCCTTGGGAGAATGGTATAGAAAACTGAATAAATAAATGTAAAGATGAAGATAAACCCTGCTGGTATGCTCCAGTAAGGCTGGTTCTGATTGAACTATAAGCATAATGGAGCAGAAAGACAGTGGCAGGCAATTTCCTACCCTGCCCCACCAAACTCTTGGAAGTGCCCCAATTGTGGAAACCAGACCGAGTTTGTGCCTCTCCACTAGCAAGATGCAGGGAACACCAAACAACCAACGCGTGAGCCACAGTAAGTGGATATTTGGTTAACCAGTTGACCTCGCTTTTCCCTGCAGGCAAAGCGGCCTTTGTGGGGAAACAGCACTGTGCCCCGCATGAGCCTGACCATTGACAAAGGCCCAGTTCATTTACAGGAAGTTACCAAGCACAGTTTAGAATAAATCTTACCAAGGTGCTCTGAACGCCAGCCAGAAACCTTAGAAAACCCTACAGAGATCCGTTGATGTTTACTTATGGAGTTACCCACGAAACAAGTTCAGATTTTTTTTTTTTTTTTTTTTTGCTTTTGCCTAAGTCCAATTAACAAATTGTATCGCTGTAGGTGCTGTCTAATTAAGGTGTTGCCTTGGTACTCATTAGGAAAATTAATTGTTAGTATGTAAAGGAAAAGCAAATTGCATAATCAACACTGAGAGCAAACCTTTTGAATCGGCATTTCAAACCACAGAGAGTAATTATTCTCCTTGCATTTTTTTACATGCCAGGTCCAAGCTTGCTTGCATTCTATCTGGTAAAACAACCTCTCTCTCTCTCTTTCCTCACCCCCCCCCCCCCCCCGTTCTCTGTCTAGAATTTGTCTGAAACTTCTTTGGGTCGCTCCTTCTCATTTTAAGAACGGGAAAATGGCTTTAATATCGGAAAATCCTACTGCTGCTTTGTAGGGATGCAGCTGGTCTATAAAACTCCAGCGTGCTAGGATCAAAATCTGTTCCGAGTTGTGGCAGAAGCAAGCAAGGACCACAAGGCCTGGAATGTCGACCCGTTCTCCCTTCTCATCATGACACTGCAGATGTTGCCTGATCTCTGGTTATTCTCCTCCTACCCTCCGCTTGTCTTTTAGTATTTGGTTTGCCTGCCCCATACTGCCAACCCCTGCGGAGGCTCGTATAATCTTTAAATTAGGCTGTGTATGTTTGTAAGGTCACCTTCGGTCAGGCTTCACTTAATTTAGTCGATCTATTCTCAATAGCTTCTCAAAGAAACAGTAGAAGATCTCATGCCCTTTTCGTATTTCCCTCCGTCAAGGGTTGTGACAGTAAGAAATATCATGATCATACTCCCTCATTTCGGGCAGCTTTCTACGAAAAGGACTTTCGACACCTGTTACTTACATCTCATTCTTATGTACATTTCAGAAAACAATTAAAAACTTATCTTTTCTCAAAATTCTTTAGTTGATTAGATCCCCATGGTTCACTTCATTTCTTATTATCTAACTTTTTGTAAACAGCGTTGAATTTTGGTCTAGAAATCCGATTTTATGTTACGTAATAACCCCAACTATTTTCACCTGGAAAGCTGTTAACGTGAATCGTCGCCTAGTTCTAGAAAGAGAGAGCTCGTTAATTTCCCGTGCATCGTCTCACTTTCAACCGTATTCTAACCCCCAAACCGAAGACGGCGATATTTGCTCACGTGCCTGAGATTTTGGATTATTTCATTTTGGTTTCGGCTCGCACCTTTTATAGCAGCAAGCTCAAAGTGAGTTGCAATCGGGTGTAGTCGGTGTTTCCCTGTTCCTGGGGAGCTTACGGTCTCGGTTCGTATCTGTTTTAGTGGCACAATTTCATATTTAACCAACATAAAAAATGGTCGTCTTTCCATTATCTCAGAAAAAGCAGCAGGATGGCGATTTTTATGTCGTACTGTACTGAAGAATGTATCCCTATCATCCAAGATGTTTCTGAAAAAGCTTACACATTTGTTTCCTGTTTTCAGAAATTCCCTGCCACCTCTATTTTTTAGGGGGGAGGGGGAGAAGAAGAAGTGAAGCACTGAAGGCTTATAACATGTATTTACAGTAAAGTCTCAATTATCTGATGTAAATGAGACTAACCCATTGTCAGATAATATGGAAACAATTGTAACCCCTTAAAAATGCACAGGCTGCTATGGAGCCTATGGTAACCCTTTATGCATATAGGCTTAGGGCACCTGTATTTCAATTATTATATGGATTGACCCCCACAATATATTGATCAATTTAATTTGCAGGCCATTGATAGGCCAATATTATAATGTAATATTTAACCTTACAATTTCCAAGTTTAAAAGAAATTATATATAAAATATTGTTTATTATCTCCTTTCCTTATCAGGCTAACTCTGTATGGTCAATCCTGCCAATTCAAATATGATCTATAGTAACTCTTACCATTTTTAAAAAAGCGCTTAAAAGGTTTTTTGTTGTTTTTTTTTCAGAAATTTCATCTTAATAGTTAATAATGGGATAATGTCTTTTTGTATATCTTAGTTGAATTGATCTATTTCTTTGTATGTAATCTGCTATGAACTATTTGTTGGCAATAGCGGAATATAAATTATTTAACTATAACTGTATTTAAAATATTGTTTATTAACACTTGTCAGCAACAGTGTGAACAGAAACACAGAACCAAGCAGGGGGGGACCATACTCGGAGGTGCTGAAAAGTCCTCAGTCCAAACAACCAACTTCCTAAATGCTGAGTGTTATTTTGCCAAGTGGCAATTTTCAGAAATAAAATTCTATGTTCTGACATTGAACCATAGCCAGGTCATTCTCTCCTTGGTTGGGCTGAGAACTTTTCAGCACCCCTTCCTCTATAATAAAAGAGAGCCAAGTATAAGACAATCAAGCCATTGTGACATCACTGATGAGTTTGGCTCTTATTGGTGGAATGAGGCATTATGACATCGCAATCTCAGCTCTGGTTACCAGACACTGAAACCCTTCATACTTCAAAGAGGTGCTGGAAAGTTCTCAGCCCAACCAACCAACTTCCAAAATGCTGAGCGTTATTTTGCCACTGTAGCTGAAAAGAGTGTTATCTTATTTCGTTAAGTGGCAATTTGCAGAAACAAAATCCTATGTTTTGACATTGTTTCAGATCATTGATTGAAACATATCTAGGTCATTCTCTTCTCGGTCGGGCTGAGAACTGTTCAGCACCCCCTTTTAGTGTGAAGAGTTTTAGTCTCTGGTAACCAGAGCTGAGATTGTGATGTCATAATGCCTCATTCCACCAAATAAGAGCCAGCCTCATCAGTGATGTCACAATGGCTTGATTGTCCTATACTTGGCTCACTTGTATTACATACAAGGGGGTGCTGAAAAGTTTTCAGCCTAACCAACCACGTTCCTAAATTCAGAGCGTTATTTTTTTCACTGTAGCTGAAAAGCGTGTTATCTTATTTCGTTAAGTGCCAAGTTGCAGAAATGAAATTCTCTTGTTTTGACATTGTTTCAGATCTCTTCTTGGTTGGGCGCCCCCCTCGTATTTTTCTACTGTGTGTTCAGCCTCACTTCTATAGCGAGTGTGTGTGAACAGAAATGTAGAACTGAGCGGGATAGTCCAAAATGTAAAACGACGATTGTGCAGAGCATGATTGGAGCCCCCGTTCTCAAGCTTACTGCTTTGTCTTCTCCTGTCAATAACAGTGTGAATCAGACATCAAGACAGCAGAACTGAAATGTCAACTCTCCACGCTCCGTGTTCACACCGGCAAAACAGATCTAAGAATGAGACTGAGACGAAAGAAAGGGCTGTAAATGAACAAACAGGAATAGGAACAGGTGTACATACAGTAGTGCATAAAACTCATTGTGCACGAGAATCTTGCCAAAGTTCCCTGGCAGGAAAAGCAGGCTCTTGGGTCGAATAGTGCTGCCTTTGCAGGTCAGCAGCCTAACTAGGGTTACTATATAGCTTCTCAATCTGTCCCCCCCATTGCTTTCAGGATGAAAGAAGTTATCCTGCCGTTGTATCGGGCGATGGTGCACCCGCATCTGGAATACTGCATCCAATATTGGTCGCCGTACCTTAAGAAGGACATGGCGTTACTCGAGAGGGTTTAGCGACACGTCTGATAAAAGGGATGGAAAACCTTTCATACGCTGAGAGATTGGAGAAACCGGGTCTCTTTTCCCTGGAGAAGAGGAGACTTAGAGGGGATATGATAGAGACTTATAAGATCATAAAGGGCATAGAGAGAGTAGAGAGGGACAGATTCTTCAAACTTTCATAAAATAAAAGAACAAGAGGGCATTCGGAAAAGTTGAAAGGGGACAGATTCAAAACAAATGCTAGGAAGTTCTTCTTTACCCAACGTGTGGTGGACACCTGGAATGCGCTTCCAGAGGACGTAATAGGGCAGAGTACGGTACTGGGGTTTAAGAAAGGATTGGACAGTTTTCTCCTGGAAAAGGGGATAGAAGGGTATAAATAGAGAATTACTGCACAGGTCCTGGACCTGTTGGGCCGCCGCGTGAGCGGACTGCTGGGCACGATGGACCTCGGGTCTGACCCAGCGGAGGCATTGCTTATGTTCTTATGTAACCAGGATGTCTCAATCCGTCCTCCTTTTTCTGGAGCCATATGGTAACCCTAGGCATCATAGGTCTAAAAATTGCTGCCATGCTGTAAAAACAAGATCTCGGCTGAAACGATCTTTAATGTTCACTGTCTTTAGCGCTTCCAATGCTCGAACAAGCATTAAAAAAGCAGGGTTCCGGGTCTAAACTTTACTGCACCTACTGGAAAAACATGGTCTCGGCTTGAAAAACCATGGCTTCCTTGCAGTGTAGGAAGATGGAAAATGGAAAGAGAAGGTACGTGCTTCTTAATGGTAATTAAGCTCTGTATAAAATGTAGTTAAACTATGGAATTCGTTGCCAGAGAATGTGGTGAAATTAATTAGCTTAGCGAGGTTTAAAAAAGACTTGGATAATTTCCTAAAAGAGAAGTCCATAGGCCATTATTGAGATGGCTTGGAGAAATCCACTCTTATTCCTAGGATAAGCAGCATAAAATCTGTTTTACTACTTGGGATCTAGCTTGGCACTTAGGATCTGGGTTGGCCACTGTTGGATGGACCTTCAGTCTATCCCAGTATGGCAAATCTTATGTTCTTATGTGAGCCAAGTGTAGGACAATCAAGCCATTGTGACATCACTAATGAGTTTGACTCTTAGGCATTGGTAGAATGAGGCTTTATGACATCACAATCTGAGCTCTGGAATGTTGCTACTCTTTGGGTTTTTGACAGGCACTTGATGGCCACTGTTGGATACTGGGCTTTATGGACCTTCAGTCTGTCCCAGTATGGCAATTCTTATTTTCTTACGTTCCCTTGCAGAGAAGCAAGGTGTCCGATCAAAAATGGTTTCCTCGCTGTAAAAGTGGGGACCTAAGTACAAAAATTGCAGCACCTACTGGAAAAACGTGGCCTCAACTTGAAGACAAAACATGGCTTCTTTGTAGCGTGGAAAGCCTGAAAAGAGAAGCCACACGCTTTTTGATGGCGATGCGATGACGTCAAGGGAAGGAGGGCAGCTTTTGGATATGCTGGATGGTCAGATTAGTGAAGGTTAAAAATTGAGACTGTACTGTATTCAGTCTTTTTTTTTTTTTTTAAGTGATTGTTAGTGGAAATCTCCACCAAAAATAAGGGCGGAAAAGGTTGTCTCTGTGAATAGTCTCGCTTCCCATGCAGCGGATGCTGAAATCTCATGCTTAGAGTGCGTACTTCCACACTGAGCCTATGTCTCTGATTAGGGTGGACAGGATCAATGCTGTAGTAAGGGTGGGGTGCAGGGGGGGAAGTGGCCGCACCAGGCGCCGTCTTCCTAAGGGTACAACTCTCCACAAACACCCCCAGCTCCTCTCCTTGCCTTCCCACCAACCTTCTTGATTTCACCAGTGCGAGCGAGGTTGCTGCCTGTGTCAGCATCACTTCCGGGACCCGCGCCTAGGAACTGACGGAAAGGGTGAGCGGACGCCGACAAGGGCACGCTGCTCACGCCGGAGACGTTATAAAGGTATGGGGAAAAGGAAGGGGGGCGTGCGCGCAGCAGGGGTGGGTGGGGATGAGGGTGGGGGAGGGGCCCCACCGCCTCGGTCGCAGCTCACCCTTAGCGCGCCACTGGACAGGGTGGCAATCCACAGATGTATAAGCCAACATGAAACATGACAAAAATCATGTCCTGAAGATTTCTAAAAGGACAATTTTGAGTGGGATACAGAGAGGAGAGGCTGTGAAAAGGAAATTAGTCACATGTTCCAAATAGAAAGGTTATATTTCTTTTTTTTTTTTCTGGTGTAAAAGGCACAGTGAGCAGATTATACACACGGGACTAGATTGTGAAACTGGCGCCAACCCTGATCACTGTCCTATATACAGAACTCCGCGTTTGGCGTCAGTCGTTGAATAATGCTTAGCGCAGGGATCCGTGCCCAACTTTTGGGTGCAAGGATTAGCCCCCCCTAAATTATATAATATTGTGCGCATGGTAAGGGAACGCCCCTGAAATGCCCTACTGCTCAGTTATGTGGTGTAGGATTTGCGCGCACATCTTTCTACTATTTCTGTGGACAATGCCCTCGTCATCCCTGTCTTGTCGGCTTCTGACTTTGGGGTAATCTTTGAGTCACCTCTCTTCTCTTCACAAATCCAACAGACCGCCAAAATGGTGATGCGTCGGAACTGCATGAGACAATCGCACGCAGACAAAGCCGGGCCAACAATCGCTCGCAGGACATCAGCGGGCCGGATTTAAACTCAATTTGAAAGCGCTCTAAGGGTGCTTCGAGGGGGCTTGTGAGGGGGAACTCCCTCACACTATGTCGCTGACACAGTGCGTAGATTTTTAATCATATCACAGTTCAGTAGAGCAAAACTGCTTCCATTAAAATCTACGCCCGGGGTGTTTTTTTTTAAACTTGGAGTGTCTTTGTCAAAGAACTTAGGCACTGAAGGGGATAGACTTAGTAGATAAGGACAGGTTGTTCACCCTCTCCAAGGTAGGGAGAATGAGAGGGCACTCTCTAAAGTTGAAAGGGGATTGATTCCGTACAAACGTAAGGAAGTTCTTCACCCAGAGAGTGGTAGAAAACTGGAACGCTTTTCCGGAGTCTGCCATAGGGGAAAACACCCTCCAGGGACTCAAGACAAAGTAGATAAAGACAGACTGTTCACACTCTCCAAGGTAGAGAGAACGAGAGGGAACTCTCTAAAGTTGAAAGGGGATAGATTCCATACAAATGTAAGTAAGTTCTTCTTCACCCAGAGAGTGGTAGAAAACTGGAACGCTTTTCCGGAGTCTGCCATAGGGGAAAACACCCTCCAGGGACTCAAGACAAAGTAGATAAAGACAGACTGTTCACACTCTCCAAGGTAGAGAGAACGAGAGGGCACTCTCTAAAGTTGAAAGGGGATAGATTCCGTACAAATGTAAGTAAGTTCTTCTTCACCCAGAGAGTGGTAGAAAACTGGAACGCTCTTCCGGAGTTTGTCATAGGGGGAAACACCCTCCAGGGATTCAAGACAAAGTTGGACAAGTTCCTGCTGAACCGGAACGTATGCAGGTAGGGCTAGTCTCGGTTAGGGCGCTGGTCTTTGACTAGAGGGCCGCCGCGTGAGCGGACTGCTGGGCACGATGGACCACTGGTCTAACCCAGCAGCGGCAATTCTTATGTTCATTGCACCAAAGCAAAAGAAAAAATATTTCTAAAAAAAATAGCTGCTACTCCGGCATCCTGATGTAGCCATAGCGAAACACGGACTGTGTTGAAGCCGAGAAACATCTTTTCAGGTAAGTGGCCTTTCTATATGCTACGAAGAGTTGCATTAACACAAATAATATGTATTGGAAGCAGTTTTGCTCTACTAAAATGTGATGTGATTAAAATCTACACGCTGTGTCAGCAACATCGTATCGCTGTTTTGGCGCCCTGCTGAAGAACTTATGAGCACATTAAAAAACTTAATAAGTGATACTGAGCTAATGGTATACATTTGTTGAAAGTTCCCAGTAAATTGATAGGAAAAGGGATTTTGTATTGTTCTATAATAACTGATTGTTGACGGCCGACTGTTGGGACTAATAGGCCCATTAATCAGTTAAATTGCATGCACCCAAATTTGCACAAATGATTTTTAGCACCATATTTAGGCGCACTGCTGTTTAGGATTAGGGTTTCCCTGACCTAAATGAGTGCGCCTAGAGTAAGCGCCTTCTGGCGCATCAGTCCACATAAGAACATAAGACTAGCTTTACTGGGTCAGACCAAAGGTCCATCAAGCCCAATAGCCCGTTCTCACGGTGGCCAATCCAGGTCCCTGGTACCTGGCCAGAACTCAAAGAGTAGCAACATTCCATACAGAATCTCAAAGAATAGCAAGATTCCGGAATCCCAGAGAGTAACAAGATTCTAGAATCCCAAGGAGTAGCAACATTCCACACAGAATCTCAAAGAATAGCAAGATTCCGGAATCCCAGAGAGTAACAAGATTCTAGAATCCCAAGGAGTAACAACATTCCACACAGAATCTCAAAGAATAGCAAGATTCCGGAATCCCAGAGAGTAACAAGATTCTAGAATCCCAAGGAGTAGCAACATTCCACACAGAATCTCAAAGACTAGCAAGATTCCGGAATCCCAGAGAGTAACAAGATTCTAGAATCCCAAGGAGTAGCAACATTCCACACAGAATCTCAAAGACTAGCAAGATTCCGGAATCCCAGAGAGTAACAAGATTCTAGAATCCCAAGGAGTAGCAACATTCCACACAGAATCTCAAAGAATAGCAAGATTCCGGAATCCCAGAGAGTAACAAGATTCTAGAATCCCAAGGAGTAGCAACATTCCACACAGAATCTCAAAGACTAGCAAGATTCCGGAATCCCAGAGAGTAACAAGATTCTAGAATCCCAAGGAGTAGCAACATTCCACACAGAATCTCAAAGAATAGCAAGATTCCGGAATCCCAGAGAGTAACAAGATTCTAGAATCCCAAGGAGTAGCAACATTCCATGCTACCAGTCCAGGACAAGCAGTGGCTTCCCCGTGTCTTTCTCAATAACAGACTATGGACTTTTCCTCCAGGAACTTGTCCAACCCTTTCTTAAAACCTGCTACGCTATCCGCTCTTACCATACGCCCAAACTCTGCCCCGGATCCACCCCCTAACCACGCCTACTTTCTTGGACACTGACCTCGAAGTTAGGCACCTACCTCTGGATTCTCTAACCAGCGCCCATGTCGGCAGCCACTTTAAAAGCAGCTGATCATGTTAATCATACAACAGCGCTGGTTAGAGAATTGTGCTCAGCCATTTGTGGCTTCCCCTGCCACGAAGAGTTAAGCTACGGTTTTGTAAATGGGAGGGGGGGCGGTAAAGAATAACAGGCAAATTAAACTTTTATCGCTGGGTTTTACTAAACCGCAGAAGAGCTTCTTACCACGGGCCGGCAAAATAAATGCTCTGACGCTTGTAGGAATTGAATGAGCGTTGAAGCGTTTACCTCACCACCCCAGACCCCCCTTACTATACCACTGACACCTGATTACGGGACAAAAGCGTGCGAGACAATCAAGCGCCGACAATACCGAGCAGACAACCGCGCGCAGAACATCAGCGCGCCGGACTTAAACTTAATTTTAAAGTGCTCCAAGGGGGGGTGTAGGGGAATCCCCCCATTTAAGTTAGTACTGTTGCCGCTGTCATTGGGGGGGGTGTGGGGGGAAACCCCCCACATTACAGAGGAAATTGATGTTTTTCCCTAAATTAAGGGAAAAACGCCTCTTCCCTCTATAATGGGGGGTTCCCCCCAACACCCCCACCCAACTGCAGCGCAAACAGTACTAACTGAACTGCGGGGGTTCCCTCCCCAAACCCCCACCCTCGGAGCACTTTAAAATTAAGTTTAAGTCCGGCGCGCCGATGTCCTGCGCGTGATTGTCTGCGGTATTGTCGGCGTTCGATTGTCCTGCGTGTTTTTGACTATGAACCCTGACACCTACATATATAAATGACCTATCAAGTATAGATGGTGTAGAAGTGTTCTCTATAGAATGATAGTGTATATGTTGGCGGTGGGCTTTTACAGTGATGGAGTCTGGGCTGAGACAAAAGTACATACACGGACTATAAAATACTATATGTGCAAACCTGACTTAGCAAAGATTGTCACAGACATTTACACTAGAGAATGACACGGGGGGCAAATTTTTTCCCGTGCTCGCAAGTTCTTTTCCTGCCCCTGCCCCATTCCTGCAAGCTGTGTCCTCATCTGCACAAGCCTCAAATGCTTTAAAATCATAAGTGTTTGAGGTTTGTGCGGTTAAGGCAGAGTTACAGGAATGGGACAGGGACAAAACTCGTGGGGACGGGTCAGGGAAATTGAGTTCCTGTGGGGATGGAGACAAATTTGTTCCCGTGCCATTCTCTGAACTGCGCCACTCTAGAAATCAAAATGAGCCAAGTAAAGGACAATCGAGCCATTGTGACATCACTGATGAGGTTGGCTCTTAGGCATTGGTGGAATGAGGCATTGTGATGTCACAATACTAGCTCTGGTTACCAGAGACTGAAACTATTTATTTATTCAACTCATTTTCTCGTCCTGTCCTGGATAGTTCTTTTCCTGTTCCTGCCCCATTCCTGCAAGCTCTGTCCTTTAAAATCATAAGTGTTTGAGTCTTGTGTGGTTAAGGCAGAGCTTACAGGAATGGGATGGGGAAATTGAGTTCCTGCGGAGATGGGGACAAATTTGTCCCCGTGTCATTCTCTACACTGCACCACTCTAGAAATTAAAATGTAGTCAAAGTGAGCCAAGTAAAGGCCAATCAAGCCATTGTGACATCACTGAGGAGGTTGGCTCTTAGGCATTGGTGGAATGAGGCATTATGATGTCACAATACCAGCTCTGGAGGCTGAAACTCTTCACACTGTTTATGTATTCAATTTTCTATGCTGATCTCTCAAGTAGAGAATGACACGGGGGCAAATTTTTTCCCATCCCCACGAGAACTCATTTTCCTGCCCCATTCCTGCAAGCTCTGTCCTCATCTGCGCAAGACTCAAACACTTAAAAATCATTAGTTTGAGGCAGAGCTTACAGGAATAATAATAATAACTTTATTCTTATATACCGCCAACAATCTTGCGACTTCTAGGCGGTTTACAATGAGGAGAAACTGTACAGACAGCGAATTACAGAGTAAAACAGTGAACATCTGATATTAACAACATTAATAATAACAACAGTTTATATACTGCCGGACTGGGAAGTTCCGTGTTATTTACAATGAGTTAGAAAAGTTTCATAAATTGATTGGAACATTCATAGTTTAGAGATTAGAGGTTAACAGTTTACAAGATCAGATATGGGGTGGAATTACGAAGGGGGCTATTGTCCTTATTCGTTACCTATGTAATTCGAGAACAGGTATGTTTTTAGGTGTTTAAGGTATGTTCACGTCACTGAGCACAATTAATTAAATTGTTTCATGCATTTATTTTGCTTATTTAAATTCTCTTCTGTTATTTATGTGAGTGTATGTCCCATGCCTATGATCAGAACATAGCCGTTAGGCACGAGAGACACACTCGCATAACTGCTGCACAACAGCTGCATCCATATTGGGCATTTAAACAAAAAAAAGCACTTTAATAAACTGCTTGAAGCTCTGGCGATCAGGAGCTAACTGGGCTCGCGCAGAAGAGCTGTGCCTACTGCTTAGCTCTTCTATGCAGGCACTAGGAACAGTTCCTTCCCATTTTACCAGGCTACCCAGCACCAATAGTGTGCATTAAATTTGAATGCTATCTGTGCTGAGACAAAATTGCTCCAAACCTGGTATTTTTTTTTACTGGGATGCTGGAGCTTTGTGCATCTTGTCTTAAGATTTACCTTAAGCATTCCTAGTTCTTGCCTTTCTACCCTAATACTCAAGCCTCACAGTCCCTACAAAGAAATGGGACAGGGACAGCGACAAAACTGACGGGGACAGGGTGGGGAAATTGAGTTCCTGTGGGGAACGTGGAAAAATTTGTCCCGCTGTCATTCTCTAATTTATACCAGCTTGCTTTAACTAGTTGACCCCTTGTAAACCTACTCTTATACTATGGATAGAAAATAAAGCCTTCTTAGTACATGCCCAGGAAGCTGCTAGTTTGCCTTCTGTGCCATGAACTTATCAGTGATTTTAAAGAGAGACTAAATTAAATAATTGTGCTTCTCTGGTTTACTAATCATGCGTGAGTTTGTGAGAATGAAAGGGGCTGTGTTAGGGTTTGTGTAATGGGAACTGAAGAGATTCTTAGTGAAATAATTGGACTGGTTTATCCTGCTTGGCAAAGCATAGCTTCCAATGTCTGGGATATTTTTTTTTAAATGTTCAAAAGGGTAAGTCTGGTGATTATATCAGTGTTGCGCACTTTTGCGCTGAGTTTCAGGGTTCAGTTCCCAGTTCAGGGCTTCTGTTTCCCGGGCCATTCGGGGTCAGCAGAGAGAGAAGCCTAGATGTCATGCCAGAGTGGCACCCGTTAGCCAGCCTTACATTCATGATCCATGGCTGCTGAATAACTGATCTAAGTGAGGTGGGGTGGGCGGGGGGGGGGGAGAAAAACTCAGGGTGGGTATAAATGAGACATTTGTGGTACCATTCTCCAATAAAGGTGAGTTGCAGAGGACAAAACATAAACCCAGATATATTCCCACCCAGTTAATAACCCACTGGTTTGGAGTGGGTTCAGTGTCATGCTTACACAAAGTGCAGCATCTTCCAATTTTTCTGCTCCAAAAGGAAGCAAATAAGATGTGCAGACCATTTTTCAGACCATTAGACGCACCGGACATAAGACGCATCCACCTGTAGAGGAGGAAAAACCAAGAAAAAAAAATTTGGTTCAGAACCTTTTTCTTCTTGGTTTTTCCTCCTCTACACGTAGGTGTGTCTGGTGCTGGGAAGCCCGAAGCTGCCAACAGCTGCCTAAAGCCCGCAGCCTCCCCCGGGTACCTTTTTGTAGTGGTGGTGGTCCAGTGCGGACTCCTGGACGGCTGCCTGTGTCTTAGAAGAGCGACGCACAACGCAGGAGCGCAACCTATGCGCTTCCTGCCTGGTTCCGCGCTGCTCTGTGATTGGCTGCAGTCAGTGACTGCAGCCAATCGCAGAGCGACACGACCAAGCAGGAAGCACAAAGGTCGTGCTCTTGCGTTGTGTGTCGCTCTTCTAAGACACAGGCAGCCGTCCAGGAGACCGTGCTGGACCACTGCCACTAAAAAAAGGTACTGGGGGGGGGGGGGTGTGCGCAGTGTATTCGGTCCATAAGACGCACCCCCTTTTCCATTCCCTTTTTGGGGGTGGAAAAAGTGCGTCTTGTGGTCTGAAAAATCAAGATGTTAAGCGAAAGCAGGGAACAGGTTTCCTCCTGCCCGATGAGAGCAGGCAGCGGAGGGTGGGGATGGGTGGGTCTGGGCAGGCCCGGGGGGGGCAGGTCTAGGGGGTCCGGATTTTACCAAAGTAAAATCTGGTACCCCTACCCAGAGTTCACTGTAGAGAGGCAGGAAATGACATCACCTTCTACTGCATTTCAGCATGTTGTAGTTGAGGCTCCTGACTAGGGCTACCAGACATCCGGATTTCCTCGGACATGCCCTCCTTTTGAGGACATGTCCCGGGGTCCGGATGGCTTTTCAAAACCCGGCACTTTGTCCTGGTTTTGAAAAGTCTCCTCAAATTGCGTCGGGCGGGGAGGAAGCCCGCGCTTGCCACACGTGACATCATCGCTTGGCATCTGCGCATGCGCACACTTCCTCCCCGCCCGACAAGAGCACGCAGCGGGGAGCAAGGCTAGGGCGGGACTGGGGGCAGGATTAGGGCATTATAGGGAGAGGCTGGGCGGGCCTGGGGGGTGTGCCTAGGGCAACCCTACTCCTGACCAAAGAGTTATGCCAGGCAATTAAAATGAGGGAAAGGGGATGAGCGAAAGCGCGAATGTTGGGCTTAGCCGAGAGGCCTGTTCTGATTGAGCCTGAAGCCCAGAGGAGTAGACAAGAAAATGGGGGCACCTCGCAGACAAAGGGTGAAGCAAATGGGCATTTGGTTGAGCAGCTGATTTTGGGCTTTTCCCTGATTGTGAGCATTCCAGAGTGTGAAAGTGCGCTGTGCCCAGGCCAGGCTCGACTCTGGAGGCGATGATTCTCCCTGAGCCGGTGGAGCGGCAGGAAAACACTGCCTTGTGTTGATATTAGCAAGTCCCTACCTGTTGGTTTAGTCTGCTTGGTTTGTGCTTGTGTTTCCAGGCGTACTGCGATTTCAAAAATGCTTTTCCCTGTCATCCTTCTCGCACTGTTCACCAATGTTTGTTTTTCTTTTTTTTTTTTTTCTGCTTCTTTTTTAAAAATAAATCTCAAGTATCCCTCGCACAGGTTCCTTTCTGTTGGCGCTCAACGCGAGGGGTGCACACTGCGTACTGCCGGGTTTACGTTGCACCTTTTTTTTTGTTTCCTAAGATAATTGGAAACGATTGTTTGACAGGTCTGTGAAGGAATAGTCTCCGATAATTACAGGGAAAGGTGCAGCATGTTCCTTTTTTAGCAGGGGATTTAGTTTTTTTGTTTGTTTGTTCAACTCTTAAATTTCTCTTCCTTCCAAACATATTGCAGTCTACTGCTTTTCTAAACATAAACCTTTTCTGATGGTTACATTTTCAGGTCTTGAAAACTAGTCTAAGTTGGCATGACTCCAAAACAGTTCTCACCTGCGGGTATTAACTTAAATTATCATTTTCTGGATGGGTCACATTGGTCCCTTGTGATAATCAGCTGCCAGCTCGTCTCACCCTTTTCTACGATCTGTACCTTTTCTGCAGAGTTCTTCTCCGGCTTCAGTCAGCCTTTCTGTATTTGGTGGAGGATCCAGATTGAACCAAGGAGTGGTGAAACTTTCTTGGACCCATTAAGTGAATGTCCAGCTTATTGTCCTGCGGCAGGGGTGTCAAAATCCCTCCTCGAGGGCCGCAATCCAGTCGGGTTGTCAGCATTTCCCTAATGAATGTGCATGAGATCTATTTGCATGCACTGCTTTCATGGTATTCTAATAGATCTCATGCATATTCATTGGGGAAATCCTGAAAACCCGACTGGATTGCGGTCCTTGAGGAGGGACTTTGACACCCCTGTCCTACGGGAAGATGACTTATTAGTTTTCCATGTCGGTGTGAAGGTACCCCTGCCTAATAACGGCTGGGTGTAGTGGCCTCTCCGCGCCAAATTTTCAGGTCATGGCAAAAGGTGCCAGAAGTATTTTTTAAATCCACATATATGCGCACGTATCCAAGAAGGAATCTGCGTTAAGGCCTCCTTTTGTCAAGCTGCCGTAGAACGTTCTAGCACAGGCCAACAAAGTAGATGCACCGACGCTCAAAGGAATTGAATGAGAGTCGGACCATTTACCGCGCTAAAACGCTCTACCACAGCTTGGTAAAAGAGGGCCTAAGTTTGCATGGAGCTTCTCATTGCCAATGTACGCTGGCTTTTATAAAGCCGCAGGTCCACGAGGCAAATGCTTCAACGCTCATAGAACTCCTATGCGCTTCGGAGTATTTACCTCGTCAGCCCGCGGTAGAAAGCTCTACCTTAGCTTTGTAAAAGGAACCCATAATTATGCACTCGCATTGGTGATCTATCAAGTCATGACGTAGGTCTCCTTAGGTCTTCAGGGTCAGCCGATCTATTTATAGGAATAAGCGTTCCTTCTTTTTATTAGAATTTTCATATTTATACGCAAACCTCCCTCTTTTACAAAGCCGCACTAGCGGCTGCTACTCAGCAAAAGCCCCAAAGCCCTTTAAATCCCTACGGGCTTCGGGGCTATTACCGCAGCAGCAGCTGCTCGCGCAGCTTTGTGAAAGGAGATGAAAATAGACAAGGTAACCCCAAAATAGGAGTGCGCGGGACATTGGCGTGCCGACAATCCCCCGCAGGATTTCTGCGTGCCACCTAAAAACTGTTCCTGTTACAGCTGTGAGTGGGGGGTCTTGGGGGGGCCAGTAAACTGAAAAGTGTTCACGCTCACGTTGGGAGGGGGAGAGAATCCCCCATTACACTATAAACTGCCATTTTCCTTCGGTTTTCGGGTAATCTGCAGTTTTTAGTGTAGTGGGGGGAGTTCACACTCCCCCCCCCCCACGTGAGCGTGAACACTTGCCAGTTTAGTGGGGGGGTTCCCCCCCCCCCCACACACACACACCCCTCTGAGCACTAACAGTAACAGTTTTTAAGCGGCATGAAGAAGTCCTACGCGGGATTGTCGGCGCGGCAATTTCCTGCACGGTTTTGACGCGTCGCCAAAAATAGATACATTTCAATTCCACAAATCACAAGAAACAAAAATGAAGTCCAAATCTCAGAAGAGAAAGGGAGAGAAAACATAATTTCTCGTAAATTATTTCTACATTTAAACTCTATTTTAACATCCACCCATCCCAAGAACTGTGTATTCCTTAGCATGTAGTCGGTTCATTAGTGTGTGTAAAATCAGTGTAACACATGTCAACCTGTAAATTAACATATGCAAAGTCGATTTGTGCATATTAAAAAATTTTCGTACGTGAATGTGTGAATTCGACCAATAAAAAGTCGAAACAATTTTGGACAAAAGTCCAAACATCCAAAAATTAACCAAAATCATCTTTCTTTATATATCCCCTGTTTACATCCCTAATATTTTGACTTATTGACGTGTTCACATGTTTGACGATTCATAAAATATCTCCGGGCTTTGAGAGAGTTGTCAAGAACCAGAGAAACGGGGTCTCGAGCTGTTAGCTGCAGTACGACTGGGCACTTGGCAGGGTGTAGAGGGCAGAGTAAAAGTGGCATTACTTGCACACAGAGGTGGCTTGGTGGACACAAAACAGTAGAGATTCCTAACTTGACGTTGTTTCTGTTCCTGGTCATTAGGTGGTGGCCCTGGGAGATGTCCCCGATGGTACATTAGTCACGGTGATGGCTGGAAACGATGAAAACTATTCAGCGGAACTCCGTAACGCCACAGCTGCCATGAAGAACCAGGTGGCCAAGTTCAATGACTTGCGATTCGTGGGTAGAAGTGGCCGAGGTACTTTTTTTTTTCCTTTTTTTGACATCACAGAAATGAAAGAGCTCAGTTGGGCTCAACACAATAAGCATTCCCCCCCCCCCACAGGAAAACCCCAATTAGGTTGAGCCCTGTATGATTCTAGCTGAAAATAAAGCTGCCTGGAAAAAGGGCTTGAACATAAGGCAGTTCGTTACAAACCAGTCAGGTGAATGGTAAAATCCAGATCGCTGCTACACATGCAGAAGGCAGCGACTTAGAATCCCCAACATTTTAAGATCAAATATGTATAGCGCAATTATTCTTATGTGCCACAGAAAAAGACGCTCGAGTCGAATCAGGGAGTGGATCGGCTGGTATCAACGGATATAGATTTAACGTGTTTTTTTTGGAAGATAGTCAAGATCTAATCCAGACTCGGTCCACCCTTGTGATAACTTGCATGAGTGAGATGGGATAAGATGTTAGTAATGAAAACGTACTTTTTAAAAATTAGAATAGCAAAAATTATGTGGAGATTTGGTGAGGATTTTTCCTGATGTCTCTAGAGCCACCCAGTTAAGAAAGAAAGAATTTCTGAAGTTGAAGTCTAGAGTGGTGGCTCTAGAGGCATCATTTTTTCTAAAATAAATTCCCTGTAAGTGTCTTGTTAAGTTACAAGATACTGAATTTTTGTTTTGGGATCCAATTCAATTGCAGCAATTTATAATTTCTAGAGAGGCAACATAAAGAGTGCTGACTTATTGAGGAGTAAATATTGTTAAAACCCTTTTTTTGTAAATGGACAAGTGGTCCATTTGTTGGACTATTTTAGTCCCTTTGATCATTTCCTTTTATATTTTTCTTCAGTAGAAGATGGCTTTCCCAATAATGTGGGCTTGAAAGGAATTTATGTTACAGTAATGATATAACTGAGAACGGTCTGTATATGACATAAGAACATAATCATTAGAGAATGACATGGTGACAAAATTCATCACCGTTCCCGTCCCCGCGGATAACCGCGGGAAATAATCCCATGTTATTTTTTAGTGTCTATTTCAACCTCGGTCCTTCTACACCAGCATTCTTCAAAGCAAAGCTTGCGGGTCAGTGGTTGTGGCCATTCATACTCTGATTCTTCCCTCTCTCCTTAAAGAATGACATGAAGATGGTTTCCCGCGGTTATCCGCGGGGACAGGAACGGTGATGAATTTTGTCACCGTGTCATTCTCTAATAAGCATTGCCTCTGCCGAGTCAGACCATAGGTCCATCACGCCCAGCAGTTCGCTCCCGCGGCGGCCCCCCAGGTCAAGGACCTGTAGTGATCTATTACTCAAGGGCGTTTTGTATTGTATAGTAACCCTCTAATTATACCCCTGGATCCCCTTTCCCTTCAGGAATTCGTCCAATCCCTTTTTGAAACCCAAAATCGTACTCTGCTCAACCACCTCCTCTGGAAGCGCATTCCAGGCGTCCACCACCCTCTGGGTGAAGAAGAACTTCCTAGCATTTCTTCTAAATCTATCTCCCCTCAATTTTTTTGAGTGCCCTCTAGTTTTTGTTGCCCCCGCCAGTCTGAAGAATCTGTCTCTCTCTACCTTCACCACACCCTTCATGATCTTATAAGTTTCTATCATATCCCCTCTTAAGTCTCCGCTTTTCCAGGGAAAAGAGCCCCAGCTTCTCCAGCCTCTCAGCATACGAGAGGTTTTCCATGCCCTTTATCATTTTTGTTGCTTTTCTCTGGACCCTCTCGAGTATCGCCATATCTTTCTTTAGGTACGGCGACCAGTACTGGACGCAGTATTCCAGATGGGGTCGCACCATTGCCCTGTACAGCGGGAGGATAACTTCCTTGGTTCTGGTAGTGATACCTTTTTTGATAATGCCCAACATGCCCTTTTCTTATTTCTATGTGAAATTGTAATGATGAAAATGTATAAATTAAAAAAAAATAGATATATAGATATACGTATAGCGCTTCAGCTAGGGCTACCAGACGTCCGGATTTCTTTTTAGAGGACAAGTTCAGACGGCTTTTCAAAACCCGGTGAGATTGGGGCCGGGGCTGGAGTGCATCTGCGCATGCACAGATGCACTCCAGCCCCGGCCCGAAGAGATAAGGTTTGTGTGGGGTGGGGTTTGGGGGCGGGGCAGACCCAGGGGTGGAACAGGGCGGGGCCATGCATCCTCTCTTTACCAGATGGAAAATCTGGTAACCCTAGCTTCAGTTCAAGGCAAGTGATAAGAGGAGATGGGAAGGGCAGATTCCATGTGCAGCATTTATATCAGGTCCATGAAATGTAAATTCTTTTTCCTGTTCCCCCTAAGCTGAGTGGGAGGCATCTAACTGCATTGCTGCCAGTCAAGGTGATACTTCCCTATTGTGCTAAGGACAATCGGATTCTCTGGATCCCTGCAGAACTTACCTGTCCCTCATTGAAACTATGGTAGTAAAATAGCACTCCCTAGTGGCAGAACTGTAGGTAGAGGACTCTTGCTCAGCTTACAGGGAACAGGGGCCACACATAGTCTTCCCCTCATAGTAGGGTTGCCAGATTTCCTCTTTGAAATAAAGAGGAGACTTGGCCCCGCCCCTTTCCCACATGACTCCTCCCTGTTCCTCCCCCGGCCACACCCCTCCTATTAGTTTTAAAAGTATTTCCCTGTAACTTTATTGAGTGTCCCCTAGTCTTTGGTTTATGCCATTTTCTGGACGTCTTTATTTTTTTTTAAAGTGAGCCCAGTAGTGTTTGTTTTTTTCCAAACAGTAAGTGCTAGTTACGATATTGCACCTACAGTGGAAAAAAAAAAAAAAAAGAATTCTAAAAACCCCACAGCAAAACCAACATTTTTCTAAACGATTTGAGAAACTAAAACAAACAAAAATATTTTGCCTGTGAACCCCTAGTAATTTTATGGCACATTATAAGCAGAAAAATTACTTTAGAAAAGTCCTCATTGGTCCAGATGTCCTTTAATAGTCAAACCACCTTGTGCGAACAGCCTGACGTGCAAACCCTTCTGTGAGTCGGGAGCCAGAAGGAACAATGCTCTTGATGACGGATGTGCCTCAGTGTTAGAACTCTTTCAACAACAATCAGACTCCCCACCACTGTGTGGCCCGCAGGCCGCGGATCTGCCACCCTCGCAACCTGTTTGCTTTCATTTCTATCTCTGTGCCTTGCAGAACCTGTTTTGGTTCAGCCCCTGCACCCTGCCATCAGCGGTATCTAGAAATGTCTGAAATCATAGGAAAGGGGAGGGTAGGGGATGCTTTAGGTCTTGATTCTCTGTTGTCTTCCGACATGTCCGCTTTCCAGTGATTCCAAATAGCCTTAATTCTTGGCTATCTCAGTCTCAGACCGCCTACCTATACTCATGGACTCTTGCAGTGGCTTAGCAACGGTGAGTGGCGCACCTTCCCCTCCCCCCCTCCCCACTGCTCGCGCACGCCCCATACCTCTTTAATCTTCCCCCACATAAGCAGCATTGCGAACTTTCTACCTGCGTCATGTCAGCTCACTTCTAGGCGCAGAACCTGGAAGAGACGTCAGAGAGAGCCAACAGCGAAGCGGGCAGCAAGTTCATGATACTGCCCGTGCCATGAAAATTAAAGAGGCTTGAGGGATGGGAAGAGGCACAAGCATGCAGCAGGGGGGGGCAGAGAGGAGGATGGGTTCCAGCACACCCCCAACATGGCGGTGCTCAGGGCAGACTGCTCCCCCCTCTTCCTATGCCACTGTTCTCCTGGATTCTTCCCATTAATTCCCTCATCCTTTCCCTTATCTGGCTAAGTGGTGTGGCACCCTTCGGTGAATAAAAGAATGTGCCTTCTTTTGCTCACCTACATGCCATAGTACCATAGAGTTACCGTGTTTCCCTGAAAATAAGACCTAGTAATAAGACCTAGACACTGTCATATTTTCAGGATTGGTCTTATTTTTTTCATGTACAATGGTCATGTCTCCCTTCCTCTCCTCCACCCCAATTCGTCCCCTTTCCTTTCTCTCCCCCACATGTGCTGCATCTTTCCTCCCCTCTCACCCATCCCCTTGTGCCTTCCCTCTGCAGCATCTTTCTGTCCCTCCTGTGCAGCAGTACCCTTGCACTGTGCACAGCATCTTTCTGTCCTCCCTCCCTCCCATCCCTCATGCAGCAGTACCCTTGCACTGTGCACAGCATCTTTCTGTCCTCCCTCCCTCCCATCCCTCGTGCAGCAGAACCCTTACTAGTTGGAGAGGTTGCAATGTTATATCATAACACTGTGAATGTAACCCATTCTGAGTTCTCTGGGGCGGACAGGATATAAAAATAAATTAATAAAATTACTAAAAATAATTTTTATATTTTGGGTGTCTCATACCCTAGGTATGCCACTGGATGCAGCAGGTCTAACCACTAGGCCACCTCCTCTACACCACTTTTTTGGTAGGCTCACAATCTAAGGTGTGTTTTTTTTTTTGTACCTGTGCAATGGAGGGTTAGGTAGGATTACCAGACATCTGGAAAAACCCGGACATGTCCTCTTTTTAGAGGACTGTTCAAATGCCCAGAAGGATTTCCAAAACCTGACAGTTTGTCCGGGTTTTGGAAGTCCCTGACCTCAGGGCCGCGTCTGGAGGGTGTCTGCGTATGCGTGGACATTGACGCAATGAAGTCATACACAAGCACGCATGAACATGAAATCACCACGTCATAAGAATAGCCTTACTGGGTCAGACCAAAGGTCCATCAAGCCCAGTAGCCCGTTCTCACGGTGGCCAATCCAGGTCCCTAGTACCTGGCCAAAATCCAAGGAGTAGCAGAATCCTAAAGAATAGCAAGATTCCGGAATCCCAAAGAGTAACAAAAGATTCCGGAACCCCAAAGAGCCGCAACATTCCATGCTACCGATCCAGGGCAAGCAGTGGCTTCCCCCATGTCTTTTCTCAATAATAGCCTATGGACTTTCCCTCCACATGCGCAGACGCCCTCCAAACACAGTCCCGATCTTGGGGAGGTTCATGCGGGGTGGGGGATGGAGCTGGAGGCAGAATGAGGCGGGTTAAGTGTCTTGCTCAGGGTCATAAGGAGCTGCAGTGGGAATCGCACCCCTGTTCCCCCCCTGGATCTCGGCTCACCATATTATTAGGCTGCTATGCCTCTGTCCAAGGCTCTGTGGCAAGATCAAGGGTTTGGAGAATGCTTTCAGTGGCTGCAGAGGAAGAAACGGCTGGCAGAGAACCTTGAGAAGGAGCACTGTTCCTTAGGAGGGGAAGTTATCAATGAGAACCAGTGTTAAGGTGGGTTGTTTTTCTTCAAGTCATGCTATTTGGGCACGTATTCTCATTTTTATAATGCACAAAAATAGCACAACTTGTTGATAACTTCCTCTCTTAGTCTTGTGGCCAACTTTGACCACCAGTGGTCAGGGGACAGTGAGAAAGTGGGAGGTACTTTTTCTGCTGGAAAGAAGAAAAAAAAAATATGTGCCGGGAAGCTCTGGGTTTCCTGCGAACTGTTGATTTTTTTTTTTTTTTTTTCGACACGTCTCCCTTTAGCTGTTCGTATGACTCAGAGTTTGCATAAAGGAGCCGTTTGCTGGGGATCGGCTACTGTTTCAGTAGCTCCAGGGTCTAAGGCCGGAGCAGGCCTGTGGGGAGTCACAGAGCTTCCTTTCATGAGCTGCTGGAAGCTGAATCTCGGGGACCTCACTGTTTATTTCTACATGACTAAGGTGCTGCTGTGTACCTGGGTGACGCTGAGCTGTTTTCTTAAGGTGTTGGCTGACTGAACTTCCTTGCATCGTTCGTGAGGCTCTGCCCCTGTGTTGGCACAGGCCACGAAAAATGCAGTGCCCTTGTTACAAGGAATTGTTTCTTTTGATGCCCCAGGTTAGAAAAACAAATTGAGGCCGTGTGTTTGCTCTGTATATTGCAATATTTGTATTTTCAATTATGGCTATTGAGGCTTAAAGATAACCCAGCAGCAGAGGAGACATCAGATAAGCACATCTGACCCAACCAGTTGCTCATTTCTGCAACGCTCTAAGGGTATCTTCCCATTGTTAGTCGTACAAAACTGAGCGCCTACAGGAGACTATAAAGGCTGACCAGTTTTGGCACCGAATCAGTAAATTGGTCTTGTTACGGCTTCAAATGAAGCCGAAACTTTGTGCTGTCTCCATAGCACTTCCCTTCCCCCACCCAAACAGAGATATTCTCCACAACCTCTCCACCCTCCTGGACCTATTTGCCCTGTGAGGGGTTACCATATTTTACTTTAGTAAAATCCAGACCCCCCTAAACCTCCCCCCCAGGCCCGCCCAGTTTCATCCATCCCCACCCCATTATGCCCCAGTCCCCCCACCCCCACTACCTACTCTTATCGGGTAGGAGGGCGTCTGTGCATGTGCGGATGCGACGCAATGACACCAAGCACATGCGCGGATGCCCTCCTGCCCGACGCGATATCAAGGAAGTTTGTCAAAACCCGGAAAAAGTGCTGGGTTTTGAAAAGCCGTCCGGACCCCTGGACATGTCCTCAGAAATCCGGACATCTGGTAACCCTAGCTTTGTTTTTAAGTGTTTTTAGAGACACTTATTAAACTACAGCCTGGTCCATCCGATCTTCGGTTCCACAATCTTTTATTGTTTAGCCGTTTCATTTTCTTTGTGGAAACTTTTGGTTCTATTTGCGTTTTGTTGGAATGTTGCAGGCTAACATTTAACACTGACGGAGGGCCTTACCCTTAGGACCCCTCTCCAAAATACAACCCCAAATTCACTCTCCCTGGCACGATGATCAAGAGGCCTAAACAATGGCATAGTGAGGGAGGTTGGTGGCATGGAATCGCCGTGCTGTGCGTCGCCCACTCTCTCCCACTCTTCCCCACTGCTTGGGTGCCCCTCCAACTCTTCCCCATCACTTGAGCACCCCCTCCCCCCCAGCATACCTCTCAAAATGTTGAGCAGCATTTTCCACCTTCTGCTCGCACCAGTGTTAGCTCCCTTCTGACGTCACGTCCTGGTTCCGCGACCAGGAAGTGATGTCAAAAAGGAGTCCACGCCGGCACGAGCAGTAGAGAATGACACGGTGACGGTTTACCCGCGGCCACCGCATTTAAGCCGCGGGTCACCGCCGAAAACGGGGAAGAAAACTAGCAGTCGCTGCGGTGACGGGGACAAGGCCATTCACCGACCGCGGAAACGGTGAACAGGTTTGTCCCCGCGGGCCAATGTACCCCCTTCTAGGAACCGCTATTTACCGTATTTTCACGCATGGTATACAAAAGTTTTAAAACATAGTTCCCACCCCGCCCGACGCCCGATTCACCCCCCCCAGCAGGACCGCTCGCACCCCCACCCCGAACGACCGCTCGCACGCGCTCCCACCCGCACCCGCGATCGGAGCAAGAGGGAGCCCAAGCCCTCTTGCCCGGCCGACTCCCCGACGTCCGATACATCCCCCCCCCGGCAGGACCACTCGCACCCCCACCCCGAAGGACCGCCGACTTCCCGACAATATCGGGCCAGAAGGGAGCCCAAACCCTCCTGGCCACGGCGACCCCCCAACCCCACCCCGCACTACATTACGGGCAGGAGGGATCCCAGGCCCTCCTGCCCTCGACGCAACCCCCCCTCCCCCCAACGACCGCCCCCCCCCAAGAACCTCCGACCGCACCCCCAGCCGACCCGCGATCCCCCTGGCGACCCCCACGACCCCCCCACCCCCCTTCCCCGTACCTTTGGTAGTTGGCCGGACAGACGGGAGCCAAACCCGCCTGTCCGGCAGGCAGCCAACGAAGGAATAAGGCCGGATTGGCCCATCCATCCTAAAGCTCCGCCTACTGGTGGGGCCTAAGGCGCGTGGGCCAATCAGAATAGGCCCTGGAGCCTTAGGTCCCACCTGGGGGCGCGGCCTGAGGCACATGGGCCCAACCCGACCATGTGCCTCAGGCCGCGCCCCCAGGTGGGACCTAAGGCTCCAGGGCCTATTCTGATTGGCCCACGCGCCTTAGGCCCCACCAGTAGGCGGAGCTTTAGGATGGATGGGCCAATCCGGCCTCATTCCTTCGTTGTCTGCCTGCCGGACAGGCGGGTTTGGCTCCCGTCTGTCCGGCCAACTACCAAAGGTACGGGGAAGGGGGGTGGGGGGGTCGTGGGGGTCGCCAGGGGGATCGCGGGTCGGCTGGGGGGGCGGTCGGAGGTTCTTGGGGGGGCGGTCGTTGGGGGGAGGGGGGTTTGCGTCGAGGGCAGGAGGGCCTGGGATCCCTCCTGCCCGTAATGTAGTGCGGGGTGGGGTTAGGGGGTCGCCGTGGCCAGGAGGATTTGGGCTCCCTCCTGGCCCGATATTGTTGGGGAGTCGGCTGTCCTTCGGGGGGAGGGATGTATCGGGGGGGGGGCATCAGGCTTTCAGGATGGGGACAGACCTTCAAGGGGGGACAGTGCAGGGAAGTCAGGGAATTTATATTAATTAATTTTTTCTCTGCGTGTTTTGTTTTTGTATAGTTATTAACTAATATTTAACTAAGTTTTAAAGTTTTAAAGAATGTTTCCTTTATACGTAAGTAAAGAAAAGTGAATGGGATTGCAGTGGCGGTGAATGGGGTGGCAGTGGCGGTGACGGGGCGGTGAAGAGGATGGTGAGACGGGGACGGGGCGGTGACGGGGATGGTGAGACGGGGACGGGGCGGTGACGGGGATGGTGAGACGGGGACGGGGCGGTGACGGGGACCAATTTTTTCACCGTGTCATTCTCTAACGAGCAGCAAGTAGAAGATGCCGCTCAAGCCAGCGAGCATTTAAAGAGGTCTATAGGGGTATAGCGAGGAGGAGAGGCGCTGGTGCCGGTGCCTCCCACAAAGATGGAACCTGGAACTTCCCCTCCCTCCCCCACCGCGCTTCCCCCCCTTACTAGCCACTGGGCCTAAATCACCCGCTTCCATGTCTGACACAAGTAGCATGAACCCTCAAATTGGCCAACTATGCCTTATTTCTCCCAAATCACCCGCAAACCTCTGTGTTGTAGTTTGGGCTTCACTGTCCTCATCACTCATGGTGGCCACATGCAAAGAGCAAAGAAAATGAGAGATCAACCAGCTGCTTTTTTTAACCAATGTCCCTGTTAAGCAGGGTGTATATGTGTGTGTGTTTTTTTGGGGGGGAGGTTTCTCCCCCTCCCGAGGACTTCTCATCCGTGCAGAGTTTCACCTATGATTGTTTTTAGGGTTCGTAGTCATTCGCGCGTGAGACTTCAGCGCGCTGATATTGCAACGCAGACAATTCGGCGCAAGACCCCAGCGCGCCGCCTAAAAAGTTACTTTTAAAGAGCTCCGATGGGAGGTGTCGGAGGGGGGGGGCCTCCCCAGTTTACTTCATACTCTTCGCGCTGCCGTGTTGTAGGGTTGGAACCCTCCATTATAGAGTAAACTCAACTTTTTTCCGATTTTTTTTTTTTAAAGGAAAAAGTTATTTTCTCTATAATGGGGAGGTTGTACCCCCCACGCCCCCCTCAACGGCAGCGCAAAGACTATGAAGTAAAGTGGGGGGTTCCCCCCACACCCCCCGTCGGAGCTCTTTAAAAGTAACTTTTTTGGCGGCGCGCTGGGGTCTTGCGCTAAATTGTCTGCGCTGCAATGTTGGCACGCTGAAGTCTCGCGCGCTTTTGTCCCATCACCGTTTTTAGTTTATGATCCATGAGTTTATGCATCGGGACCTTTAGGGACCCCTGAAGAAGAGAGTTTTGTTGAAAGACGGACATGTTCTGGGTTCTAGATATTTCTTCATGAGGATTATTGGATTGTATTTTTAAATAAAAGCCTGCATCTTGAACATGATCCTCTCCACAGTGTTTTTGTTCATGTCGGACTTCCATTTCTCTGGAAGACTTAGGGTCAACCTTTTGTTTGTGCGTGGGTGGGTGTGTTCGCACACAACATTCATCTCACTCATGCTCGGGTCAGGACCTGGCTGCCATTTAGGTCTAATTCCTGGTTGCCTGCAGCCAGACAGCTGGGCCCGAGTCCTCCGACCTGCCTTCTGCAGTGGGAATGTGGTGGAGCTGAGTTTGCTTTCCTTCCGTGCTTTCAACTTCTTGGCACCTGCTTGTGGTCTGTCATCTGAGTCCCCCCACACCTACAGAGTCACTGGAGATGGTGGGGGGGAAGGGAAGAGGACATGTTGCTTAATTGGGATCCCAGTGCCTCCAGCTTCTAGGAGAGGAAAGAAGGAATTGTGGTGGCTTTGTATGAGGAGGGAGGGGGAAAATACAGTCAAATAGATACTGAGGAGGTGGGAATGGGAGGAGGCAGAAATGGAAAAATGGGGGTTGGTGAAGGTAAAGTCTAAAACTCAGAGGGATGAGAAAGGTAGAAAAACAGAAATAAGGCATGATGTGACCATGAAGGAATAGTACAGAAGGAGAAGGTGGAGGACACAGGACGCCAAGAAAAGAAATTGAAGATGGGAAGGGAGTGGAGAGGGAGGTGAGAGAGCCAAAAGATGTGAGAAAGGACTACAGAGAAATGAGAAGAATTTGAACAAGGGACAACACAGCTTTGATCACTGCTGATGGCAGAGCTAGAGAAGAAAGAGCACATGAAAGGGAATAGGGATAAAAACAGGACACCGTTGGGACCCCCTCTCCTACTTACTTAGACTGTGAGCCCGGAACAGATAGGGGCAATTCTTAGAGTACCTGACAGAAAAAAAAAATTGTACACCGCCCTGAATTTCTCCAGCATAGGTCGGTATAAGGTTACCAGATTTTCTCTGTTACAAAAACAGAGGACACGTGACCCCGCCCATCTGTCCTAGCCCCACCCCTCCCTGTTCTGCCCCAAGCTCCACTCTATTCTGGCCCAAGCCCCGCCCCCCACACAAACTTCGTCTCTTCTTCCCCCAAGCTCAGGGCCCCCATCTGGAGGGTCCCCGAGCATGCGCGAAGGCTCTCCAGATGCAGCCCCGAGCTCGGGGTCTTCCAAAACCCAGACAAACTTCCAGGTTTTGGAAATCCCCCCTGGGCACTCGGACAATCCTCTAAAAAGAGGCCAGTCATCTGGTAACCCTAGGTCGGTACTGTATATCAAATGCAAATAAATTTTTATTTATTCAATTTTCTATACCGTTCTCCCAGGGGAGCTCAGAACGGTTTACATGCATTTATTCGGGTACTCGAGCAGTTTTCCCTCTCTGTCCTGGCAGGCTCACAATCTATCTCACGTACTTACTAAGCGTTTTTAGTGCGCACTAAACCCACGCTAAGTGGCTAGAACTAACGCCAGCTCAATGCTGGTGTTAAGGTCTAGCGCATGTGGCAATGTAGTGCACGCTATTCCACGCGTTAAAGCCCTAACGCGGCTCAGTAAAATGTAATGTAATGTCATTTATTTCTTATATACCGCTAAACTCCGTTAAGGTTCTAAGCGGTTTACAGAAAATATACATTAAAATTATAAGTAAGAAAGGTACTTAGAAATTCCCTTACTGTCCCGAAGGCTCACAATCTAACTAAAGTACCTGGAGAGTAATAAAGAAGTGAAAAATAGAGATAGAGGAAAAAATAAGAAAATAAACATTCTAACAAGACTGCATTGATCTAAGTACTTTGGAAGGTAGAAGAGAGGAGAGAAAGGAATAGATGCAGGAGGGAGGAACCATTGAACAATAGAATTCTGGAGAAATTTAAATGATAGAAATAGAACAAAACAAGTGGCATAAAGCATACTTATAAATATGAGTGTGCAATAGAAGTGCACACTCATCTCATCCCATCTCATCCCTCTGCATCTCTTCTTATCTCCCCTCTTTTTTCAACCTTTCAAAGTCCTTTAGATCATTGTAGTCTTATTAGAATGTTTATTTTCTTATTTTTCTCATCTATTCTCTATTTTCTTTCTTTATTACTCTTCTAATTGTCATTTTTCCTGGTACTTTAGTTAGATTGTGAGCCTTCGGGACAGTAAGGGAATTTCTAAGTACCTATTTTACTTATAATTTTAATGCACCCTATTGTCTATTTTTCTGTAAACCGCTTAGAATCCTAACGGAGTTTAGCGGTATATAAGAAATAAATTACATTACATTACATCCCATATATTTATTTATTTATTTATTTTAAAAAGTTTTTAGCCCGCTTACACCTAAGCAGTTCACATGAATACATACATAACAACAAAAAGAGACATAAAACAGTGCAGATTCATAAAAGTTCTTCAAACAAAATTATTTTAGAAAAAGCCTCTACAAATAAAGTTGTCTTTTCAAGACCACCTTAAATTTTTGTAAACCAGATAACAACCGAAGAGGTCCTGACAAATTGTTCCATAACAATACTCTTGCCACTGAGATAATGGAAGCCCTAATTTTCTCATAATGTACAAGTCGTCAGCTCCTCACTAACTAACTGTAACATCTCTCCAAAAGGCTTGAACATTCCTCCTTCCCTGATAAGTTTGGGGCAATCATTGGCGGTGACAGGTAGGAGGAGTCTTGCCAGAGGGGGGTTATATTGGCGGTTTGTGTGTATCTGCTGTTTCTTTATAGACTCTTAAACTACTTGGATTTTTTGCAAATTTTGTATTTTTTTTTTATATTTAAGACAGCCAAAGGCCCAAAAAGACACCTGAGGAAAGCATTTTTATTTTGCCAAAACACGGCCCGTGTTGGGTCGTTTGTGGCTATAATGTAATGTAATGTAATTTATTTCTTATATACCGCTACATCCGTTAGGTTCTAAGCGGTTTACAGAAAATCTACATTAAGATTATAAATAAGAAAGGTACTTAAAAAATACATGTCCTTACTGGATTGTTATAAAGTGGAGGGGTTTTTGGATGCTTATTAAACTACAAATTAGCCTGCAACATTCAGCGCCCGTGACAAATTGAGTGTAAAAATTCATGTCTTAACTGGTACAGGCAGAGTGGCATTTGGAGAAACACATACCTTATTGGAATGGCCTTACAGAAATGACTAGAACTGAACCTTCAATCAATTTGTGGCACTCAATTGTTATATAGCATTCAATACCTATAATATAACAAAGTTAGATCCGGATCTCAGAATCTAGCTCACTGGAATGCTATATTGATCCTCAGATGCACCACTCCACGTTCAAACCTTATCACAACGTTAAGCTTTATGTGCAAAATCTTCCCTGGATCAGTCTCATCTATATGTTTAGCTATACATCTATCACTTTTTTAATTTTATAACATTTTCCATTTCACAAGTGTTAAATAATTTAGAGAATCATTGTAAGGTGAACTTATCTTTTAGTTTGTGGTCATTGTAGGGACTTCTTTTGCCGACATGTTTCGCGATGAAACACTTTCTCAAGGCTGGGTCCCTAACTTTATCAA
This sequence comes from Geotrypetes seraphini, assembly GCF_902459505.1. Lineage (NCBI taxonomy): Eukaryota > Metazoa > Chordata > Amphibia > Gymnophiona > Dermophiidae > Geotrypetes > Geotrypetes seraphini. The sequence goes on along the minus strand of NC_047089.1, from coordinate 231,740,147 downwards.
CGCCATCCGTATTGACCACTGGATTTTACCCGATAAAGAGTGGTGCATCTGAGGATCAATATAGCGTTCCAGTGAGCTAGATTCTGAAATCCGGATCTAACTCAGTTATATTATAGAACTGAACCTTGCCACATCATCTTCCGAAGAAAATGAAAGCCCATCTGTTCGACACTTAATCTCCTTTACCCTCTCCTCTTTTCCTCCCCTTTCCTTCCCACCTCCACTCCTCCCTCTTTTCTCTCCCCTCCCCTTCCTCTCCCTCCTACCTATTCACCTCCCCTCCCCTTCCTCTCCCCTCTTGCCCTCTTTAAAGTCACCTTGAGCCTGTCTAGGTATGAATGACGCACAAATAGAAGATTAGATTAGATTGTTTCCTGCATGTCCGTAAAGCCTAGTTTACGTATGATAATGCTGTATTTACTTGGTATGTGCATGCTAATTGTAAACATATAGGTGATTAACTACATCAGGGCCTTTTTAACATGCAGACGAAGACCTGTTTCGCGTGTGGCATGTTGGTCTGTAACGTATAGATGCCATATCTTACAGTTCATTTACTGGTTAGACCAGGGGTAGGCAATTCTGGTCCTCGAGAGCCGGAGCCAGGTCAGGTTTTCAGGATATCCACAGACTCCCACGGGTGGGACATGGTCATACCGGGTTACAACTTGCTTCGCCGGGACAGAGAGGGTAGGATGGGAGGGGGTGTAGCACTATATACTAAAGATGACATTAAGGTTACGAGAATCTCAGATGTCCAGTATACTGGGGAATCCCTTTGGGTTAATTTGGCCAGAGGGAAGGACAAATGCTTGTATCTTGGCGTAATTTACAGACCCCCAAGACAACAGGATGACCTGGATATGGAAATAATCGAAGATATAGAAAATATCACCTTGCGTGGGGACACAGTATTGCTAGGTGACTTCAACATGCCTGATGTGGATTGGGTTACACTTACCTCTGCTTCCGGCAGCAGCAGGAGGCTATTAAACTCTATGAAAGGAGCAAGCCTCAGGCAACTGGTGTTGGAACCGACAAGGGATCAGGCAATACTGGACCTGATACTTACCAATGGAGAAAGTGTCACAGAGGTCTCGGTGGGCGACACATTGGCCTCCAGTGACCACAACATGGTATGGTTTAATATCAGGAAAGGTTTCACTAAATCTACTACACTAACCAAAGTCCTCAAATTCAAGGAAACAAATTTCAAAGAAATGGGAGACTTCGTTCACCAGGCGCTACAAAGCCAAGAAGAAACCGATAACGTGGAAGACATGTGGTCGACTTTGAAAGCAACCATACAAGAAGCAACAAACCGCTATGTAAAATCAGTAAGTAAACGGCGAAGGAACAATAAGCCACAGTGGTTTACTGCGGAGATCTCAGACCTGATCAAGGAGAAGAAAAAAGCATTCATCTCTTACAAACAATCGGGGAAGCAGGACTCTAGAGCAGACTACCTGGCCAAATCAAAAGCAGTCAAAACAGCAGTCAGGGAGGCTAAATTCCTCATGGAGGAGTCTCTAGCAAAGAACATCCAGAAGGGAGATAAATCCTTCTTCAGGTATATCGGTGATAGAAGAAAAAACTCAGGCGGGATTGTACGTCTTAGGAAACCAGACGGAGACTATGTGGAAAAGGATTCGGAAAAAGCCCAACTATTAAATGAATACTTCTGCTCAGTCTTCACCCGAGAAGCGCCAGGGCTCGGCCCTCAGCTACAGACAAGGGTTGGCTCAGTTGACCCGTTTAGTAACTTTGAGTTTACGCCCAGCAGTGTCTACGGTGAGCTGTCAAGGCTCAAGGTTAACAAAGCAATGGGGCCGGACAACTTGCACCCCAGGGTGCTTAGGGAGCTGAGTGATGTCTTGGCGGAGCCACTGTCCGCGCTCTTCAACCTCTCCCTTAGTACAGGCAGCGTCCCGTTGGACTGGAGGACGGCTAACGTCATTCCACTCCACAAGAAAGGCTCCAAGATGGAGACAGCAAACTACAGACCAGTGAGTCTAACATCGATAGTGAGCAAACTAATGGAAACTCTAATCAAACACCAATTAGATAAGATCCTGGATGAGGAGAATCTAAGGGATCCCCGACAACATGGATTTACTAAGGGGAGATCCTGCCAATCCAACCTGATCAGCTTCTTTGACTGGGTGACGGGGAAGCTGGATATTGGGGAGTCCCTGGACATCGTGTACCTGGACTTTAGCAAAGCATTCGATAGCGTACCGCACCGCAGGTTACTGAGCAAGATGAGTTCTATAGGATTAGGTAACACATTGACGAAATGGGTTGGGAGCTGGCTTGGAGGTAGGCTCCAAAGGGTGGTGGTGAATGGCACCCCCTCCGAAATGACGGAGGTGATTAGTGGAGTACCACAGGGCTCAGTCTTGGGCCCAATCCTATTCAACATCTTTATAAGAGACTTGGCAGAAGGGCTACGAGGTAAAATAACATTATTCGCCGATGACGCCAAACTGAGTAATGTAGTGGGCAAATGCACAACAGACGAAGATTCAGTGCCCGACAACATGATGCACGACCTACTCCTACTGGAGCGATGGTCTAGGACATGGCAACTCAACTTCAATGCCAAAAAATGCAAAGTTATGCACCTGGGCAGCCAGAATCCATGCAAGTCTTATACCCTTAATGGCGAGATCCTAGCAAAAACGGTAGCAGAACGAGACTTGGGGGTAATCGTCAGTGAGGACATGAAGTCTGCCAATCAAGTGGAGCAGGCTTCGTCCAAGGCAAGTCAAATCATGGGCTGCATACGAAGGGGTTTCGTCAGTCGTAAGGCGGACGTCATTATGCCATTGTATAGATCCATGGTGAGGCCCCACCTGGAATACTGTGTGCAATTCTGGAGGCCGCATTATCGCAAAGATGTGCTGAGACTGGAGTCGGTGCAAAGAATGGCCACCCGGATGGTCTCGGGACTCAAGGATCTACCATACGAAAAACGGCTTGACAAATTACAGCTATACTCGCTCGAGGAGCGCAGAGAGAGGGGGGACATGATCGAGACGTTCAAGTATCTTACGGGCCGCATTGAGGCGGAGGAAGATATCTTCTTTTTCAAGGGTCCCACGACAACAAGAGGGCATCCGTTGAAAATCAGGGGCGGGAAACTACGAGGTGATACCAGGAAATTCTTTTTCACTGAAAGAGTGGTTGATCGCTGGAATAGTCTGCCACTACAGGTGATTGAGGCCAGCAGCGTGCCTGATTTTAAGGCAAAATGGGATCGGCACATGGGATCTATTCACAGGGCAAAGGTAGGGGAGGGACATTAAGGTGGGCAGACTGGATGGGCCGTGGGCCCTTATCTGCCGTCTATTTCTATGTTTCTATGTTTCTATGTTTCTAATAAATATGCATGAGATAGATTTGCATCTCAAGGAGGCCATGCATGCAGATCCATCTCATACATATTCATTGTGGATATCCTGAAAACCTGACCTGGCTCCAGCTCTCGAGGACCAGAATTGCCTACCCCTGGGTTGGACCCTATGAGCTTGTTCCACATCCTGTGTTTAGTTTAGCTTTCATCATTCGGGCTTTATTGCATCCCTGAAAGCCTACATTAGTGATTCCAGCTTCTAAAAACTGTTATTACTTCGTCTTTCCGGACCTGGTATGCACCACCGGGATATGCAGAAAGTGTGACTACAGAATAAACAACTGAGCTGTTACCTCGGGGGATGAGGCTTTAAATTTGGGCTATACCCAGAGTGTGAAAACAGCACAGACAGCTAGAGAGCGATCTCCACGGTTGGAAACAGTAGTGCCCTACTATGCCAAGAGCGACAAACAGCTGAAGTAAGGCTGGATTTTATTTTGATACCCGTCAGCAGGACCAGAGAGAAGGGGGAGGGGGATTGGAGAAGGGCACAGCGGCATCATTTTGAAGCAGCACTGTTGTATAACGGGGAGAGGAGGCATGTTCCTCTTACTTATTTGTTCATTTTCTGTCCAACAAGCTCTGAACGGCTTACATAATATACAGACAACCGTTTATAATTTGCTAGACCAGTGTTCTTCAACCACCGGTCCATGGACCAGTGCCGGTCCACAGAAATTTCCTGCCGGTCCACAGGGCCGGCATGTGCATCAGGCCCAAAACCGTGTTCTTCAACTGCCGGTCCGCGGTGCAATCGATGCGTTGTTAATAAGATTATATTGTGTGTATGTATGAAAAATGAATGGAAAAAATAGTGTTACAATTAGGACTATGGGGGCAGGGTCTGGGGTGGAGATTGGGTAGAGATGGGCAGTGCCTGGCTCACGACTTAGCCCAGTGTTCTTCAACTGCCGGTCTGCGGTGCGATCGATGCGTTGTTAATAAGATTATATTGTGTGTATATATGAAAAATGAATGAATAAAATAGTGTTACAATTAGGACTATTATGGGGGAGGGGTCTGGGGTAGAGATGAGCAGGGTCTGGCCCACGACTTAGCCCAGTGTTCTTCAACCGCCGGTCTGCGGACCGATGCCGGTCCACAAAATAATTCTTTTATTTCTGCCGGTCCATAGGTTTAAAAAGGTTGAAGAACACTGTGCTAGACTTACTATACAATCTTTACTGCCTACTTGATATATACATTTCTTGTGTTTTAATCATGCGCCAATAGACAGGGGATTAGGCGAAGAGCTAGGTTTTTAATTGCTTTCCTAAGTTCATGAGGCCTTCGAGGGATCTGATCTGCGGGGGTAGTTGATTCCAGTAGCTTGAAATGAGGTAGGCGTAAGATAGTCTTCTAGCACCTTGTAGTTGAAGTGCGCGACCCGGGAGTCTTTTGGAGGCGTATCTCATCCTGGGAGCAGAGTGGTCCGTTCGGCTTGGTTGTCATGCAGTCTGGTGCCATGTGCAAGGCTTTGTGAGCGAGCGTCAAGCCCTTAAAGACGTGTTTGGTTATGGATTTTAGCAATGTATTGACACCTTGAAATTTGGTACTTGCCCCTGATTCTGTGTACTGTGCTCAGTGATGATGCACGCGTAAATCTGTGCGTTGTGGGCGCAACTTAGTTGGTTAACCAACCAATCTGGGTTGATGATGGCCAATTATCGAGCAATTTTTGGCAGTAATTAGAACTTTCAAAGCATATTCCATAAAGTGGCGTGGGTATATTCTACTTCGCGGATCTCAAAAGGAGGCGTGGTCAGGGGAGGCATATGGGTGGGTCGTGGGCATTCCTAAAAAGCACACTATTGTAGAATAGGCCCGATCTGCACACAGCCTAGGCGTAAGCATAAAGGCCTGGTTTTCATTGGCATAAACAAATCAGACTACCGAATTCTCTGATGACCTTCCGGAAAGCAGTAAAGACCCTCCTCTTCAACTGAATTTCTAACTGCAAACTACCCCTTGACCCCCCTTTATATTCTCCCTCCTTTCTGCACTCTCCTGTACTTAACCTGCAGTATAGTCTTTGAACTGTCCAAAATGTTGGCTTGTAACCCGTTCTGAGCTACTGGGAGGATGAGATAGAAATCGAAATAAATAAATAAAATAATAAACACCTACGTCTAAACGTTAGTCGCACGGATGGCCGCTACGTGTGAGTCTATAATCTATGCCTAACTCTGGAGGCGATTTAGAAAATAACACTTAAGCGCTGGTTATTTTAGGCAACCTATATAGAATTTACTCCTCTGTGACTAAATGCAGGCCTGAGCTGAATGGAGACCCAGTTGAATCGAGAAGACATCTCTCTCTCTTAGGCCCCAATGCACAAAAGGTTTTCCGTGCCAGTAAGACTCGTTAAAGCAGTCTTACGAAGGGGTGCTGAAAAGCTCTCAGCCCAGCCAAGAAGGAAATGACATGGAGCCACGAAACTTACAATTCATTCCATATGTTCACCCCCTAAGTTCACCACACTTGGCACCATCGTGTCTGAAGTTTCTGTAACCCTTTCAAAAAAAAAAATACTCTGATGTCTGGTCACTGAAATAGTGCTTCGCTGCTGCGGTTGCCTCCGACTCGCTCAAAAATCGTCGCCCTTTCAAGCTCTTTTTAAGGTATGGGGGCAGGAAATAGTCGGCTGGAGCAAGATCTGGTGAGCAGGGTGGATGGTCTATGCCAGTGAGTTGCAAATTTTTTAAGCTGCGGCACGCTAATCTCAGGGCTAAGGCTGGAGGGCACCCGGAAATGCGCGGACGTCCTCCAACCGTGGCCTTGAGCCTCCTATTACTGCTGGTGTGGGGGGGGAGGGGGGGTGCTGCAGAAAGAGAGGTGAGGAGGAAGAGCAAGAGGCGCCAGCAAGGAGGAGAGCACTGGTTGACTGACTACGGGACATGCCTCTTGCTACCAGATGCACGTCCCGTAAACAGTCAGCCGGCACTGGCGCCTCGCCAGCGTCCTCTGGGGCACACTAGTGTGCCGCAACACACAGGTTGCGATACACCGGTCTAGGCATTGAAACCCCAAATGCGTCAAAACATCCATGGTTTTACCAACCTTATGAGCAGGTGCATTGTCTTTCTACAGCTTCCCTCTCCTTTTTTCTTTCAAGGCCTCCTTTAATCGGCAGAGCAAATTACAATAATATTCTGCATTAACTGATTGGTCCCTTGGAGACAGTGCGTCATTGCAACACCTTTCTGATCCCAAACACTTTGGCCATGACCTTTCCTGCTGACATTTGGATCTCAAATTTCCTTAGCCTTGGAGAACCTGAGAGCCATCTTTGCATGGACTGTTGTCGGAGGATTATAGTGGTGTAACCATGTTTCCTCAACAGCGACTAGTTCCAAAAAGTTGGCATCAGCTCGTTGAAAAATGCTACAAAATCAACTTGGAAGTGTCCACTCGACGACGTTTCTCGTCGGCATTCAAACACCCACTTGGCTGGCAGCTTTTGCGTACCCAGCTGCTCGTGGATTATGCGCCCGCCACATTTCGTGGATACCTATAGTGTCTCAGCAATTGTTTTAGCTGGTATTTGCCGATCTGCCAAAATCAGGTCATAGACATGGTCAACGATTTCAGGAGTTGACATTTGAGGTCTCCCAGACCTTGCTGCATCCTCAGTCACAAAATCTCCACGCTGAAAGTTTGCACACCACTTCTTCACTGTGGAGTATGATGGGCATTTGTCACTCAATGTTTGCATCATACATTCATGGATTTCCTTTGGAGTTTTCTTCTGCAGGAATAGGAACTTCATGACGGCTCGGAGTTCCACACTTGAAAATTCCACACCTTTCGTTGACATGGTTCAATCAATGATCTGAAACAATGTGAAAACATGTCATTATGATTCTGAAAATTGGCACTTTGCAAAATAAATTAACACTCTTGTCAGCTACAGTGGCAAAATAACGCTAGGACGTTGATTGGACTGCCTCATACTGGCAGGAAAACCGTCCTCTGGATGCACAAAAGGGTTCTCCATGGCTGCTACTGATAGTCGTAGCAGCCTCTAAGAATCCTATGCTAATGCATTACAAGGAGCTCATTGGTATTGTAATGAGTACTCCATGTAATGCACAGCAGGGAAATGCATTGTTATCCATGCAGACTTTAATGGCAGGGTCATACTGACAGGAAAGTAAGGCTTGACAGGCAAATTTTTTCCCGATCCCTCCCTCCCTCCCTCTGACCCCTCCCAGCTGTCAATAGCCCCCATCATTCACCCTCCCTTGACCCCCCCCCCCATGCTTGGTTTCACCCTCCTGCCGTGCCCCCCTCCTAGAAACCCTTATCTAGTACCCTTATCTGGGACCCTGAAACCCCCAACACCCTCTCTCACTTACCCTGCCTTTTTTTTTTTTTTAATTTGGCAGGAACCACAGGGCCGGGACACCCACTAATGCCTGTACCCCCCCACCCCCACCCCCATACCTTTTATTTGAAGTTCAGCAGGAGGGATGTCCACTCCCTCCTCTTCAAAATGGTGGGCCTTCCCCAGTGCATCCTGGGATGCACTGAAACGGGCCTAAGGCATCCTTTTTTATGTTTATCCCACCTATTTTTGAATTCATTCGCTGTTTTTGTCTCTGCCACTTCCCCTTGTAGGTTACATCATTCAACCACACACTCTGCTCAATAATTTAATTGATATAGATCAAACCAATTGCTCCCTACATCTGATGATTAGAACATCATAGATCTCTGGGTGGGCTAAAAAGTACACATCTCCCTTCATATTTGCATGGGTTAGGGGCACAGCTCCCTCACGAATATTTAAAAAAATCGCAAATAACTTTAAGGCTCCCCACTCTGACTTCCTCCCGCCTCCTGGACCCCTCCACAGCTTACCTGTGAAGCCCTGGTGGTGCAACGGTGAAGCAGGGCAGAGAGCTGTTCCCAAGCTCCTGCGCAATGCAGATCCGCTATCAAAAATAGCTGCCTCAAGTTCCCACAGTAGTCTCACAAGACCGCAGGAACTCGCAAGACTGATGCGGGACTTTGCGGCAGCCATTTTTGATCGGTGTGGAAGCAGGAGGGAGGCTGCTTGTTTGGAGACTCGCGCATAACCAAATTTGCAAATCCCAAATACGTAAATATGGAATCCCCGCCATAGATCCACCTCTACAGTTGAGAGCAGTGGATGCTAATATCGGGGCTCACAAAGAGCTCTCGGCAGATGTCTCATCCCCTGGAGTCGCTAAGGGGGAAATTCTGTAAATGACATCTATAGTTGGCTCTTAGAAATTGCCCATAATATATGCATAATTTTTAAGAACATGTATCCTGGGCAATTTCTAAGAGCTTTCTGGAACCCATAGAATGCTGTGTGAGATACTCATCCCTATATAAACCTATCCCTTCTAAGAATCAAGTCTGAAAAAATCTTATTTGCTTAGGGGGAAATCCTATAAGGCATCGAACTTAATTAGTAAATTGGCTTCAATTACGAGCTTTAACAAGCTCGTAATTGAGAACAAATTTAAATTTATTGAGAGACCTCTCTTAGGTGCAATTCTACAAAAGATATACTCATGGAATACACATCTGTCTTTCAAGATTAATTGAAAGGCGCCTAACTCCGTAGGCATATTTAAGGCTGGAGAAGGACTTGGGTGTCGCTAGGTGCGATTCTCTAAAGAACTTGGCTGCCTAAATATAGGCCTTTAAAACCCTGCCCATCTTTATAGTCGCCATTTACAGTAGGTTTTCTGTAAACTTTGGTAGTGAACATAACATAATATAAAACTCACTTGTATACCGCAAATACCATTAAGTTCTATGCGGTTCACAAAGACTAGTAATACAAATGAATAAACATCCAATATCTAACTTCCAAAACATTCCCTAAAAAGATACGTTTTTAAGGCACGTTGAAATTGTTGATACGAATTTGGAAATATGAATACGAGTTAAATCCCTAGTCCATAAGGCTGCCTGAAATTTCTTATATTTACATCTCTTTACAGAAGGGAATGAAAATAATGAATGAGATTTTCTAAAATGATGAGGAAATATTCTAGAATGTGTATTCCATGTGTATTCTTGAAGAGTAGTAAAAATCACCATGCCACTGTACCTTTTGTAGAATTTTATGTTTTTCTTGAATGGGTGATCGTCTAGGCCGGGGGTTTGCTCAAAATCAGCTATATATAGTCTTGGCCAGTGGTGTAGTCGGGGAGGGGGGGGGAGCAGACCACCTCGCTTTCCTATACCAGGTGCTGATGTACTGGAGACAGGCATGTACGTATGTATTCTGATCTTTGTGGGTGTGAGGGGGTCCATGAGCACTGGGGGAGTGTGGGTGTCTTACCTTGATGCATGAAGTGGTCATCTCTTCAGTTTGGGCACCTTTGTGGCATTTAGACCCTTCTAAAACAGGTCTAGTTCCAAACATATAAGTTCTGTCCAGGATGTCTTGCAAAATGTTTGATTATTGCAGCAAGACGTCCATGTGTAACCCGCCCTTGAAACTGCCCAAAGCTCACCCATAACACGCCTCCACCATGCCCATCTTGTGCTCTTAACGTACAGAGGTTTTGATTATCGGCACTTGGACGTCCTGGCGACTAAGTCATCCACATGCTGATTTAAGATGCTTTTTGGACATCTGTGGGGTTTTTTTAAATTATGGGCCATATAGAGCAGTGTTCTTCAACCACTGGTCCATGGACCAGTGCCAGTCCACAGAAATTTCCTGCCGGTCCACAGGGCCAGCACATGCATCAGGCCCAAAACAGTGTTCTTCAACTGCCGGTCCACGGTGCAATCGATGCAGCGTTATCTTCGAGCCAGCTTCCTCTTCCTAACTGATTGAGTGCACAAAGCCACGGGCAGTGGCTCCTAAGCGTGTCCTGCGCCTGAACCGGAAGCCTTCTCTCTGACATTGCAACGTCAGAGGGAAGGCTTCCAGATGAGGCACGGGATGTGCAAGGTGCAATTAGTACTATTATGGGGGCGGGATCTGGGGTGGAGATTGGGTAGAGATGGGCAGGGTCTGGCCCACGACTTAGCCCAGTGTTCTTCAACCGCCGGTCCACGATGCGATCGATGCTGCGTTATCTTCGAGCCAGCTTCCTCTTCCTAACTGATTCAGTGCACAAAGCCACGGGCAGTGGCTCCTACGAGCATCCTGCACCTGAACTGGAAGCCTTCTCTCTGACGTTGCAACGTCAGATTGAAGGCTTCCAGATGAGGCACGGGACGTGCAAGGTGCAATTAGTACTATTATGGGGACGGGGTCTGGGGTGGAGATTGGGTAGAGATGGGCGGGGCCTGGTCCACGACTTAGCCCAGTGTTCTTCAACCACCGGTCCACGGACTGATGCCGGTCCACAGAATAATTCTTTTATTTCTGCCGGTCCATAGGTGTAAAAAGGTTGAAAAACACTGATATAGAGAGAGACTGGTCTGGAGCACATTTGAGGAAGGGAGACCAGCTCTTAAGGCACAGCAGGCCCTGAGATATGGTGTAGCTTTCATGGAAAAAAAGCTGTGTACTGACTCAGCCTGTCCAACCCTTCTAAACAAACATACATAAAAATGCAAATCTCTCTGATTCATGCACACATGGGTAGCATTTTCCCAGCCAGCCCTGCATCCAGCAATCCATAGAATAACTCCTGTGTGCAAGTACCCTACCCTGGAGGGTGGGCACCTCCAGGATAGGATGCCATTTTCATCCTAATCTGCTGGGAAGCATGGGATATGCTGAGGATGGTGGTTAAAAACCAGCAGCCCGGTTCTGAAGGCACTGCAGTTCATGAGTTTTCCCCTTCTGGAGAGCTTTGTGGTGGCCGGTTGCTTTTAGCCCCCTTAGACCCGGGGTTGTGTAAGTTGAGGGTTACCAGATTTTCCATCTGGAAAAAGAGGGCATGTGGCCCTGCCCTGTTCTGCCTCCGGGCCCACCTGGGTCCGCCCCCCAAACAAATCTCGTCTCTTCGGGCCGGACATGTCCTCTAAAAGAGCAGGGCAGAGAGCTGTTCCCAAGCTTCTGCGCCGTGCAGATCCGCTTTCAAAAATAGCGGCCTCAAGTTCCCACAGTAGTCTCACAAGACCGCACGAACTCACAAGACTGATGTGGGACTTTGCGGCAGCCATTTTTGATCGGTGTGGCAGCAGGAGGGGAGGCTGGGCAGCAGCAATGAGATCTTTAGCTAACTGAAATTAAAGACAGATTCCCTGCTTAACCCTTTCAGGACCAAGGGACATATTTGTCCCATAACTTTAAAATCCTATAAATTTTGATTGGGATAGTCTACAGTTCTAAATTTGATATGTACGGATTCCATATGATACTGCCTTTATGTAAACAAACTGGTTCCGACATTCATTCATTAGCGTCGTTGCCAGATTGACGAGAAGATTCACTTGCCACACTGTCCATAAGCCAGAAGTTTGATTTAAAAAAAAAAAAAAAAAAATGATATTTCACAAAAAAAAATCAATTTTTTGGCATCTGCAAGCCCTTTTTACCATAAAAATGTCGTCAAAACCACAAAAATTGGCCTACGATCCTTATGGTCCTGAAAGGGTTAAGTAATCATGGCCGGGGCTGGTTTGAGGAGGTGGGAAGTAGATCATACCCCTTTGCCCGATGCCAGCTTTGGCATCCCCTATAGTTACCCCCAAAGCAAAATAGATTTATTTCAGAGAGAAAACAGTGCAGCCTCAGCCATCCAAATTTGCATTTTACTTTGAATTGTAAATTTATCTCAGGAGTTCTTCTGTAGCCCATGCAGTTTATTTAGATAGCAATCCTTTTTCTCGGTGAACTTGGGGTTTTCTGTGTGTTTGTTTTTTCCTATTCAAGCTGAGGCTTATGTGTTGGAAGGCTGCTGACAAGGTCCAAAGCTTTGCTGAAGTGCAATGTGCTGAGAGTCATCAGGGGTGCCCACACTTTTTTGGCTTTCAAGCTACTTTTAAAATTTACCAAGTCAAAATGATCTACCAACAATAAAATTTTTAAAAAACACAAAGCACACTGTATGCAGAGAAAATGTTAATTATCATTTTTTTCAAAGCGATCAAGGCAGATGACTTTAAGATGTGCAACGTCACCTCAGTAACAACTATACAAAAATAGACAAATATACCCCCTCCCTTTTTACTAAACCGTGATAGCGGTTTTTAGCGCAGGGAGCTGCGCTGAATGCTCCACATTGCTCTCGACACTCATAGGCTCCCTGCGCTAAAATCCACTATTGCAGTTTAGTAAAAGGGGGCCATAGTGCAAAATATAGACAGCAGATATAAATTCTCAAAACAGATACATTTTGATCGCTAAATTGAAAATAAAATCATTTTTTCTACCTTTGTTGTCTGGTGCTTTCATGAGTCTCTGGTTGCACTTTCTTCTTCTGACTGTCCAACTTTTTCTTCCTCTCTCCTTGCCTGCCCCCTGCCACACTCCATTCCCTGCCCCAACTTTTTCTTCCTCTCTCCCTGCCCCCTCCCCTTTCTTTCTTTCTCTCTCTCCCTGCCCCCTTTCTTTCCTTCTCTCTGTCTTTCTGTCTGTCCTTTCTTTCTCCCCAAGCCACCACCACCGCTGTCGTCTGGGAACAGGCCGCTGTTGCCGCTGAGTTCTCCCTGCTCCCTGACACTGTAACAGGCCAGCAGCTTCTTCTCTCCCCCCCCCCCCCATGTCAATTCTGACGTCGGAGAGGAAGTTCCAGGCCTAGAACTTCCTCTCCAACATCAGAATTGACATTGGGGGGGAGGGGGAAGGCTGGTGTGCCCAGCGCTTCTGCAGTCTGGCCTGTTACAGGTCAGGGAATGGGGAGAACGCAAAGGCAATGCGAGTCTTATCGCGGAGCCCATCCTGGGCTACATGATCGATTCGCATTGTCTTTGCGATCTACTGGTCGATCGTGATCGACCTTTTGGGCACATGATCAAAACGGGACATTTATAATCTCAGAAAACCAGCGCCCTGTGCCGATGTACTGCATAAGATCATTTCCTTCACTAATAATGCCATATTCTTCTTTTTCATAGGAAAAAGCTTCACCCTGACTATTACTGTTTTCACAAATCCTCCACAAGTTGCCACGTACCACAGAGCCATCAAGATCACTGTCGATGGACCTCGGGAGCCAAGACGTAAGTACAATTGAGCTGGGTGAAGAAATGTTTCAGTCAGGACTAGAAGCAGTGGTGTAGTAAGGGGGGGAGAGAGGTGGTCCATCCTGGGCATCACCGTGACAGGGGTGCGACACCCATCCTTCTCTCTGCCCCTCCTCACTGCCGTGCGCTTGCGCCACTTCCCATCCCCGTTCCTCTGCAACATTCCCAGCAACGAGCAGCAACTTTGAACCTGTTGTCGCACCTGCATTGGTGCTTCTGACATCACTTCCTGGACCCACGCCTAGGTCCAGAGAGAGAGCCCATGCAGACGCGACAGCAGGTTTGGGGGTTGCTGCTTATGCCAGGAATATTACAGAGGTATGGGGGAAGGTGAAGCGGCACATGCTTGCAGTGGGGGGGGGGAGCAGGAAAGAAGCATGTAGGAGTGGTACGGAGAAGAGGGTGGGGAAGGGGCTCCTCTACCTTGGGCACCTCTCCCCCTCGCTACGCCACTGATTAAAAGCAGTCTACAGACAGGAGCGCAACCTATCGGCCACAAGGAATCTCAGTTCTCGATTATGCTCTTAATTTTTATTGAGCTGTAGTGGTCCTTCACACACAGTCCACAAACCAACAGGCACCAGGATTAAAACAGTCTTTGTGTATGTATGGGGTCTGCTTGGCACAAAGTAATGAGTGCCATCTGGTGGTTGGAGAACAGAAGCACACTCTGTTGTTTGGCCTCCCTTGGGTTCTTAAGGAGACTGACCACTCAGTGGCTGGTTTTAGGTTTGGCTGGAACATCACGTCTGACTGTGGGCAGAGTACCAGCTGTCAAGAAGCAGCTGGAAGAAGTAAAATGTGCCTTGAGAGAACAAGATTGAGTATCTAAGGTGGTGCGTGACAATTAAGCAGAGCTTCAGAGGGAAGAACCTTTCTTAGCTCATTAGGGTTAAAATTGGAGATCTTTTATGTGGGGAAAACGGTAATGTTTCTGATCAAGTAAGAAGCTTCCACCTATAAAATACTGAGTGGAGTAGAACAGGTAGATGTGAATCGCTTGCTTATGTTTTCAAAAATTACTAAGATTAGGGAGCGTGCAATGAAGCTACTAAGTAGTAGATTTAAAACAAACCAGAGAAAATATTTCTTCACTCAGTGTGTAATTAAACTCTGGAATTTGTTGCCGAGGAATGTGGATTGTTCCCGATATATCTGTCTCGCCACTTTGTGTTCCCTGGAACCACTCGCACGGGTAATGCCTATCTGTTTACCTACCCTTCCCCAAAGGGATGCACCTACAAAAGATTCCTCAATAGAACTCTCTCTTACCAAGCGGGCAGATGGACAAACTGCCTGACCACCCTCATCTCATCTGACCCGTCTTACTCATCCTTCAGGAAATCTCTCAAATCTTTCCTCTACGACAAATTTCTCGAACCCCCCCCCCCCCCATCACCAAATAATCAAATACTTCCATCCTGTAATTGATACTGGTTGCTTTTCTTGACATTCATCACCCTGCATTGGTTTTGTACACTGCTTTATTCTTGATTGTAATGAAAGGAACTGTAGGACTTAGGGATATGTAATCAATCATTGCATAGTAAACCGCTTCACCGCATTATTCTGTCCCTTGCATTGCATTTTGCTCTATAAGTCTCTCGCACTGCTTTCTCCACTATATAAATATCTCTGCCGTATATGTACAGTCTCCTACAGGGTAAATCTACATTGTTCTTCGCTGTATAAACACCATTACTGAATATGTATAGTCCTCATTGTATCTTCGCTGTAAATTTACAGTCTCTTACACTGTAAACCGCTCTGAACTGTTTGTGGTACTGTGGTATATAAAATAAAGTTATTATTATTATTGTTATTGAAAGCAGTTAGCTTAGCAAGATTTTAAAAAGGTTTGGATAACTTCCTAAAACAAAAGTCCATGAGCTGTTGTTAAGATGAACTTGGGAAAATCCACTGCTTATTCCTAGGATAAGCAGCGTAATTTCTGTTTTACTCCTTGAGATCTTGCCAGGTACTTTTACATACAGCATTATGGACCCCGGTTCGGTTACAAAAATTGGATAGCTCTAAGTCTAATAGATGTTGGCACTGTCATCTCGAAGCAGGGACTTTAGATCATTTATTATTCTATTGTCCATTTATTATGAATTTCTGGAAATCAATTTGGGACCAAATTAATTGTTTATTAGATAACCCAGTGGCATTATCATATGATACTGTATTGTTTGGTATGGAAATGAGAGCAAAAAGTCAGATTTCTACAAATAATAACAAATTATTACTTTTAATGACTGGGGTTGCCATTCAACAAATTACGTATAATTGGGGAAAATTGGAGTAGATCAAATTATAATTTCTGGAGGAATTCCTTATGTCATGTTTATAAAATGGAAAGATTTATTGCAATACAGCGCGGTTTTTTCAGGAAATTTCAGGATGTGTGGGAGCCATTTACAAAGTATTGTACCGATTAGATGACATTTTTTTTTTTCCCCTTAAATTTACAAGTTTGATTGTGAAGGGGGGAGGGGAGGGTAAATTTATTGTTATATATTGTATAAGGTATTGATTATATGATAAGAAAGGGTGGGAAGGGTGGGAGATAAGAGTTTCAAGTTTATTCGTTATTTGATTGATCGCCTATCACAATTACTAAGCGATTTACATATGCAAAGAATACATAATAAAACAATAACAATAATATAGTAAAAATATAAAAATCATTTAAAAACTAGACAAATTACAACAGGAAACACTGGGATAGAGGGGAAAGAAATACAATTTATAATAGGAAAGGAGGGACCGTTAAGGGTAAAATACAAAAGGAAAGGGAAAACAAAATAATTTTTGGAAATAGTATACATAGCTGACTAAAATGAAAGGGAGTTATAAAGAGCAATTGGCATTTCAATTAAATATTGAAAGCGTCTTTAAAAAGAAAGCTCTTAAGTTGGCTTTTGAATTTATCAAGATTTTTCTCCTCCCTTAAATAAAGTGGGAGAGAATTCCATGTTTGTGGTGCTGTAACAGTGAAGATATATTGTCTTCGGGTATTTATGAATTTAGAGCATATTATTTGTACCATTGATGATTATTAAGTGTTATATTTATTGTTAATTTGTTTGGATATATTGTTACACTTATTGTAAATTTGAAAATGAATAAAGAATTTAAAAAAAAAAAAAAGACGAACTTGGGGAAATCCACTGCTTTTTCCTAGGATAAGCAGCATAATTTCTGTTTTACTCCTTGAGATTTTGCCAGGTACTTGTGCCCTGGGTGGATATTGGGCTTGATGGATCTTCGGTGTGGCCCATTATGGCAACTTTTATCTAAAAGAGCCATGTCAGGCAAGCTCAGAATCAAATTCAAGCTAGCAGTAATTAGCTTGAGTCACCTGATATCTCATTAGAATTCTCCCTGAAAGAATCTATTTTTTTGCTACACAAGGCTACATGGCCCAGTGGATTGACTTGGCAATCGGAAGAATCCATCGCTTATTTCCACTGTCAGGTAGTGCAGACGATACAAAGTTATTCAGAGAAGTGAAGACACAGGGGGATTGCGAAGATCTGCAACGTGACATAATCAAGCTCGAGAAATGGACATCGACATGGCAAATGAGGTTCAACGCGGATAAGTGTAAAGTGATGCATGTCGGTAACAAAAATCTCATGCACGAATACAGGATGTCCGGGGCGGTACTTGGAGAGACCTCCCAGGAAAGAGACTTGGGAGTTTCGGTGAAAAGAGCGAACAGAATGCTAGGAATGATAAAGAAGGGGATTGCGAATAGATCGGAGAAGGTTATCGTGCCGCTGTATAGGGCCATGGTGCGTCCTCACCTGGAGTACTGCGTCCAGCACTGGTCGCCGTACATGAAGAAGGACACGGTACTACTCGAAAGGGTCCAGAGAAGAGCGACTAAGATGGTTAAGGGGCTGGAGGAGTTGCCTTACAGTGAGAGATTGGAGAAACTTGGCCTCTTCTTCCTTGAAAAGAGGAGACTGAGAGAGGACGTGATCAAAACATTCAAGATAATGAAGGGAATAGACTTGGTAGATAAAGACAGGTTATTCACCCTCTCCAAGCTAGAGAGAACGAGAGGGCACTCTCTAAAGTTAAAAGGGGATAGATTCCGTACAAACGTAAGGAAGTTCTTCTTCACCCAGAGAGTGGTAGAAAGCTGGAACGCTCTTCCGGAGACTGTTATAAGGGAAAACACCCTCCAGGGATTCAAGACAAAGTTGGACAAGTTCCTGCTAAACTGGAACATACGCAGGTGAGGCTGGACTCATTTAGAGCACTGGTCTTTGACCTAGGGACCGCCATGAGAGTGGACTGCCGGGCACGATGGACCACTGGTCTGACCCAGCAGTGGCAAGTCTTATGTTCAGATGTCACAGCAACATCATAGTTCGCGTTCCGTCTTCTGTAGCGCTCAAGCACGTTTTTGCAGCACTTACGTACTGAAACATTTTTGTGGTCTTGATTAGGTTCATCATTAAGGTCTGCCAGAAGATTCAACACCCTTCCCATCTGTAACTTTAATTGGTAGCGTTTCTCTGTACGTGTGGGAAGCGTTCACATATGCTGTTCCAGCTGCAAACTTAGCCATGACATTGGTGCCAGAGGTGGGGTCCAGGAGATCCCGGAGTCTCCTCCCCAAGTTTCAGATTCCAAAGAAAAATCCTCTAATTGCACAGACACGTTTGTTCTCGAGTAGCATCATGTCGCAGGTTATTTTGTCATGGCCCGGCCCTCTGGGCTGGCACTCTGCTTGCTGGTTATACACCATCCAGAAAAGTTCATTGAAAAGAAACACAGGAAAGTCAACAAGCCCTTCACGCTGTAGCATCTTCCCCGTGCAAGCCTCACGGTTGGCAAGCAGAAGTAAGAAAACAATGGCGATGTTGGTCTCTTTTGGGAAACGCATTTGATCCATAAAACCAGTTGTCACATAGATTCAGAGAGGCAAACTTTACTCTGTTGGAGTAACATAGACACTTGCCCTTGCAGAACTGTTGTTAGAAAGAATTTGGGATGGGCGAAAACATTACGAGGTGAACAACCCTACACATTTCACCCTGCTGTAGGTTTCTCGAAAAGCAGCTGCTCAGTTGTTCTCTGGGCCCAACATGTAGTAGCTCTGTTGAGACAAGTAGGCTAATCCATTTTCCCACCCGAGATGGCTGGCCCAGTTTGTCATTGTGGCCAGTTTTTCTCCAGGAAACCCCAGACACATGATCCCGCCCCATTCCACCTCCAGCCACACCCAGTTCTGCCTCCAACCCCGCCTCATTCTGCTCTAAGCCCCCTCACACACAAAGCCTCCTCTCTCCTTCCATACGCACTCCAGCCGCATCTGGAGGACCTGGAGCATGCGTGGACGTGTGTGATGTCATCCATGCGTGCCCATAGGCCCTCCAGATGCGGCCAGAGCTCGTTGAGGCTTTCCTAAACCCGGACAAATGCCATTTTGAATTCAATCCTTTGAGCCATGCGTGAAGTCACGTTCCGTACTGCTACATTTACAAACCCCTGACGAAGCCGACTTGGGTGAAACGGTGAGCCCGTCGGGTTTCACAAAGCAGTATTGTTGATTCACAACAAGATAAGTGCTTTTTGAAAGTTTTTGCACTATCTCTTTTCTATGAAATATAAAAAGTTTTTATAAAAAGTTTTAAAATTTAAAAATCATTCTTTATACTTAGAAGGTAGAGCCAATGATTGAGATTTTTGATTGATCTGGAATCTTGGTAAATCATTGCCTGATTTCAAGATCTCTGAGGCTCCCTTACATCTATTTGCACTATTATTAGTGGAGGTGCTAATCTTATGGTGTATTTTGGTTCAGACAGTTTTATACATACACCTATTTGTGTACTTGCAAAATTGAGAGTTAGCCCATTTGTCCATAAGACCATCCATATGTGTCGGTCTTAATTCACTGCACAGTCCTGGAAATCTCTGAAGTCTCCCACTGCAGCAGTCTCCAGGTTTTAAAGGGATAAAAGGTCTCCAGGTTTTAAAGGGATAAAATAGCAAGGTTGTCATTTTAATCCACTCAAATGTACAGAAAAAGATTAACAAAAGCAAAAAAAATCCTACTAATAATTTCTGGAGTGCTGTTCACATAATGTGCATTTACATTTTCTGTCCCTAGTGTGCTCAGAATCTAATTTTTTTTTTGCCTGGGCAATGAAGGGTTAACAGACTTGCCCAGGATCACAGCAAACTGTAGTGGGATTTGAACCCAATTTCCTGGGTTCTTAACGCATGGCACTTTATACCCCGCCCCCCCCTTTTACAAAACCGTAGCATGGTTTTTAGCGCAGGCCACAGCGGTAACAGCTCTGACGCTCATAGAATTCCTATCAGCGTTGGAGCTGTTACCACCGCGACTGAAGCTAAAAACCACACTACGGTTTTGTGGGTATTCCTGCACTCCAGTGCACCTGCATTAGGCTGAGGGCTTTCTTGGACCGTGTCTGAATATTCTCTCTCGCACTTTATTCTGGCATGGTGCATCTCGTTTTCTAAATCCACGGTCATCTCCCTGATGTTGGTAACATAACGCTGGAAAACGGTACACTGGCAATAAGCATGGCAAGATAGAAAGCCCCTCAGTGACACCCAGAGCAGCCCAGTGCCCTGGTTTTGGGCATCTCTTTAAATATTTTTATGACTAGCTATTGCAAAGAATAGTTAAGCTCTGGAACTCGGAGAATAGTTAAGCTCTGGAACGCGTTGCCAGAGGTTGTGGTAAAAGCGGATAGCGTAACTGGTTTTAAAAAAAGGTTTGGACAAATTCCTGGAGGAAAAGTCCATAGTCTGTTATTGAGAAAGACACTGCTTGCCCTGGATCGGTAGCATGGAATGTTGCTACTCCTTCGGGTTCTAGAATCTTGCTATTCTTTAGGATTCTGAATGGAATGTTGCTACTCTTTGGGGTTCCGGAATCTTGCTATTGTTTGGATTCTGTATGGAATGTTGCTACTCATTGGGTTTTGGCCAGGTACTAGTGACCTGGATTGGCCACTGTGAGAATGAGCTACTGTGCTTGATGGACCATTGGGCTGACCCAGTAAGGCTAGTCTTATGTTCTTAAAATGAAACAAAGAAAAAACACATTTTAATTTAATCCTTAATTTCTTTGTCAGCCATCATTTTACTATGTCACTATGTGGAAACATAGCATGTCTGCGGGTCTCTGGACACAGTCCAATCACAGGAACTCCGCCTTGTATGGTTATGTAATAATGATAATTATTCTAGGTCCATTTGATAAGGATTGTGGTCTGAAGGTCCTTTCAGAAGGTGGCCTTTGTCTAACTTTCATTTATTTTATAGGTGCCAGTAGACGCATAGATCAGCATTGCCCAGCTGATTTCCATGCTGTATTTAACCCCCCCCCACCTCCATAAACACCCCCCTTTTTTTTTTTTTTTTTTTTTACAAAACCGTAGTGTGGTTTTTGGCTCCAGTCGCAGTGGTAACAGCTCCAACGCTGATAGGAATTCTATGAGCGTCAGAGCTGTTACCGCTGTGGCCTGCGCTAAAAACCATGCTACGGTTTTGTAAAAGGGGGCGGGGTTTAAAGTTTTTTTTATTGGCTTAAATGGCACAATAATTGAAAATGCCATTAAAACTGCCGGGACAGACAGGGAAAAATTCATCTAAACCGTCCCGAACTCCCCTGGGAGAACGGTGTAGAAAATTTTAATTAAACCCTCCCCCCTTTTTTTACAAAACCATGATGGTGGTTTTTAGTGCAGGCCGGCACACTGAATGCTCTGTGCTGCTCCCGACAATCGCTTTCTTACCAGGCGGCTTGCGGGGACAAGGAATTACCGTATTTTCACCCATATACCGCGCACCCGTGTAAAACGCGCACATGGGTATAGCACGCGGGAAACAGAAATTTATGTTAAAAAAATTTTACTATAGCACGCACACGCGTATACCGCGCATGCCGCCCCGACTCTCCTCTCGCCGCCCCGACTCTCCTTTCTGAAGGACCGCTCGCACCCCCACAGCCTCCTCCCCCTTCCCCCTCCCGCATGGAGAAGCTGCCTACCGTTGTTTCCGGATGCCAGTAAGCACAACTGCTTCCTCTGCTGGCGGTCCCGCCCCTTCTCTGAGCCCTGCGCTACGTTGCTTCCTCTTCCGGCGGTCCCGCCCTTTCTCTGACGTCAGAGAAAGGGCAGGACTGCCGGAAGAGGAAGCAGCGCAGGGCTCAGAGAAGGGGCAGGACCGCTGGCAGAGGAAGCAGCTGGGCTCACTGGCATCCGGAAACAACGGTAGGCAGCTTCTCCATGCGGGAGGGGGAGGGGGGAGGCTGTGGGGGTGCGAGCGGTCCTTCGGGGTGGGGGTGCGAGCGGTCCTTCGGGGTGATGAATCGGACGGCGGGGGGGTATCTATGTAAAAAAAAATTTGTACAACGCGCTCACGCGTATAACGCGCATAGTTATGCACGGTTTATAAAATCGTGTATAACGCGCGCGTTATATGCATGAAAATACAGTAAAACCTCTTATTATATTATTAGCCCGCTGACACAATGAGTTAATAGCACCTGATTACTGGACTACATAAAACCTCTGTTATTGAGCTCGGAGTCTTGTCATCATTTTCGAAAGCAACGGAAGACATCTGTTTGCTAACTAACCCAATCGTCCTAATCTATATTGTCTTTTTTTAATATTTGTTAACCGCATTGAACTTACTGGTTGTGCGGTATAGAAATGATTTGTTATGTTATGTTATTCCTCTATGAATATAGTGACCGTTGGAGAAGATGTCAGTCTATGAGGCCTGTTCAGAGTAGGGTTACCAGATGTCTGGAATTCTCTGGACATGTCCGGATGGCTTTCCAAAACCTGGCCCTTTGTCCGGGTTTTGAAAAGCTTCCCCCGAAATTGTGTCGGGCAATAGGGCATCCGACCAGAGCAAGGGCGGGATTAGGGTCAGGGCTGGGGCGAGGATGGGCGGGCCTGGGGGCAGGGTTACGGAGGTCCGGATTTTACAAATGTAAATTCTGGCAGCCCTAGTCCAGAGCCTTTCGGGTGTAGAGGGAAAGGCTGCTTTTATTTTCTGATACCAGTCCTGCCTCTATTACAGAAGGGAAGCATACTGATCTGTATTTTTCTTCTAAGCAGCTGCCGGGAAGTTCGGTACAGAGTTCCCATTTTTTAAGATGTTAAAAAAAAAAATCACACACTAGGCAGTTCACAGCCTCTGCAACCTCATCACTGCTGCCTCCGGAGTTTTGAAGGGGACCAAAATCTTGTCCATATGCTGGGAGGTCTGCGGCCTTGTGCCTGCTATGTAACACTCGCTTGTGGAAGATGCTTGGCAGACACACTGTGGTCTGACACTGTTGCCAGAGAGAGCGAGAGAGAAGGAAATTGTGCCACGGTACTGTCAACACGGCAGTCCCAGCAAGTGACTCCAAACAACCAGTGGTGCTCAAAGAGGCTTGTAAAGTAACCTCAAGTTTCAAAATGCAGCGTGATATTTCATAGGGAAGAATAGGAGAAAGAGATACAGAATAGAGAATGACACGGGGACAAATTTGTTCCCGTCCCCGCAAGAGCTCAGCTTCCCCATCCCGTCCCTGCCTCTGCCCCATTCTTGTAAGCTCTACCTTAATTGCACAAGCCTCGAACACTTATGATTTTAAAGTGTTTGAGGCTTGTGCAGATGAGGACGGAGCTTAGGCATTGATGGAATGAGGCATTATGACATCACAATCTGAGCTCTAGAATGTTGCTACTTATGATTTTAAAGTGTTTGAGGCTTGTGCAGATGAGGACGGAGCGTAGGCATTGGTGGAATGAGGCATTATGACATCATAAGAACATAAGAATAGCCTTACTGGGTCAGACCAATGGTCCATCAAGCCCAGTAGCCCGTTCTTATGGTGGCCAATCCAGGTCACTAGTACCTGGCCAAAACCCAAGGTGTAGCAATATTCCATGTTGCTACTTATGATTTTAAAGTGTTTCAAGCTTACGCAGATGAGGACAGAGCTTGCAGGAATGGGGCAGAGACCGGAAAAGAACTCGCGGGGATGGGAAAATGAGTTTCCGCAGGGACAGGGAAAAATTTGTCCCCGTGTCATTCTCTAATACAGAATGAAAAAGAAAAAGAGAGAGGAAAAATAAAAGAGAGACCAGAAAAAGTAGAAAAAGAGGCAAGCAACAAAGGAAGAAATTTATGATACGTGAGACAGATAGTATGAGAGAGAGGGAAATCAAAACAGGTGGTGCAGGGAGAAAAGAAGTGGACGGTGAGGAGGGGGGACGGTGTAGAGATGTTATAGCCTGTCATTCGAGGAGGGTTAAATCCAAACTGGTAGGCGGAGTTAAAAAAGCAGTAGTGTAAAGCCAAGAAGGAAACAACCTGCCCTTCATTCCCGTGCAGTGGTTTTGCACAAGCCGTGGTAGGTTTTAGAGTCGGTTCCCAAACCCACAGAGTTAGAAAACTAGTCTGTGAGTTGTAAACCTCAATGTACAAACTAACCAAGGAGGACAGACAAAGTTCAGCACTTACTAGCTGGGTCGCGCTTGTGATCAATGGAGCCTGCCATACCTCCCTTATCACCTTGCCACAAACAGGTCTGGCTGACCACAGCACTTCCCTGTTGAAAGTTAATACGATTTGGCTGCCTCTGGCCTCCTCGCAGGGGAAGCCAAAAACAACACGATAAAGAACAAGCTACCTCTGTGTGGGTTTGGAAAGGGCTCCGAGTCCCCACCGTCACAGTAGCAGCACTGTGCCCCGCATCTCTGCTGAAGCGAGGCTCTTGAGAGGGGGGAGTGTGAATTTCCCCCAGCAGAGTGCACACCAGGAGTTTCCACATTGAAGCAACTGTAACTATAAAAAGAAAAAAAAACACCCCACCCATTTAGAGTTTCCCAACACAAACACATCATCTTGTTCCATTTATGGAATGTGCTCCTCTCTGAAGCCTGGGTAGTGTCCTTCAGGCCTTGTTTTTTTAAAATGCACTCGAAGCCAAAGTCTCTCACCAGGTGAAGAAACCATTATGCGACCAGTGATGTAACGCTTCGGCGGTGCTCTTCGAACTGTGAGATCATTCTTTGGGTGTAAATTGGTTTCCACTTGTCTGGGCATTGGGGTTTGATGTTATGACAACGCTTGATAGAGAGATTGCAAGGTCCATCTCCTCTGCCAATTCTTAGGGTTACCATACGGCTCCAGAAAAAGGAGGCCGGATCGAGACATCCGGGTTTTACTTCCCCACCCCAGGCCCCGCCCCTCTCAACCTGCATGAGCAACGTCAGATGGCATTCGCTGGTGTGACGCGATGATGTATCGAGCGTGATGTCACCGGGTTGCACCTGACGAATGTCATCCTGATGTCGCTCATTGCCAGAAGCTTTTCAAAACCTGGACAAAGGGCCGGGTCATGAAAAGCCGTCCGGATCCCAAAAGGAGGACATGTCCGGTGAAATCCGGGCATCTGGTAACCCTAGAATATCAGCCCCCCCCCCTCCCCCACATCTCTCAAAGAATAAAGTGGAGATAGTCTAAAAAAAGGGTACCAAAAGCCCTATAAGATGTGTTATCTAGGTCTGACTATCCTGAAGGAAAAAGAGGGGGGGTAAGAAAAAGACTTTTAAACGCTTCAGAGAGGATAGTGGAAGCATTAGTAATGCAGTATACCCCCGCAAATTCACGGTTCACAGACTCAGTCATTCACGGTATAGTACTCCTCTGAAATTTGTGGGGGGTCCGTTCCAGGAACCCCCGCGAATTTCAACACAGGGGAGGCAGGAGAGGGCAGCAGGTGAAGAAAATTGCTCGCGGTCTGCTCTGACCGTTCTTCCTGTAGTAAAGTCGGGCTACACCAATCAGGAGCTGCTTTGACATGCGAATTTGAGGAGAGGGGGAACACTGTATTTTCTGACTGCCTGTTCCAGTCAGAAAATATCGCGAATGACTGATCAACGGTAAAGCTCTCTAGGCTCAGCCAGCCTTCCCTTCCCCAACCAGCGGTCTTCCCTGGCTGCGTGCCTCCCGTGCCCCCTCCCACAAAACGTAGAGCAGAAAAATCGCCACCAGCAATCTCCGGAAGACGCCGCCGACTAAGGCAACCAAGGGCACCTTTGCTGGGGCTGGTCGCGGGGAAACCTCGAGGGTCAGCACTCGAGCACCATGCTGAAGACCAAACTGTGGTGTCTTCTGTGGCCTGATGAGGTAGAAGGCAACTTTTTTTGTTGGTTTTTTTTTTTAAATCGGGGATGAAGCAAGAGAAGAGGAGGAGGAGTGCCGATTTATAGTACTCGTCCGATATTCGCAGTTTTTCAACATTCACGGTCACTCCGCGAACGTAACCCCCACAAATTTCGGGGGAGTACTGTCGATTTAAGACAGATGGGGATAAACACAGAAAGGGTTGCCAGACATCTGGATTTCCCTGGACGGCTTTTCAAAACCCCGGCACTTTGGGTTTTGAAAAGTTTCCCGACATAATCACTTTGGAAAGGGGCATCCGCGTGGTGACACACATGCGCAGATGCTGGCTAGGGGGTGGGGCTGGGGGGGCAGGGCATAGGCGGAACTGGGCGGTCCTGGGGGTGTGGCCATAGGTCCGGATTTTCCCGAAGGAAAATCTGGTAACCCTAAACACAGAAGGTGAAAATAAAATCCAAAAGACCTGGGGTCTAGGGCATGCAGTGACAGATAGTTTAGGTAGACTAGATGGGCCCTGCAGATTGCAAGCTTCTGTGTTTTCGTGAAGAAGGCCACGAGAACAGCAAACAGTGCTTGACAAAAGCAGGAATGTTATACAAAACAGGTCTTAAATCTTTATCAAGGGTTTTACATATAAAGACATTCTCCTCTCCGTGTTCTCACCTTCGTATCGCAGAACGTCCCGTTCTAAATGGGACCCAGGTCACACCTTCAACAGAGGCCTGTATGGAATTCTTATCGAGGCCCTTTATTTCATGGAACGTAATTTTAGACAGGTCATAAAATATTGTCTGTATTTATTTCTTCTGGATACTTAGAGGGGTGGAGCCCCATTAAGAGCACCCGCAGGGAGTGCCCCGAGGTTTCTGTGCCAACCCTATTGCATTCAGTGTTTCCTCAGGAGAGCTTGGCTGTGGCGTTCTTTGCTGGCTGCAGCCATTCCAGTGGGCCGGTTCGGGTGTTTTCTGGTCAAATGAATAAATCCCAGGTGGGCTGCACAAAGAGTTTGGTTTGGTATGAATGCCAAAAGTACCTTCCCACCCCCCACCCCAATGCACTTTTCTAGTGGGTAAAAATAAAAAATCATTTTAGGCTTCACACCAACAAGAGAAGCCCTAGACCAGTGGTCTCCAACTCAACCCCTTTGCAGGGCCACATTTTGGGATTTGTAGGTACTTGGAGGGCCGCAGAAAAAATTAGTTAATATCTTATTAAAGAAATTACAATTTTGCATGAGGCAAAACTCTTTATAGTTTATAAATCTTTTTTTGGGCTAAGTCTTAATAAGAATATTGTAATTTATAGCTAAAGAGACATATGATCAAGAAACTTTTATTTTACTTTTGTGATTATGATAAACACACCGAGGGCCTCAAAATAGTACCTGGCGGGCCACATGTGGCCCCCGGGCCGCAAGTTTGAGACCACTGCCCTAGACAGATCATCATTTTAGAATGTATTTGGTAGTATCTGCTATGTTATGACACTTAGCCACTGGATTTAATTATAAGTTAAACAGAAAGGCTGTCTTGAGTCCAAGCAATCTGATTGGTTGACTCACAGGACACTAATTCTGCTGCTTACAGCATTTAGTGGTTTTGACTTTGTTTTAAAAATACGTGTGAACATCATTTATCATGCACGAAGTTCATTTTGCATTTTCAGTTATCGAAAAAGAGTATCGCCAAGATATTCAGTGCCTAACCTGTAATGAATAGCTGGGTGAATGCGGCCAGCTATCTCATGCGGTTAAATGTGATATCAGCACTTAATCAACTAAGCGACACCACATAAAAACAGGACAGAGTTTTCTGTGGTCTGTTAGGGCCACTTAACTAGTGATTAAGCCTCTCCTGGCTGCTTAAATCACTTTAAATATCAATTCAAATGTTTTGCACTCTGCATCTGACTTTTGCAGCCAATCTGTATGAAGTAAAACTCAAGAGCCTTCACATAAATCATGTTCATTTTTAAAGGTTTTGAAAACTGTTTGGGGAATGCAGCACCCCCCCCCCCCCCACTCTGGCTGGTGGTCAGAGAACTCACAAAGACACTCTAATGGCCCGCTATGGTCAGTATCGGAACAGCCACATCAGAAGTGAGCTGAGCTTAATAGTAAACGCGAAGCGATTCATCGATGACCTAGACTAGAGCAGGGGCTCGTAACCCGCAGCTTGCGAGCCACATGCGACTCTTCCACTGTGTGGCTGCAGCTCTTCTCTTGCTTCAACGGGTTAGCAGCAGCGATGCATTGCCTATAGCTGCTTCTCCTCTGCCGCATCCCGCCCTCTGTCAGAACTTCCTGTTTTTTTTCCTGGGTGGGATGCAACAGAGGAGAGGCTTCTGGGTTAGTGGAGGCAGCTGTAGGAATCGCTGCTGACCCGTTGAAGCAAGAAAGTACAAAATATTTGTGAGTGGGGTTGGGGAAGGAAATATATTGCAGGGGGGATGAGAGTGGTGAGAGAGGGAGAAATGGACATTGAGTGGAGGGAAGGGAGAGATGATGCATGGGGAGAGAGGGAGCTATGGACATTGGGGTGGAGGGGAGGGAGAGATGGTGCATGGGGAGAGAGAGAGAAATGGACATCGGGGTAGAGGAGAGGGAGAGATGGACATGAAACAACTCTGCGAGGAAATACAGTATCAAAAGTCTCATTAAATTATTTTTCTTTATTTTCTGTAACTACTTGAAGTTTTTTTTTTTTTTTTTTGTTAAATGCATATACTGTATACCCAAATCGCATTAAAAATGGCCGACTTTGAAAATCACCATACAGGAAGCGACAAACCGCTATGTTAAATTAGTAGGTAAACGGCGAAGGAACAATAAGCCGAAGTGGTTCACTGCTGAGATCTCGGCCCTTATCAAGGAGAAGAAAAAAGCATTCATCTCTTACAAACAATCAGGGAAACAGGTCTCTAGAGCAGAATACTTGACCAAATCAAAAGCCGTCAAAACGGCAGTCAGGGAGGCTAAGTTTCACATGGAGGAGTCTCTGGCAAAAAACATCAAGAAGGGAGATAAATCCTTCTTTAGGTATATCAGTGACAGAAGTAAAAACTCTGGCGGGATTGTACGTCTTAGGAAACCAGACGGAGACTATGTGGAAAAGGATTCGGAAAAAGCCCAACTATTAAATGAATACTTCAGCTCAGTCTTCACCCGAGAAGCGCCAGGGCTTGGCCCTCAGCTACAGACAAGGGTTGACTCAGTTGACCCGTTCAGTAACTTCGAGTTTACGCCCAGCAGTGAGCTATCAAGGCTCAAGGTTAACAAGGTTAACAAGGCAATGGGGCCTGACAACCTACACCCCAGGGTGCAAAGGGAGCTGTGTGATGTCCTGGCGGAGCCACTGTCCAAGCTCTTCAACCTCTCCCTTAGGAAAGGCAGTGTCCCAACGGACTGGAGGACGGCTAACGTCATTCCACTCCACAAGAAAGGCTCCAAGATGGAGACAGCAAACTACAGACCAGTGAGTCTAACATCGATAGTAAGCAAACTAATGGAAACTCTAATAAAACATCAATTGGATAAGATCCTGGATGAGGAGAATCTAAGGGATCCCCGTCAACATGGATTTACAAAAGGGAGATCGTGCCAATCCAACCTGATCAGCTTCTTTGACTGGGTGACGGGGAAGCTAGATATTGGGGAGTCCCTGGACTTTAGCAAAGCATTCGATAGCGTACCACACTGCAGGTTGCTGAGCAAGATGAGTTCTATAGGATTAGGTGACACATTGACGAAATGGGTTGGGAACTGGCTTGGAGGTAGGCTTCAAAGGGTGGTGGTGAACGGCACACCCTCTGAAATGACGGAGGTGATCAGTGGAGTGCCACAGGGCTCGGTCTTGGGCCCAATCCTATTCAACATCTTTATAAGGGACTTGGCAGAAGGGCTTCGGGGTAAAATAACATTATTCGCCGATGACGCCAAACTAAGTAATGTAGTGGGCAAATGCACAATAGATGATGTTTCAATGCCCGACAACATGATGCACGACCTACTCCTACTGGAGCGCTGGTCTAGGTCCTGGCAACTCAGCTTCAATGCCAAAAAATGCAAAGTTATGCACCTGGGCAGCCAAAATCCATGTAAGACTTACACCCTAAATGGCGAGATCCTAACAAGAACTGAAGCAGAACGTGACCTAGGGGTGATCGTCAGTGAGGACATGAAGGCTGCCAATCAAGTGGAGCAAGCTTCATCCAAAGCAAGACAAGTCATAGGTTGCATACGCAGGGGTTTCGTCAGCCGAAAGCCGGAAGTCATTATGCCATTGTATAGATCCATGGTGAGGCCCCATCTGGAATACTGTGTGCAATTCTGGAGGCCGCATTATCGCAAGGATGTGCTGAGACTGGAGTCGGTTCAGAGAATGGCCACCCAGATGGTCTCAGGACTCAAGGATCTCCCATACGAGGAACGGCTAAACAAATTGCAGCTATACTCACTTGAGGAACGCAGAGAGAGGGGGGACATGATCGAGATGTTCAAGTATCTCTCGGGCCGCATAGAGACGGAGGAAGATATCTTCCTTTTCAAGGGTCCCACGACAACAAGAGGGCATCCGTGGAAAATTAGGGGAGGGAAACTACGAGCTGACACCAGGAAATTCTTTCACCAGGAATAGTCTTCCACTGCATGTGATCGAGGCCAGCAGCATGCCTGATTTTAAGGCCAAATGGGATCGTCACATGGGATCTATTCACAGGGCGAAGGTAGGGGAGGGATCTATTCACAGGGCGAAGGTAGGGGAGGGACATTAGAGTGGGCAGACTAGATGGGCCTTGGCCCTTATCTGCCGTCTACTTCTATGTTTCTATGTATCTGAAACCTCCTTTCTATCCATTGTGGCTCTTTGTAAATCTTGGATCAAACATTTAGGATTAAATGGCTCTTTGCTTTAAAAAGGTTGCTGACCCCTGACCTAGAGCAAGTGGCGTAGAGAGGATGAGCGGTGCCCCTCCCCCACCCTCTTCTCCGCCCCACTCCCCCCCCACACCTGCTTCTGTCTGCCTTCCCCTGCCACATGCCCTTTTCCTATGCCTCTTTAATTTTCCCGGTGCGAGCAGCACCACGAACTTGCTGCCCACATCGTGTCTGCTCTCCTTCTGACGTCACTCCCTAGGCATGGGAAATGACGTCCGAGCTAGAGAGCCGACACCGACGCGGACAGCAAGTTCATGGTGCTGCTTGCGCTAGGAAAATTAAAGAGGTACGGGGGAAGGGATGATGATAAATGTGCATGAAAGATCTGCATGCTTACTCTTCCAATTTGAGAACATAACAAAAGAATAGCCTTACTGGGTCAGGTCAATGGTCTATCAAGCCCAGTAGCCCGTTCTCACAGTGGCCAATCCAGGTCACTAGTACCTGTCCGAAACCCAAGGAGTAGCGATATTCCATGCTACCGATACAGGGAAAGAAGTGGCTTCCCCCTTGTCTTTCTCAATAACAGACTATGGACTTTTCCTCCAGGAACTTGTCCAAACCTTTCTTAAAATCAGCTACGCCATCCACTCTTACCACAACCTCTGGCAATGCGTTCCAGAGCTTAACCATTCTCTGAGTGGAAAAAAAATTTTCCACCTATTGGTTTTAAGAGTATTTCCTCTAACTTCATCAAGTGTCCCTTAGGCTTTGTTTGACGGAGTGAAAAATCGATCCACTTCTACTCCACTCAGGATTTTATAGACTTAAATTATATCTCCCCTCAGCCACCTCTTTTCCAAGCTGAAGAGCCCTAACTGTTTTAGTCTTTCCTCATACGGGAGGAATTCCATCCCCTTTATCATCTTGGTCGCTCTTTTTTGAACCTTTTCTACGCCACTATACCTTTCTTGAGATAAGGAGACCAGAATTGAACGCAAGGTGCGCCAAGGGAGGTCGCACCATGCAACGATACAGGAGCATTATGACATTCTTAGTCTTGTTAACCATCCCTTTTTTAATAATTCCCAGCATCCTGTTTGCTTTTTTGGCCACCGCCACACATTGGGCAGAAGGTTTCATCATATTGTCTATGATGATACCCAGATCCTTTTCTTGGCCGCTAACCCCCAAGGTGGACCCTAGCATCCAGTAACTGTGATTCAGGTTATTCTTCCCAATATGCATCACTTTGCATTTGTCCAATTAAATTTCATCTGTCACTTGGGTTTGTTTGGAGCAATTGAGAACTAAAATTGTGTACCCCTGCCCGAGCCAGTCTCTAATTTTCAGGATATCCACAACAAATATGCACGAGAGAGATTTGCATGTACTGCCTCTAATGCAGTGGTCTCAAACTCGCGGCCCACCAGGCCGCATGCGGCCCGCCAGGTACTATTTTGAGACCCTTGGTATGTTAGCATTGTTCTGGAACGTTGCCCGCCTCTCTGCTGTAACCTCACGCAAGCGCTTTCCCGCGTCTGTACGCGATTGTGAGTTGGAGTGGAGAGGACGGTCGCGTACAGACGCAGGAAAGCGCTTGCGTGAGGTTACAACAGTGAGGCGGGCAACGTCCCAGAACGTAAGGTAACCTTCGGAGGCGGCGCAGCTTGTGCGTGTGTACGTAATCTCGAGAACTCTCGTGAAATTCGGCACCTCTCCGGGCTGTGACTGCTTGACGTAAGATGGCGGTTGTGTCCGGTGCTGGAGGAGGTGAGAGTTGAAGGCGGTTTCGGACGCGACCACCGGACACCAAAGGCACAAGTTTTCCAGGCACAAGTGAGATATTGATTCTCCCCTCTACCAAAAAAAAGCCTAGAGGACTACACCAAAATCTTGTCTCTCGCAGTTGATACTTTAGATTAGAATCTAAATCACAATTTTTCATGAGGTAAAACTCTTTATAGTTATGAATCTTTGCTCAGTTGCTTCTGATAATTTCAGCTATACGCGGCTGAAAGCAGTGCAAACATGCAGAAAATGAAGTTTAGGTAGTTTTTCACTTTCTGCATGTTGCACTGCTTTCAGCCGTGTATAGTTGAAATTATCAAAAGCAATAACATCGGGATCTGGATGTGCCCCTTTGCTCCCTGACTAACCACCCCTACCCTACAAATGTTACCCTGATACACCTCCTACCTTTTAATAAAACACGACAACAACTTTGGGAATTAGCCGCAGCTCAGTTTATTAATAAAATTAACATATTATAATTTCCATCAAACAGTGATTAACATAAATCCAAGAGCTCCTCCCGAGCTACCCCAAAAACCAACTTTCAGTGCCCTCGACCCTGCCACTTCAACAAGGGTCAGAGGGGTGGCATGTCCCTCATGCCCCTTTATCCGGGTCAC
The DNA here is from genome assembly GCF_902459505.1 of Geotrypetes seraphini. NCBI lineage: Eukaryota > Metazoa > Chordata > Amphibia > Gymnophiona > Dermophiidae > Geotrypetes > Geotrypetes seraphini. The sequence continues at coordinate 231,707,116 of NC_047089.1, read as the reverse complement.
CTGACCCCCCGGGCACGGCACCCCGCCGGCCCACCGCTCATCACCCGATGAGCCCAAAGACCGAATAGCTCGGGAGATCCGCCCCCGAACTACTCCCAAGCACCAAAAACAAAGGGAGGGTGGGAGGGAAAAAACGCCCTGGAGGACCCAAACGGTTGAGTCCTCCACTGCCCCCTCGTTAAATCCCCTCGCCTCCGCACCTCCTCTGACACGCACCCAATCAACTTAAAAAACTGGCTGTCGCTTTTTAACAGGCCAATCAGCCATCGGGCGAATTGCACCGCCCCCCCCCGACCGCCCCGGCCGATGAGCAACACGGAGGCCCACCAGCCCCGTATTATATTTTGCCCATCGGCACGAGGCCTCGGGCTCCCATTTAAGGAAAGATTTATAAACTTTTTGACGAGTTTTACCTCATGCAAAGTTGTCATTTCTTTAATAAGACATTAACTATTTTTTCTGCAGCCCTCCAAAATGTGGCCCGGTGTCAGGTCAAAAGCGCGCCGGGACAAAGGCGCGCCCAGACAATTGAGCGCATCGCGCGCTGCTCTAAATTACTGTTTTTAGTGCTCCGACGGGGGGGGCGTGGGGGGGGAACCCCCCCACTTTACTTAATAGGCATCGCGCCGCGTTGTGGGGGGTTGTAACCCCCCCACATTTTACTGAAAACTTCACTTTTTCACTGTTTTTAGGGAAAAAGTTCAGTTTACAGTAAAATGTGGAGGGTTACAACCCCCCATAACGCTGGCGCGATGTCTATTAAGTAAACTGGGGGGGTTCCCCAACAAAACCCCCCATCGGAGCCCCTAAAAACTGTAATTTAGAGCGGCGCACGCTTTTGTCTTTCGCGCCGTTGTCTATGAACCATGTGGCCCTGCTTAAGGGTTTGAGTTTGAGGCCACTGCTGTAGTTTGTGGCTTCCAGCAGATCGTATAGGGAAACTCTGAAATAAGAGAGAGTCTTTGAGGTAAGGGAACAAAGCATGGGATATGTTTTTGCTTTTACAAGTTGCAGCCTGTTGGTCACAGAATAAAGCTTCTCGTAAACCATTAGCTACTCAGGGAGCACCAGTCTTACAGCCCTGTACAGATCCCCCTAACCTCGGCTTCCTCTGCAACAGGTGATTAATGAGGCCAGCCCAGCCTTGGCAGGCACAGAATTCCTGGGGAGGGGGGGTTTCCCCCGTTTTTGTACCTCTCTGTGTTGGACTTGGCCTCTGGGTTGAGCATTTGATCAGCCTTACGACATTTGCACACCTATTCTTTGCAGCGTGCCTCTCTAACGCTTCGGTTTTAACCCACGTCTGGAGAGTATTCCGAGGGCAGGCGGTGTGTGGGAAGAAGCTCGGAACAAAGGCAAGACCGTTGGCACTGTGTATCTGGAGGAAGGAGCCGTCTGTAATCTTTGGCTGGGATTCCTTTGCATGCTAAGGCAATAAGGAGGGGAATGTTTGGCAAGCTCCAGGTTGACTTTCATTAGATAATGTGCTAAAAAGAGATCAGTCTGTGTGCACTTGGGATAGTTCATGGCTGCTTGAAATGGTGAAAATGATGAGACTTCTGTTTGTGTAGTGCAAGTGACTCCCGGTTCATAGACAAAATCGCGCGAGACAACGGCGCGCCGACAACTGAGCGCAGACAATTGAGCGCAAGGTTGACGGCGCGCCGAAGAAAAGCACTATTTTAAAGGGTTCCGACGGGGGGTGTTGGTGGGGAACCCCCCCTATTTTACTTAACAAACATCGCGCTGGCGTTATGGGGGGTTTGGGGGTTTGTTACCCCCCTCATTATACTTGAAACCGAACTTTTTGCCTGTTTTTTTAGGGAAAAAGTTCAGTTTTAAGTATAATGTTCCACCCCCCCCAAACCCCCCCACAACGCCAGCGCAATGTCTGTTAAGTAAAGTGGGGGGGGGGGTTCCCCCCCACCCACCCCACCCCCATCGGAGCCCTTTAAAATAGTGCTTTTCTTCGACGCGCTGTTAACCTTGCGCTCAGTTGTCTGTGCGCCGTTGTCTCGCGCGATTTAGTCCCCTCACCGTGACTCCCAGGAGAATGTGCCATAATTCTGAGGAATATTCACGTATGGTTAGGGTTACGGGATGTCTGGGGAAACCCGGACATGTCCATTTTAGAGGACTTTCTGGATGCCCGGATGGACTTTGCAAAACCCCAGCAGCTTGTCCGGGTTTTAGCGCGTCTGGAAGAGCCTTTTCAGTATGCATGCGCGGATGATGTCGCACGCCTCGGTGCATGCTGGAGGCCCTCCAGACGCGGCCGGGGGGTCCGAAAAAAAGAGATGGCAGCTTTTGGGGGCCAGGGCCAAACCGATTCCTGCTACTGAACTCCAAATGCCGATTGCGTTACTGGGAGCCGCCGCCTCTGCAGGGTTCCCTGAGCTGACTGCACTCCTCCATTGATGGGCCCCTACCGCCGACTGCATCCCGGGGCCTCGCCATACCTGGGCTCCTGGGGCCCCTGCTCCACCAGGCTCCTGGTGCCAGTTGTACAGTAGGAGCTTGGGTACAGCTGGGTCCCAGAGTCTGCTACCTTCTCCCTGAATGCACTCCAAAGGGTTGCTGGTCTACATGGCCTCAGGCACCAATTGTGCCCTCAATAGCTCATTTTCTGCCCTGAGCTTTCTCCCAAAGGCTTCTTTGCCTCAAACTTGTCCCCCGAGGGCTGTTTTTCTTCCACCTTCCGGAGGAGCTTCTAGTGGACCTTCCCCTGTATGATCCAGACCTCCCAGCTCTTGGGAAGAGCCTGTGACCACAGTTCCAAAGTTTTCACAACAGAGGGCAACATCTTTTTCTGCCAGTCTTCAGGTTGGTAGAACCGACTGGGAGGCTTTCCCTGCTTGGTGCAGACTCCCAGCTCTTAAGAATCTGAGGCCGCAGTTTCAAGGTTTCCCCAATAGGGAGCAACATCTCACCTCTGCCAAAAGGCTAAGCAGAATCTCCTTGCATATCAGAGGAGACATGAAGCCAAGATCCCAGCTCCTAGTTGAGGGGCCACACCTCTAGACTCCTGGCGAAGAGATTCTCTGACCATTTAATCTGCTTCAACTATTCTTCCCCTGTCTGAGTGTGTCATTTAAATCAATGTTAGAGAATGACACGGGGAAAAAAATCTGTCCCTTTCACTGCTCTGTCACCGGACCACCGTTCCCTTCACCGCCGTCCCCTTCACCGCCCCGTCCCCGCTGCATTCACCCTTCCCTCTCGCCACCTCACCGCCCTTCAGCGGCCCGAAAATCTCCCTCCCCCTTACCGTCGTGGCGTAAAGAAACTTAAGGGAGGGAAGGCGCACGGTCACCAATCGCGCACGCAGCTCCCTCCCTACCTCCATCCAAATCTATCTCCCTCCCCCTTACCTTCGTGGCGCTTTAGAAAAGAAACTGATGCCAGCGAAGCCTGCCTGTGCCGCCCTGCAGTCCCGTGTGTGTGAGCGGAAGCTTCTTTTCTGACAATTGTCATTTTATAAACACAAATAAAATAGAGCAAGGTTCAACAAAACCCATCTCCCCTCCCTTTCACAAATATCCCCTTCACTATTGTGAAAATTGAACAAACCAAATTACTACAGAATGCTACATAGAAAAATCAAGCTAACAGAATACTTTAGTCACACATGGCAAGAATAGTATTAGGGGAGTGCAACTAGGGCAACCGCCCCCTGGTCAGAGAGAGAGCCCTAAGCCAGCTGGAAGCTAAAGAAGCACAGCCTGGGCTTTGTGGTTCCCAATTATGTCTAAGACCAGCTCTACCAGGATACATATTTCAAATCTGAAATATTCTAATCACAAAATATAAAATAAATTAATTTTTTTTTCTTTTGGTTGTCTGGTAATTTTATTCTGCTAATCACAAAATATAAAATAAATTAATTTTTTTTTCTTTTGGTTGTCTGGTAATTTTATTCTGCTAATCACAAAATATAAAATAAATTAATTTTTTTTTCTTTTGGTTGTCTGGTAATTTTATTCTGCTAATCACAAAATACAAAATAAATTAATTTTTTTTTCTTTTGGTTGTCTGGTAATTTTATTCTGCTAATCACAAAATACAAAATAAATTAATTTTTTTTTCTTTTGGTTGTCTGGTAATTTTATTCTGCTAATCACAAAATACAAAATAAATTAATTTTTTTTTCTTTTGGTTGTCTGGTAATTTTATTCTGCTAATCACAAAATACAAAATAAATTAATTTTTTTTTCTTTTGGTTGTCTGGTAATTTTATTCTTCAAATCACATTGGTCTCAGGCTTTGGTTTTAGGTTCCTTCTGTCTTCATCTTGGCATGGCTGGCTCCTGAAGGTAAAATAGGTGCAAGAGGATCTGGGGAGAAGATACTGAGTCTGACATGGGCGCAATTTTTTTTTACCACAGGAGCTAGACTTTTCACCTCTCCCACGGGGCGGTGAAAGGTCTTGTCCCCATTCCTGCAGTAAACCAGTTGCAAATGTCTCCATTCCTGCAGATTTACTGCGGTGACCTGTGGTTTAACGCAGTAAACAGTCCCCTTGTCATTCTCTAATCAATGTTTCCCAACCCTGTCCTGGAGGACAGGATAACCCTAATGAACATGCATGAGAGAGATTTGCATATAATAGAGGTGATAGGCATGCATATCTGCTCCATACATATTCATTAGGGCTATCCTGAAAACCTGACTGGCTGATGGTCCTCCAGGACAGAGTTGGGAACCACTGATTTATATCACATCACTTTTAGTGGATAATTTTCCTCTGAATGTGTGTGCGCCATTTTCAGAGGAAAAGACTGACAGAATGAAAGCGGGGGTAAACGTCAGATGTCATCAGAATCACTAGCTGTGTGTAAGGCCAGATAGAACTCTGGGAACTTGTTGGGCAGACTGGATGAACCATGTAGGTCTTCATCTGTCAACATTTACTATGCTACTTCAGTTGAAATCCAATTTTTTAAAAATGTGTGCTTTTGACCATTGGCATTGTGAGGGTGAGAGGCGCCCCTCCCTGCCCTCTTGCCCCCCCCCACCTTCATACGCTCCTTCCCCACCCCCTCCTGCTGCACGTCGCCGATTCCCTTCCCCTGTACTAAAGAATGACACGGAGATACATTTTTCCCTGTCCCCGCGGGAACTCAGTTTCCCCGTTCCCGTGAGTTTTGTCGCTGTCCCTGTCCCTGCCTCATTCCTATGAGCTCTGCCTTAACTGCACAAGCCTCAAACACTTGTGATTTTAAAGTGTTTGAGGCTTGTGTAGATGAGGACGGAGCTTAGGCATTGGTGGAATGAGGCATTATGACATCACAACCTGAGCTCTAGAATGTTGCTACTTATGATTTTAAAGTGTTTGAGACTTGTGCAGATGAGGACGGAGCTTAGGCATTGGTGGAATGAGGCATTATGACATCACAATCTGAGCTCTAGAATGTTGCTACTTATGATTTTAAAGTGTTTGAGGTTTGTGCAGAAAGGCTCAAAGATGGAGACAGCAAACTACAGACCAGTGAGTCTAACATCGATAGTGAGCAAACTAATGGAAACTCTAATCAAACACCAATTAGATAAGATCCTGGATGAGGAGAATCTACGGGATCCCCGACAACATGGATTTACTAAGGGGAGATCCTGCCAATCCAACCTGATCAGCTTCTTTGACTGGGTAACGGGGAAGCTGGATATTGGGGAGTCCCTGGACATCATGTACCTGGACTTTAGCAAAGCATTCGATAGCGTACCACACCGCAGGTTACTGAGCAAGATGAGTTCTATAGGATTAGGTAACACATTGACGAAATGGGTTGGGAGCTGGCTTGGAGGTAGGCTCCAAAGGGTGGTGGTGAACGGCACCCCCTCCGAAATGACGGAGGTGATTAGTGGAGTACCACAGGGCTCAGTCTTGGGCCCAATCCTATTCAACATCTTTATAAGAGACTTGGCAGAAGGGCTTCGAGGTAAAATAACATTATTCGCCGATGACGCCAAACTGAGTAATGTAGTGGGCAAATGCACAACAGACGAAGATTCAGTGCCCGACAACATGATGCACGACCTACTCCTACTGGAGCGATGGTCTAGGACATGGCAACTCAACTTTAATGCCAAAAAATGCAAAGTTATGCACCTGGGCAGCCAGAATCCATGCAAGTCTTATACCCTTAATGGCGAGATCCTAGCAAAAACGGTAGCAGAACGAGACTTGGGGGTAATCGTCAGTGAGGACATGAAGTCTGCCAATCAAGTGGAGCAGGCGTCGTCCAAGGCAAGACAAATCATGGGCTGCATACGAAGGGGTTTCGTCAGTCGTAAGGCGGAAGTCATTATGCCATTGTATAGATCCATGGTGAGGCCCCACCTGGAATACTGTGTGCAATTCTGGAGGCCGCATTATCGCAAGGATATGCTGAGACTGGAGTCGGTGCAAAGAATGGCCACCCGGATGGTCTCGGGACTCAAGGATCTACCATACGAAAAACGGCTTGACAAATTACAGCTATACTCGCTCGAGGAGCGCAGAGAGAGGGGGGACATGATCGAGACGTTCAAGTATCTTACGGGCCGCATCGAGGCGGAGGAAGATATCTTCTTTTTCAAGGGTCCCACGACAACAAGAGGGCATCCGTTGAAAATCAGGGGCGGGAAACTACGAGGTGACACCAGGAAATTCTTTTTCACTGAAAGAGTGGTTGATCGCTGGAATAGTCTTCCACTACAGGTGATTGAGGCCAGCAGCGTGCCTGATTTTAAGGCCAAATGGGATCGGCACATGGGATCTATTCACAGGGCAAAGGTAGGGGAGGGACATTAAGGTGGGCAGACTAGATGGGCCGTGGGCCCTTATCTGCCGTCTATTTCTATGTTTCTATGTTTCTATGTTTAGGACGGAGCTTGCGGGAACGGGGCAGGGATGGGAAAATGAGTTCCCGCGGGGATGGGGAAAAATTGGTCCCCGTGTCATTCTCTACCCCGTACCTCTGGAACGTTCCAGGCGCAAGCAGCAACCCCCCAAGCTTTTGTCGCACCAGTCTCGGCTCTTCCTCTAACGTCACTTCCTAGGTGCAGGTCCAGGAAATGACATCAGAGGAAGAGCCATCGCTGGCGCGACAGCAGCTTGAGGGTTGCTACTCGTGCCAGGAACGCTACAGAGGTATGGGGGAAGGGAAGCGGCATGCACACGCAGCAGTAGGTTTATATAAGAACATAAGCAATGCCTCTGCTGGGTCAGACCTGAGGTCCATCATGCCCAGCAGTCCGCTCACGCAGCGGCCCAACAGGTCCAGGACCTGTGCAGTAATCCTAAACTAAACTAAACTAAGCCTTAAGTTTATATACCGCATCATCTCCACGGAAGTGGAGCTCGACACGGTTTACAAAGCTTAAAAAATAAGAAGAGAGGGGAGAAGGGTTTACAAAAGCATATAAAAAGAGGGGATGTAGACAGAAGGAGAGAAAGTTATATGCTAGGGAAAAGCCAGGTTTTCAGTTGTTTTCGGAATAGTTGGAGGGAACCCAAGTTCTGCAGCGGGACAGTGAGATTGTTCCAAAGGCCCGTGATTTTGGAGAGGAGGGATTTTCCCAGTTTACCTGCATGGAGGATGCCGTGTAGAGAGGGGAAGGATAGTTTATGTCTGTGGGCTGATCTGGTGGTGGCAGGCGTCTGGGCGAGGAAGGATAGAGGGATTAGTGGTGGAAGGATGCCGTGAATGATCTTGAAGGCTAGGCAGGAACATTTGAAATGAATTCTGGAAAGTACTGGGAGCCAGTGAAGATTGGTAAGTAGTGGGGAGACGTGATCGGATTTGCGTTTAGCAAAAATCAGCTTGGCAGCAGTATTCTGGATAAGCTGGAGTCTGCGGAGACTTTTTTTTGTTAGGCACAAGTAGATGGCATTACAATAATCGAGTTTGGATAGGATGATGGATTGTACAAGGACGGTGAAATGTTTTTGGTGAAAATAGGATCTAACTTTCCTCAGCATGTGGAGGCTGAAGTAACAAGATTTTGCCAAGGAGTTAGGTGATCGTTGAGGGAAAGGGAGGAGTCGATGGTGATGCCGAGGACCTTGCTAGAGAATTCAAGGTGCAGAGCAGGGCCTGTGGGTAGAGTGAAGAGGGTGGGCAGGTGTGCTAGTTTTGGGCCGAGCCAGAGTAATTTTGTTTTTGATTCATTTAGTTTCATCTGTACAGAGAGGGACCAGGTGTGAAGTCTTGTTATGCATGAAGAGATGTTCTCTTGGAGGTTTGTAAGGTTTGAATCTGTTTCGAGGAGGATAAGGATATCGTCTGCATATGTGTAGATTGTTTCAAGGGGGGATAGTTTGAGGAGCTTCAGGGAGGTCATATACATGTTGAAGAGAATAGGGGATAGGGGGGAGCCCTGGGGGACACCACAGGATGGTGTCCATGAAGCAGATTTGGAGCCGTTTGTGTTGACAATATAGGAACGAGCGCGGAGGAAGTTTGAGAACCAGTTTAGAACAGAGGAGTCTATTCCTATCTCTGAAAGTTGGTAGATTAGTACTGTATGTCATGGTGTACGACGTCGAAAGCCGCAGAGAGATCAAACTGTAGGAGAACAGCAAATTTTTTTCGGGCATGTAGTTGTTGCACCTTTGAGATTAAGGAAACTAGGAGGGACTCGGTGCTGAAATTGGGCCTAAATCCGTATTGGTAATGTTGGAAAATGGAGAATCTCTCTAGGTAGGAGGAGAGCTGAGTAGCAACTATGGTCTCTAGAAGTTTTGTTAAAAGAGGGATGTTTGCTATGGGGCGGTAGTTCGATGGTGAGGAAGGGTCGAGATCGGCTTTTTTCAGAAGAGGGGATAAGGCAATGTGTCCCATTTCGGAGGAGAACAGGCCAGATAGTAAAACTTTATTTATAAGGTTTGTAAGGGAAGAGATGGCCTGCGCAGGGATGTTTTCGTAAAGGTAGGATGGGAAAGGATCTAGGATACACTTGCAGAGTTTAGATATCTGGGTCTCGGATACAAGTTCGAAAGTAGTCCAAGATCTGTCGGCAGGGATAGGGTCAGAGTCTTTCGGGGAAAGAGAGTTGTAGGAGATAGCTGAGGGGAATGAACTCTTTATGGTAGTGATCTTCTCATTGAAGAATTTGGCTAGGTCATTTGGAGATGGGAGGGGGGGTAGGGGGCGGAGTTGTTTTTAGAAGTTAGGTTCCGCCAGATGTGGAACAGCGTACTGTTTTGGTTTTTTGACTTGGAGATTTTATCTCCATAGTAAATCTTCCTAGCTTTTTTTAGCACGGAGTTGTAGAATCTGATGTTTTCTCTCCAGGATTGCTTGTCTAGGGGGGGTTTTGATTTTTTCCATTTCCGTTCTAGGGCCCGACACTTCTGTTTTAATTCTCTGTGGTATGGGAGATACCAGGGAGCCTTAAGAGAGTAGGAGATGGGTTTAGTGGCTAGAGGGGCAAGGACACGGTATGTGGTTTCGGAAAGAGTCACCCAGTTGTGCCAGATTGAGTCTGGGTCCATGTGATTGGGAAGAGGAGGGAGTTTGTTGAGAAACTGGGACCAGAATAATTCACTTGAGATTTTTTTGCGGTAGGAGATGAAGTTTGTGGCATGGGTTGGGGTATCAAGGGCTGACATGAAGACTGGGAGGCAAAAAGAGCCAAGGAGGTGATCAGACCAGGTGTGTGTTTTACCTTTTACCAATAACAGTAATGCTATTAAGAAAATAATTTTAAAATATTGGCCTATAGTTCAATACCATTCTTCACTCAGGGATAAACCTAAATTTGCCTTTACTAGGGCTCGTAACTTGGGTGAAAAGCTTAGATACAGGAGGCGACCGTATTGCAGACAAAGATTATTAGCTCATAAATCTTGCGGTCACTGTAGCACTTGCAGATTTATATGGGGTCAACCCTTCATATCTATTCCAAATTCACAGGGTAAGAAATTTGATCTCACTACGGGCACCAACTGTGAGTCCCAGGGAGTTGTGTACTGCGTGATCTGCCCCTGCGGTTTGTTGTATATTGGCCAAACCAGTAGAAAAATTAAAACCCGTATTGTTGAACATCTCAGCAATATCCACAGGGGCAGAGAGTCCGCCCCCCTGGTGGATCACTGGTTGAGGGAGGATCACTCACTGCAAGATCTCAGATATACAGTTCTTATACACATTGATCAATATGAAGGAGATATCTGTAAACTTTTATTGCAGAAAGAACAACGTTTTATTTACAATTGGAACACTTTATCCCCTAACGGTTTAAATTCTGAGATCGAGTGGTTAAATGTATAAATATATATGTGTGGAGCCCTCGGATACAACGTCATTTCCGGCAGCATTTTAATCAGACGGATGTATTGGTCAGTGCGTAAGTATTTAAATTCGGGAGCTCAAGCAACTTCAGCCAGTTCCTCTTCCGGTGTCGTTCCCCGATGTAGCTTGCCTGAGAAGGTATGTTTAACAACTTTATATTGATAGTAAAGAAGTTTGGATATTTGATATAAGATTGGCGAGATTCAGTTGTAAGATTGAGTATGCATTTGATTTATCGTTGTAATGTTTTTAATGTTAGTTTGCTTTTACCTAGACCCCTCCTGACGAAGAATACGAAACCTGGGTCGGGGGGGCCAGGCATTGAAATAAAAAGCACATGGCACTTTAGCCAGCACTTTAATAGCACTTCAGCACATTATAAAAAATTCTTTGCACAATTTGCACTGGTTGCACAATCCATTAACGCTGCTATTGACTTTCATATCTGTTCCGCCATGATTGTTGTAAATGGCTAGAACTTCAATATACTGTGATATACCTTCTAATCACATGACTCGTTTCAGCGTTACTGGAAACTGAATCAATATTTTGCTGTGAATGATAAGCGTTTGTTTTTAATATGTTAGCTTGATAGCTATAAATGAAATAACGAGCTGTGATTCAATAAAGAATATTATTATTTTCATCACAGAATTCTAGTGACTATCTCCCTAATAGTAAATTTACGTCTCTGATGACATCATCAGAGACGCGGCAGAGTAAATCAGGGCAGTAGAAGGCCCCGAAGCAGCGTGTGCAGAGTGCTGCAGGCTGGAGTCGGCAGGTTTGTCGGGACCGCGGGAAGGAAAGGGAAGGGGGCGGCGGCAATGGACTAAAGAAGCTGCCTAGACTGTGAGAAGGGAAAGGGGGGGGGAAGGGAAAATGCTGCTGCTGCACAGGGAAGAGGTGTGGAGGAAGGGAAATGGAGAGGGAGGGAATGCTGCTGTGGCTGCACAGAGAAGTGGGGGGGGGAGAGAAATGCTGCTGCATAGGAGGCTGGGAGAGAGACAGACAGATAGAAAGAAAGACAGACAGCGGGAGGAAGGGAGACAGAAAGAAAAGAAGAAAGACACAGGGGCAGGGAGAGAAAGAAAGACAGACAGACAAAGGGGGCCAGGGAGAGAGACAGACAGAAAGAAAGATAGCGGGAGGGAGAGAGAGATAGAAATAAAGAAAGACAGACAGACATATATATTCTAACACCCGTTAATGTAACGGGCTTAATGACTAGTAAGAAAATAAAAACATACAGTGCATATATTAACAGCTGCCTTAACTCCTGCACTTCTGTTCAAATTAATATCACATTCACATGAATGCACTAACAAATAGCTGTGTTTTTAAATGGTGGGTTTTTTGGGGGTTTTTTTTAACTGACTCATTCTGCACTTAAATGTAATTGGCCTGACAAAGCATTCCAGAGCCTAATTCTTGCTTTTAAAAACTTAGGGCTTCTTTTATCAAGCCGCGCTAGCGGGGTTAGCACGTCGGACATTTCATCACGCACTAACCCCCGCGGCCGGCTAAAAAACTAACGCCTGCTCAATGCAGGCGTTAGCGGCTAGCGCGGCAGGCGGTTTAACGCGCGGTATTACGCGCGTTAAAACCCCTACCGCAGCTTGATAAAAGGACCCCATAGAGCAGGGGTAGGGAACTTCAGTCCTCAAGAGCTGTATTCCAGTCGGATTTTCAGGATTTCCCCAATGAATATGCATTGAAAGCAGTGCATGCATAGATCTCATGCATATTCATTGGGGAAATCCTGAAAACCCGACTGGAATACGGCTCTCGAGGACCGGAGTTCCCTACCCCTGCCACAGAGGCTCTGGTGTCTGGATAACGTACTTCCATCTTTCTACAAACTGACAATCGCATACCGTGCTCTGACCTTAATCATCTCCCTGGCCAATATATTTCTAATAATTGTTGGTACCAATGGACAAGGTACTGTCGATTAAGAAGCCTTGATAAATAGCCCCATTTCAAACCCTTCAGCGTTAGATTTTGGGTTCATAGACAACCCCGCGAAAGACAAAGGCGCGCGCCGACAACTGAGCGCAAGATGGAGGCGCGCACCAAAGAAAATTTCAGTTTTTAGGGGCTCCGACGGGGGTTTTTTATTGGGAAGCCCCCCCAGTTTACTTAATAGAGATCGCGCCAGCGTTGTAGGGGGTTTGGGGGGTTGTAACCCTCCACATTTTACTGTAAACTTAACTTTTTCCCTAAAAACAGGGAAAAAGTTAAGTTTTCAGTAAAATGTGGGGGGTTACAACCCCCCAAACCCCCCACAATGCCCCCACAACGCGGCGCGATCTCTATTAAGTAAAGTGGGGGGTTCCCCCCCCCATGCTCCCCCGTCGGAGCCCTAAAAACAGTAATTTTCTGCGGCGCGCACCTCCGCACTGCGCTCAATTGTCTGCGCGCGTCTTTGTCCCGGCACGCTTTTGACCTGACACCAGATTTTGAACAGTGAATTGTAAACGCTGAGGGGAAGATTCTCAAAACCTAATGTGCCCTTTATGCGGTCGCTCAACCTGCTCTATCCAGTTTAGCGGGGCTGTATTTTACCAGCCATTTATCAGAACGGCTCACCGTGGTCTTTACCGAGCTTCCTAGCTGTCTGACTCTGCCATGCAAATGTAGTACAACGAGGTCATTAATATTAAAATGAGCACTCGGGGCAATTCTCTAACCTCATTGTAGCACATTTGCGGGCAAATTTTTCTGGCAGGGTCTGAGCCTGAGACACTGACTGGAAAGTAAGGTTTAACAGGTCAGACATGCCCCCCCCCCAACAAATTTAAAAAAAAAGACCCCCCCCCCAATTGAAGATCAGCAAAAGGGATGACCACTCCCTCCCCCTGCTGCCATCGCACAACCTCCCAACACAGCCCCCCCCCCACCGGCAGCAGGAGAAAAACACATTCCCTCCCGCCACCGCTGTCGTTCAACCCCCCCCACGTGCTCCGAAGAACCCCTGACACCCTCCACAAATAAAAAAAGAGACCCCCTAATGGCTGCCGGGGAGGGGGGGGTTGTGCAACTGTGGCGGTGGAAGGGAGTCTGTGACTTTCCTGCTGATCTTCGATTTGGGGGGGTCTCTCTTTTTTTTTTTTTTTTTTTTTTTTTTTTAATTTGCGGGTGTGTACTGCGCTTGTGCCAATCGTTATCACCAGCAACTCATTCCATGCAAATTTAGCAACCCTCCGCAAACTTCATTTGCATGTGTGGTTTTTAGAGAATGACTCGTCTTTTTCAAATCGTTACATTTGCAGCCGTGACAGCAGCCCATCGGATTTTAGCGCGAGTGTTAGAGAATCCACTCCTTGGTGGGATTTAAAGTCAGTTTACAATGCACCTTATCGTTGCCCGATTGATTTTTGATTTCTTTCACAGAGACACATGTGGCCCCCTCCCTTATGTTCCTTACAAATAGTAATAGAGCGTCCGTTCTATAGCCCTAAAAGTGCACTTCTCTCGTCTCTATTCAAATTCAAGAAATCAGAATGTTTTTAAAGTCCAATATTATAATTTCTTTCAGAACTAAGGGACCCTTTTTCAAAGTTGTGGTGACGATGCTGCCGCGGGAAATACACTGAAGCCCATTTAATTTCTTTGGGTTTTGGTGCATTTACTGCTTAGTAGAAGGGGCCCTGGTTCTTTAAACGCCTTTAATATTGGATCTAAAAGACTCGGCAAACACCTTTTAGATATCTCCCTGATCGCAGTGAAACTACAACCTGGGCTTTCGTCCCCTGCAAAAAAAAAAAAAGCTTTACGTTCAGCACCCCAATAAATGTTTCAGAATTAATTCTAAACTGAAAAGGATTATGTTCACAGGAAGAAACATTTTTTCTTGTACGGCACCTCAAACTTGGAACGCCCTCCCTATTACTTTACGGGAGGAGAAAGACCTTGGAAAATTTAAATCTGAGTTAAAAACTTTCCTTTTTAAAGATGCCTTTTCTACATAATTTTATATTTCTGAATTATTTATTTGGTTGAACCTGTTTTAACTATATCCTTTTTGTATTTGCCCTTAATGTTTCTTCTTTGCTTTAAATTATTTTTCATCCCTCCTTTCCCAGTATTTAACATTGTTTAAATTTAGAATATTTTAGCCATTATTTAAATTGTATATATTATTATGTATTGCATTGTTATTGTTTTTTGATTTTACGTTGTAAATTTTAAATGTAAATCGCTTAGAATATCCGATTAAGCGATTTATCAAGTCCCATAATAAACTTGAAACTTGAAAGACCCTTGGAAAGGGATGACGGGACTAAAGCGCGCGAGACAAAGGAGCTCAGACAAATATGCGCAGATCATCAGAGCGCCATATTAAAAGTTAAATTTAAAGTGCTCTGAAGAGGTGTGGGGGGAACCCCCATCCCTCTTTACTTAGAAGTGTTGGCGCTGCCGTTGGGGAGTGGGGGAAACTCCACACACACTTAGAAAATAGGGAAAAATGACAATTTCCTCTGTAATGGGGGGGGGTCCTCCCTCCCCCGAATCCCCCAACAGCAGCACCAGCACTTCTAAAAAAACTGGGGGGGTTCCTCCTCCACATACCCCCTCAGAGCGCTTTAAATTTAACTTTTAATCCGGCGCGCTGATGTCCTGCGCGCATATATCCGAGCTCCTTTGTCCGCGCGCGATTGTCCCACACGCTTTCAACTATGTACCTTGGAAAGGATCTTAATTTCCTCTGGCGTTAACACTTTATTCAAAAGATTAGCAATAGCCGCTACGTCATCTTGTGAGCAAGACCACAGTCATTGCTGATGGCAGAAATGGACATATCCAAGTTTCCAAGTTTTATTTAAAATTTGATAAAACGCTTATAAAAATTTCTAAGCGATTTACATTTTTTAAAAAAAGGTTTAAGGCAAGTTTTAAGACACATAACCAGACTGATACATAACGATCACTCACTGGAGGATTAAGGAAGGAGGGGAGAACTACAGATGTGATAGGAAAGTTACATACATGGGTAAAACATTAGGAATGTTCTAGTAGCTGCCGAGGGAAGGGAAGGTTGTATCTGTGATTGTGTTAAACTGAGGATCTGTAGTTTATCTCTGAATTTAAGTCTTGGAAGTTTCGGTCTAAGAACATTAGAACAGACCAATGGTCCATCACGCCCAGTAGCCCGTTCTCACGGTGGCCAATCCAGGTCACCAGTACTTGGCCAAAACCCAAGGAGTAGCAACATTCTATGCTACCGATCCAGGGCAAGCAGTGGCTTCCCCCATGTCTTTCTCAATAACAGACTATGGCTTTTCCTCCAGGAACTTGTCCAAACTTTTCTTAAAACCAGCTACACTATCCGCTCTTACCATATCCTCTGGCAACATGTTCCAGAACTTAACTATTCTCTGAGTGAAAAAAAATTTGGTTTTATTTCCCTGTAACTTCATCGAGTGTCCCCTAGTCTTTGTAATTTTTGACAGAGTAAAAAATCGATCCACTTGTACCCGTTCTACTCCACTCAGGATTTTGTAGACTTCAATCCTATCTCCCCTCAGTTGCCTCTTTTCCAAGTTGAAGAGCCCTTACCATTTTAGTCTTTTCTCATAGGAGTGGAGTTCCATCCCCTGCCTCGATTTTTGATAAAGCTGCTCTAAAAATGCACAAGAAGCTGAACCAATGGAGGAAAAAGCCTTACTGGCAGAGGCGCACTCAAAAAGACTGTAGGATGGTCATCTTTGGTTTTATTTCTCTTTTGTTCTCTCTCATTGTTTCGTCTGTGATATAGTTCTAGGTTTATTGGGGCTGATATTCAGACCACAAGAGTTAGCCAGGCTGATTTCTGCAGTGGCCAGTATTGAATATCAGGTTTAATTTTGGGCGCTATAAACTTAGGCCCCCTTTATCAAGCCGCGTTAGGGTTTTTATCGCCGGCCGCTGTGGTAAACGCTCCGATTCTCATAGAATTCTTATGAGCATCGGAGCAACTTCAGAGCATTTAGTGTCGTGGACCATGCTAAAAACCTCTATCGCAGCTTAGTGACACGGGGACAAATTTGTACCCACCCCCGTGAGTTTTGTCCCTGTCTCATTCCTGTAAGCTCTGTGTTAACCGCACAAGCCTCGAACACTTATGATTTTAAAGTGTTTGAGACTTGTGCAGATGAGGACGAAGTTTAGGCATTGGTAGAATGATGCATTATGACATCACAAATTGGTCTAGAATGTTGCTACTTAGGATTTTAAAGTTGTTGAGGCTTGTGCAGATGAGGACGGAGCTTAGGCATTGGTGGAATGAGGCATTATGACATCACAATCTGAGCTCTAGAATGTTGCTACTTAGGATTTTAAAGTGTTTGAGGCTTGTGCAGATGAGGACGGAACTTAGGCATTGGTGGAATGAGGCATTATGACATCACAATCTGAGCTCTAGAATGTTGCTACTTAGGATTTTAAAGTGTTTGAGGCTTGTGCAGATGAGGACGGAACTTAGGCATTGGTGGAATGAGGCATTATGACATCACAATCTGAGCTCTAGAATGTTGCTACTTAGGATTTTAAAGTGTTTGAGGCTTGTGCAGATGAGGACGGAACTTAGGCATTGGTGGAATGAGGCATTATGACATCACAATCTGAGCTCTAGAATGTTGCTACTTGTGATTTTAAAGTGTTTGAGGCTTGTGCAGATGAGGATGGAGCTTAGGCATTGGTGGAATGAGGCATTATGACATCACGAACTGAGCTCTAGAATGTTGCTACTTGTGATTTTAAAGTGTTTGAGGCTTGTGCAGATGAGGACGGAGCTTAGGCATTGGTGGAATGAGGCATTATGAGATCACAATCTGAGCTCTAGAATGTTGCTACTTAGGATTTTAAAGGGTTTGAGGCTTTTGCAGATGAGGACAGAGCTTGCAGGAATGGGGCAGGGAAAGGAAAAGAGCTTGCAGGGACGAGACTGGAAAATGAGTTCCCGCGGGGATGGGGGAAAAAATTTTCCCCGTGTCATTCTCTAGGCCCAAATCATGTGACATCTAGCCGCTGGCTTCTAAGTGCTAATATCCAGTGGCCATCTTGCACTGAATAGCGGCTGGATTATCTTTATGGTTACAGTACAATTTACAGTGTCTTAAGACCAAAGTGGAAATTTCCTAGCTGAGAAGGGAGGGTGAATGTCTGCGAGAGTAAAGATAATTATTGATTTTAATCTGATTTCAGTCAATGTTTTGGGAATGTCTTAAATTTTATTAAGTTAAGTCAGGAGGTTGGTATGATTATTCATAAACTTTAGTATGTGCAGAAACTCAGATCTGGATTGTAATCAGCACCCTTAGGCTGAGGGTTCAAATCCCTCGCTGCTCCTTGTGACCCTGAGCAAGCTACTTAATCCCCTCATTGCCCCAGGTACACTAGATAGAGTTTGAGCCCACCGGGACAGATAGGGAAATATGATAAAAGTACCTGAATATATGATAAAAGTACTTGAATATAAACCACTTTGGATATAAGTGGGTATATAAATAATTAAAAACCAATAATACACTTTTGGAAGGAAATTTGGGGGTTTCCAGTTGTAACGGAAAACCCCTGAAAAAGAGTCTTCCTCACATAAGGTTACCAGATTTTCTGAGGTAGAAACCTGGATACATGGCCTTTCCCTTTCCGCCCCCATTCCTGCCTCCGGTCTCGCCCCCATAAAGCCACCTCCGGGCCGCGTCTAGAGGGCGTGCGCACTTGCTCAGAGGCCCTCCAGACGCAGCCGGAGGTTGGGGCTTATGAAAACCCAGACAAAACTCCTGGGTTTTGGAAAGTCCATCCGGGCACCCGGGCATGTCCTCTAAAAAGAGGACACGTCTCGGTTTTCACGGATGTCTAGTAACCCTAGATATGGGCGGCCTGGACTTCTGTCATTAGCCTGCCTGGTGAACTCAAATGCTCAGACGCACCAGCTACGATTAAGCAGCTGTGACGGTTTGACATCAAACTGTAGGAAAAAAGTGAAGTTGGCTAAATGCACTGATAGTGGGTCTGGACACCATGGCAGATAGGAAGACCCAGCCGTGGGAACGAGAGGGTTATTCACGTTCTTTTCTGTGCTTAGACTAATCCTAGTACTACAGTGTGACATAGGGAGTGTGTACATACAGATCTTGTGATTCAATGTATTTACAATTAGGGATGGCGCCGGGAGCCAGAGATCCGATGAGCCTCACTGACAGATGATGGAAGGACAAGTCTGGGACCAGCTGCTGTATGGGCTTTTAAGCACCTGACTTTAGACTTCCAGGGTCTAGAATCGTGTGTTTTGCCCTTTTCTGTTCTTAAATTGCCTTTCCTGTGTGATAACAGGAAAGAATATCAGCCAGCTTTCACTCGCAAGACACGTAACTGTTCTCAGGTGGACGCACGGAACGGCTTTTAGACCAGCCCCAGGAAATATAAGCTGGCTGAAGACTGTTCCGAGTGCTGTGTGAAATATCGGTGATGGGATCCTCCCAAATTCCGACCCCCCCCCCCCCAAAAAAAAAAAAAGTTCTATAAAAAGTGCTAAAAATCGTGCGTGCAATTTTGGTCGCCTTTCCAAGTTGCGCCCGCAATTTAATAGATTAACAAGCAAATTAGCGCTGATAATTGGGCATTTTAACAAACAAATATTGGTGCTGTTTAAAATCAATTACAAGTTAAAAGTTTATGCAGATAAATTGAGGTGCAGGTGCGTCGGAAAAGGAGGCGTTCCTTTACGCGCGGAATTACTGAATAAGGGCGTCCGTGCCTAGATTTAAGCACATTTTCATTGGTGCAAATAAATGGCTGTGCCTAATTTTAGTCGCAGTTCCCAGGCTTAAGTGCTGTTCTATAAACCGCGCCTAACTTTAAGCACAGCTTATAGAACAGTGCTGGGTTTTCAGCGTCGATTCTTTGGTTGCCATCTAGAGAATTTAGCCCCATGGGTCTTTCTCTCTATGTCGTTTGGTCGTATTGCAAGCCCACTGGTTTCTGATTCTCTAAATTATTTTATATATTTGCATAATTTTGGAAATATAAGCATACACTTATGACTACTGCTCCCCCCTCCACCAGCCGGGGAAAGAAGATTCTGCTGCTTGCCATTGAATTTTATGTTACTGTTAGCAACTGTTATGGTAGAAGACCATTCTGGTAATTATGTTAATTCATCCATTACATCGAGTTTTGTTGGTAGCGAATGATGCATTTGTTAATTTTCTGTGTTCTGCCCACTAGGGATAGTACTGACATTCATGTGGCCTCTGTGCAGTGGCATATTAAGTGGGGTGGGAGGGGGGAGGACAAACCGGCCCCTCTCCACCCCACCCTCCTGCAAACCTAGAGTTATCAGGCATCCGTGAAAACCCAGACATGTCCTCCTGTCTGGGCTCCCAGACGGACTTTCCAAAACCCGGGTTTTGGAAAGCCAATACCAGCTCCAGGCCACATCTTGAAGGCCTCTGAGCATACGCGGATACGCGGATGACACACACCCGACACGCTTCAGGCCCTCCAGACGCAGCTAGAGCTCGTAGCAAAGAGAAGAGGCTTTCTGGGGGCTGGGCTGGGTCAGAATGGGGCGGGGCTGAAGGTGGAACGGGGCAGGGTCACGTGTCTGAGGTTTTCTTTTTTTGTAAATATGGTAACCCTATGCGAACCTCTTTAAATGTTCACCTGCTGGCACCGGCCTTGGCTCCCTTCTGACGTCACTTCCTGTTCGAGACCTGGGCATGACGTCAAAAGGGGAAGATGCTGCTCATTCCAGCGAACATTTTAAGAGGTACACAGGGCAGGCGTTGAAGTGGCAAGAAGCAGGGAGCCGCATGGTGCGGTGATGCTGGGCACCATCGCCTCGGGCGCCATTCTCCCCAGCTATGCCACTGCCTATGTGTATAAAGGTTGCCCACCTCTGTGCTACCCAGTATCCACTCATAGCTGCTCAGGCCCGGTATCAGCCTGATACTTGCTTGGGAAGGAGGGGATGAACTCTGAGGATCAGCTACAGCATTGTGGTGGTGTTGCACGTGATGCTGGGTTAAAATGGCTCTAACCTAACAATATCCCATAGACATAACTGACTGAAGTTCCTTACCTGTGCCGAAGGTTCTCCACGGACAGCAGGATGTCAGGGGAGTGTGTGGCGTAGTGGTTAAAGCTACAGCCTCAGCACCCTGAGGTTGTGGGTTCAAACCCCCGTTGCTCCTTGTGACCCTGGGCAAGTCACTTAATCCCCCCCCATTGCCCCAGGTACGTTAGATAGATTGTGAGCCCACCAGGACAGACAGGGAAAAATGCTTGAGTACCTGAATAAATTCATGTAAACTGCTCTGAGCTCCCCTAGGAGAACAGTATAGAAAACTGAATCAATACATAGTGTGAAAACTTTCAGCCTCTGATAGCCAGAGCTGGTATTGTGACATCACAATGCCTCATTCAACCAATGCCTAAGAGCCAACCTCATCAGTGATGTCACAATGACTTGATTGTCCTAGACTTGGCTAACTCTTACTACATTTTGATTTCTAGAGTGGTGCAGTGGTTAAAGCTACAGCCTCAGCACCCTGAGGTTGTGGGTTCAAGCCCACGCTGCTCCTTGTGACCCTGGGCAAGTCACTTAATCGTCCCATTGCCCCAGGTACATTAGATAGATTGTGAGCCTACCAGGGCAGACAGGCAAAAATGCTTAAGTACCTGAATAAATTAATGTAAACCGTTCTGAGATCCCTTGGGAGAACGGTATCAAAAATTGAATAAGTTGAAAAATGTATTCCATGTTTCCTTTAGCTGTGATACCAGGGACTCAGCCTAGTACCTGAAATATACTTATGGTTGGGGTTACCAGATGTCCGGGAAATCCTGGACATATCCTCTTGTTAAAGGACTGTCCGGGCTCCCGGACGGGCTTTTCAAAACCCGACATTTGTCCCGACCAATTCCTGCCGCATATGTAGGGCCTCTGAGCATGCGAAGCTGACGTCACACACATCCACGCATGCTCCAGGCCCTCAAGACGCGGCCGGAGCTCGTGGCAGGAGTCTTGCTGGGGGTCGGAGGCTGAACGGGGCTGGGCTTGGTGAAACGGGGCGGGGTAGAGGGCGGAACAAGGCGGAGTTATATGTCCAAGATTTTCCTTTGTAAAATATGGTAACCCTATGATCTATGAGCACTCTATGCAATACATGTAATATGATTATTTATTTGTTTAAACATTTATATACCGTTTAACTCTACGGTTTGCAAAGATTAAAATCGTAACAGGTTAAACACCACATACAGACACAGTTGCAAACAACTCATAAAAAAAGAAAAAAAAAACTAACACAGGAATGTGCTAACAAACAATTATTCTTACAAATTGACTGGTGATATAGGGCTCCTTTTACCAAGCCACGTTAGCGACGTTTAATCACGCGCTAACCCCCGCGCTAGCCTAAAAACTACCGCTCCCGCTCCTTCGTAAAAGGAGCCCATAGTTTGTCGGTTATGTCTGTGGGATATTGCATCGTAGTTCTCTCCCCTTGTCTCAGGTTTGTCCATTGTCCAAGTTTGTCCTTGCTTTTATTTTAAACATTCTTGTGCCTCCCTATTTTAGGGGGTCTTTTACTAAGGCGCCCTAGTCGATTTAGCGCACGCTAAATGCTTACGCGCCCATTATATTCTAGGGACGCGTTAGCATTTAGCACGCGCTAAGTCGGCTAGCACGCCTTAGTAGAAGACCCCCTTGGTGATGTACACCGCATAGAAATTTTAGAAGCGCTTGTATCCAATTTTAAATAAACTTTGAAAACTTGAAAGTTTCAAGTTTATTAGGATTTTATATACCGTCTATCAAGGTTATCTAAGCGGTTTTTACAATCAGGTACTCAAGCATTTTCCCTGTCTGTCCTGGTGGGCTCACAATCCATGTAATGTACCTGGGGCGAGGGGAGGATTAAGTGACTTGCCCAGGGTCACAAGGAGCAGCGTGGGTTTGAACCCACAACCTCAGGGTGCTGAGGCTGTAGCTTTAACCACTGCGCCAGTCTAGAAATCAAAATGTAGTAAAAGTGAGCCAAGTATAGGACAGTCAAGCCATTGTGACATCAGTGATGAGGTTGGCTCTTAGGCATTGGTGGAATGAGGCATTGTGATGTCACTATACCAGCTCTGGCTATTAAAGGCTGAAACTTTTCACATTATGTATTTATTTAATTTCCTATACTGTTCTCCCAGGGGAGCTCAGAACGGTTTACATGAGTTTATTCAGGTACTCAAGCATTTTCCCTATCTGTCCCAGTGGGCTCACAATCTATCTAACGTACCTGGGGCTATAGAGGACTGAGTGACTTGCCCAGGGTCACAAGGAGCAGCGCGGAGTTTGAACCCACAACCCCAGGGTGCTGAGGCTGTTGATCCAACCACCGTGCCACACACTCCTCCAGCTGAAACATACCTGTAGATTAGATTGCGGTTCATTTTCCTCCAAGTGTTTAAAGTACCGTAGAAAAGAAAGAGATAGCTGGGATCTCAAAGTCCCGCCTTGAGGGCCTCAATCCAGTCGGGTTTTCAGGATTTCCCCAATGAATATGCATTGAAAGCAGTGCATGCACATAGATCTCATGCATAGTCATTGGGGAAATCCTGAAAACCCGACTGGATTCTGGCCCTCGAGGACCGGAGTTGCCCACCCCTGTGTTATACAGTTGTGTGCAAAGGTTTTTACAACCAGTCAAACTGTACATTTCAATATAAAAGTGACCTTCTACATCAGGGATCTCAAAGTCCCTCCTTGAGGGCCACAATCCAGTCGAGTTTTCAGGATTTCCCCAATGAATATGCATTGAAAGCAGTGCATGCACATAGATCTCATGCATAGTCATTGGGGAAATCCTGAAAACCCGACTGGATTCTGGCCCTCAAGGACCGGAGTTGCCCACCCCTGTGTTATACAGTTGTGTGCAAAGGTTTTTACAACCAGTCAAACTGTACATTTCAATATAAAAGTGACCTTCTACATCAGGGATCTCAAAGTCCCTCCTTGAGGGCCACAATCCAGTCGAGTTTTCAGGATTTCCCCAATGAATATGCATTGAAAGCAGTGCATGCACATAGATCTCATGCATAGTCATTAGGGAAATCCTGAAAGCCCGACTGGATTGCGGCCCTCAAGGAGGGACTTTGAGATCCCTGGTAAAGACCGTTGGCCGGCACAAGACCGTGTCCGAAACTAGAAACAAAAAATGTCAAGAAAGCGCGGATGCCGCTGAAGATTTCTGCTCTTTCTTTCCTTTCTTGCCCCCTCCCACCAGGGCATCGGCAGAAGCCAGATGAGCAGACAAAGCCAGGAAGCCTGTCCTTTTCCGAGCGTCTGAGTGAGCTGGAGCACCTTCGTCGCACAGCGATGAGAGTCAGCCCGCACCACCCGACCCCGGCACCCAACCCCCGGGCTGCCTTCAACCATGCCGCAGCTTTCAACTCGCAGCAGCAGAGTCAGATCCAGGGTAAGTACCTGCATGGGGAGCAGACCGTGGGATGGTGGTCAGAGAGCGGTTATTCATGGGTCACTCTCAGACTTCTGCTCTAAAGTCCGGGTCCATTTCTAGGATTAGAAACCTCATTCTGGCAAAAGACTATTACTACTACAATTTATTATTTCTATAGCGCTATCAGATGCATGCAACGTTGTACATTAAACACAGAAGAAACAGTCCCTTCTCAAAAGAGCTTACAATCTAATTATCAAAGAGACACTGGACAAAACTGATGAATCAATATATTTATTTATTCATTCATTCATTCATTCATTCAATTTTTGATACTGTTCTTCCAAGGGAGCTCAGAACAGTTTACATGAATTTATTCAGGTACTCAAGTATTTTTCCCCGTCTGTCCCTGTGGGCTCACAATCTAATGTACCTGGGGCAATGAGGGGGATTAAGTGACTTGCTCAGGGTCACAAGGAGCAGCGTGGGTTTGAGCCCACAACCTCAGGGTGCTGAGGCTGTAGCTTTAACCATGGCGCCACACTCTCCCCATATACCCCATATAGGGAAATACAAAGAGAGAAGAGGTGGAAGGGTAGGGGGCTACAGAGGGAAAGGCAAACAAATGTGGTACTTTACAAGTTGGTAGATTTAGGACTTAAAACATGGCTTCAAAAAAGTGGGCCTTCAGCCTGGACTTGAATACCGCCAGAGATGGAGGCCATTGTACTGAATCAGGCAGGTTGTTCCAGGAATATGGCGCAGCAAGGCAGACAGGACGGGGTCAGGAGTTGGTTGTAGAGAAGAAGAGTACAGACAAGAGAAACTTACCTGACAAACGAGTTCCTGGGGCAGAGTATAGGGAGAGATAAGAGAGGAGAGATCTTGAGGAGTCGCAGAGTGAATGCATGTGTAGGTCAGTAAAAGGAGCTTGAACTGTACGCAGAAGTGGACAGTGAGCCAATAAAGCGACTTGAGGAGAGGGGTAGCATGAGCGTAACGATACTGGCGGACTACGAGGCGTGCTGCAGAATTCTGAACAGATTGAAGGCGAGAGAGATGGCTTAGTGGAAGGCCTGCGAGAAGCTAGTTGCAATAATCTAGGCAAGAGGTGACGAGAGGGTGGCTGAGGGTCTTGGCAGAGTGCTCAGAGAGGAAAGTCCAGATTTTATCGATGTGGTATAAAAAGAAACGACAAGTTTTGATGGTCTGTTGGATATACGAAGAGAAGGAAAGAGATGAGTCAAAGATGACCCTGAGTTTGTGAGTCAACGAGACAGGGAGGATGAGGATGTTTTCTACTGAAATAGAAACCAGAGGGAGGGGGGAGGGAGGTTTAGGAGGAAAGCTAAGGAGTTCAGTCTTGGTCATGTTTAATAATGGCAGCAAGACATCAAGATAGCAATGTCAACTAGGCAGGCTGAAACTCGGGCCTGGATACCTGTAGAAATTTGGGCATAGCGAGGCGAAATTGCAAGTCGTCAGCATAGAGATGGTACTGGAATTAGAGAGCTGCACGGGAACGGGGACGACGGGAATCCCGCGGGACCCGCGGGTTCCCCCTTTGGGTCACGGGGATCCCGTGGGGACGCCCCCTAGGGTCGCGGGGATCCCGTGGGGACGCCTCCGAGGGTCGCGGGGTTCCTGCGGGGCTGGATGTACTCAGTCGCGCGGCTCTTCTCCCTACCTTCTCTGCTTGCAGCACAGAGCCGAACGGAAGTCTTCCCAACGTCAGCGCTGACGTCGGGAAGACTTCCGTTTGGCTCTGTGCTGCAGGCAGTGCAGGTAAGGAGGAGAGTAGCCTCGTGGTTCGAGTGGCTACCAAGGGAGGGGGCGGTCCGCCCCGCCACACCCTGCCCCGGTTGCAGCACAGCCGGCCAGATCCCCTTACTTTTGTGGCACTTCCCCGACCGACCGACAACAGCCCCGGTCCGACAATCCTCCCTGCCCTGTAGCCGCGAATCTAAATTATCTTCTTACAGCAGCTGTAATAAGGTAATTTAGATTCGCAGTTAAGGGCAGGGAGGTTTGTCGGACCGGGGCTGTTGTCAGTCGGTCGGGGAAGTGCCACAAAAGTAAGGGGACCTGGCCGGCTGTGCTGCACCCGGGGCGGTAGAGAAGGAGTGGGGAGAAGGTAGAGAAGGAGTGGGGAGAAGGACGCTGAAAGGCCATGGGGAAGACGGGAGGGGGGGGGAAGGACTCTGAAAGCACTTGAAGACAGAGGAGGGAGAAGGACGCTGAAAGCACATGGGGAATACAAAGGGGTGGAGAAGGACGCTGAAAGGCCATGGGAAGGGCGGGGGGGGGAGGACTCTGAAAGCACTTGTGGAAGACAGAGGGGGGAGAAGGATGCTGAAAGCACATGGGGAAGACAAAGGGGTGGAGAAGGACGCTGAAAGGACATGGGGAAGACGGGGGGGGTGGAGAAGGACGCTGAAAGGCCATGGGGAAGACAGAGGGGGGAGAAGGACGCTGACAGGACATGGGGAAGATGGGGGGAGAAGGACGCTGAAAGGAAATGGGGAAGAGAGAGTAGGGAGAAGACGCTGGCAGGGAAGAAGACAGATGCCAGACTATGGGTGGAGCGGAGAGAAGAAGATGGGTGCCAGACCAATTTGGAAGGGGGAAGAAAGGGAGAGGCACAGTAACAGAGCAAATGGAAGATGCAGAAGGAAGAGAGACAGTGGATGGAAGGAATTGAATGAGAACATGAGGAAAGCAGAAACCAGGCAACAAAGGTAGGAAAAGAATTATATTTCTTTTTTTTTATTTTGCTTCAGGATAAAGTAGTATATTAGTTGTGTTGATAAAAATTTATAAACATTAGAGGCTCTGGTAGAAACCCATTTGCAAAGTATGTATTCTTCCCAATTAATATTTTCAAATTAATAAAGTCTTTTTGCTTATTTGTAAATGGGTTTCTACCAGAGCCTTTAATTCAGTAGCATAATTAAATGAAATAACTATTTCTGAAGTTTATAGGGACGGTCGGGGACGGAGGGGATTCCTCGCGGGGACGGGTGGGGACGGAGGGAATCCTCACGGGGACGGGTGGGGACGGGTGGGATTCCTCACGGGGACGGGTGGGGACGGGTGGGACTTTGGCGGGGACGGGTGGGATTTCTGTCCCCGCGCAACTCTCTAACTGGAATCCATGGGAAGAGATTAGAGCACCGAAGGAAGAAGTGTAGATGGAAAAAAAGAAGAGGTCCCAGGACAGAGCCCTGAAAAATGCCGACTGATAGCAAAATGGCAGTGGAGGAAGAGCCTCTAGAGCATGCGCTAAAAGTGCAACAGGAAAGATAGGAAGAAAACCCTGGAATTCAAGCAAGGACAGCGTATCGATGAGTAGGCTGTAATCTACAGCGTCAAATGCCGTTGATGGATCAAGGAGGATGAGGACAGAGGCTTTTGGATTTGGCCAAGTCATTGGAGACTTTAGCAAGGGCAGTTTCCATAGAATGGAGAGGGCGAAAGCGAATTTAGAATAGCTCGAGACAAAAGAAAGTTGCGCCAGAGGAGAAGCTTCCGCCCGCAGACGCACGTGACTTTAGGCAGGCTCTGGCGGCTTGCACAAATTACACTGTAACGTGCCACGAAGGTAAGAGGGAAGGAGGGAGATGGTCAGACCGTGCGAGGGGTGCTGTAGGGCGGTGGAAAGGACAGACGCTGAAAGGAAGTGTGGAAGACAGAGTGGGGAGAAGACACTGAAGGGAAATGGGGAACAGAGAGTGGGGAGAAGACGCTGAAGGGAAATGGGGAACAGAGAGTGGGGAGAAGACGCTGAAGAGAAATGGGGAACAGAGAGTGGGGAGAAGACGCTGAAGGGAAATGGGGAACAGAGAGTGGGGAGAAGACGCTGAAGGGAAATGGGAACAGAGAGTGGGGAGAAGACACTGAAGGGAAATGGGGAACAGAGAGTGGGGAGAAGACGCTGGAAGGGAAGAAGACAAAGATGCCAGACTATGGGGGGAGCAGAGGGAAGAAGATGGATGCCAGACCAATTGGGGGGGTGTGTGGAGGGAGAGATGGAAGGGAGAGGCACCATAACAGAGCAAATGGAAGACGCAGAGAGAAGGCAGACAGTGAATGGAAGGAATTGAATGAGGAGAAGATGAGGAAAGCAGAAACCAGACAACAAAGGTAGAAAAAAATTTCTATTTTTCTTTTTTTTGCTTTAGGATAAAGTAGTATATTAGTTGTGTTGATAAAAATGTATAAACAAAGCCCTGCCAGCTGAACATCTCTTTCTCTAGTTCAGCAGCCAGAACTTTGATTTATAAGGAGGGAATAAGCTAAATATTGCAGTACTGAGATTTGTATGGATGCTGCGGGGACAGTGGTCACAGGGACGGGGCGCTGACAGGGACGGAGGTCGTGGGGACGGGAACAAATTTTTTCCCCCAAAGTCTTTTTTTTCTCTCCTGTTCATCACCACTCTTGTGTGTGTTGCTTACCTGCAGAGACTAGTTCTTTTTCTCTTTTCAATTCCTTATAATAGTATTTGACTTACATTCACACTCAAGGACATCATGGTGGTTTAGAAATTTTTTTAAAAATTAAAACAATAAAAATGTTATGCATCAATTGGTCACACACCAAATCCTTATTACAAAATCCAAAAAACAAAACAAATAAGTTGGGGGGGGGATCTCCATGCCATTCCAGCCTTTGTAAATTTAAAGGCCAGTCAGTACAAACAAGTTTTTAAAATCAGATTTCAATTTAAAAGAGGAAGTTTGCTGCCTAAGATAGAAGGGTAAAGAGCTCCACACGCTGGAGTAGCATATGAAAAGCAGAAAGTGCATTGTAAAGGTTTTACTCACAGGAGGAAACAGTAAAGTCACGGCCGTCATGTCCAGCAGAGAAAGAGTGTAATTTAGAAGGGGAGAAAGAAGAGGAATTGGGGCTGGAGGGGGAAGAGGGCTTCCCACATCAGGGAAGAGGATCCAAGATAGAGTTTTGACACTCCTTCTCCCTACACTGGCTTTTCTCTCACTCTCACTCAGTCCACACACCCTCACTCCCCCTGGGAGCGGGGCCATGGGTCCGGATTTCCATTTACGAAAATCTGGTAACCCTACACAGGATCCCACAGTTATGTTTATGACAAGACTTGACATACTTCCTTTCATTGCATATCAGAGCAGTTTACAATCAAGGCAAAGTAATCAGTATTAAACTAAACTAAACCTTAAGTTTGTATACCACATCATCTCCATAAAGATAGAGCTCGGCACAGTTTACAGGTAAATTCAATGAGGGAAGGACATAATAAGAAATTAGAGGTTATGAAGAGGTTAGCTAGCTTTACATTCACTATCTCCTCCTCTCTCTATTGGCTAAAGCTCTTAACATTTTCATCTCCTCTTCCTATAGGCTAAGGCTCTTTACACCTGCATTGTGAGGTCATAGAGCTTTATGGTTATAGAAACACGATGACAGATAAAGGCCAAATGGCCCATCCAGTCTGCTCATCTGCAGCATCCACTATCTCCTCCTCTCCCTATTGGCTAAGGCTCTTCACATTTGCATCTCCTCTTCCTATAGGCTAAGGCTCTTTACACCTGCATTGTCAGGTCATAGAAACACGATGGCAGATAAAGGCCAAATGACCCATCCAGTCCTGCCCATCCGCAGCAACCATTATCTCTTCCTCTCTCTAAGAGATCCCACGTGCCTATCCCAGGTCCTCTTGAATTCAGACATAGTCTCTGTTTCCACCACCTCTTCCGGGAGACTGTTCCACGCATTTACCACCCTTACTGCAAAAAAGTATTTCCTTAGATTGCTCCGGAGCCTATCACCTCTTAACTTCATCCTACACTCTCTCATTCCAGAGCTTCCTTTCAAATGAAAGAGGCTCGACTCACGTGCATTTATGCCACGTAGGTATTTAAACGTCTCTATCATATCTCCCCTCTCCCGCCTTTCCTCCAAAGTATACCGATTGAGATCTTTAAGTCTGTCCCCATACGCCTTATGACGAAGACACTCCCTTCCTCAGGTCTGAACAGAATAAGCAGAAGATGACAAATGCCAGAAATCATAAGTGAATCATCAAAAGCATTCCAGCGATACTGTGAAAAGGAAAGGGGAGGGGATGATGGGTTGAGGTGATCAGAGGGTGACAGACTGTGTAAATATATGGCTCATGGTTGAAGAAACTCAGGCCTCAGTGAGCGTTCATGTCCGTTCCGAAGCATGTGATTATTTTAACTTCAAGTCTTATGTTACGGGATAGTTCTGTTTTCCTTTTGTTTCCTGATCGCTTCCTGAAGGCAGCTCACCCAGAGCTGTTGCCTTGGTCTTCTCTGTGCTGTTTGATCTTATGTCTGTGTGCACCGATTCTTGTTTTTAACCTCTGCTTTGTATCATCAACGTGGCATCCTTCTTCACATTTCTGCTTGGGATAATATATACTAAATTAGAGGAGGCTTTTGGGTTCAGTCTTTCTCGTGTGGGTAATTGATACTCGCAGGGCTGGTTTTCCCTGGGGATGGTTGCTATGCTCTCGCCTTTGATGCAGTGTCATAGTTTTTTTCCGTATTTTCTTTCCTGCTCTTTGGTTTACTGCGGTGCATCGCAAACTGTGTGCCGCCTGAGATTCCTGGTGTGCCGCGGTACACTGGGGAAGAGGCGAGGCGCCGGATGACTGTCGCGGGACGTGCCTCTCGCGAAGAGAGGCACGTCTTGTAAGCAATCTCCCGACGCCGGCACCTCGTCTCTCTGCCGCCCCTTCTCTCCAGCGCGAGTCTCTCTGTCGGCGCAAGGCCCGTTGGAAGGGCCTTTGCGCATGCGCTGACAGTGGCGCGCTGACGTCACGCGTGCGCTGTGGCATCATCACGCCGATGCCAGCGCACTTCCGGGTGTCTCAAGCCGGGGACGCCAGGTTTAGTGTGGTGACGGGAGAAAAGCACGCGAGACAAACGCGCGCCAACATTTGAGAGCAGACAACTGAGCGCAAGACTTCAGCGCGCCGCTCTAAAAGCTTCTTTTAAAGGGCTCTGACGGGGGGGGGAACCCCCCTACTTCACTTATTAGTGTTTGCGCTATCATGTTGGGGGCTGGGGGGTGTAACCCCCCACATTATACAGAAAACTTAACTTTTTATCTATTTTTTAGGAAAAGTTAAGTTTTCTGAATAATGAGGGGGTCACAACCCCCCAAAACCATCCCCAACGGCAGCGCCAACACTATTAAGTAAACTGGAGGGTTGCCCCCCATACATCTCCGTCGGAGCCCTTTAAAAGAAGCTTTTAGAACGGCGCGCTGAAGTCTTGCGCTCAGTTGTCCGCTCTCAAATGTCGGCGCACGTTTTGTCTCGCGCACTTATGACCATGAATCTTTAGTGTGCCCCGGCTTGAAAAAGCTTGCGAGACGCTGGTGTACCGATTACTTTTCCTTGATATAGATTTGTAAACTGCTCTGATATGCAATGAAAGGAAGTATGTCAAGTCTTGTCATAAACATAACTGTGGGATCCTGTGTAGGGTTACCAGATTTTCGTAAATGGAAATCCGGACCCATGGCCCCGCTCCCAGGCCCGCCCGTCACGCCCCGTTCTACCCCCTAGTCCCCTCAACCTGTTTGCTCATTGGAACAACATCTGCACATGCGCTGGTGTGACGCCATGAGGTCGCACATGCGCACGAAGGCACCGTGTTGCATCCCGACGTCACTCGTTGCTAGAAGCTTTTCAAAACCCAGATAGTATAGGCGTCAAATCTGGTGACCCTAGGTTTAAGCAAAACTTTCTTGGCTCTTCCTTACCCCCTTCCTAATCTACTTGTGACCAAGTCAGAAATACCTCTTTGGCCCCAGGAACTAGAGCTGGGGAAGCAGCACCTGCTTCTTCAAAGCCCTGAACTGTACAAAAGGCAGGGCAAGAAAGGGCCCGTCACAGATCTAGGTCCAGAGATTAAAGCAAATGTAGTGCACATAGCAAGCATATGAAAGCCAAACACAGCAGATTTTTATTTTTACTGGGGAGGGGCTGTGTGCATACACAAAACACGGCCCCAGCACTCTCGTGTGTTATGATTTTGCTCTTTGTCGTTTCCCAGGTGCAGTGCATTCTTGTTTAAGGCAAGTTTCAAGGTCTAACCTTATTGTAATCTCCTTCTACTGGTAGGCTGACCCTGCTTATCTGCATTCCCAGGATGGAAGGCCCAGTGGGACTTTGTGTTCCTTGCGCCTAAATTGGGTTGCTTTGAAGTTTAAGAGCAGCTTGGAGAGTGTGTGTTGATTTCTGAATGTGCTCGCTGAGCAAGGCCTGCAGTGGCTGTCAAGGCCAGACACTACTTTGGCCAAAGTTTCAGCATGACTAGGGTTACCAGATTTTCCCGAAAGAAAATCCGAACCCATGGCCACACCTCCAGTTCGCCTATGTCACACCCCGTTACGCTCCCAGCCCCGCCTTCCTAGGGTTATCAGAAGTAGAGAATGACACGGTGGCGGTTTACCCGCGGCCACCGCATTTAAGCCGCGGGTCACCGCCGAAAACGGGGAAGAAAACTAGCAGTCGCTGCGGCGACGGGGACAAGGCCATTCACCGGCCGCGGAAACGGTGAATAGATTTGTCCCCGCAGGCCAATGTCCCCCCTTCTAAGAACCGCTATTTACCCGTGTTTCACCGTGTTCGTGAACGGGTGTTAGATTTCTCCGCCGAGTACACATTTTCCCCAGAGACGCCAAGTCCCGACACATTCGGTTGCCCTCACGCTCCGAGCACCCCCCCCCCAAGGACCCGGGACTCCCTTTCCCTTTCTTTCTCTCGCTCTTCCTCCCCCCCCCATAGCACCACATCCCCCCCTCCATCTCAACCCCCACCAGCCCTACCTCCGAACTTGTTTTCGAGATCGCCGGCAGCAAACAGCAATTTATACAGGTACCTGCGACGGCCCCGGAGCTTTCCCTCTGCCGCGCCCCGCCCTCCCGGAAACAGGAAGTTCCGTCAGAGGGGGGGGGATGGCGGGAGGCGAAGCTGCGTCAGAGGAGGGCGGGACGTCGGTGCGGGACGTCTTCGAGGTTGGGTTTTAGGCGAGGTGTAGGAGTTGTCGGTGACAGCGAAGAGTACGAAGGTAGGATGTGGGGAGTTTGATAACGAGGGAGAGATACCGGGCTGCAAACGGGGGGCAGGGAGAAACATGGTGGACCGAGTAGCATGGAATGAGGGAGGGAGAGATGCTAGACCTAGGGGGAGGGAGGATCTGGATTGAAGAGGGGTGATTAGTATGGAAACGTGTAGAGGCTGGGGATTAAGAGGGTGAGAGAAAGTTAATTTCCGGACTGTCCAGCGCCGTAGTTCATACTAGGCCTTGCTCCTGTTCAAATAAAGAATGTAAACTTGAGAAGCGTCTCCTGTCTATTCAGATGCACCCAAGTTTACGTGCGCATGCATGAATGCATTTGCCCATATATCACTGTATGGTTCCCACACTTATTGTGGCTAAATCTGTACGTGCAAGACTTTTCTATGTCCCGTAGCTTTATTTTACGGTTTGGGGGTTGGTTTGTTTTTGCAATTTAGAATACACAATTATTTGTTTTTGTATAGTTTTTAAGTAATATTAAACAAAGTTTTAAAGTTTTACAGAATGTTTCCTTTAAACGTAAATAAAGAAAATTATATAAAATCGTACCCGTTTGAGGCTTTTATGTATGCGACGGTGACGGTGACGGGGCGGTGAATGGGGTTGCAGTGGCGGTGACGGGGCGGTGAATGGGATGGCAGTGGCGGTGACGGGGCGGTGAATGGAATGGCGGTGACGGGGCGGTGCAGAGGATGGTGAGACGGTGACGGGGCGGTGACGGGGACCAATTTTTTCACCGTGTCATTCTCTAATCAGAAGGACCTGGGCATGTCAGGGATGTTTTGACTATTCTTGCACGTATTTTATAGAATAGTTACATTGACAAGGGGTACGTGGTCACGCCTAAAGTTTGTTGCGTTAACTTCAGACTTATGCCAGTAGTCTATAACAGACTCGCACGTAGAATCTCGGCCATTATAGAATCTTAGTTTATCCCCCTTTACAACACCGCGAAAGCGTTTTTTAGCACAGGCCGGCGCGCTGAAAGCTCTACGCTGCTCCTGAAACTCATTGAGTTTCTATGAGCATTCCGCAGTTTTGTAAAATGGGGGGGGGGGGGGGGGTTAGTGAAGAAGCGGGCCAGGTGGCCAGAGGAAGTAGGGAATCCCTCTGGCCAGCCATCTAAAGCAATTAACAAAGAAAACAACCACCATACTATTGTATTTTCAAAGGTCATACCAAATATTTTAAAACAATTGCAAACTATTTTGAAACCAAGTAAGGGGATCCCGTTTTTTTAAAGACACTGTGTACAGTACTCCCCCCGAAATTCGCGGGGTTCCATTCCAGGAACACCCACGAATTTTGAAAATCCGCAAATACGGTTTTTCAGCTGATCGAAGGCAGGAGAGGGAAGTTAGGGCGCCAGAGGGTGCTTAAATTGTACTTAACGAAGCCGGGCACATTTTCCAACCGCCTCTTCCTGGTACTAAAGTCATGGTTACACCAATTGCTTTGACACGCCAGATAGCGTGTCAAAGCAGCTCCTGATTGGTGTAACCATGACTTTAGTACCAGGAAGAGGCGGTCGGAAAATACCGCAAATTATTGAGTCTGCGATTTGTGAACCACAAATTTGCGGGGGTTTACTGTTCTAGCATAACCTGATATGTATTGTATTCACCTAACATTTAGGCGCTTGCGCTTATGGAAGCCATAGAGCTAGTGTGAGTAGGAGCACCTAAGTACGGCAGGGACTAGAATAACTTATGTAGGAGCCCCACCCAGTGGCTTAGTGCGCGGGGGGGAGGGGTGGTGGCACTCCTCCTCCCACGCCTCCCCTCACCACGCATGCACCCCCCTTACCCCTACCTCTAGTTGTTCACCGTCACGAGCAAGGATGTCAACGTGCTCCTCGCACCGTGCACAGGAAGCGACGTCAACGGGAAAGACGACAGAGTCATGAGGAGCACGTTGGCGTTCTTGTTGCTCGTGGCGGTGAACAACTCAGAGGTATAAGGGGGGGTGCACATGGAGCGGGGAAGGAGCGGGAAGGGATCGCCACTGCCCCAGGCGCCTCTCACCCTAGCTACGCCAGTGGCCTCACCTACATCCCCCACCCCCCTTTTCAAACACAGTGGAACCTTGGTTTGCGAGCATAATTTATTCCAGAAGCATACTCTTAAACCAAAGTGCTTGTATATCAAAGCAATGGTTCATAGTCAGTCGCAGGCAAACAATTCAGCGCAAGACCCCAGCGCGCTGCGGGAAAACTTAGTTTTAAAGTGCTCCGAAGTGGGGTGTGAGTGGGGAACCCCCCACTTTACCGCAAAGTGTTCATGCTGCTGTTGGGGGGTTGGAATCTTCCATTATAGAGAAAACAGAACTTTTTTTGATTTTTTTCGGGGAAAAGTTCCATTTTCTCTATAATGGGGGGGGTTGCAATCCCCCCAACAGCAGCACGAACAGTATGCAGTAAAGTGGGGGGTTCCCCCCATAACCCCCATCAGAGCTCTTTAAAACTAAGTTTTCTCGTGGCGCGCTTGTGTCTTGCGCCGAATTGTCGGCGCGCTGGTGTCTGGCACGCGATTGTCCCATCACCAAAGCAACTTTCCCCATAGGAGTTAATGGAAATGCGGGCGATTTGTTCCACATCCCCTAAAAGACCCCCCCCCCCCCCGAGGGCACTGGCGCGCTTCCACCCGGGAACCGGCATCGCCCCCTCCCCCCAAAAAAAATCTTTACCGCAATCGGGCACTTGCACGCAGCACCAACCCACAGGACGTGCCAGTGCCGAAAAAGCCTGTCGCTGATCTCTGCTGGGCCTTGAGCATCTGCGCATGCTCAAGGCCCATGCATGTACATATATGCTAGTGCTCAGGGTATTACACCCAGACAGGAGATTCTACCTCCTCAAGGTAGAAAAAGACAAAAGAGGCAACCTGTGGTACTCGATCTCCTTTATTCACATGCAAGACCTGACGCTCTTACATGGGAAGCTACGCACCGACGCCAGCGCTTAGTCCTCCCTTCAAAGCAATTTTGGAACTCTTTTTCCGGAATGCCCATCAGAGCTTTCGTCGTATTACCCTTGATGTTGTGAATGTCATCAAAATGTCTTCCTTTCACTATTTCCTTTATTATTTTTTAAGAAAACAAGTCAATGGGGCCAGATCAGGTGAGTAGGGAGGGTGTTCCAATACAGTTATTTCTTTTCTGGCTAAAAACTTCCTCACGGACAGTGCGGTGTGAGCTGGTGCATTGTCATCATGTAAGAGTCATGATAGCTGGTTTTAAGAAAGGTTTGCACAAGTTCCTGGAGGAAAAGTCCATAGTCTGTTATTGAGAAAGACATGGGGAAGCCACTGCTTGCCCTGGATCGGTAGCATTGAATGTTGCTGCTCCTTGGGTTTTGGCCAGGTACTAGTGACCTGGATTGATCACCATGAGAAAGGGCTTGATGGACCATTGGTCTGACCCAGCAAGGCGATTGTTATGGCCTTCCCAACTACCTGTATCTTGCCTCTTCTCCTTCTGACCATAGATTGGCATTTGCTGACACCCTCTCCTGCCCACAGCTCAGCAACTTCCCCCTCTCGGAGTACCTCAGCTTTTGAGTGGCAGCAGCAGCGATGTGCATCCACTACTTGTGCCGGCCCTGTTGGCTTCCCTCTGTTGCATCCAACCAGAAAGAAAACAGGAAGTGACCTCACTAAGGGTGGGGCACGGCAGAGGGAAGTCTCTGGTGCCAGCACAGGAAGTGGATGTGCATCGCTGCCCCTGCCTGTAAGCCTGATGAGGTACATTGGAAAGGGGGAGGTTTAGAGAGAAGGGGGAGTTGCCGAGCTGTGGGCCAGCAAGCAGGGCAAGTGCTGGATCCAGATGTGAGAGAAACGGGAGATAGGCTGCCACTTCTGACTTGTCGTGGGTGGGCCTGGGCCCACCCAGGCCCCCACCCATAGCTACGCTACTGACATGTGCATTTGTGTGCACATACATGTGTAAATGTCAGAATGCCATCTATGAACTATTCTGTAAATATGCACATATCGAACACAGCACACATCTTTCAGGTAGGTGTACATGCAGATGGGGACGGGTCTGGGATGATTCATTGCAGCCAATTCAGCACAGCTGTTTCAGTGCAATGAACTGGCCGCAACGAATCATCTAATTTCAGTACCCCACCCCCCAAAAAAATTTAGTACCTGCCCCCCTCGCCTCTGAGTCATTGAAATGTATTTTGGTAGATTTGGGGACAGATTTTCCCAACCTTTAGGGCTCTTCTTTTACTGATTGATCGTATAAGGTAGAACCGACACCTCCACTAACCCCTGTTTTCCTTCTCTTGGTTTAAGCGTGCTGGTCATCAGATATTTTGGACGAACACATCTGGCTGGGTTTTCTGCTCTTCTACTCTCCTCGCTGTCCCATGCTGATCTCGTGGCTTCTGGCCATCGCCAGCATTTTCTCAGGGTCAGGGCAGCCTTTTCTGAACGAGTCCTGATAAGTAGCAGCTGCAGAATAATTCCTCTTAGGCAGCTGGCAGGGAACAAGATATAGGCAAAGGGTGTCAAAGTGAGAAACCCCTTCTCACCAGTAAGGGAGGTACTCCCCCCTCCCCTCCCCCCCATCTCTCTACTTCCTGTTTGCTCTATTAGTATAGATATAAAGGGTGCCCACAAAAACACTCCTTGATTTTAAATGGTTAAAAAACCAAAATTTAGTGGAATATTCTAGAGAATGACACAGTGACAAAATTCATCACCGTTCCCGTCCCCGCGGATAACTGCAGGAAATAATCCCATGTCATTTTCTAGTGTCTATTTCAACCTTGGTATGAATTTTGTCACCGTGTCATTCTCTAGAATATTCTTTCACCTTTCAGGCTACAGTTTCATCAACTCATAAAGTTTCATATGGAATTACATGCACTCGATGTGCACCCCGCCCGTTAACTCAGCAAACATCGATGCGCTAATCGAGCTCGGACCAGACTCTCCGAAGCATATCCGGCGTGATCGCGTTTATAGCTTCAGTGATGCATTCCTGCAGATCATCCATAGTTGCGGGCAGTGGAGGTACGTACACTCTGTCTTTCACGTACCCCCAAAGGAAAAAGTCACAGACAGTAATATCCGGTGATCTCGGGGGCCACCTGAGGAACACCTGGTCATTTTGTCGCGTTGCATTGTCTGAAGGTTGTAACTTCTGCACCAAATGCAGCTTATAAGGGTGAAGGTGCAAGCGATTGTGTAAGATCTCGCTAACTGTGCTTTTGGGACCTGTATTTGCTGCCATCTTATTTATATACACATTCCAATAAGTTTTGATTTTGTAACCCCTTAAGACCAAGGAGTGTTTTTGTGGAAACCCTGTAGAATAACGGACTCAGAACACGGGCTCAGGAACCGGAGATCTTTAGACGGGTCTAGGACAATCCATTGTGGCTGTTTCATTGTGGCCAGTTCAGTGCTGAGTTATGGTCTCGCAATAAAGAGAGCCGCAAAGATTCAATGGGTCTGGGAGCTATTGCAGAGCAGAAGTCTCAGACTGACTGCATTGTGTGTGTGGGGGGGGGGGAGTGAGGCACCTCACACCCCTTCCTTCTCCTCCCTGTCTGCGATCTGTCAACACCTCTCCCAGAAGGGGGACGATTCGTAATCTGGCACCTCTCAGGTGATGCCCCACACCCCCCCCTAAGTTCTTCATAAGAATAGCCTTACTGGGTCAGTAGCCCCTTCTCATGGCAGCTGATCCAGGTCACTAGTACCTGGCCAAAACCCAAAGAGTAGCAATATTCCAGCATCTCAAAGAATAGCAAAATTCCGGTACCCCAATGAGACTGTGATGTCATAATGCCTCATTCCACAGTGCCTCAGAGCCAACCTCATCAGTGATGTTACAATGGCTTGATTGTCCTATACTTGGCACACGTAAGAACATAAAAATAGCCTTACTGGGTCAGGCCAATGGTCCATCAAGCCCAGTAGCCTGTTCTCATGGTGGCCAATCCAGGTCCCTAGACCCTCCCCTTCTCCCTAACTGTGATCTGCTGGCACCTCTCCCTGCTCCTTGAAGGAGAAGATTCAGCGCGGCACCCTCCTCGCCCGCGATCCCCCTGCGCCTGTATCTGCGGTGGCCTGCTCCTGTGTCCGTGGAGACGATAGAAGAGGACGATTCAGTGCAGCTGTTTCATCACAGCTGTGATGAAACAGCCTGCGGTGAAATGACCGTGATGAATTGACCCGTTCCATCTTTAGACCTCTTCTTAGTACAAGTGAACGTCGGAATTGCTCAATGCTCTTGAAGGTAAAGGGAGCCCGCTGCACACATGCCTTCATTGGCTTAGGACTGGAGATCCGAATCTCTATTCTGGATCGGTTTGGCTCCGACTGTCATTGCAGGGGAGGGTCAAACGAGGTGTGGAGCAGCGCCAGGTCCGGAATGGAATGATTCATCACGGCCGTTGTATTGCAGCTGTGCTGAAACGACCTGTGACGAGACAGTGTAAAAATCCATGCAGGACTTACACCCTAAATGGTGAGATCCTAGCAAAGGACTGTAGCAGAACGTGACTTGGGGGTGATCATTAGCGAAAATATGAAGACTGCCAATCAAGCGGAGAAAGCTTCATCCAGGGCTAGACAAATCATGGGCTGTATCCGTAGAAGTTTCGTCAGCCGTAAGCCCGAGGTCATAATGCCGTTGTACAGATCCATGGTGAGACCCCATCTGGAATGCTGTGTACAATTCTGGAGGCCGCATTATCAAAAAGATGTGCGGAGAGTTGAGTCGGTTCAGCGAATGGCCACCAGGATGGTCTCAAGTCTCAAGGATCTCCCGTTTGAGGAACGACTGGGTTAGTTGCAGCTGTACTCACTCGAGGAACGCAGAGAGAGGGGAGACATGATCGAGACGTTCAAATATGTCACGGGCCGTATCGAGGTGGAAGAGGATCTCTTTTTCCTTAAAGGACCCACGGCAACAAGAGGGCATCCGTTGAAAATCAGGGGTGGGAAATTTCATGGCGACACCAGAAAATATTTCTTCACCGAAAGGGTGGTTGATCGCTGGAATAATCTTCCACAACAGGTAATTGAGGTCAGCAGCGTGCCAGATTTTAAGAAAAGATGGGATTGGCATGTGGGATCTCTTCATGGAGGTAGTTAGGGGGTGGGCCATTAGGATGGGCAGACTAGATGGGCCGTGGCCCTTTTCTGCCGTCATGTTCTATGTTTCTATTTGGCATGTGGGATCTCTTCACGGAGGTAGTTAGGGGGTGGGCCATTAGTGTGGGCAGACTAGATGGGCCGTGGCCCTTTTCTGCCGTCATCTTCTATGTTTCTATGACAGCCTCAATGAATTGTCCCATTCCAGCGAAGTCTGAGTGGAGCTTGGACGGGGCTCGCATGCGCGTAGGATTACCAGACGTCCAGGAAAACCCGGACACGTCCTCTTTTTAAAGGTTGTCCGGGCATCCGGAGGGATTTCCCAAACCCGGTAGTTTGTCCGGGTTTTGGAAGTCCTGAGCTCGGAGCCTGTATTCATGTGTGGCCATCACCGTGACGACATCATACGCACGCACGCACGTGCAACGGCTTCCAAATGCGGCCTTCGAGCTCGAGGAGGTTCACGTGGGGGCGGGGCTTGCGGAGGAACGGAGTTTAGCTGGAGGCAGAACAGGGCGGGGCCAGGCGCCCTCTTTTTTTCAAAGAGGGAATCTAGCAACCCTGCATACGCATAAAGTTATGTGGAGAGCTCTAGGATTTATGGCTAGAGTAAGTGCTCACGCTTCAATAAATGCATATTTCACATGTTAACACTAATGATGACTTGTCCTTTACAGAATTCGCTCCTATCAGGTGCCCTCTAGGGGCCTATATAGGGTTTCCAGATTTCCTCCTGGCCTGGCATGATTTGAGGAGGCTTTTCATAACCCGGACAAAATACCGGCTTTGAAAAGCCATCCGGACCCCTGGACATGTCCTCAAAAGGAGGACATGTCCGGAGAAATCCGGACTTCTGGTAATCCTAGGCCTATATGTAGGCGCACTGTTAGAATTGCCTTCTAAGGCTTCTGAAAACATTAATGCATTTTCTTCCATCTATCTCTTAGTGGGAAATGTTAGCGCTAAGGGCTAGATTCACGACCACTTTGTGACCCGATTCACTAACCTCCCTCCTGCACCCGATCCGGTCCGCGCATGCAAATGAGGGGAAACGGTATGCAAAGTAGGAAGGGCCTCGATTCACTAAACAAAATTCAGGAACACCGACTAGGCTGGCCGATCAAGAAGACGCGACTGCTGAGGATCAGTCGCTCACGTCCTTTTCTGCTCTCTGCTTACCCTGAAAAAACCCTGCTCTCTGCCGCCCTGCCTCTCTGCCTCTCCTGCTCTGCCGTCCCGACACTCCTGCCTTTGCCGCCCCGACTCTCCTTCTCTGCTGCCCTTATTTGCAGTGCAAACCCGTGGTTTTAACCTGTTTTAAAACCCGCAGGTTAAAACTATGGGCTCACGAGTTAATAAAGTCAAAAATTAAAAAAGCAAAGTTTAACGGACAGCAAGCACGTGCGCCGACCATCTGCAGGCAAAGAAGATGGTCTGCGCATGCGTCGGGATCACTCTGCAGTGATCGGTGTGGGGCGTGCCTCCGATTGCCCCCCATTTGCGTGAGGACGCATTGATGATTAGTCGGCCAGCCAAGGAGCAGAGTGGATCGCCCATGGAGCAGGAAGGGTTAGTGAATCTTTCAGGCATCGGGATCACTCTGCAGTGATCGGTGTGGGGCATGCCTCCGATCGCCCCCCCCCCCCCCCCCCCCATTTGCATGAGGACGCATTGAGGATCA
Source organism: Geotrypetes seraphini (assembly GCF_902459505.1). Classification (NCBI taxonomy): domain Eukaryota; kingdom Metazoa; phylum Chordata; class Amphibia; order Gymnophiona; family Dermophiidae; genus Geotrypetes; species Geotrypetes seraphini. The sequence continues at coordinate 231,665,515 of NC_047089.1, read as the reverse complement.
GTCGGCCAGCCAAGGAGCAGAGTGGATCGCCCACGGAGCAGGAAGGGTTAGTGAATCTTTCAGTAAGTGAGAGCTGGGACCTGAACCTAACATTGATATTGGACAAGGGTGCTGTCACCACTATGTAAATTCTCCCCTCCCTCCGTCAGGGTGGCAGAGGAAAGGGAATCAATAAACAAAGTGTGCTTCCCTTTCTTGGGGATTTGACAGACTGTTAACACCACTGCCAAGACATACTTATTTGATAGCAATTTATAGGCCAGGATCCCCACTCCCACCCGGTGCTGGAAAGGCTCCTCCTCACCGGCCTCTGAAGCATATAATAGCCTGATTGTTGAGGAGATTAAAGGGGCTGATTGCAAAGCGGAGCAAACACAAGCTCTCTTAGCCCATACTGACAGATACCATTTCTTTGCATTCAATTGTCTCCTGTAATCTTCTGCTGGCAGAGCACATTGTGCTCTGATTATCTCCAGCACTAAGCAAAACAAAACTGAATCCACGCCTTCCCCAACTCCTTACCCAAAAAGCAAACATTGACTGAAAATCCCTTGTTTTTCTTCACAGCATTTCCTTCTTATCTTAGGGTTACTAATGTCTGGATTTACCCGGACATGTCCTCTTTGTAGAGGACGTTCCTGGTGTCCGGACGTCTTTTTAAATTTGAAGAGCTAGTCCGGGTTTTCCTATGCCCCACCTACCTCCTCTTCAGGCCGGATGGCAGCTGGGTGAGCCGGTTACCGTTTGCCTGCCCTGGGAGCCTTCATTCTGCAGCTGCCCCACCTAGGCCGGAACAGGGAATTGCTGTAGAAAGAAGGCTTCCAGGGCAAGACTGGTGGGAGACAGGGCTGGGTGGGTGGGGTGTGGTCATGTGTCCTCTTTTCTTACTTCACAAATATGATAACCCTATCTCATCTGCTCAGAAACCCGCCAGTTAGTTATCTGTTATACTGAGGGTTGCCAGATTTTGGGGCGCAAAACCCCGGACACATGGCCGTGCCCTGTTCTGCCTCCGGCCTACCCAGGTCCACCCCAGCCCTGCCTCCCAGCCACACCCAAACAAAGCCTCCTCTCTTCTTCCCTGATGAGCTCCGGCCCTCCAGATGTGGCAGGAGCTCGTTGGGGCGTTCCAAAACCTGGACAAACTGCCGGGTTTGGAAAGTCTGTCCGGGCCTGGACAGTCCTCTAAAAAGAGGACATGTCCAGGGAAACCCTACATTGGATACAATTGGCATCTATAGTTCCCTGTGATGGGTTTGAGTTGTTAATAAATCTGCTGCTCTGAGATAATTGGATATTGTATGTTACTGAGTGGGGAAGAGGTGGTGATACACATAAAGGGCTAGATTCACGGTGACAGGATAATCGCGCGCCAGACACCAGCGTGCCGACAATCAAGCGCTGACAATTCGGCACAAGAAAGAAGCGCGCCGCGAGAAAACTTAGTTTTAAAGAGTTCCGATGGGAGGCGTGGGCCCCCCCCCCCACTTTACTGCATACTGTTCGCGCTGCCGTTGGGGGTGGGGGGGTGGGAGGTGCAACCCCCCCCCCCACACACACACATTATAGAGAAAACGGAACTTTTCCCGAAAACAATCAGAAAAAGTTCTGTTTTCTCTATAATGGAGGGTTCCAACACCCCCCTCCCAACAGCAGCGCAAACACTATACAGTAAAGTGGGGGGGTTCCCCACTCACACCCCACTTCGGAGCTCTTTAAAACTAAGTTTTCCCGTGGCACACTTCTTTCTTGCGCCGAATTGTCAGCGCTTGATTGTCGGCGCACTGGTGTCTCGCGCGCGACTGACTATGAACCATATTCACTAACCTGCCCGATCCGTGGCAGGCCAACGAATTCACGAAGGGTCAGCATGCAAATGGGGCGATCGGAGGTACACCCTCCCACTGACCACATGGATTGCTAGTGAGCAATCCTGATGCCTGCGCAGGCCATCTGCTTTTCCTGTAGATAGTCTGCGCATGCTCTCCGCGCTGGAAACTAACATCTGCAAAACGTCAAGTTTGGGGGGGAGGATGAAAAGGCATAAGAACAAGCAGGAGGTGGATAAGGCTGTGACTGCTTTTTACTTTTCGTGAGCCCGTGGTTGTAACCTGTGGGTTAAAAAAAACCCCACGGGTTTCTGCTGCAGGGAATCAGGGCAGAGAAGAGAGTCAGGGAAGGAGAGAGTCGGGGCGGCCAGCAAGAGTAAACATAGAAACATAGAAGATGACGGCAGAAAAGGGCTACAGCCCATCAAGTCTGCCCACTCTGCTTACCCACCCCCTGTCTATGCCCTAATGACCCAATTTCCTTATCTTGACCCTCGTGGGATCCCACATGGGTATCCCATTTATTCTTAAAGTCTGGCACGCTGTCTGCCTCGATCACCTGCACTGGAAGCTTGTTCCAATGATCAACCACTCTCTCTGTGAAGAAATACTTTCTGGTGTCTGCAGCAGCCACTCTCTCCTCCTCTCCCTATTGGCTAAGGCTCTTAACATTTGCATCTCCTCTTCCTATAGGCTAAGGCTCTTTACACCTGCATTGTGATGTCATAGAACTTACTGATTATAGAACATAGAAACATGATGGCAGATAAAGGCCAAATGACCCATCATAGAAACATAGAAACATAGAAGATGACGGCAGAAAAGGGCTACAGCCCATCAAGTCTGCCCACTCTGCTTACCCACCCCCTGTCTATGCCCTAATGACCCAATTTCCTTATCTTGACCCTCGTAGGGATCCCACATGGGTATCCCATTTATTCTTAAAGTCTGGCACGCTGTCTGCCTCGATCACCTGCACTGGAAGCTTGTTCCAATGATCAACCACTCTCTCTGTGAAGAAATACTTTCTGGTGTCGCCATGAAATTTTCCGCCCCTGAGTTTGAGCGGGTGCCCTCTTGTGGCCGAGGGTCCCTTGAGAAAGAAAATATCATCTTCCACTTCGACACGTCCCGTGAGGTACTTAAATGTTTCGATCATGTCTCCCTTCTCCCTACGTTCCTCGAGAGTGTAGAGCTGCAATTTGTTCAGTCTCTCTTCGTACGAGAGACCCTTGAGCCCCGAGATCATCCTGGTGGCCGTCCGCTGAACCGATTCAATTCTGTGCACATCTTTACTGTAATGTGGCCTCCAGAATTGCACACAGTACTCCAGATGAGGTCTCACCATGGCCCTGTACAACGGCATTATGACTTCAGGAGCAGATAGCTTTTTTTTATGTCAGCAGAGCAGGAGATGCTTTACTCGGGGCAGAGAACAGGGCTGGTGGAAGTTGACTGGGATTTCAGCTGTAAATGAGTTGGAAGTTGAAAAATAAAAGCACCCAGAGAATTTAAGCATGGTGGCTTCTGAATTTTTGCCTGCCAGCACATCTTCTGAAACTCAGGAGCAGGAGAGTTGGGGCAGAGAGCAGGGTTTTTGCACAAGCAACTGGTCCTCACCAGTCCCTTGTTTTTGGATCGGCCAGCCAGTCGGTGTGCCTGAAAAATGTTTAGTGAATCACGTCCTTCCTACTTTGCATACCGTTGCCCCTCATTTGCATGCACGAATCGGAATCGGGTCGGAAGAGAGGTTAGTGAATCGGGTCAGAGGAAAATCGGGTCGCAAACTGTTCGGTACGCGATCAGTTTGCTTAGTGAATCTAGCCCAAAGTCCGAGCTGAATTTTGCTTGGGTTAAACAGACATTGGCCCAGTGCTTCAATGACCACTTATTTGGAAGCACTGTTCCTTCTAAGCTGCTCAGGGTTCCTCCACCTAATATCCTGTCAATGGGTGGTACTGTTTCACGATTACAGTGCTCCCCTGCGAATTCGCGGTCGACGATTCGTGGTCCCGGTCATTTGCGGTATTTTCCAACCGCCAACCAGGAGAGGACAGCTGGAGAGGCAGGAAAGAGCAACTGGAACGCCGACAAGTGAAGGAAATCATTTGCTGTATGCTCCGACCGCCTTTTCCTGCATTAAAGTCGGGCCTTACCAATCAGGAGCTGCTTTGACACGCAGCTCCTGATTGGTAAGGCCCAACTTTAGTCCAGGACGAGGCGGTCGGAGCATACAGCGAGTGATTTCCTTCATTCGCCAGCGCTCCGGCTGCTCTCTCCAGTCTCCCCCACGAAAAACCGTATTCGCGGTGTTTCAAGATTCACAGGGGTTCCTGGAACGGAACCCCTGCGGATATCGGGGGAGTACTGTACAATTATCACAGGGAAGGATAGGCTAGTTCTGAAGGACTCCAAGGAACCTGCCTGTGAGTAGTGATTGAAACACAATATTGAAACAGCACCGGCCTGTGGCAGCAATGTATGTTGGAGGACTCCTGCTCAGGGAACAGCGTTTGGTAAACGTATGTGAAACTTCGGAAAGTGACAGGGAGAACATGCAAAGACTTAAAAACTGGGGAATTTGGAAAATGAACTTGTTCGCTCTCGGTTTGCATTCTTGTCCGATCTGTTCATCTGTTTCTCAGGTAGAAACTGCACAAAAGTTGCTGTGGCTGCAATGTCGTCAGCACCTGAATGAGCATCTGGCTTGAGCACTAAGGCCAGCTCTAGCAACTTCTATCACTGGCTGGTCTCACTCAGGCTGCATGTCTGGCTCTTGTGCGTCAGCATATGCAGCCACAAAGAAAGATCACCCTTTGACTGATGATTTCATACTAGCACACACAGGATTGGTCCATAATCTCAGAACCTCTGTGCATTTATCCAAAACCCACTTTGCTTTTGCAAGAATATACTAATTGAGGCACATTTGGGGGGGGAGCGTGGTTTTCTGTCTGTGGCAAGCATGGCTAGATTTGGGTCGGGTTACCAGACGTCCGGGAAAACCCGGACATGTCCGGGTGCTCGGACGGACTTCCCAAAAGCTGCAGTTTGTCCGGGTTTTGGAAAGCCCCATTGCGTCTGAAGGGCCTCTGAGCATGCGTGGATGACGACACATGCATCCAGGTATGCTCAGAGGCCCTCCAGACCCGGCGTGGAAGAAGAGATGAGACTGTATGGGGGTAGGACTGGGGTCAATACAGGGTGGAGTTTGGGGCAGAATGGGGCGGGATTTGGGACAAAACTGGGTGGGGTCATAGGTCCGGGATTTTTTTTAGCTTCAAATATGGCAATCCTAGATGTGGGACAGTTTTGTGCACTTTATTTCTGACTGGTCTTCTGCCCACACAGAGGAAAATTCTAGAGAATGACACGGTGACAAAATTCATCACCGTTCCCGTCACCGCGGGAAATAATCCCATGTCATTTTCTAGTGTCTATTTCAACCTCAGTCCTTCTACACCAGCATTCTTCAAAGCAAAGCTTGCGGGTCAGTGGTTGTGGCCATTCATACTCTGATTCTTATGTGAGCCAAGGATAATGAAGCCATTGTGACATCACTGATGTGATTGGCTCTTAGCCACTGGTGGAATGAGGCATTATGACATCACAATCTCTGCTCTGGATACCAGAGACTGTCATTCTGTAGTGTCTGTTTCAACCTCAGTCCTTCTACACCAGCATTCTTCAAAGCAAAGCTTGTGGGTCAGTGGTTGTGCCCAAGTATACTCTGATTCTTCCCTCTCTCCTTAAAGAATGACATGAAGATGGTTTACCGTGGTTATCCGCGGGGACGGGAACGGTGATGAATTTTGTCACCGTGTCATTCTCTAGTTAGGGCCCCTCTGGGGTCTGTTCTATAAAGGAAAGTACCTACTTACACCATACAGCTGATGTAAGGGCTGATTCCTAAATAGCTGAAAAAAATGTGTGTAAATTATATTCCATAATTTTTGCATGTAACTATATATCCTGCCCAATACTTTACTCATGTCAAGTTTCAAGTTTATTAGGATTTTATATCCCGCCTGTCAAGGTTATCTAAGCGATTTTACAATCAGGTACTCAAGCATTTTCCCTATCTGTCACGCCTGCCTTCAGATTATGTACCATTAAACATTTATTTATTTTTAAAATTTCTATACCTTTTTCATCCAGAACGGTTTACAAGGAGTTACATACATAAAATGTTAAAAAGTCTATATAAAATAAGAAAATAAAACAGACGTATTCAGTCTAGCATAAAATCAATTGCTCAGAAAAAATGCATCAACAAATAGTTGAGTCTTCAACATTTTCCTAAAAGAAATCCCTCTCTCCACACTTTCGAATCTGGCCAACAAGGCTTGACTCCTGCACATGTCAAAGTCATGCTGCAATCAAGAAACTGACTAGATAAAGCTACAACTCCGGAGAGTGAGATCTACTTTCCAAAAATTTCGCTCAGATAATTTTTTACGTTACCTCTTCAAATGATTAATGTTCACGGATATTACAATGATAGCATCTTGTGACTGCTTTGCAAGTGTTGTATCATAGCTGGTGGGGGTCTCCTGAAGCAGACGCCGAAACGGGGCCGCATTGGGACCCTGTTGAACCCCTCCTCAAAAGCTAAGTGAGGTTTACCTAACGTTCCAGTGACAACCTGAATGCAAAATTCTTTTATAAATTGAAATAACATTATTAACACAATCAAAAAATATATACAAAGTAATAAGCCTTTTATACCTCAGAGAGTGACCTGTTTTTTATATTGATTGCGCAATGACTGGATGGTAAACTCTTGTCCCAAGAGGGGGGTTACCTCCCCCTCTTCAGAGTTTCAATTCTCTGAGCAAAATTTTTGGAAAGTAGGTCTCACTCTCTGTAGCTTTATCTAGTCAGTTTCTTGATTGCAGCCAAACGACTTTACTGACTCCTATTATAGGATACATTGTCCCTGTCTTGGGTTGGAAACATGCCAAAGTCATGGCATTCATATCTACGTGTTTAGGGTTAGCCTTTGTTTTCAGCAATGTGGCACTTTCGGAACGCAGGGATCTTTGTGGTTGATAACGAGACATCATATTTTTAAAAATTTCTGATATCGTACCATATAGAAATTGATGACATAACATGATTGCTTTGTACTGAATTCGAAACGCAACTGGCACCCAGTGTAGTTGCCAAAGATATGGAGTAATATGCTCATATCTTGATGTTGCAGTTATCAATCGGGCCGCAGCGTTCTGGACCACCTGCAATGCCCTACACCTGGTCTTAGTTATTCCCGGGTACAGGACATTGCAGTAATCCAGCCGTGAGAAGACCATTGCTTGTACAACTGCACGGAAGTCAGATGGTGATAGCATTGGTTTCACATGGTACAGTAACATATTTGCACTTATATATTTCACATAAATGAAATGCAAGAATCAAAAGTTCACATCCATAGAAAGAAACAATTATACAAGAAATAAAATCAAGCAGAAAAAAAGACCCACCCCGTCCTCTTCAAAGCATTTTTTTCTTTCTTAATTATCCACTTACATTATCCCTCGGCAGAAACTTCTTTTTCAATTCATAATCTTTCAAGCTGAGTAGGATCAAAGTAAATATTACATTACATTAGAGATTTCTATTCCGCCATTACCTTGTGGTTCAAGGCGGATTACAAAAAGAGTTATAGATGGAGGGTTACAAAGTAAGATCACATGTCATTTCCAAGAATGGGTCAGGTAGATATATCTAATCGATTGCGATATTATCACACATTTACAGGGAAACACCATTGTATTTAGGTGCCTGACAAGGGTGTAGCCAGGCATCAAATTTTGGTCAAATTGCTGGGTTTGGAAAATCCATCTAAGAACCTGGACAGTCCTCTTAAAAATTTAGAGGACATGTCTGGTAACCCTACTACTGGGTGAGCCTGAGGCCATAATGGATGGGCCTGGCACTATGGTGCCAAGTTATAGAGTAGCACAAAGCCAAAATATTGGCCTTTAGGTGGGTAAGTGCACACATAACACACTTATGTGCTAATATTTTGGTCATTTACTTGTGTTCTTGCTGCCTCAATGTTATCACCTTCTTTGTAGCATCACTTCCAGGACTTCCACCTCAGGGTCCTATCTCTAGCCACAAAGCCAAGCAAAAGTCTTCAGGATAGCTAAGCGTCTGGATCTTCACAGCCGTGAGCATCCTGCTTAGTTATGGAACATAGCGAGCCTTCAGCTCATTCTAAGGTGGGGGGGGCCCAGCAACGAGGCTGAATTGCAGTGGAAATAGAAACCGCCTTCCAGGCATCGGAATGCCGCTTCCAGTAATGGGGCCAGTGAAAGGGGGGGGGGGGGGGAAAGAGTAGTTGTGGGGGTGGCAAAGGGAGCAGATAAAACCAGCAGACAGTTTTCTGTGATGGGAGAAATGTGTCCTCGGGCACCCTCTTGAAATTCTGGCTGCAAGCCTAGTGGCTGAAGTGAATGAACAGATGTTTAAAAAAAATCCAAAGGCTGGCGGAGGGAGTGTAGGACAGAGCATGGCTGGAAATGCCGAGTCAGCATAATAAGTTACCACATTAGGGAGGGGGAGACGGAGGCACTGGGAGCACTTCAGGCTGGCAGTGAAATGCAGACACTGTAGTGCAGTGGTCTCAAACCCGCGGCCCACGGGCTGCATTCGATCCCCCAGGTACTATTTTGAGGTCCTCGGTATTATAAAGAATGATGGAAAACCGGTGTCTGAAGTGTCCAGCGGTCGCTGTAATCTCACGGAAGCGCCTTCCTGCATCTATAAGCGATTGTGAGGTGGAGAGGACAATCGTGTACAGAGGCAGGAATAGCGCTTGCGTGAGGTTACAGCAGTGTGGTGGAGCAACGTTCCAGAGCGTCAGGGAACCATTGGAGGCAGCGCAGCTTGTACATGTGTCTGGTGCCGGAAGAGGTGAGAGCTGAAGGCGGTTGCGGATGTGACCGCCGGACAGTTAAGGCACAAGTTTTCCATAAAGAATCATTCTTTATAATACTGAGGGCCTCAAAATAGTTGGGCCAAAATCTTGTCTCTTGCGGTTGATACTTTGACAGTTTTTCACTTTCTGCATGTTGCACGGCTTTCAGCTGTGCATAGCTGAAATTATCAGAAGCAATTAAGGAAAGATTTATAATCTATAACGAGTTTTTCCTCATGCAAAGTAGTCATTTTTTAAATAAAACATTAACTATTTTTTCTGCGGCCCTCCAAATACCTACAAATCCAAAAATGTGGCCCTGCAAAGGGATTTGAGTTTGAGACCGCTGCTGTAGTGAGTATCTGCACACAATATACTATACAGTACTTCCCCGAAATTCACGGGGGTTCCATTCCAGGAACCCCCGCGAATCTTGAAAAACCGTGCATACGGTTTTTCGTGGGGGGAAAACTGGAGAGGGCGGCAGGAGAGAGCAGCCGGAGCACCGGAAATCACTCGCTGTATGCTCCGATCGCCTCTTCCTGCACTAAAGTCAGGCCTTACCAATCAGGAGCTGCTTTGACGCACAGCTCCTGATTGGTAAGGCCCGACTTTAGTGCAGGAAGAGGCAGTCGGAGCATACAGCGAGTGATTTCCTTCACTCGCCGGCGCTCCGGCTGCTCTCTCCTGCCTCTCCAGCTGTCCTCTTCTGGTCAGCGGTCGCGGTCGGAAAATACCGCGAATGACTGGGACCGCGAATGACCAGGGGAACACTGTATTATAAAAGTCTGACCACACCAGAGAAAGGAGGAGGACAATGTTTCCTCCAAAGTGAACCTCAGGTAGGGTTACCAGACATCTGGGACAACCCAGACATGTCCAGGTGACCAGATGGATTTTTTTTTTTTTTTTTAAACCAGCTGTTTGTCCAGGTTGTCGAAGAGCACTGAGCTTGGGGTCGCATCTGGAATGCCTCCAAACATGTGCGGATTTGACGCGATGACATCACCTCACATCCATGCACGCTCAGGGGGCCCTCCAGATGTCTGGATTTCCCCGGACATGTCCGAGTTTTGAGGACATGTCCAGGGATCCGGACAGCTTTTCAAAACCCGGCATTTTGTCCGAGTTTTGAAAAGCCCCCTAAATTTGCGTCAGGCAGAGAGAAAGTCTGCACATGCTGACAACAGCGGGGGGGGGGCGGGGCTAGGGTGAAGCTGGGGGTGGGATTAGGGCTTTACAGGGCGGGGATGAGTGGAATTGGGCGGGCCTGGGGTCTAGGGGTCTGGATTTTCCGATTGAAAAATCTGGCAACCCTAGAAAGAGAGAAGAGGTTTATGGGGGGGCGGGCCAGGGCACAACAGGGTGTTGCCGGGGCGGGGTTAGAGTGGAACTGGAGGGTTTTTGGCTCCACGAAATCTAGTAGCTTTAACCTCAGGGGACTCTATAGAGCAGGGGTGTCAAAGTCCCTCCTCGAGGGCCGCAATCCAGTCGGGTTTTCAGGATTTCCCCAATGAATATGCATGAGATCTATTAGCATACAATGAAATCAGTGCATGCAAATAGATCTCATGCATATTCATTGGGGAAATCCTGAACACCAGACTGGATTGCGGCCCTCCAGGAGAGACTTTGACACCAGATAGAAGCCAGTGCAGTGTGTTAGGGTTACCAGATTTGCCGATTTTGAAAACCCAGATTCATGGCCCCACCCTGCTCTGTCCCTTCCCCGCCCTGTTACGCCTCCGGCCCCACCCCCAAAAGCACGTCTCTTTTTCTCTTGATCTCCAGGCCGCATTTGGAGGGCTTCCTGCATGCGCGGATGCGTGCGACGTCATCCAAGCATGCGTGTTGGAAGCCCTCCAAACGCGGCTGGAGCTCAGGGCTTTCCAAAACCCGGACAAACTGTCAGGTTAAGGAAAGTCCGTACGGGAAGCCGAACACTCCTCTTAAAAAGAGGACAGGTCCTGGCTTTCCCAGACGTCTGGTATCCATAGCAGTAGTGTCAGGGGGTGTGTGTTCACTTTTAGGGACGTCTATGCTACAGAAAGGTTTGAGGGAGGGGGGGGATTTGTAATGTGGTGCTTTGTAAGCCCGGCTGGTTGTAAACAGCCTGTTATAAATGAGATGTTGGAACAAGATGGGACAGAGAGAAGTATTTCTGTGAGGGGAGCTCCACCCAGTCTCTCTTGAAAAAAAGAGTGTTTGTGATCTCAAACAGGCAGGGCCTGATCCACACAGACAGTCAGCAGGCAACTTCCCAAGTGCTGACGGTTGGCTGGTTCATCTCAGGCTGATTTATCCTGGATGTGTGTGCTAAGCCTGAAATTGTTGAATTTCTGGCTGGTGACTGCATGTTCTGAACCCCAGGGGACCTGGCTCCTGACACCAGTGCCTGCTGGCTGAAAACCAGCTCCGGTCTCGCACCTGTCTGAAACAATGGGCACACTTGTTAGACACCTTCCAGTGAGGGCGCTCAAGCCACGGCTAAGGGCTAGATTCACTAACCTGACTGGTCCGCAGCAGGCCGACGAATTCACCAAGGGTCAGCATGCAAATAGGGGGATCGGAGAAACGCCCTCCCCTCCCCCCCACCAACCACACGGATCACTAGTGAGTGTTCCTGAAGCATGCACAGACCATCTTCTTTGTCTGTAGATGGTCTGCACATGCTTACAGAGCTGCGAGCTGCTTTTTTTATTGGTTTTTTATCTTTTTTAATACTTCACGAGCCCGTGGTTTTAACCCGCTTTAAACACTCGGGCTCGCACTGCGGGGGGAAGGGCAGGAGAGTCAGGGTGGCGAGATGGGGCGTCAAGACAGATTCAGGGCGCAGGGCGGCGAGTCGGGGCAGAGAGCAGGACTGCGAGAGGAGGGTCAGGGTGGCAAGGCAGGTAAAGTCGGGGCTCAAAGGCAGGAGAAGTAGGCAGAGAGCAGGAAAGGTCGTGAGCGACTGGTCCTCACCGGTTGCTTCTTTTTTGATTGGCCAGCCCAGTTGGTGTTCCTGAAAATGTTTAGTGAACCGCGTTGCAAGCCGTTTTCCCCTCATTTGCATGCGCAGATCGGAATCGGATCGGCTACGAGGTTAGTGAATCGGATCAGGGTCGCAAACCGATCGGTGCATGACCAGTAAGCTTTGTGAATCTAGCCCTAGGTTTTCACAACCAGAGGGAGGAACAGAAGTGGGGAGGTGCTGGCTCTGAGAATGAACGCCTCCAGTACCCAGCTTCAGTGCCTTCTTGAACCACTTGTGAAACTTAAAAGAACAAACCACTTGTGAAACTTAAAAGAACAAACCACTTGTGAAACTTAAAGATACAAATGGTGGACTTATAAGAACATAAGAGTTGCCATATTGGGACAGACCAAAGATCCATCAAGCCCAGTATCCTGTTTCCAAAGAGTGGCCAACCCATATCACAAGTACCTGGCAAGATCCCAAAAGAGTAAAACAGATTTTATGCTGCTTATCCTAGGAAAAAGCAGTGGATTTTCCCATCTTAATAAAGACTTATGGACTTTTATTTTAGGAAATTATCCAAATGTTTTTAAACCCTGCTAAGCTAATTGATATCACCACATTCTCTGGCAACAAATTCCAGAGTTTAATTAACACATTGAGTGAAGAAATATTTTTGCTGCTTGTTTTAAATCTACTATTTAGTGCCTTCATTGTATGCTCTCTAGTCCTAATATTTTAGGAAAGAATAAACAAGTGATTCACGTAGGATTGCCAGATTTCTTCATTACAAAAGTGGACATGTGGCCCCACCCCATCCCCACGCAAACCTTGTCTCTTCCTGAACTCAGGGCTTCGTCTCCCAGCATGCACTGATGCGACACAATAACGTCTCATCCGCACATGCTCAGAGGCCCCCCACCACCACCACCACCAGTCGCAGCCCCGAGCTCGGGGTCTTCCAAAACCCAGGCAAACGGCTGGGTTTTTGAAATCTGTCCGGGTACCCAGACAGTCCTCTTAAAAAGAGGACATGTCCAGGTTTCCCGGACATCTGGTAACCCTAGATTTACATCTGCCTGTTCCACTGCACTCAGTATTTTACAGACCTCTTATCATATCTCCCTTTAGCCGTCTCTTCTCCAGGCTGAAGAACCCTAGTCACTTTGACCTTTCCTTATAGGGAAGTCATCCCGTTCTCTGATAACTGTACTCCAGATCACAGACCCTTATTTCCAGTTGCCAAAGCATTCTTAAGGCCACGTGTTTGAATGGTCACCACTTGGTTTCATAGAAATATAGTTAAAGGCCAAATGGCCCATCTAGTTTGCCCATCCACAGTAACTATTATCTCTTCCTTTCTCTAAGAGATCCCACGTGCCCATTCCACGCCATCATGAATTCAGACACAGTCTCTGTCTCCACCACCTCTTCCAGGAGACTATTCCAAGCATCTACCACCCTTTCTGTAAAAAAGAATTTCCTTAGATTACTCCGGAGCCTATCACTCTTAACTTCATCCTATGCCCTCTCATTGCAGAGTTTCTTTTCAAATGAAAGAGACTCGACTCCTGCGCATTTACATCACGTAAATATTTATCATATTCCCCCCTCCCGCCTTTCCTCCAAAGTATACACAAATATAGGATGTCCGGTGCTATACTCGGAGAGAGCCCCCAGGAAAGAGACTTGGGAGTACTTGAAGACAAATCAATGAAACCGTCCGCGCAATGCACGGCGGCAGCGAAAAGGGCAAACGGAATGCTAGGAATGATTAAGAAGGGGATCATAAACAGATCTGAGAAGGTTATCATGCCACTGTACCAGGCCATGGTATGCCCCCCCCCCCCCCCCATCTGGAATACTGCATTCAACACTGGTCGCCGAACATGAAAAAGGACATAGTACTACTCGAAAGGGTCCAGAGAAGAGCAACAAAAATGGTTAAGAGGCTGGAGGAGCTGCCGTACAGTGAGAGGCTAGATAAACTGAGCCTCTTCTCCCTTGAAAAGAGGAGACTGAGAGGGGACATGATCGAAACATTCACGATAATGAAGGGAATAGACTTTAAGATAAAGGCAGGTTGTTCACCCTCTCCAAAAACGAGAGGGCGCTCTCTAAAGTTGAAAGGGGACAGATTCCGTACAAACGTAAGGAAGTTCTTCTTCACCCAGAGAGTGGTGGAAATCTAGAACGCTCTTCCAGAGACTGTCTTAGGGGAAAACACCCTCCAGGGATTCAAGACAAAGACAAGTTCCTGCTAAACCAGGACGTACGCAGGTAAGGCTAGACTCAAATAGGACAGTGGTGTGAATGGACCACTAGTCTGACCTAGCAGCGGAAATTCTTATGATTGAGATCTTTATGTCCCAATACACCTTATGACGAAGACCACGCACCATTTTAGTAGCTTCCTCTGGACCGACGCCATCCTTTGTATATCTTTTTGAGGCCTCACCAGAGTCTTATACAAGGCCATCAATTCCTCCTTTTTCCTACTGGCCATTCCTCTCCCTATGCTGCAATGCTTGGAGAACAAATAAGCTTCTGTACCCTTCCTCCTACCGTATTTTCACTCATTTACCGCGCACCCGTGTAAAACGCGCACACGGGTATAGCGTGCGGGAAACTGTAATTTATGTAAATAAATTTGTATATACCATGCATGCCGCCCCGACTCTCCCGTCGCTGCCCGACTCTCCTTTCGCCCGCCCCGACTCTCCTCTGGCCAGCCCGACTCTCCTTTAGCCGCCCCGACTCTTCTCTCCCCCTTGAAGTCCTGTCCCTACCCTGAAAGCCTGATGCCCCCCCCCCCAGACGTCCGATTCACCCCCCCCTGCAGGACCGCTCACACCCCCACCCCGAAGGACCATCAGAGAAAGGGCGGGACCGCCGGAAGAGGAAGCAGCGTAGACACAGGGCTAAGAGAAGTGGCAGGACCGCCGTCAGAGGAAGCAGCAGGACGACGGTAGGCAGCTTCTACATGGTGGGGAGGCTGTGGGGGTGCAGGTGCATGTTCGAGTGCGAGCGGTCCTGCGGGGTGAATCGGACGTCGGGGGGGGGAACTATGTAAAAAAAAAAAGGGGATAACGCGCTCACGAATATAACGCACATGGTTATACTCGGTTTGTAAAAATCGTGTATAACGCACGCGTTATATGCGTGAAAATACGGTAATCTAGCTATTTAGTGGGCTTTATCAGCTGCCTTTTTCATGAAGAGATTCACCCAAAGCAGTGTACAATACAGTAATCAGATACTCTTTAAGTATTTTCCATATCTGTCCCGGCAGGCTCACAATTTAACTGTGATACCTGGGGCAACATTCTTATACAGCTGGCTCAAAACTTAGGGGCAAAGTGACCATTGGAATAACAGGGCAGTGCCTGGGGGCCCATAGCAGCAGGGGGCCCAATCTCTTCTAGCTTCCATCTAATTTCTGACAAGTGGTTAGGGGCCCATGACCCTTATTGCCTGAATGATACATTGCGGCCAGTTCGGCACGCTGAACTGGCCACGATGAGACAACCAAAACAGAGGATCACCTGCTTTGGACCCCTCAAGCTGGTCTGTTGCCTTTGGCCTCTCGTATTGGCAGTGTCTGCCCTCGCACACCCAGTGAGTAGCGTCGTGAACGGTGCCGGTGCCCCGATTCAACATTTGTGGGGGGCGACCAGCTAAGTGTTTGGTTTTTTCCTGCTTACCATTGACTGTGTTTGAGACTCATATATGTGCTTCTTGCTTTACTCACATTTTTATTTTGAAGTTTTGTAATTTGGCATGCTAGATTTCTTTTGAGGGTGCAGAGACGAGCAACAAAGCTGGTGAAAGGTATGGAGAGCCTGGATTACGAGGAAAGACTTGAGAGACTGGGGTTGTTCTCCCTTGAGAAAAGGAGACTACGAGGGGATATGATCGAGACATTCAAAATACTGAAAGGAATCGACAAAATAGAGCAGGAAAAAACGTTATTTACAATGTCCAATGTGGCACGGACAAGAGGACATGGGCTGAAGCTAAGGGGGGGACAAGTTCAAGACAAATATCAGGAAGTTCTGCTTCACGCAACGAGTGGTGGACACCTGGAATGCTCTCCCAGAAGAGGTAATTGCGGAATCCACCATTCTAGGATTTAAGGGTAAGTTAGATGTACATCTCCTTATGAGTGGCATGAAGTGACATGGGTAGGGGTAGGCTAGATGCACTTCTCTTTACGAGAAGCTTGGAGCGATATGGGGACCAAAACTATGCCAGGGTACACCTGGCGGGGCTTCCGCGTGTGCGGATCGCCGGACTTGATGGACCTAGGGTCTGTTCCGGAGATGGCGCTTCTTATGTTCTCACTGCTGAGTGAACTGATACATTTTGGACCTTGCTTAATAGTGATTTATAAGTGGGGGGTTTTGCCATATGAAGATGAACTGAGGCTTTTTCTCCACTTTTTTTTCTTGTTTTGTGTGTGAAGTGAATGAGTGGGTCTTTGTATGAGTGCAGTGGGTAGACCTGGTAGTGTCTAGGTAGGTCCCTCCTATGGTTTCCAATAGGACATAATCTATTAGTTTTAGGAGTTTTGTTTGTCCTTCCTGAGATTTCTTTTGGGGCGACCACCCCCCAAAAAAAAAATTATTCCCTCCCCCTCTCCTCCCTGTCCATGATATGGCACATCTCTCTCCCTGCCTGCAATCCTCCTACTACTAACATTTCTATAGAGCTGATAGGCATACGCAGCGCTGTTCAACAACATATTTAAGGGACGGTCCCTGCTCAGTAGAGCTTACAATCTATATTAACAGATGTCAGGAAAAGTAGGAGCTTAGGGAATTACTCAGGTTGCTTCGGATGAGGGGGTTATGAGTTAAATGCATTCTCAAAGAGTTGGGCTTTTACTCTGGATTTTGAATAGTTCCAGGGACGGAGCTTGAACTAATTCAGGGAGTTTGCTCCAGGCGTAAGGTGCAGCAAGAGAGAAAGGGCACAGTCTAGAATTGGCAGTAGAAGAGAAGGGTACATATAAGAGAGATTTGCCTGATGAATAGAGTTCCTGGGGGAGAAGTGTAGGGAGAGACAAGAGAGGAGAAATAAGATATTGAGGAGCTGAAAGTGAATACACTTGTAGGTCGATAGAAGAGTTTGAACTGGGGAGTCAGTGAAGTGATTTGAGGAGAGAGGTGATGTGAACACAGTGACTCTGGTGGAATGTAAGTTGTGCAGCAGCATTCTGAACGGATTGAAGGGGAGTGCTGGTTTCGCAGGAGTCCAGTGTGAAGAAGGTTGCAATAGTCCAGGCGAGGGGTGATGAGGGAGTGACATAGTAGATGACAGCAGATAAAGACCCGAATGGTCCATCCAGTCTGCCCAACCTGATTCAATTTAAATTTTTTTTTTTCTTCTTCTTAGCTATTTCTGGGCAAGAATCCAAAGCTTAACCTGGTACTGTGCTTGGGTTCCAACTGCCGAAATCTCTGTTAAGACTTACTCCAGCCCATCTACACCCTCCCAGCCATTGAAGCCCTCCCCAGCCCATCCTCCACCAAACGGCCATACACAGACACAGACCATGCAAGTCTGCCCAGTACTGGCCTTAGTTCAATATTTAATATTATTTTCTGATTCTAAATCTTCTGTGTTCATCCCACGCTTCTTTGAACTCAGTCACAGTTTTACTCTCCACCACCTCTCAGGAGCACATTCCAGGCATCCACTACCCTCTCCGTAAAGTAGAATTTCCTAACATTGCCCCTGAATCTACCACCCCTCAATCTCAAATTATGTCCTCTGGTTTTACCATTTTCCTTTCTCTGGAAAAGATTTTGTTCTACGTTTAATACCCTTCAAATATTTGAACGTCTGAATCATATCTCCCCTGTCTCTCCTTTCCTCTAGGGTATACATATTCAGGGCTTCCAGTCTCTCCTCATATGTCTTCTGGCGCAAGCCTCCTATCATTTTGTCACCCTCCTCTGGACCGCCTCAAGTCTTCTTACGTCTTTCGCTAGATACAGTCTCCAAAACTGAGCACAATACTCCAAGTGGGGCCTTACCAATGACCTGTACAGGGGCATCAACACCTTCTTCCTTCTACTGACTACGCCTCTCTTTATACAGCCCAGCATCCTTCTGGCAGCAGCCACTGCCTTGTCACACTGTTTTTTCGCCTTTAGATCTTCGGACACTATAACCCCAAGGTCCCTCTCTCCGTCCGTGCATATCAGCTTCTCTCCTCCCAGCATATACGGTTCCTTCCTATTATTAATCCCCAAATGCATTACTCTGCATTTCTTTGCATTGAATTTTAGTTGCCAGGCATTAGATAAGGAGTGGATAAGGATTTTGGTGTGTGCTTAGAGAGGAAAGGTCAAATTTTGGTAATGTTATTGAGAAAGAAGCAGCAGGTTTTGGTGGTCCCTTGGATTTGCACAGAGAAGGAGAGAGAAGAGTGAAAGATAACACCAAGGTTGCCAGCTGACGAGACAGGGAGGATGAGAGTGGAAAGGGTAGTTGTGAATCGTTTGTTCACTCTTTCCAAAAATACTAGAACTAGGGGTCATGCAATGAAGCTACTAAATAATAGATTTTAAACAAACCGGAGAAAATATTTTCTCACACAACGTGCAATTAAACTCTGGAATTTCTTACCAGAGAATGTGATGAAATCCATTAGCTTAGCGAGGTTTAAAAAAGGTTTGGATAATTTCCTAAAAGAGAATTCATAGGCCATTATTGAGATGACTTTAGGGAAATCCACTGCTTGTACCTAGGATAAGCAGCATAAAATCTGTTTTACTACTTGGGACCTGGGTTGGCCACTGTTGGAAACAGGATATTGGGCTTGATGGACCTTCGGTATGGCAAGTTTTATGTTTCTATGTTCTTATCCACTGAGATAGAGAGTGGGGGGGGGGAAGAGGAGAAGCAGGCCTGAGCGGAAGGATATGTAGTTTTAGTCTTGGCCACATTTAGGGCTCTTTTTATAAGGTGCGCTAGTGTTTTTAGCGACGCAGGATATTACCGCATGCTACACCGCCTGCTACGCGGCTAGAACTAACGCCAGCTCAATTCTGGCGTTAAGGTCTAGCACGCGCAGCAATTCAGCACCTGCTATTCCGCGCGTTAATGCCCTAACGCGGCTTCGTAAAAGGAAGCCCTTAGTTTTAAGTGACAGCAGGACATCCAGGCAGCAATGTCGGACAAGCAAGCTGAGACTGAGACTTTGATTCCTGTAGAGAGAGGAAGCTCTGGGAGTCATCAGCATAGAAAGGATAATAAAAACCGTGGGAGGAGATCAGAGCACCAAGGGAATGAGTATAGATAGAAAAGTCACCTCTCCCTCAAGCATTCCCACTGGAAAGGAACAATTCAGTGCGGCTGTTTCATCGCAGCCGCAGTGAAACGTCCCACAATGAAACGGCTGTGATGAATCATCCCATTGCAGCCCACTGTCCGCCAAGTTCACCAACAAATGCGCACAGGACAATTGCGTCCCATGAAATGCGCACACCAAAGAGGGGACATTGAAAGAAGAGATCTATTTCCCCATCAATACAGTATACATATGAATCTTCCCTGGACCCGACGACATGACGGGCCTAACGCCCTGATTGGCTCAGGTGCCTCAGGCCCCTCCCAAGAGACGGGGCCTGAGGAGTCTGAGCAAATCAGGACCTTCCAGATTTATGTAAACCTTACCCTAACTCTAGATACGAAGTGAATATTTTCAGTGTAGGTGGGGGGTCCTCCCCACCCCCTCAAAGAAGAGGGTTACTTTGTAACCCTTAAAAAGACAAAATAGTATCCATATCCGCATTTGATGGGTCATCATTCAGTGCGCGTGCACGCAATTGTCCTGCGCGCATTTGACAGGTCACTGTCCTCCCCTGCCTACAGCGTCATGATGAGCATTGGTTTTCCTCCTCCTCAGTTTAAAATTAGGTGATATATCGTATCTGGGTTTTTTTGTCTTTCGTGATATGTAGCTGAATCCATTTTTCCTTCCTCCCCCTCCCCCTCCCCACCTTATTACTTGCCATACAAGTCCAGAGCATAATAGATCCACCCTCGTGCTTAAGGGTTGTCAAGGTGTTCTTTTCTTTTTGGCCAAACAGATCAAATTTCATTTCCTCACTCCAACGCACTTTGTTCCTAAAAATATCAGGCTTATCAAGGTTTTCCTTTGCATATCATAGACAATGACTTTTGCAATGAGATCATAGAAAAGGCTTTCTTCTGAAAACACCCCCGTACAGGTCATTGTTTATATACCGCATAACAGCCTAAAATGATCTAAGCGGTTTACAAAACACAATTCATATTCATCAAGAAAAGAACTCCATTAAAAATAGAAAAGGAAAGATTAAGAACAAAAGTTTAAAAATTGGGGGGGGGGGTTTCTCCCATAAAATATCATAGCAAATATCTCAACAGTAACAGTTCTAATAGGAAAACAATAAAACACAGATCATAGTCCCAAACTCTGTTCTTTTTTTTTTTAATTATCTTTATTAGCAATTGCAAAGGGCACATACAGCCAGTATGAAGAAAACGCAGAAAATACAACAGCCAGAGAAAACAACAAGCATTGAGAAAACCAATTGGAAAAAATGTGCTTTTAAATGTCTTTTAAAATTTATAGATGATTCTTCTTTTCTCAAGTCTATGGGCAGATTATTCCATAACCGTGGAACTAAATTTTTTTTTAAAATGCACAATCTCTAGTTGATGGTACTTCGACTACCCTATTGTCATTCAGAGATCGTAATAAATGCCTTGGGGCCTAGTATAGCACCAAATTAACTGGAATAATGCTCTATGTGCTAACATGAAGATCTTAAATTGGTAACCAATGGAATTTTTAAAACGAAGGTGTCACATGATCACAAATCAACACCCGGCCTAGTAATCTAATTGCAGTATTCTGCACTGTTTGCAAACGCGTCAACTGCCCCAACCCAATGCCTGCATATGCTAAATTATCATAATCTAACTTTGACCATACAAGGGCATGTATTAATGTATGCAATGATTTCTCATCCCCAAAATCTCGAATGGCTCTAAGCTGTCTTAGTGCCCCAAAGTCTTTAGCAACCACGCTTGATACCTGTTCCTGAAAATGTAAATGACAATCGATTATAACCCCCAAATACTGAAACTATCTACTTGTCTTATACTGCAATGATTTAATGAAAAATCTAGTTGAGGTGTTGCTTTATCTCCAGAGATACAACATGCTATGTGGTCTTAGACATATTTAAAACCAATTTATGATCACTCAACCATTCTTCTATTTAAGCTAGCCTTCTATTTAAGGACCTAGATCTAGTTTTTAAATAAAGCTGTATTGTGTACCTATGGACAACTATTCCAGAGTCAGCTATACTTTCAGCAAATCTCTAACATGATCTGTTTGCAGGTCAGATCAATTTTCGGTTAGTTCTGTCGATATTTTTTTGCCATCTTGCCTTGGCTTTAGCAGTTCCATGTAATGTTCGTTTCTTAGCAGGGTTTCTGACTATTGTAATTGGACCGCCGCGTGAGCAGACTGCTGGGCACGATGGACCTCAGGTCTGACCCAGCGGAGGCATTTCTTATGTTCTTATGAAAGGTTTTAAGACAGGGGTGTCCAACCTTTTGGCTTCCCTGGGCCGCATTGGCTGGAAAAAAATGTTTCTGGGGGCCGCGCAAACGCTGCAGCAAGACAGAGGAGGGAGCCGGCAAGACGGTAAACACCTGGGGGCAGCAGAGGAAAACACTGCATCACCCTTGACCGGGGCCGCACAAAATTCTTCACGGGGCCGCAGGTTGGACACCCCTGTTTTAAGAGGTGCTTTTATGTACACCGTTGACAAAAGTGGATTTCTTTTGGAGGTAGTGAGTTGTTGGGCTTCAGAATGACCCTTTCCGTTAAGGGAAATGGCTGACGGTTATCCTTTGTGCTCTCCCTGTCCAGTGTTTAAAAACAACAAAAATCGTGGAGCTGGAGATTGCATGAACCAGTATATAGTTGAATAAGGGTCCAAATAACATAAAAGCAAAAACATATATACAGTCACATGTGACCCACAGAATAAAATACAAGTCTAATGTATAAAATTTCAAGTGGCTCGACACAGGTTGTGTTTCGTCAAACCTAAAAGGAAAGGAGAGAGTGCTGGAGAAAAGAGCATGGAGTAGGGTAGTGCTGGATAGGAGGGGAGGGACAGAAACAGCAGGAGAGGAGGATGGAAGGAGAGAGGGCACCTGTGGGGGGGTTGGAAGGAAGGAAAGAGAAAGAAATAAAGATAGGAGAGGGGTTTGGAAGGAGAGAGAGAGAGAAGTGCCAGTGGGGGAGAAGGGTTGGAGGAGGGGAGATAGAGAAGCATTAAAAGGGTACAGAGAATGGGAAGGGGGACCAAGGAAATGGGTGGGGCTGTGGGCGGAGTGTAGGTGGGGCCATGTGTCCTCTTTTTTTGTATTCACAAATATGGTAACCCTACTCCCCCTCCCCCCCCCCACACACACACATTTCCCCAGTGGACATTGACCCCCCCAAAGATGTGAATGAAATGGTACTTATCTGCCTGTATAATAACTTCAGTGCTAGTAGAGCAGCAAGCAGATTCTTCGAGTAGCCTAGAGGGCCATATAGTCAACTCTAGAGATGGGGGACTCAGGCCCATACCCCACTCTTAACTACTCCACTTTTGCAAAACCCTCCCCAAACCTACCGTACTATCATATAAGTGTTAAAAGGGCCTGGGATAGGCACGTGGGATCTCTTGGAAAGAGAACGAGATAATGGTTATGCAGTTGGGCCATTTGGCCTTTATCTGCCATCATGTTTCTATAAGGGCTTTTGTTTGGTGTACAGTTGGGTCTGGTAAATACTGGGTGGGTTTTAGAGGACTCACTACTCAATATAAGAGGGTTGTGGTGAAATGTGTACTCAGTTGTGCAGGAAGTGGACAAATAGCCAAACACACACACTCCCTTTTCTATGTACAGTGTAATGCCTCTGGGGCAGAATTTATGGTATTGGTCTTCACTTGTAGGCCCCGAGGGCTGCCAAGCGGTCAGGTTTTCAGGATAAGCCGTAATAAATATGTATAAAAAGAGATTTGCATACAATAGAGGTAGTAGACATACATATTCATTAGGGCTATCCTGAAAATCTGACCCATTGGTGGCCCTCAAGGGGAGGTCTGCTTTGGTTTTAGGAGGTATGGTTGTGAATAGAGAATGACACGGTGACAAAATTAATCACCGTTCCCATCCCCACGGATAACCGCGGGAAATTATTCCATGTCATTTTCTAGTGTCTATTTCAACTTCGGTCCTTCTACACCAGCATTCTTCAAAGCAAAGCTTGCAGGTCAGTGGTTGTGGCCATTCATACTCTGATTCTTATGTGAGCCAAGGATAATGAAGCCATTGTGACATCACTGATGTGATTGGCTCTTAGGCACTGGTGGAATGAGGCATTATGACATCACAATATCTGCTCTGGATACCAGAGACTGTCATTCTGTAGTGTCTGTTTCAACCTCAGTCCTTCTACACCAGCATTCTTCAAAGCAAAGCTTGCAGGTCAGTGGTTGTGGCCATTCATACTCTGATTCTTATGTGAGCCAAGGATAATGAAGCCATTGTGACATCACTGATGTGATTGACTCTTAGGCACTTGTGGAATGAGGCATTATGACAT
Organism: Geotrypetes seraphini; assembly: GCF_902459505.1. Classification (NCBI taxonomy): domain Eukaryota; kingdom Metazoa; phylum Chordata; class Amphibia; order Gymnophiona; family Dermophiidae; genus Geotrypetes; species Geotrypetes seraphini. Next base: position 231,642,125 of record NC_047089.1, on the reverse strand, counting down.
CACAATATCTGCTCTGGAATGTTGCTGCTCAATCTCCGCATTCTTCAAAGCAAAGCTTGTGGGTCAGTGGTTGTGGCCATTCGTATTCTGATTCTTCCCTCTCTCCTTAAAGAATGACATGAAGATGGTTTCCTGCGGTTATCCGCGGGGAAGGGAACGGTGATGAATTTTGTCACCATGTCATTCTCTAGTTGTGAAGACCAAGGAGTTGGATGAAGGGGTAATTGCACATCACAGAATTTGCCTGTGGAAGTACAGAAAACTTGAAATTGTTATATCTTGAAGGCAAAGGGTTCTTTTTCCCAAGTAGATGTTACTTTCTGAAGCATGAGTCACCCTCCTGAGAAGAATGAACAATGGGCCTTTAATTCTTGGATCATGGCTTGCTAGCTTGTGCGTGCCCTGCTGGCACTCGAAGGTTGTAGACAGAACAGTCAGAAGGGGTGCGGGTGCCTGGAGGGCTTCTGTCTCGCGCATGCATTAACCTGGCACAACAGCCCCGTACGATGATGGGGGGGTCAATGCCTTGTTCAAGGGCTGTCTGATCACCTTCTGGTTGTGGGTACCCAGAGACAACAGATGAACCTAAGGACCTTGCCCAGGGACAGAATTGTTACAGCATCTTAATAAAAAAAATCCAAACTCAAAACGAAATCTCTCGAGAAAAATAGAAAGAGGAGAGGTGCCGGCTGCCTGTCTACAGGACGTGCCTCTCTCCGCAAGAGGCACGTTCCGGCGGTCAGCTGGCGCCAGCGACTCGCGGCACACCTGCAATCTCACCGTGGCACACAGTGGTTAGAGTTGCTGCCTCAACACCCCAAGGTTCTGGGTTTGATCCCAGTGCCGCTCCCTGGGCAAGTGCCCCAGTTAGACTGTGAGGTTGCTGGGAGAGATAGGGAAAATACTTAGAGTACCTGACCACTATTCAATGTAAACTACTTAGGATCCCCTTGGGATATTTAAGCAGTATAAAAATAAAATAAATATCAGATCTTTAAAGGAACATGGTCTGGGCCTGGTTTCTTGGGAGTAGGCTTCTAGCTGAGCAATATAAAGCACTGGGTGGATTTGGAGTGATGCTGGAAATAATAGTTCAAAGATGTCTAGTTTGATCTTTTCACAGTTAATATACCTATGAATATTTTTTTTGACTAGCTTAGCAGTGGGTCCATAGACCCGCCCCCCCCAGGCCCACCCAATCCCCACCCCCCTCAGTCCCGCTATAGCCCCCACCCCCACTGTCTGCTTTTGTCCATCACTCACTGCTGCCCGCTCTTGTCCACAAATCGCGTCGGACAGGGAGGAAGTCTGCGCTTGCGCAGACTTCCTCCCTGTCCGACGTGATTTGAGGAGGCTTTTCAAAACCCGGACAAACTGCTTGGTTTTGAAAAGCTATCCGGACCCCCGGACGTGTCCTCAAAAGGAGGACATGTACCGGAGAAATCCGGACGTCACCGATCTTGAATGCGGTGGGCGTGATCTCTTGCAGTTAACTGGCCCAGTCCCATGTTCTAAAGACCTTCCACTTCAAGGTCACAAGGATATGGAAACAGGACCCCAAAGTTTGCAGAGAACGGGGTATTATCCCAGGACAAGAAGGCAGGTATTCTCACTAGTGGGTGATGTCATCAGACAGAGCCCCGGTACGGACGTCTCACAAGCACGTGTTGCTTGTAGAAACTTAAAGTTTCTAGATGCCCGCACCGCGCATGCGCCGGTGCCTTCCTGCCCGGAGATCCGGGCGTGTCTCCTCAGTTCAGGTAGCTAGCCTGAGAAGCCAACCCAGGGGAGGTGGGTGGGACGTGAGAATAGCTGCCTGCTGTCCCTGGATAACAACTGTTACGGTAAGTAACATTGCTTTATCCCAGGACAAGCAGGCAGGTATTCTCACTAGTGGGTGACCTCCAAGCTAACCTCAGTGGGATGGAGGGGGAGTTGGCGACTTAAGAGAATAAATTTTTCAATACTGTTTGGCCAAACTGTCCATCCCATCTGGAGAGAGTATCCAGACAATAATGTGAGGTGAATGTGTGAACCGAGGACCAGGTGGCAGCCTTACAAATTTCCTCGATTGGTGTTGATCTGAGGAATGCTACTGAGGCTGCCCAAATCCCTGTGGCAGGCTCCGTCTCTGGCAGTGTTTAAGGCCCAGTTAAAAGCCCACCTCTTTGAGAGTGCTGTCCGTAAAGCACTGCATATGCCTTTCAGCATTAGATAAGTGATAAGTAGTACACATCTCCCTCGTTATTCGCGGGGGATACGGGCAGAGCCAGACCGCGATTGGCGAAAAACCGCGAATATCCTGCTCTGACCCACTCCCACCTCTCTGCCGTCTTCCCAGTCTTACCTGGTGGTCTAGCGGGCTTTCGGGGCAGGAGCGATCTTCCTACGCTCCTGCCCCATGCAGATCACCATTAGGAAATGGCTGTAGGGAGTTCCCGTCGTAGTCTCGAGAGACTACGGGAACTCACAGCAGCCATTTCCTCATGGCGATCTGCACGGGGCAGGAGAGTAGGAAGATTGCTCCTGCCCCGAAAGCCCGCTAGACCACCAGGTAAGGCCGGGAAGGCGGCAGGGAGGTAAAAAATATGTTTTTTTTTAAATTTTCCCCCTCCTCAGAAAAAAATTGCGATTATGTGAAACCGCGAGTGCAGAAACCGCGAATGAGGAGGGGGAAGTGTAGATGGATAAATGTGTGAATAATTAGAATATCAGTTTACAGATATTTTGTATTTTACTGTATTTTTTTTCCAGATAGAATAGGAAATCCATTCCAAAATTAGAGATGCAGCTGCCTCCATGTACACACATGTACAAGAGGAAGCTCTCCTGTTCCACCGGTGACAGGTCAAAAGTGCGCGCCGACAAAGGCGCGCCGAGACAACTGAGCGCAAGGCAGAAGCCCGTACCGAAGAAAAACAGTGTTTTAAGGGGCTCCGACGGAGGGTGTGGGGGGGAACTCCCCCCGACTTTACTGAATACAGATCGCGCCGGCGTTGGGGGGGGGGGTTTGAGGGGTTGCAACCCCCACGTTATACTGAAAACTTCACTTTTTCCCAAAAAAACAGGGAAAAAGTTAAGTTTCCAGTATAATGAGGGGGGTTACAAACCCCCCACAACGCCGTATTCAGTAAAGTGGGGGGGTTTCCCACCAACACCCCCCGTCAGAGCCCCTTAAAACACTTTTTTTCGGCGCGGGCTTCCGCCTTGCGCTCAGTTGTCTCAGCGCGCGCTTTTGACTATGAACCGTTCCACCTACTGGCCAAAAGTTCATTATTGCCCTGGATCGGTAGCATGGAATCTTGCTACTCTTTGGGGATTCTGCACGGAATGTTGCTGCTCTTTGGGTTTGGGCCAGGTCCTAGTGACCTGGATTGGCCACCATGAGAACGGGCTACTAGGTTTGATGGACAAAACATAACATAATACTTCTTAACCTCGTAACCATGAGTTCTACGCGGTTTACAAAAGATTATAAACTAAAAACAATTTAATGATGACAAAAAAAAAAAAATTATTTGACCAAGTACAGTGGTACCTCGGTTTACGAGTGCACCGGTTTGCGAGTGTTTTGCAAGACGAGCAAAACATTCGCAAATTTGGTGCCTCGTAAACCGAGCTTGCCTCGCTGTACGAGCACCCCCCCCCCCGCGAACCGGCACCCTCCCCCACACGATCCGGCACCCCCCCCCCCCCCGCCGCCATCAGGCACTCCCCCGCCGCTACCTGAGATCCCCCAACCCACCCGAACCCTCTTCTTACTTCCAGTGTAGCCTCCGCATCGGCACCGGCATGTTCTGTGCCCGAAAATCTGCTTCCTGTGCCGGGCCTTGAGCATGCGTGCATGCTCAAGGCCCGGCACAGGAAGCAGATTTTCAGGCACAGGACATGCTGATGCCGGTGATGCCGATGCAGAGGCTACACTGGAAGTAAGAAGAGGGTTCGGGTGGGTTGGGGGATCTCAGGTGGTGGCGGGGGGGTGCCTGATGGCGGCGGGGGGGTGCCTGATGGCGGCGGGGGGGGTGCCGGATCGCGAGGGGTAGGGTGCCCATTTGCAGGGGGGGCCTTCGGGGGTTGCAATGCTGGTTCTCATGGGGGGGAAGAGCAGCGCTGCTGGCCTCGGGGGGGGGGGGGAAGGTTTGGGGTGGGAACATATCAAAGCAAGTTTCCCTTAATTCCTATGGGGAAACTTGCTTTGCTATAAGAGCATTTTGGATTACGAGCATGCTCCTGGAACGGATTATGCTCGTAATCCAAGGTACCACTGTATTTTGAAAAGATATAAGTTTTCAGATGAGTTAAGGCTATTCTTATGTTCTTATCTAGTCCAACATCTCCACATTTTTTCCTTCTGTGACTAATATCCTTTAACCTTCAGGTTTAAGCTAATGTATGAAGTGTGGCACCTTCTTTCCTTGCAAGCTCATGCCTATATTCCAACGCGCCCTGTAATCCAAAATCCCAGCTGTCGCCCACACTAAACTCTCTCTGTCTTTCTTGCAGATCCCAGACCCATGCAGAGTTCGCCGCCATGGTCGTACGATCAGTCCTACCAGTACCTGGGATCTATCACCACCCCCTCAGTCCACCCCAGCACCCCCATTTCTCCTGGCCGGGCCAGTGGCATGACATCCCTCACTGCTGAACTTTCCAGCCGGCTCTCGGGTAAGAATCAACAACATGCGGCCAAAGACCGTACGATGTCCTGGGTGGCTAAGACAGCAGCTGGAGTTGACCCTTTCACTTTACGGTTTCCTGTAATTGTGCGTTGAGCGATCTTGGCGCAACCTGCTGTTTCTTATACAAAAGAGGTCGTGCGCATGTGCATGGATGCATTAGCATACTTGTGCACATGCATGGATTAAATACTCAAGTACAGGCACACAGAACAGCTGTCTACATGCACCAACATCGGCTCCTCTTATGTAACTTCCTGGACCTGCACCTAGGAAGTGATGTCAGAGGAAGAGCTGATGTCGGCGCGAGCAGCAGGTTGCCATGAGGTACGGGGAAGGGACGGGGGAGCGCATGCATGGCAGGAGGGGGCGGGGAAGGAACAGATGGTGGGTGGTGGGGGAGGGGGCGCCTCTCACCCTCGCTATGCCGCTGGTTTTTATCTCTCTAGTCCTTGTCTCTGATGCAGCCTTTAGGCAAAACATGACCACGTCAGGCACGCGTTCTGCTGGAATTAAAACTCTGTTGCGTTACACGGTTGATCTGCTGTTTGTTCTGCTATGCGCGCGCTGCGGATCATTTGCCTTTCCTGTGACCTGCGGCGCATGTGTAGACAGAATATTCCTGAACGCAGGCCGCCAGGGAAAATGTTTCATAGCTCTAGAAGAATTTATCAAACCAACTTTTAAAACTACAACTACCAATATTTATCACTTACCGTATTTCCCCATATATAGGCCACGGCCTATACATGGGTTTCACAAACCCGTGTACGGGCGCGGCCTATATAACAATTTTTAATTATCCCCCCCACCCCCAGTACCTTTTTTTAGCCCCCTGGATGGTGGACGGCGAATCTCCAGCGGTGCAGAGCAGCCGTGATCTCTTCGGCATCCGGCCTGCCCCCGCACCGCTTGCTGAGTGAATGAGGTCAGTTCTTGTGAGTCCCGCGAGAGCTGACGTCGGCCATTCAGCGGGCGGTGCGGGAGCAGGCCGGATGCCGAAGAGATCGTGGCTGCCCCGTACCATTGGAGACTCGCCATCCAGGGGGCTCCGAAAAAGGTACCAGAGTGGGGGGGGAACATTTTAAAAGGCAGGGGAGATACTGAAAGATAAGCTGCGGCTAATACCATGGGGCGGCTTATTTTCCGTTTTTTAAAAATAGGCCGCCCTTTTCTGCGGCCTCTACATGGGTGCGGCCTATGCAGAGGGGCGGCCTATATATGGGGAAATACGGTATATAGTGCTGAAAGGCATTGATCTGAATATCTGCAGGTGTTCATTTAACTTCTGGGTAGCAGCCGATAAGGTCTGATGGCCCCCCCCTTTCCATTCTCCCCCACAAACTTTAGAATTCTTCCCTTTAGATCCTCCCCCCATTCCATGAAGAAAATTTAAGCTGGCCCCGGCCCCCCCAGGCCTAGATTTGCGAGTCCTCAGTAGTCTAGGAGGAAACAGGCAGGAACTATACCTTCTCTCACCAAAATGGTTTGCTCTTCAAAATGGCTGTCGCAGGGTTACCGGACTTCATGGAGCCAAAAGCCAGACGTGGCCCCCACACAAACCTCCTCTCTTTCCTCAAGCTTGAGGCCGCATCTGGAGGACCTCTTAGCATGCACAGATGTGACGTGATGACGTTTGGCGCATGTGCACATGTTCGTGATGTCATCACGTCGCATCTGTGCATGCTCGGCGTTCCAGACGCGGCCTCAAACACGGCACTCTTTGAAAACCCAAACAAACAGCTGTTTTTGGTTTGGTTTTTTTTTTTTAAAATACATCTGGTCACCCAGTCAGTCCTCCAAAAATAGGGCATGTCCATGTTTTCCCGGATGTCTGGTAACCCTAGGCTGTTGTGACCTGTAAGAGTAGTCTTGTAACTGCGGCACTACTGCTAAAGATCTTGGCAGCCATTTTGAAGAGTAGGCTGGACAGGAGGAAGTAAACATTGCTTCCTGTCTGTTTCCCCCTAGACCACCAGGGAACCACAAAGGTATGCCTGGGGGTGCCTACATGAATGGGGGGTGGCGGGTGGCTTGGTCAGCTTATATGTAGTTCGAGGGCTAAATGGGAGGGGAGGGGGGTGAATGGGAGGGATTTAAGGGGGGGTGAATTTTCAGGGGGTAGAAGGAGGGGCTGGAAAGTGGGGCTTGGTATCCATCTGGAATTTTTTATATGGGTCCTGGCCGAGATTCAGCCGGGATCCATTGGCTGGGATCCATATAAAATCCATTAACGAGCTCCTGAAGAATAGGGTTACCAAATTTTCGCCAAGTTCCACCCATTCCCGCCCCAAATCCCGCCCTAGTCTTGCCCCCTCCCCCTCCCCCCCCCCACTGCCTGCTCTTGCTGGGCAGGAGGACATCTGCGCATGCGTGGATGCCCTCCTGCCTGACGCGATGTGGAGGAAAGCTTTTCAAAACCCGGACAAAGTGCTAGGTTTTGAAAAGCCATCTGGACTCCCGGACATGTCTGGGGAAAATCCAGACATCTGGTAACTAAAGAATTAGCCCCAAATATTCAATGCTGATACCCAGATCCGGCCTGGCATTGAATATCTGTGGCTAATTTTGCCCACAACAGTCAGTGATTTAAAAAAAAAAAACACGGAATGCCATGAGCTGAGTACTGACCAGGCTCTGTCCCGCTTAAATTGCTCTGAATATCAGGCCCAATATGTAACACATAATTGGCATAAATTATACACCTATTACAGGGCTATATATATACTACAGAAAGCGCAAACTCTGACTGAGTTCTGTCTTTCAGCTGGTTTGTTTCCTCTAGTGCCAAACCACACATCGGGGGGTGTGGGGGACAGATATGAGAGTTGTTAGAGGTAGAACCATGGCTTTGGTAAGATGAAACGCTGGTGTCCCCTTCCTCCATTGGAAGGCAACATAAGAAAACAGAGCAGCTGAGGGGAAGGGGTAAAACGCGGACCTGACGGACCTCACGGATCTAAACCCGTACGGCCTTAAAAATCTGAGGTCTGTGTCGGTCCGTGTCCCTGCCGCTTGTAGTTTCTGTCGCTGACAGACCTTGATGAGATTTGAGCGCTGACGGATCCGGCTCAGCATAGGGAGGGAAAAGTGTTAGGATCCGTCAGCGCTAAAAATCTCTTCGAGGTCTGTCAGAGACAGAGACTAGTGCTGGAGTTTGGAGACTTCTTTTCCCCGCTCTCTTGGCTTCTGCTCTGCCGCTCCAGCACTAGTCTCTGGCTCTGACAGACCTCGAAGAGATTTTTAGCGCTGACGGATCCTAACACTATTCCCTCCCTATGCTGAGAAGGATCCGTCAGCGCTCAAATCTCAATCAAGATCTGTCAGCGACAGAAACTAGAAGCGGCAGGGACACGGACCGACACGGACCTCAGATTTTTAAGGCCGTAAGGGTTTAGATCCGCAAGGTCCGTCAGGTCCGCGTTTTACCCCTTCCCGCAGCTGAGCAAGAGAGAACAGAATTTAAAAGCAGACATATTAGTCCAAAACACAACCCCACAAGTAAATTGTCGAGTTGATGTTTATGAACTTTTGAGACCATACAAGCGATCTAGGGCTTACAAAAGAATATCTGAAGGAGGTTCCTTGTAGTCTTGAGCCCTACTGGACTTCATGGTTAACTGCTGATTTCAGCTCACGTTCACTGGTTGTCTGTCTAAGTTTTGTTCCCTTGGTCTGTTTTATCTAACAGGTGCTTCCGATCTCACAGCCTTCAGCGATCCCAGGGTGGGAATTGACCGTCAGTTCTCCGCACTTCCCTCAATCTCCGATGCTCGCATGCACTATCCAGGAGTGTTCACCTACACCCCGACGCCCGTCTCCTCAGGAATCGGAATCGGCATGTCTGCCATGAGCACTGCCACCCGCTGCCACACCTACCTGCCCCCTCCCTACCCTGGCTCTTCTCAAACTCAAGGGAACCCATTCCAGACCAGTTCGCCTTCTTATCATCTCTACTATGGTACCTCAGCTGGCTCTTACCAATTCTCAATGATGTCTGGAGGGGACCGCTCCCCACCCCGCATCCTTCCTCCTTGCACTAACGCTTCCATAGGCTCCACCCTCCTGAACCCCAACCTTCCAAATCAGAGCGACATGGTAGAGGCGGAAGGCAGCCACAGCAACTCACCAACCAATCTGGGTACCACGGCCAGGTTAGAAGAATCTGTGTGGCGGCCATATTGAGCATTCGTGGCTTGTCAAGTTGGCGCGATCCTTGCTCAGTTCATCCCAGCCTGTGGCAGAAGGAATTATAGGGATAATTTTCCAGAAGGGAACTATGACTGCTGATTTATGAATGCTGTGAATAAATACTAGCAAGAGAAAATATGGCTTTTCTATTCCTTGGCTTGCTTCTCAGCCAGGTAGCATGTTCCAGTGGAGCTGGAGATATCCTGCTATAATTTGTGATGCAGTGACTGTTCTTTGCATCTACAAAGTCCCGCTGCTTGATTTATTTTATTTTATTTTATTTTTGTTTGTTTCTTTTTTTGGGAGGGGCACCTTATAAATTGCAATTTGGCAAAAAAAAGAAAAAAAAAATTATTTGCCATAGTTTTTAAATGTTGCTTTTTTTTGGTTGGCTTTGTCAGTTGGGATTATTTAAACTTTGACGGGGGATCACTGGCTTCGTTTTTACACCTCTGGTATTTTTTTTTTTACATAGTCTACAACTTTTGGGTCAATTCTTAACTATTGTGCTACGATGGATTCCTAGTTATTTATGCTTTGTGGTTCAAATCTCTTCCCCCACCTCACACCTTATTGCTACTTTTGGTATTTAAATATGCTTGTATTACAAATAAAGGTTGTTTTCAATAGAGCAGCTGCCTTGGAATTCTCTGGAAAGGCTGGAATAAATACCAGATGATCTGACTAATCTGAAGAAAAAATGTTTACAGTTAATCTCTTTCATTTGAAATGGGCTCTGGCCCGAGGACCAGATCGAGACACCACTTTTGCAGGGCTTAAAATAGCAAAGCGTGCTTTGGTTCTGTCCAATTTAAATATATCTTCTTCCTCCAGTTTGTTGCCAGTTTGGGGAAGTAGTTAATGGGAACTCAAGGGTACATCGGTTAAGCGCACGCTTCGGTAATCCGCAGCCTACCACCACAGTCCTGGTTTGTTTGTTTTTACATTAAAGTCAATGGACGTAAACTCTGGATATTTGCCATTCGGATAGGCACACAATCCGCTTATGCGCGCTGATGTCATAGGTTCTTTCACGTTATGTTCACGCCGGTTAAATGCAATCACGTTCTGACTGGGAATGGCTAGGCTTCACACAGCAGCTTAAGTGCTGGGACAGCTGGGAAAGTGAGCGCTGGGACAGCTGGGAAAGTGAGCGCTGGGACAGCTGGGAAAGTGAGCGCTGGGACAGCTGGGAAAGTGAGCGCTGGGACAGCTGGGAAAGTGAGCGCTGGGACAGCTGGGAAAGTGAGCGCTGGGACAGCTGGGAAAGTGAGTGCTCCGCTTCCACTCAAGCTGTAGGGCCTAGCTTTCCTGTACTTTAGGCTCCAGCAGCCCACACGCCATATTTAAACTGAGCCGGCTTAACTACAGCCTCCTCCCTCCTCTCCCCCCCCACACACACACTCCTATTAAGCACACACTCCGTTTAAGCGCACATGGCGACCCGGTCCAAAGGCCGTGCACTTAAGCGGAGTCGACTGTATCCGTTTTATGGAAATCCAAGAGGCACAAGCTCGGTACTATGCAAAGTCCTGGAGATGTCAGCGTGCTACTTCATGAAGTGGTATAGTAAGGGGGTGGGGCAGTCTGCCCCGGGCGTCATCGTGCTAAGGGCGCGGAACCTCCCCCCCCATATCTTTTTTACTTCCCCCGCCCGAGGTTGCTGCCGACGCCTAGGAAGTGACGTCAAAGGGTGAGCCGGCACCGACGTGGGCATGCTGGGAAAGTGGAAAGGGAATGGGGGGGGGGGCTTGTGCGCACGTGGCGGCGGGGAGTGTTGAGGGGCGCCACCGCCCCTTCCTATGCCACTGACTGCATGGGTGACAGATAACAAGACCTGGTTGTCTCGTTTTAAGACTAAATGGGTCAAAATTCACGGAGACTCGAGAGCTTATATGCTTCGCGGTTGCCACTGGGTACATAAGCCCACCCTCCGTGTCTCTTGTGCAGAGCTCTCTGGATAGCGTTAGCAAAAATCTTTCATACCGCCTCAGCATTACCCAGATGAATAACTCTACATAGAGCCGCAGTTTTCAGCCACGATCTATATATCTAAATGTGTAACATAAGCAGTGGCGTAGCGAGGGTGGGAGGCGTCCGGGGCGGAGATGCCCCTCCCCCAAAGCGCGCAGGCCTCTTCCCTGTACCTCTTTAGTTTCCCCGGCGTGAGCAGCATCTCCAACTTGGCGTAGGCGCTCCCTATGACATCACTTCCTAGTCGTGGGACCCAGAAGTGATGTCGGGGAGCGGCGGCGCGGGCAGCAAGTTGGAGATGCGGCTCGTGTCAGCGAAGAGCTAGAGGTACAAGGAGGGGGCGGGTGAAGCATGGGGGGTGGGAGAGGAGGGGAGGTGCCAGCACCCCCATCGAGATGGCGCCTGGGGCGGTCCGCTCTTCCACCCCCTGCCTTACTATGCCACTGAACTTAGGATGGCTTAGTTATTCTTATACCACCCTCCTCATTCTATAACAAGTTGCTTAGGGGCCCTTTTACTAAAGCTTAGCGTGCATGGACAGATATTAGCATGCGCTATGAGTCATGTGACTCAAATGTATAAAGTAGGATGCGTGACATTTAGCCCGCGCTAAGATCCCCTTAAATTTACATGCCTATTGCATGACTAAATTTATACACTGTTGCCATCCACACGGGGGAGTGCTTACCCGCATGAATATTATACAGGATCTAATTGCTATTGGATAATTACGCACTCAAATGGTAAGGTGCATCATTGTAATGGGCTGACATTTACACAGAATTTACAGCGTGCCTGATTTTAAGGCCAAATGGGATCAGCACATGGGATCTATTCACAGGGCAAAGGTAGGGGAGGGACATTAGGGTGGGCAGACTAGATGGGCCATGGCCCTTATCTGCCGTCTATTTCTAAGTTTCTATGTTTCTATGACTAGGGCAGATATGTGTATTCCTGCACCATTTAGGCCATTTACACCAGCCGTAGTGTAAGTGATCAAGCCCACATTTAGGCACGCTGATGTCGGGTATATGCCAGCATTCTATAAAGACACTTAAGCATGTAAAAATAGGCTCAGTTACTCGCAGCGGCATGCAGTCAGGGGATTTGCTCCACCCCCTAAAGGCCCTGAGGGCACCGCTCTGAATTTGATTGGCCGAGCAGGCAACAGGCAGAAGCTGCTCAGCCAATCAAATTTAGATCAGTACTGTCAGGGCTTTCAGGGGGGTTCAGAGAATCCCCAGCCCAAGAGCCCTGTTTTGTATTTGTTTTTTTGTTTACTTTTTGAATGAGGCAGTTTGACTGGTTGAGCAGGCTGCCTGCGCAACAATTCAAGCCACGTCGAGCAAAAAATAAACAAAAAAAAAGAAAGCAGAGCTGTAGAGCTAGGGATTCACTGAATTCCCTGAAAGCCCTAACTGCACATCACTGGTTACTCGCATTTATATGGAGGCACAGTGTTACTGGACTGCCTCCATAGTGGCCAAATAGGACTATGCATAAATCTGTCACCGCATTGCACACAAATTCTGTGCCACCTACCATACAATGGGGCTGAATATTCCTATGTTTTTCTGTAGCCTTTGACTAAAAAGAGGCAAGCACTGCTGTCACTGGAAACTGATCCAAAATCATAGCCAATGCCACATGATTGATTTCTCCATCCACATCTGGGCAACTTATTTATTTATTTCATGGGATTGATTAGCCACCTTTATAGAAACATAGAATATGACGGCAGAAAAGGGTCGTCGGCCCAACACATCTGCCCATTCAATCCTTAAAAGAACACTCCCCTAAGCAATTCCCCAAAGTGAACCCACATGTTTATCCCATCGTTTCTTGAAGTCGAGCACGTTGCTGGCCTCAACTACCTGACGTGGAAGGCCATTCCAACGATCAACCACCCTTTCGGTGAAGAAGTACTTCCTGATGTCACCATGAAATCTCCCACTCTTGAGTTTGAGCGATGCCCTCTTGTTGCCGTAGGACCCGTAAGAAAAAGGATATCTTCCTCCATCTCAGTATGGCCTGTAAGATATGTGAACATCTCTATCATGTGTCCCCTCTTTCTGCGTTCTTCGAGAGAATATAACTGCAGCCTGCTTACATGTTCTTCATATGGGAGATCCTTGAGTCCTGAGACCATCTTGGTGGCCATTCGCTGAACCGATTCCATTCTCTTCACGTCTTTTTGATAATGTGGCCTCCAAAACTGGGCACAGTACTCCAGATGAGGTCTCACCATGGACCTGTACAACGGCATTATGACTTCAGGCTTTCGGCTGACAAAACTTCTTATGAGGAGATTCACCCAAAGAAATGCACAGCGGGTACATTTTTTTGTCACTAGCATAACAAGAGTAAATGCTGGCTTTTAGTACACGGCACTAGACATTTTTAGCGTGTGCCAGCGAGGTAAATGCTCCGATGCTAATAGAATTCCTACGAGCATCGGAGCATTTACCTCAAAGGCCCACGCTAAAAACCTCCAGCGCCGTTTAATAAAACCCAGCACTTACTATTGTTATGCTGTTGACAAAAATGTACGTTTTATGTTAAACTGTACCTGCTGTGCATTTCTTTAGGTGAGTCTCCTCATAAAGGTGGCTAATAAATTCCATGAAATAAATAAATATGTTGCCCAGATGTGGATGGAGAAATCAGTCATGTGGAATTGGCTATGATTTAATTGCATGGTAGTCCAAAAATCAGATTTAAAGAATTCCGCAGAAATCCGTGAAATAAGGGCTCCTTTTACGAAGGTGCGCTAGGGTTTTTAGCGCACGCACAAAATTACCACGCGGTAGCCGAAATAGCAATAGCGCGCTTAGGAATTTAATGCGCGCTATTGCACACGTTAAGGCCCTAGCGTACCTTTGCAAAAGGAGCCCAAAGTATTATCACTGGGTTTTACTAAACTGCGGTACGGGTTTCTACCGTGGCTCGATGAGGTAACTGCTCCGACGCCAGACCGCAGTAGAAACCTCTATCACGGTTTAGTAAAAGGAGCCCCATATTTTTGTTGTTGTTTCTGAGAGAAATTGGAACTGATAAACTCCCCTTGATGGTGAATCCTGGGATTATGCACGAGTTTTTAGGATTGTGAGGGCAGATCAAGATTATTCATCCAATTTACATTACATTACATTACATTAGGGACTTCTATTCCGCCTATACCTTGCAGTTCAAGGCGGATTACAAAAGAGCTAACTGGACATTTCCAGTGAAGTTACAACAGTTTTGGGTGTTTTTTTTTGTGTGTGTTTTTTTTGGTTACAAGGGAGGAGAGGTAGCTGGATTAATTTCGGAAGAACTTGCAAATTGGATATTAAATTGACTGTACGTTACTGTGTGATATAACAAATAGATTACAGTTAGAGTACAAATAAGATTACGTTATATTTCAGGGATCTGAATACTTGATTGGTGTTTTGGGGAGGAAGAGATTATTTAAGTGGAGGTTTTGGGGGAGAATTTATCTAGGAGGAGGGGGAAGGGTTGGCTTAAGATATCTGGATAAATTTTTTGAAAAGTAGTGATGATCTACCTTCAGGCAGATGCTTTCATAACTAGCGACTTCAGAACCTCTTCAAACTAGTATGGTTTCAAATTTAGCATCCAAATTTCGATTCTGTCTTTCCTAAAATTCTTCATACAGCTACTGCAGTTATTTGCAATTAATGTAACTAGCCACTAGATGTCAGTACTGTTTTTCAGAAAAGCATGTTTATTAAAATCCAGAAATACACTGATTTTTCCGCCTCCTTTTCCTGGCACATCCCAGCAGGCAGCTTGTTAGGGAATAGATGATATAGGCGTGTAGACCCATACGATGGATTATTATACGTGTTCAAAAAAATGCAAATTGGTTCATTTTCTGAATAGGACACATAGAAGGCCATTTTTTATAGGATGTCTAAGTCCGATTTTGGACGCTTCCTGCAAGACATCCAAATATAGGGCAGAAGAAACGGCCATTTTTGAACCCACAAGACTTCTGCCCTTATTTTAATAGCCCAGCTAGATGTTTTGTCTAGCTAGATATCTAAATTTTTTTTGCCATTATTGAAAAAAATATATATCCATATTACAAACATCCAAAACAAGCCATGTGTATATGGGGGGGGAGCAGTATTTTTAATGGATTAACCACACAGATATACCAGCAGAGCAGTGGAGCACTCTAGGGTAGGGTTACCAGCTGTCCGGATTTCCCCGGACAGCTTTTCAAAACCCGGAACTTTGTCCAGGTTTTGAAAATCTGGTGAGATCGGAGCCAGGGCTGGAGTGCAGGGCTGGGTTTGGAGGTGGAATAGGGTGGAGTAAGACGGACCTGGGGCATAACAGGGAGAGCCTGGGGGCAAAACAGGGCAGGGCCACGCGTCCTCTTTTATCAGATAGAAAATCTGGTAACCCTACTCTGGGGGCACTGCTGTGAACTTTACATTAAGGATACCAGGTACACATCTCACCTTAATCCCCATACTTTTTTTATGGTGAGCCCTCCAAACCTCCCCCAAAACCTACTGTACCCACCTGTCTACCACCTCAATAGCCCTTATGCCTGGTGTTACCTATATAGCAGCATAGTGGGTTTTGGTTGGCTCACTCTTTCCACCATAAACTAGTTAGGGTGGCATAAGGGCCTGGGTCCCCTTCTCTGCAGTCCATTGCACTGCCCACCAGGCAACTCCGGAGTCCTGCTCACAGCTCTACTAGGACTGGCCATATAACCTGCAGCTGTCATAAGACAGATAAGTACTGTTTCATACAGACCATTGAGGGGCGGGAGGAGGTCACTGGCCACTGGGGGAGAGTTTAGGAGCTATATTTTCATCCCTCCAGGGCAGGACAGGATTAATTTGTCGAGGGCCCCTAGGCACACGTCCACTGGGCCCCCTTTCCCCCCTCCCCCCCCCCCACCATTCAGCATCTGTCCCCCTCTCCCCACACTTCCATTCAGCGTCTGTCCCCCTAAACCAGTGGTAGGCAATTCTGGTTCTTGAGAGCTGGAGCCAGGCCAGGTTTTCAGGATATCCCCAATGAATATGTATGAGATGCAAATCTATCTCATGCATATTTATTGTGGATATCCTGAAAACCTGACCTGGCTCCGGCTCTCGAGGACCGGAATTGCATTACCCCTGCCCTAAACCTAAAGTGCCACTCAACTTCCTCACATTCGCGGACGCTTTCTAAAACCAAAGTTCTCTCTCTCAGATGGACCCTGATGGGGAAACCGTTCTCACAAGCTGCACGCGCGCGGCTCCCCCGAAGCATTTCCTCTGACGCAACTTCCAGTTTCTGCCAGATCATGTCAGACATAGGAGAAGCTTTGCAGCAGCCATGCACGTGCAACTAGTGAGAATGGCTGCCGCAGCAGGGCCCCTCTGAGAGAGAAAGCTGGTTTGGAAAAGCGCCACAAAGGTGAGGGGAAGGGGAAGAGATGCTCAGATCGAGGGGCCCAGGACTGCTGCTCTGTTTGCCTTCACCTAATGTCTGTGGGCCCCCCTGATGTGCCTACTGGGTCTACCCTTTAATCCGGCCCTACTCCAGGGGGTCATCTGGGTACCTTCTTGGCTCTTATTTGCTTTAAAAACAGGTCAAGCCCATACATCCAAATTGTGCCCTGGACATTTTGTGAAATGTTTAATTATCTCTGTGAAACATCCAGGTGCTAAGCCCGCCCTAATCCCACCCATAACACACTTCTAACCCTTAAGGTTTAGATGCACTGGAGACAAAATGACCAGAAAGTTGTCTAGAAAGTCAGTTTCAAAAATGCTCTCTTGGGTGTTTTGATTAGTAAGATGTTCAAGTGCCGGTTTATGCAATCTTTTGGAAGTCTATCTTTTTTGGAAAATGAGCCCCATACAGTACATGCAAGCATTCCAGTGTTGATATAATCACTTTCAGGACTGCAGGACAATAATCAGAACCTTACCTAAGGCAATTTATTTTCTATACTAGTTGTTTAGCCCGTTACATTAACGGGTGCTAGCAGCCCTTCTCCCTTACTTTTACCTCCTCCCTGTCCAGCAGCACCCCCACCCATTCCCTGCTCCCCCTATATAGCAGTAGCCCTTCTCCTTTTATCTCCCCCTGTTCAGCATCACCCCATTTCCAGCTCCCCATATCCAGCAGTAGCTCTTCTCCTTTGCAGGAGCCCTTCTCCCTTCCTTTTACCTCCCCCCCCCCCCCCCCCCCCCCCCCCCCCCCCCCGTCTAGCAGCACCTTTTCCCTGCTTCCCTTATCCAGCAGTAGGCCTCCCTTCCTGTTACCTCCCCCCCTGTCCAGAATCACCTCTTCCCTGCTCCTCCTGTACTGCAGCACCCCCTTACCTGCTCCCCCTGTCCAGTCCGGTGATCTCCAGCCATCAGGCTGGCTCCTGCAGGGAGTCTAGTTCCTGTCCGGTCCCTGCCAGGTGTGCGAGCCTGCTCCACCCCCTCCCGACCTGCCGGGAGTATTTGAATTATACCCGACGGTTCCTGTTGAGGGAAGCACTCCTCACCGGACTCAGCAGTGAACTCCAGCCATCGGGCCGACATCCGCCTTGTTTTGTTTTTTTTTTTAGTTGAAAGACGCGGCGGTGACTCCTCTCATGACCCCACCTGCGTCGGAAGTCTGACGCAGGCGGGGATCGTGAGAGTAGCCACCGCCACGTCTTTCAAAGAATCGTAAGCCGCGCATGCGCACTTCCTATGTGTCGCTACAGCTCACGGAAAACCGGCACACACTTAGGAAGTGCGCATGCGCGGCTTACCATTTTATTATATTAGATGGTTCTCCCAAGGGAGCTCAGAATGATTTACATGAATTTATTCAGGTACTTAAAGCATTTTCCCTGTGAGCTCACAATCTATCTAATGTATCTGGGGCAATGGGAGGATTAAGTGACTTGCCCAGGGTCACAAGGAGCAGCGGGGGTTTGAACCCACAACCTCAGGGTGCTGAGGCTGTAGCTTTAACCACTGCGCCACTCTAGAAATCAAAATGTAGTAAAAGTGAGCCAAGTCTAAGACAATCAAATCATTGTGACATCACTGATGAGGTTGGCTTTTAGGCATTGGTGGAATGAGGCATTATGATGTCACAATACCAGCTCTGGCTATCAGAGGCTGAAAGTTTTCACACTATGTATTTATTCAATTTCTATACTGTTCTCCCAGGGGAGCACAGAACAGCTTACATGAATTTATTCAGGTACTCAAGCATTTTTCCCTGTCTCTCCTGGTGGGCTCACAATCTCTCTAATGTACCTGGGGCAATGGAGGGAATAAGTGACTTGCCCAAGGTCACAAGGAGCAGCATGGGTTTGAACCCACAACCTCAGGGTGCTGAGGCAATAGCTTTAACCACTGACCACATTCCCCCCATGGGCTTTTGGATTATTGCTTGTCCTATGCATGGATACTAGTTTGTGCATATGTCACCAATGTGTGTAACATAGTGAAAGAAGGCGGATAAAAAAAGCACACGGTCCATCCAGTTTGCTTTGCTCAACAGTCACACTCATTATTAGTTCATGAATAAACCAACAATGAATGTCATATAACACAGAGGTTCCCAACAAGCGGTATGCTGCATACCCCAGGGGGCACGCGTACCATTATCGGGGTACGAAGTGCTATATGTCTCCCACCCTTCTTCTGCCACCGCATATCTCCCACCTTCCTTATGCCGCCATTACCGTCATTGTTGTCTCTCCCCAGCCCCATCCAGACTAGCAGTGGCAGCTCACTGTGTGCTTTTAACTTCCCCACACAGCTGCTACTAATGTTAGTTTAGCGATTCCATCAGCAGCCTTGTGGCTTTTGCTAGGCTGGCCCGCCTCTGAGGAAAGAGGAAGTTGCATCATCGGAGGTGGGCCAGCCTAGCAAAGGCTGCGAAGCTGCCTGATGGAATCGCTAAACTAACGCTAGTGGCAGCTGTTTGGGGAAGTTAAAAGCACACAGTGAGCTGCTACTAGGGGAAGGAGAGGTACTGCTGGACCTCACAGGAGGGGAACGGAAGGGAAAGGTGCTGCTGGACTTAAAGGAGAAGGGGAGGGAAGGGAAGGGAGAGGTACTGAAATCTGCCTAAGGCTAACCCAGGAGCTTCTCCTCTGCCAGTCCCACCCTCTGTCAGAACTTCCTGTTTCTGCCTGGGCGGGACACAACAGAGGACAGGCTTCCAGGTTAGCAGCAGGCAGCGTGTAGGAATCAGTGCCGCTAATAAGGAGGGAGGGAAGGAAAAATGTTGCAGAAGGGATGAGAGTGGTGAGAGAAGGAGAAGTGGACATGGAGTGGAGGGGGAGGGTGATATGGTGCATGGGGAAAGAGCATATTAGTTGTGAGTGGGGTTGGGGGAGGGAAGGAAGGAAGGAAAATTGTTGCAGAAGGAGTGAGAGTAAGGTGACCATTTATTTTTTTCATCAAAAGGGGACATCTATTAATTCTCAGTCCCACCCCCAATCCCCCAGGCCCCACCCCAATCCCACCCTAGCCCCGCCCCCCAATCCCGACCCCAATCCCGCCCCCAATTTCTTCCATTCATTTTTCATGTAAACATAATATCTTCATATTAATTCATAATGGTAACCTTAAAATTGAAAAAAACTACAAAGCACACTATACGCAGAGAAAATGTTAATTATCATTTATATTTGGGGGGTTTCAAAGATGTCAAGGCAAATGACTTTAAAATATGCAATGTCACCTCAGTAACTATAGAAAAATAGATATAGTGCAAAATATAGACAGCAGATATAAATTCTCAAAACTGACACGTTTTGATCACTAAATTAAAAATAAAATCATTTTTCCTACCTTTGATGTCTGGTGATTTCATGAGTCTCTGGTTGCGTTTCCTTCTGACTGTGTATCCTTTCTTTCATTTCTTTCTTTCTGCACTCAGGCCCAACAATTGTCCCTTTCTATTCCCTCCTTCCTTCTTTCCTTCCTTCCTATGTCCTTAGTGTCCCAAGTGCCTCCTTCCCATGTCCATGGTGCCCCCAGTGCCTGTCCAGTGTCCTTAGTGCCCCCAGTGCCTCCTTCTTATGTCCATAGAGACCCCAGTGCCTGTCCTTTGTCCCTAGTGCCCCCAGTGCCTCTGTCCTGTGTCCCTAGTGCCCCCAGTGCCTCCTTCCCATGTCCATAGTGCCCCCAGTGCCTGTCCAGTGTCCTTAGTGCCCCCAGTGCCTCCTTCCCATGTCCATAGTGCCCCCAGTGCCTGTCCTGTGTCCTTAGTGCCCCCAGTACCTCCTTCCCATGTCCATAGTGCTCCCAGTGCATCCTTCCTATGTCTTCCCTTGCCTTTGTCCCTCCCCCGAAACCAGCCTGCCTGCCTACCTCCTTCCCTCCCTCCAGTGCCTGATTCAACCCCCCCAGCTATTCAAATACCCCCCCCCCGCGATTCAAACCGTCCGTCCGTCCGCCCGTGTACCGCCGCTGCCTGTCTGTCTGCCTCCGTGCCGTGCCGATTCAAACCCTGGGCTGCCGCCGCAGCTTCTTCCCGACATCAATTTTGACGTCGGAGAGGAAGTTCGGGCCAGCCAGGCAGCGATTGGCTGGCCCAGAACATCCTCTCCGACATCAAAATTGACGTTGGGAAGACGGGAAGAAGCAGCAGCGACGGCCCAGGGTTAAAATCGGCACGGCAGGGAGGGAAAGTGATTGCCCGTCCTGGTGTCCCCGCGCACAGCTTCGGGACGCTGTCCCTGAAAACG
Source organism: Geotrypetes seraphini (assembly GCF_902459505.1). Taxonomy (NCBI): domain Eukaryota; kingdom Metazoa; phylum Chordata; class Amphibia; order Gymnophiona; family Dermophiidae; genus Geotrypetes; species Geotrypetes seraphini. Next base: position 231,621,575 of record NC_047089.1, on the reverse strand, counting down.
GGACATTTCAGTGTCCCGAAGCAGTAGGTCGGGACAACGGGACGGTCGGTCCGAAAATGGGACTATCCTGTTGAAAATGGGACGTATGCTCATCTTAAGTGAGAGTAATGAGAGAGGGAGAAATAGACATGGGGTGGAGGGAAGGGAGAAATGGTGCATGGGGAGAGAGCATGTTAATTGTGAGTGGGGTTGGGAAGAGATGGACTGGGGGGTGGGAAGGAGGGATGTCACACTCGAGGGAAGGGGAAGGAAGAGAGATAAAGCGTGCAGGAAGCAGAAAGTGTTGAACTCATGAAGAGAGAGAGCGAGAGGGAAAGATGGTTGGGGAGGGCAGACAGGAGGGAAGGAGAAATGTCATACTCAGGGGAAGGAGAAGAGGGCAGAGAGTTAAATGTTGGACTCATGATGGGAGAGAGAGGGATGGTTGGGGAGGGAATGAGGACTGGAGGAAAGGAAGATTGCAGGAGGCAGAGCAAAAGAAATGTTGGACTGAGAGGTGGCCAGAAAGGAGGAAGGGAGGGGAGATATACTGCAGGAGGCAAAAAGAAGGAAGGAAGAGAGAAGTGTTACATGGGGTGGGGGGGGAGGAGACATGACTCAAGGAAGGGAGAGATGTCAGATCCAGAAAAGGGTGATGGAACTAGGGAGAGAGACATGTCAGACCACTGGAATGGGAAGGGGGAGTGAAGGAGAGAGAGATGACAGACTAGAGAATGCAAGGGAAGGAGGGGAAGAGACAGATGCAAGGCTGCAGGAAGGAGAGGAGAGACATACCAGGCTGTTGGTCTCCAGAATTGTACACAATATTCTATATGTGGTCTCACCAAACTCTTATGTCAGGGACATCAGTACCTTCTTTGTACTACTGGCCATACCTCTCCCTATGCATCCTAACATCCTTCTAGCTTTCATCCATCACCTTTCCAACCTGTTTGGCAACCTTATGATCATCACATACTATCATACCCAAGTCTCGCTCCTCTTTCATGCACAAAAGTTCTTCACCCCTTAAGCTATACCATTCCTTCTGGTTTTTGCAGCCCAAATGCATGCTCTTCTAAAGTCCTGGCAGCTTCCAAGTACCTGAGGGCTCAACCCAAAGAGAACAGGAGCTGCTACAGGTGAAGGCACAGGTCCCGAGAAAGGTCCAAAAGACCGGCCCTCCTAGTGGTGCCTATGCTGCTACCACTCCGTCCCTTTGGGGACCCTCATGCTCTTGTAATATCCTGGCAGCTTCCAAGTACCTGAGGGCTCAACCCCCCTACCCCCCAAAAAAAGTACAAAATACTAGCACATGTTTAAGTGCAAACTATTTTTATCGAACAACAAAAGAAAATACACTCTACCAACAAACAGCAGAGGTGTTCAATATATTACAGAAAAACACCCAACCCAAACACCTCCCCTTCCCAGTAATAACTCCCCCTCTTGCACATATCCAAAGTCCTGCCAACCCTCCCCCAAAGCCAACCTCCCAGTGGCGTACCAAGGGGGGGGGGAGGTCTACCCCGGGTGCAAGCCATGAGGGGGGTGCTCCCGGCCTTGGAGTCATAGGCGTCCGGTTCCCCCCACTCCCGGCGTCCGGCTTCCCCCCCACGGCATCTCACTTCCCCCCTGGCTTCCCTGAACCATTTACCGTATAGAAGCAGCCTGCAGCAAGATCACAATGCCAGCGATCTTTACGCTGCTTCGGTGCTGTTTCCTCCGCCGCGGTCCCGCCCCTTCTCTGACGTCAGAAGAGGGACGGGACCGCGGCAGAGGAAACAGCATCAAAGCAGCGCAAAGATCGCTGGCATTGCGAAATTGCTGCAGGCTGCTTCTATATGCTAAATGGTGCGGGGAGGCCAGAGGGGTGAGCAGTCCTTCAGGGTGGGGGGGTGAGCAGTATTTTGGGGTGGGGGTGGGGCAAGCAGGCCTTCAGGGTGGGGCGGGCAAGCAGGCCTTCAGGGGAGAGACAGGCCTTCAGGGAAGATGCAGGCCTTAAGGGGGGGACAAGCCTTCATGGAGGACACAGGCCTTCAGGGGAGGACATGCCTTCAAGGAGGACAGGCAGGCAGGCCTTCAAGGGGGGGGACAGGCCTTCGGGGGGTGCAGGCCTTCAAGGGGGGACAGGCCTTCAAGGGGGGGACAGTCCTTCAGGGGTGGGATGCATACCTTTAAGGGGGGGGGACAGGCCTTCAGGGGAGGGGGGGTCCTGGTGTAGAAGTATACGGAGGGAAGGGGGGGTTCAAAGAGATGTGCATATGCCGGACTTTGGGGAGGGAAGAAATAATGGGTCTGAAAATAGAGGAGAGGGAGAGAGATGATGGACCATGGGATTTAGGGAGGGAAGGAACAGAAAGGGAGAGAAGTTGGACACAAGGGATGGTGTAGAGGGGGGGATAGAGATACTGGATAGGAGGGTAGTTGGGAAAAGAAAAGGAGAGATGATGGACCCTGGGGTGGTGGGGAAGGAGGAAGAGATGATGGATGAAAGGGTAGTTAAGAAAAGGTGGATATGTGGAGGGAGATGAAAAAAAGGAAAGATGCCAGACCTCCTGGGGAGGAAACGGAAGGGGAGGACAGGGATGGCAGATGGATGGTTAGCATGCAGAAAGAAGAAAGAAGGAGACCCTGGCAAGCAAGTTATCAGAAGACAACCAGAGCTTTGGACCAACAAGATTTGGAAAAATAACCAGACAACAAAAGGTAGAAAAACTAATTTTATTTTCTGTTTTGTGATTACAATATGTCAGATTTGAAACGTGTATCCTGCCAGAGCTGGTGTTAGACCGCAAATGTGAGCTAGGATTTAACAGAGAGAGGAAAAGTCCTTTTTATTTCTTTATTTTATTTACATCACAGCGCCAGTGTGGTTAGGAGAAGCCAAAGGGGGATGAAAAAGCTATAAAATAAACCCACCAGGATGTTTGAAAAAAACACCCAATTGAGCAGGAAAATCAAATTGAAAAACCAATTCAATAGGCTGAATCGAATCGAAATTTTTTTTCCTGAATCGGGCAGCACTAGTTTGCGCTACTGTCTTAGACTTTAGGACCTGGGATTGGGGGGAGATGGCATCCTCAGTACTTTATAATACAAGTAAAACGAGGATTTGGTCAGACTTTTGAAGGGTCTGCAGAAGAAAAATATTGTATAGGCTGGGGACATGAGACAGCAGGAAATGGGAACTTTTTTTCCTTCTATTTTTGTGAATGGCAAGGCTGAGGATGTCAGAGAGTTCAGTTAAAATATGTGCTTTATAAGAAAATATAATAATGTGCTTTATTAAGTTTATAAGCATTGCTGACCTACCCGGTGAGGTGTTCCTAGTGGTGGTGGTGATGGTGGTGGTGGCAGCGTGTCAATGTGTTGAGAGGAAGAGATGGTCTGGGAAATTCTGCTGAGCAAACTCCGGGCCCATTTCCACCCCCCGGTTAGTCCACTCCACTCAACTGGTTCACACACTGAGTGGGTTTTTGGGTGTTGTGCCTGGGTAGTTGTTTTGGGATCTCTTCCAGTGGTTTGTCAGTATCTCCTTGTGGTCTAAGGAAGGAAACTTTGTTAACCTTAGCATTGACCTTCAGAATATGTTTGTAACAGCGCTGTTTGTGTGGCATTAGGCTATGTAATGATCGAAAGAAAAAAAAAAACAGACCTTTGCACATTTTTGCACTATATGATGGGTGTATGAGGAGATTCACATTTCCTGCACAGCTAAGTCCGTGTGAAGTTACCTTGTTCTGTATTTAACATCTAGGAAGGTCTCTGTTTGGAAGGAAAGATCTAAACTTAAAAATGAAGTGGCCAGAAGTTATGGTAAAAGCAGATAGCGTAGCTGGTTTTAAGAAAGGTTTGGACAAATTTCTGGAGGAAAAGTCCATAGTCTGTTATTAAGACATGGGGGAAGCATCTGCTTGCCCTAGATCAGTAGCATGGAATGTTGCTACTCTTTGGGTTTTGACCAGGTACTAGTGACCTGGATTGGCTACCATGAGAATGGGCTACTGGGCATGATGGACCAATGTATTTTTTTTCTGTGAACTTATCAGTGTTTTTTATAATGGGAACAAAAATGGAAGAGAATTAATGTGTGTGGGATGAGGGGGTAACTAATTTCTTCAGCTAAATAATTAAATCCACCTCAACCAGACATAGGAGAACTCACGCACCATTCACACACCCTCCAACCAAAATCGTCAAAAGAAAAAAACTGTTCGACAACCTCCTAACACTCGACCCCCAACTCTACAACCTATTGACCTCGACCACAAACTACAAAACCTTCAAAAAAGAAATAAAAACCCTTCTATTCAAAAAAACACATAAAACCGAACTAACACAATCAGAACTGTCACAAGAATCACCTGCAACTACTCCATATGTACTTCTGATGTCATGACAATTCAGACATAATTTGTTATGTTATGTTATGATTGGAATAATGGTTACATATATGAGGTTCAATAAAAGAAAATTTTCACTGCCTTTTTCTATTCTGACCATTTATTCTGTTTCATGGTTATTACAAAAAATATTTTTTTACATGGGGGGTGTCAAAAAATGATGGGCCCCGGGTGCCACATACCCTAGGTATGCCACTGCAACCCCCCCCCCCCCCATACTAGCACATGTTAAAAAATACATACCACCCCAATACTAGCAAAAGGCACTCAACAACTACACTCAAGAGAAGAGACCCCTAAATTCCATAGAACATCCTTGAAAAGCAGACCTCACCATGCCCTGACACAGGAGTGGGGATTGGGAATAAAGAATGTCACAGGAACTCATTTTCCCATCCCATCCCTGCGATTTCTTTTCCTGTCCCTGCCCCATTCCTGCAAGCTCTGTCCTCATCTGCATAAGTCTCAAACACTTGAAAATCAACATTCTAGAGCTCAGATTGTGATGTCATAATGCTTCATTCCACCAATGCCTAAGCTCCGTCCTCATCTGCGCAAGCCTCAAACATTTTCAAATCATAAGTAGCAACATTCTAGAGCTCAGATTGTGATGTCATAATGTCTCATTCCACCAATGCCTAAGCTCTGTCCTCATCTGCGCAAGCCTCAAACACTTTCAAATCATAAGTAGCAACATTCTAGAGCTCAGATTGTGATGTCATAATGTCTCATTCCACCAATGCCTAAGCTCTGTCCTCATCTGCACAAGCCTCAAACATTTTCAAATCAAAAGTGTTCCAGGTTTGTGCGGTTCAGGCAGAGCTCGCAGGAATGGGACAGGGACAAGGACAGCGACAAAACTCGTGGGTCGGGACAGGGAAATTGAGTTCCTGCAGGGTCGGAGACAAATTTGTCCCCATGTCATTCTTTAAAATTGGGAACTCCAGTCTTTATGTGCTGCAAACCATCCAGGCTTTCACCATATCCACCATGACTAGGCATGAAATGCATCTGTCTCTATTGTCGCATGCATGGTCATTGAGGATATTCTGAAAACTGACACTGTCTTGTGGTACTTAAGGGTAAAGGCTGAGTACCTACTCTAACAGTCAAATGTGTCTGTGAATAAACAGATCTTTTGCCACACCTTGAACCATGGAGGCTGCGGGTTCAAATCCCACACTACTCCTTGTGACCCTGGGCAAGTCACTTAATCCCCCATTGCCCCAGGTACATTAGAAAGAGTGTGAGCCCACCAGGACAGATAGGAAAAAATGCTTAAGTACCTGAATGTAAACCACTTAGGCCAGTGTCTCTCAAACTTTTTTTTAGCTCTGGCACACTAAACGGAGCAAATGTTTTTCACGGCACATTATAATTGAAATTATGAAATTGCACCCCCCAAAAAAATTAAATTTGAGAGCTATTTAAAGTTCTTTAAGCTATGTATGGATAATTGTAACAGTGAAACTACAGTAGATAGAATAGAATTGTTAATCAATGCGATGGATGGGCTTGTTTTTGAATGCATATTAACTCAAAATGCAGCTCGATAGTTGACAAGCAAACATGCATTTCATCATCCACCATCTGCAGTCATTCTCTTTTCTTTAATGTAATTTCTGTCAGAGCTGAAAATCCAAGTTTGCAAAGATAATTACCGTAGATCCAAACCATAACAAAGCCTTGATTGCTTTGTTGCTCAAGTTAGGATAACTTAAATAAAAATAAAATTACTTGCCATTAGTTTTCAAAGACCAATCACATCAAAGAAAGGTGCTTGTTTGGGTGGTTGTATCCTTACACACACAAATGCTCATAACATTGACAGACTCTTGTGTATGTGACGTACATTTCATTTATTATATGAAGAGGATTTTTAGAATTAAACTAAAATTCTGGAATCTCTCATGGCACACCTTTTGAGAGATACTTTTACTTAGGCCATAAGTGGTATATAAATAAATAAATTGCCAATTGACTATGCAGAAAGCCTTAAACTGTTTTCAGATGGCAAACCTTGTAAGCTGGGGTACATGACACAATAGCTGGTTTTAAGAAAGGTTTGGACAAGTTCCTGTAGGAAAAGTCCATAGTCTGTTATTGAGAAAGACATGGGGGAAGCCACTGCTTGCCCTGGATCGATAGCATGGAATGTTGTTACTCCTTTGGGTTCTAGAATCTTGCTATTCTTTAGGATTCTGGATAGAATGTTGCTACTCCTTGGGGTTCTAGAATCTTGCTATTCTTTAGGATTCTGGATGGAATGTTGCTACTCCTTGGGGTTCTAGAATCTTGCTATTCTTTAGGATTCTGGATGGAATGTTGCTACTCCTTGGGGTTCTGAAATCTTGCTATTCTTTAGGATTCTGGATGGAATGTTGCTACTCCTTGGGGTTCTAGAATCTTGCTATTCTTTAGGATTCTGGATGGAATGTTGCTACTCCTTGGGGTTCTAGAATCTTGCTATTCTTTAGGATTCTGGATGGAATGTTGCTACTCCTTGGGGTTCTAGAATCTTGCTATTCTTTAGGATTCTGGATGGAATGTTGCTACTCCTTGGGGTTCTAGAATCTTGCTATTCTTTAGGATTCTGGATGGAATGTTGCTACTCTTTGGGGTTCTAGAATCTTGCTATTCTTTAGGATTCTGGATGAAATGTTGCTACTCCTTGGGGTTCTGAAATCTTGCTATTCTTTAGGATTATGGATGGAATGTTGCTACTCCTTGGGGTTCTGAAATCTTGCTATTCTTTAGGATTCTGAATGGAATGTTGCTACTCCGTGGGTTTTGGCCAGGTACTGGTAACCTGGATTGGCCACTGTGAGAACGGGCTACTGGACTTGATTGACCATTGGACTGACCCAGTAAGACTATTCTTATGTGAACCAAGTATAGGACAGTTAAGCCATTGTGACATCACTGATGGCTCTTTGGAATTGGTGGAATAAGGCATTATGACATCACAATCTAAACTCTGGAATGTTGCTACTATTTGGGTTTCTGCTAAATACTGTGACCTGAATGGGCCACCATGAGAACGGGCTACTGGGCTTGATGGACCATTGGTCTGACCCAGTAAGGCTATTCTTATTTTCTAACAATATTTACATCAAATATTTAGCAAGTTGTTTCCTTACTTGAGTAACCCCATTTTGCCTGAGTTCATCTTCATCCACATTCCTCTTAAGCCATCACCAAAGCTGGGCTCACTGGGCTTCTCTGTTGATTCTGCTGCTTGGATGTTTGCTCTCCTAGACACGCGCGTCACTGGCGTCTTTGAAACCTTTGCCTTTTAATTGGCTTCTTTATTAAATGCCGGGAAGAACAATGCGAACCTGCGCAGAGCTCCTGAGATTCAGATCGCCAAACCGTTAGTCCGTTCCAAAATCTGCAGACACGTTTAGGAGATTCTCCTGTACAAGCAGCGAGAACAAAACATTTAATGTGTTTGCAGAGCGAGAGACAAGGCGTCTGACGCTGGAGAGTATTACCAGAAAGCACAAAACAAATCACAGAAAATGGACGGAGACAAATGTCAAAAATGCAAGTTAGTACATGGAATTTGATTGGGGGGGGGGGGTTTCTTTGAGTGTCGCAAGAGGATAGAGAGGTTTAAAAGTGAGTAGCCTGCTTCGGGCAGCTAGGCAGACATTGTGGCTGAAAAAAAGCCTTGCAAGAGAGGCGCTCACTGCAAAAATATTATTTAAAAAAAATAAAATTGACCACAATGAAAATGACTCTTTTTCATCTTGTTGTTGCTGCTGTGCTTTGCAGAGCATCGAATGTCTTTTCTTCACCTGTGATGCCTGATAATAATCTGCAACTCCAAGAAGGTAAGTCTCTTCAAACCCGCTGTGCAAGCACTTTTCTGCACCTTCTTCAGGGATCTCAGAATAGATTTGGGGTGTTAATTAAAAGGTACTGTCGATGAGAGCTATTCCTTCTGGCAAAACCAAGGAAAGTTACCAGTTCAAAATAATTCATAATGACTGAAAGTCATATCCCATGTGGTCCAAGGTTCCAGCATAGAAAATGACACAGGGACAAATTTGTCCCCGTCCCCGCAGGAACTCAATTTCCCCATTCCATCCCCACAAGTTTTGTCGCTGTCCTTGTCCCTGCCCCTGCTCTGCCTTAACCGCACAAATCTCGAACACATCATTTTAAAGTGTTTGAGGCTTGTGCAGATGAGGATGGAGCGTAGGCATTGGTGGACTGAGGCATTATGACATCACAATCTGAGCTCTAGAATGTTGCTACTTAGGATTTTAAAGTGTTTGAGGCTTGTGCAGATGAGGATGGAGCGTAGGCATTGGTGGAATGAGGCATTATGACATCACAATCTGAGCTCTAGAATGTTGCTACTTAGGATTTTAAAGTGTTTTGAGGCTTGTGTAGATGAGGACGGAGCTTAGGCATTGGTGGACTGAGGCATTATGACATCACAATCTGAGCTCTAGAATGTTGCTACTTAGGATTTTAAAGTGTTTGAGGCTTGTGCAGATGAGGACAGAGCTTAGGCATTGGTGGAATGAGGCATTATGACATCACAATCTGAGCTCTAGAATATTGCTTCTTAGGATTTTAAAGTGTTTGAGGCTTCTGCAGATGAGGATAGAACTTGTAAGAATGGGGCAGGGACAGGATGAGAAAATGAGTTTCCATGGGAGTGGGGATAAATTTGTCCCCGGTCATTCTCTATTCCAGCATTTTCAGCCTCCCTTGCTTTCTACTTTTTGTTGAAGTGTCTGACATTATCAGCCCCTGCATATTGCACTCTGCTACATTACTGGCTGTTTGCATTCCTGGTACACTACAGTCTGCACTTTGATAGAGCTTCTCACATTTTCAGCTTTGCAGACATTCTGCATTTTGCAAGAACCTCTCGCATGCTTGACTCCCGAGAACTCGCATATCTGAGTTTCCAGGATAACTCTGAATACCCTTGCAGGGTTGGACATCAGTAAATTTGCTAAAGCTGAACCCCGAATAATTGTTAGCTCATTATTTCTGAATGAGTTGTAAAAGCAGAGGAGCTGAGTGGGTAGCAGGGTAAGTTAAAAAGATGTAAACTCCACAAGCGGAGAAAATCTTCTTGATTCTTCAAGCAGATGATGGTTTTTCATGAGCAGTCAGCATGACCTGGGCACAAGCTGGGGAGTAGAGAATGACACGGGGACAAATTTTTCCCCATCCCCGCAGGAACTCATTTTCCCATCCCGACAAATTCTTTTTCTGTCCCTACCCTATTCCCACAAGCTCTGTCCTCATCTGCACAAGCCTCAAACACTTTAAAATCATAAGAAGTAACATTCTAGAGCTCAGATCGTGATGTCATAATGCCTCATTCCACCAATGCCTAAGCTCTGTCCTCATCTGCACAAGCCTCAAATCCTTTAAAATCATGAGTGGCAACATTCTAGAGCTCAGATCGTGATGTCATAATGCCTCATTCCACCAATGCCTAAGCTCCGTCCTCATCTGCACAAGCCTCAAACACTTTAAAATCATAAGTAGCAACATTCTAGAGCTCAGATTGTGATGTCATAATGCCTCATTCCACCAATGCTTAAGCTCCGTCCTCATCTGCACAAGCCTCAAACACTTTAAAATCATAAGTAGCAACATTCTAGAGCTCAGATTGTGATGTCATAATGCCTCATTCCACCAATGCCTGAGCTCCGTCCTCATCTGCACAAGCCTCAAACACTTTAAAATCATAAGTAGCAACATTCTAGAGCTCAGATTGTGATGTCATAATGCCTCATTCCACCAATGCCTGAGCTCCGTCCTCATCTGCACAAGCCTCAAACACTTTAAAATCATAAGTGTTCAAAGCTTCTGTGGTTAAGGCAGAGTTTACAGGAATGGGGCAGGGACAGTGACAAAACTCACAGGGGATAGGACGGGGAAATTGAGTGCCTGCAGGGATGGGGACAAATTTGTCCCCATGTCATTCTCTACTGGGGAGTTAATACTGTTTTGTTTTTCTTTCATTTACAGAAATCAAAAGACAGACAGCCCTGGAAAATCCTGAGGCAAATCAACAAGGAAGAATCCTGAGATTTCTGTCTACATTTGTTGATGTACCGAAAAGTGCAAACACCAGGGTCAGTGCCAAGGTCACGAAAATTAGAGGTAACCAAAGGAAAACAGAAAGAGAACTTTTAGGGGCTATTCTTATAAAAAAATTAGCCACTTGTAAACATTAATTTACATGCAAAAAAAACCCCAACGACCTATATCTAATATCAGTTCATCTTCATATGGCAAAAAACTCCACTTATAAACAACCATTAAGCAAGGTCCAAAATGTATCAGTTCACTCAGCAGTGAGAAACATTCCAGAGCTGAGATTGTGATGTCATAATGCCTCATTCCACCAGTGCCTAAGAGTTAATCACATCAGTGATGTCACAATGGCTTCATTATCCTTGGCTCCCATAAGAATCAGAGTATGAATGGCCACAACCACTGACCCGCCAGCTTTGCTTTGAAGAATGCTGGTGTAGAAGGACTGAGGTTGAAATAGACACTAGAAAATGGCATGGGATTATTTCCCGTGGTTATCCGCGGGGACGGGAACGGTGATAAATTTTGTCACCGTGTCATTCTCTAGACGAGATCACAATACTTTTGTGTGATTTGCACATAGGAGTTTCCAGGGGCCTAGTCTAGGCAGAGGAAGGGTGGAATTGTGATGTACGTGCATACTTTGGGGAAATGTATGGGGGCAATTCGTGGCACCTACATTTAAGCATGCTAACATCATGTGTTGAGTACCAATTCTATCATAGTGTCTGTGCAGCAGGATTTTATTTATTTATTTGATTTCTTCCATTTGTGCGTCGCACATACCTATACAAGCTCTAGGCGACATTACAGAGGAAGGGGTTAGAAGAGGGTAGGGAGGACTATGGAGGGCAGGAAGGAGTGGAGAGAAGCATGTCGAATATTTCGTAGAAATTCCTAGCTTTACAGATAGGAGCACCAACTATGTAAATGATCTCGAAATGAATTAAAAGAATATGTACAAAGGAAGGAACCGTTAAACAATAGAATTCAGGGAAGTTCAATTAATAAAATAAAAAGAATAAGAACATAAGAATTTCCACTGCTGGGTCAGACCAGTGGTCCATCGTGCCCAGCAGTCCGCTCCCGTGGCGGCCCTTAGGTCAAAGACCAGCGCCCTACTGAGACTAGCCCTACCTGCGTACATTCCAGTTCAGCAGGAACTTGTCTAACTTTGTCTTGAATCCCTGGAGGGTGTTTTCCCCTATGACAGACTCTGGAAGAGCGTTCCTGTTTTCCACCACTCTGGGTGAAGAAGAACTTCCTTACGTTTGTACGGAATCTGTCCCCTTTTAACTTTAGAGAGTGCCCTCTCGTTCTCCCTACCTTGGAGAGTGTGAACAGTCTGTCTTTATCTACTTTGTCTTGAGTCCCTGGAGGGTGTTTTCCCCTATAACAGCCTCCGGAAGAGCGTTCCAGTTTTCCACCACTCTCTGGGTAAAGAAGAACTTCCTTATGTTTATATGGAATCTATCCCCTTTCAACTTTAGAGAGTGCCCTCTCGTTCTCCCTACCTTGGAGAGGGTGAACAACCTGTCCTTATCTACTAAGTCTATTCCCTTCAGTACCTTGAATGTTTCGATCATGTCCCCTCTCAATCACCATATATAATCATGCCATATAGAATAAGAGGGATGCCAAATTGGAATGTGTAAATTTAGGAGCACAATGACAAGCAACAAAAGCCCAAATGTTCCACAGCAATAAAAGGGAATCCCCCACCCCCCAAAAAAGACAGGAGGAGTGTGTGGCGCAGTGGTTGAAGCAACATCCTCAGCACCCTGGGGTTGTGGGTTCAAACCCCACGCTGCTCCTTGTGACCCTGGACAAGTCACTTAATCCTCCATAGCCCCAGGTACGTTAGATAGATTGTGAGCCCACCGGGACAGACAGGGAAAATGCTTGAGTACCTGATTGTAAAACCGCTTAGAAAACCTTGATAGGCGGTATATAAAATCCTAATAAACTTAACTTTAACTTAAACTGTGGGGTCCAATGTTCTTGACGTGGTTTATTGAGACAAATAATATGCAAATATATCCACTGTGCCACGTTCCTACTAAGCTATCTATGTAAATGTATTATTCAATTTACTGGTATTAAATATACATTCTTTGTACCGGAACAACTTCGTAGCTTCCTGGACATGAAGAAAATCATATAGGCTGCATTAAAAGAAAATGTGCCGGGTTGTGGAACCACGTTAAGCCTTCTCCTTTATAATGATGCTTGATATCTTAGAGTCCCTTAAATTTTTCTTTTGTGTTTCTCCATCTTATTGAGGTCAACTAAGAGCTTAAAATGATGCTTAAGATTTAATTTCCAACTCAAGAAATCTACTGAATTTGCCATTTGGTAAATTAAATAATGGAAGTCATATATTTGAATTTTGAAAGACATACCTGTGGTAAATTGAATTTTGATGTTTAAATTTGAAAATTTCCTTTGAGCTTGGGGAAAAATTAATTTGTATTTTTAATATTAATGCTCTGATTTTCTGTAACAAGAGGTTATCTTGTGTATATGTTTGAAAAATTAATTAATAAATAATAAAATTGCAAATATATCCACTGTAAGGGACAGCTGACCCAAAAAGGTTGGTAGCGGACCCAACATGCTCGGTGTTTTGGCTGACCCAAGTCTTCCTCAGGGGTTCAGGTCAGTGTATATTCAATAAATATAAAGGAAGTAGATAGAAATAAGGTAAAGCCTTGCTCAAAGGAGAAGCAGAGGACCCCCGAGGAAGGCTTGCGTCAGTCAAAACACAGACAAAGTTGAGTCCGCTGCCAGCCCATTTAAGAACATAAGAACAGCCTTTCTGGGCCAGATCAATGGTCCATCAAGCCCAGTAGCCCATTCTCAATGCGGCCAATCCAGGTCACTAGTATCTGGCTAAAACCCAAGAAGTAGCAACATTCCATTCAGAATCCTAAAGAATAGCAAGGTTCCGTAATCCCAAAGAGTAACAAAAGATTCCGGAACCCCAAAGAGTAGCAACAATAGTCTAAAACCACACTGTGGCCAACTGTAGAAGGTGTATGGGAGAAAAGGTATCTTAGAAACAGAGAAGCATGAAGGCAGATAAAGGCCAAATGGCCCTTCAGTCTGCCCATCCATAGAATCAACTATCCTCCTCCTCTAGCTAAGAGATCCCACGTGCCTGATCCTACCCTTACAGTGGATATATTTGCTTATTATTTGTCTCAATAAACATCACATTGGGCCTTAAATTTTGGAGCAACCATTTATGCAGGACAATGGCAGGAGTAAATAGGCGGTGAAACTTATCTTTGGGAAACGAAAGTTTGATCATGTCTCTCCTTTGCTTAGAAAGCTTCATTGGCTTCCTGGTCGCTTCAGGATCCAATTTAAATGTGCAAGTATTATTTTCAAACGTCTTTATGGAATATTTGATCCTCTGATTCCCTTACATTGGAATGCCTATAGAACCTGCTATTTGAGGAACACACAGAAGTACAAATTATCGTTTCCCTCTTTCAAGGGAATTAAATCAGCTGGGAAACTTTGTCAGTCCTATGTTTTCAAGTTGGTAGAGATTTGGAATGGTGTTATTAGAATGATAGACCAATTGCAATTATTTTGGAAAGCCTTAAAAACCCTGCTATTCTCACAATATCTAATTAGCTTACCTGCAGAACTTACTAATTGTTAACATTGCAAGATTTCCTTCAATGATAGACTAAACTAATTTTTATTATCTTTTATTTCTCCTTATTTTATGTATATTCTAGTCTCTTGACTTCTTGTAAACCGAGTCGAGCTTAGACGAGAGATGATCCGGTATATAACCTGAAGACTAGATTAGATTAGATAGGCGTGCCTAAGTACACCATGAAAAGCATGTAACTTAGAGCAGTGGTTCCCAACCCTGTCCCGAAGGACCACCAGCCAGTCAGGTTTTTGGGAAATTCTACTTTCAATTCAAAGTCCACAGTCCCAGTGAATGAGCTCTTCAGACAACTCAAGTACAGAATGTAATTTTAAATGCTCAATTTCAAGCAAGGAAGCAACCAATTTTCAGGGGATCCTTAGCATTTTATCCTCCGGAAGTAAACATAAAAACATAAGAAATGCCTCCACTGGGTCAGACCTGAGGTCCATCGCGCCCAGCAGTCTGCTCACGCGGCGGCCCACCAGGTCCAGGACTTGTGAAGTAATCCTTTATCTATACCCCTCTATCCCCTTTTCCAGCAGGAAATTGTCCAATCCTTTCTTAAACCCCTGTACTGTACTCTGCCCTATTACGCCCTCTGGAAGCGCATTCCAGGTGTCCACCACACGTTGGGTAAAGAAGAACTTCCTAGCATTCGTTTTGAATCTGTCCCCTTTCAACTTTTCCGAGTGCCCTCTTGTTCTTTTATTTTGCGAAAGTTTGAAGAATCTGTCCCTCTCTACTCTCTCTATGCCCTTCATGATCTTGTAAGTCTCTATCATATCCCCTCTAAGTCTCCTCTTCTCCAGGGAAAAGAGTCCCAGTTTCTCCAATATTTCTCTATCTTTCTCTCTCTCCCTTTTTCTCTCTCTCTCTCTCTATTTCTCTCTGTCTCCCTTTCTCTCTCTCTTTCTGTCCCTCTCTACTCTCTCTATGCCCTTCATGATCTTGTAAGTCTCTATCATATCCCCTCTAAGTCTCCTCTTCTCCAGGGAAAAGAGTCCCAGTTTCTCCAATATTTCTCTATCTATCTATCTCTCTTTTTCTCTCTCTATTTCTGTGTCTCTCCCTATCTCTCTCTCTATTTCTCTCTGTCTCCCTTTCTCTCTCTCTTTCTGTCCCTCTCTTCTCTCTCTATGCCCTTCATGATCTTGTAAGTCTCTATCATATCCCCTCTAAGTCTCCTCTTCTCCAGAGAAAAGAGTCCCAGTTTCTCCAATATTTCTCTATCTATCTATCTCTCTTTTTCTCTCTCTATTTCTGTGTCTCTCCCTATCTCTCTCTCTATTTCTCTCTGTCTCCCTTTCTCTCTCTCTTTCTGTCCCTCTCTACTCTCTCTATGCCCTTTATGATCTTATAAGTCTCTATCATGTCCCCTCTAAGTCTCCTCTTCTCCAGGGAAGAGTCCCAGTTTCTCCAATCTTTCTCTATCTTTCTCTCTCTCCCTTTTTCTCTCTCTCTCTCTCTCTCTCTCTCTCTATTTCTCTCTGTCTCCCTTTCTCTCTCTCTTTCTGTCCCTCTCTACTCTCTCTATGCCCTTCATATTCTTGTAAGTCTCTATCATATCCCCTCTAAGTCTCCTCTTCTCCAGGGAAAAGAGTCCCAGTTTCTCCAATATTTCTCTATCTATCTATCTCTCTTTCTCTCTCTCTATTTCTGTGTCTCTCCCTATCTCTCTCTCTATTTCTCTCTGTCTCCCTTTCTCTCTCTCTTTCTGTCCCTCTCTTCTCTCTCTATGCCCTTCATGATCTTGTAAGTCTCTATCATATCCCCTCTAAGTCTCCTCTTCTCCAGGGAAAAGAGACCCAGTTTCTCCAATCTCTTAAATGAAATTTCAATAGGTCCATAAAGTACTTTTTGGAGGTGAATGCCTGCTGTACCTCACCTTGAGGTTGGATTTAGAAAAGCAAGTCATCAGATTGAAAATCCAAATCCCAAATAAAATCAAACTTTAAAAAAAAGATAACAGAGATAAACACATTGGGCCTGATTCTCTATATCGCACCTGCAGAATGAGAGCCCACTAGCATGGCGCTAAGCAAGATTCTAT
The DNA here is from genome assembly GCF_902459505.1 of Geotrypetes seraphini. Taxonomy (NCBI): domain Eukaryota; kingdom Metazoa; phylum Chordata; class Amphibia; order Gymnophiona; family Dermophiidae; genus Geotrypetes; species Geotrypetes seraphini. Next base: position 231,605,392 of record NC_047089.1, on the reverse strand, counting down.
AAAAGTTACGCACACCTTACAGAAACATGGTTAGCGCCTGTGTATCGCATAACTTTAGGTATACCCTTTTAAGCTGAAGAAAACCTGGTCGAACTGCCTGCGCTTAACTTGTGCGCACATCGGCACATATTGTATAAACTCGCCCGCGATCCATCCCGAACCACACTTGAACTGACGCATGACATATAGAACCATACCTACCAAGATATGCACATAGGAGATGATTCTATAAAGGGTGTCTAACTTACCACCCCCTCCCCCCCCCCCCCCCCGCTTTTTTTTTTTTTTTTTTTTTTTTATGAAGCCGTATTAGGCTTCTTTATTGCCGGCTGCGGTGGTAAAAGCTCCGATGCTCATAGAATTCCTGTGAGCATTGGAGCTTTTTTACTACTGTGACCAGTGATAAAAAAAAGCCTAATGAGGCTTCATAATGGGGGGGGGTGTTAATTGGCAAAATACCCTTAATAGGCTCAGTAATTGCTAAAAAAAAAAAAAATTTGAATTGGGCGATAGGCACTTATCTGATTCTATAAAAGATAGGGGCCTAGCGCATGGCGCTTAGCAGCACTTAGGCCCAAATTCTGTAACCACATTGGAACTTCTTCTGAGGCATATTAGCGATCCATAAATACATATGTAATACTAGCTGATGCCCCGGCGTTGCACGGGTATTTAATTATAGCAATAACACTGTAAATGGATTCAAATAAAGATACTTTATAGTGGTGAATGAAATTATTGTTTTACAGCTTAATAAAAAGTACAATATTCAAATTATAATGTGAAATATTTGACAAAATGAATACAATACAACTAAAGCAAAACGTGATTATAAACAACAATTTTAGTTTCACCTCCTGGAGCACGAACATATAAATTCTTGGGTGAACCCACCCTTGAGCAAGCAACATAGAGTTGTGGGCCGCGAGACCTCCAGAACATATCACCCCAGGTAGTGAGGGATCTGCATACCAAGTTTCGTTCAAATCGGTCAAGCCGTTTTTGAATTACTGTGAGAATGACAGCTTTTTACATTTTTTCCATTGACATGAATGGGTGAAATCTGATTTTCTGTTTGTAGCTCTGCCCACGTGTGCAGGTGGGCCGCGAGACCCCCAGAACATATCACCCCAGGTAGTGAGGGATCTGCATACCAAGTTTCGTTCAAATCGGTCCCACAGCGTTTTACATTTTTTCCATTGACATGAATGGGTGAAATCTGATTTTCTGTTTGTAGCTCCGCCCATGTGTGCAGGTGGGCCGCGAGACCCCCAGAACATATCATCCCAGGTAGTGAGGGATCTGCATACCAAGTTTCGTTCAAATCGGTCAAGCCGTTTTTGCGTGATCGCGGCACATACACACACACATACATACCTCCGATTTTATATATATAGATGACGTATCTGATGCTTCGGTTTAAGAACATAAGAATTGCCATACTGGGACAGACCGGAGGTCCATCAAGCCCAGTATCCTGTTTCCAACATTGGCCAACCCAGGCCCCAAATAGCTAGCTAGATCCCAAGTAGAAAATTAGATTCTATGCTGCTTATCCTAGGAATAAGCAGTGGATTTCCCCCAAGCCATCTCAAATGGCCTATGGACTGCTCTTTTAGGAAATTATCCAAGCCTTTTTAAACCCCGCTATGCTAACTGATTTCACCACATTCTCCGGCAACGAATTCCAGAGTTTAATTGCACGTTGTGTGAATAAATATTTTCTCTGATTTGTTTTAAATCTGCTGCTTAGTAGCTTCATCGCATGTCCCCCTAGTCCTAGTATTTTGGGAAAGAGTGAGCAAGCAATTCACATCTACCAAATCTCTCTAATGCTATCGGTAGTGTTGTGCTAAGCTGTGATGCTATGCTGCCATCTTGTGCCGTTTTCAGGCAGATGCAATACAGTATGTTATTTTCTGTGGAATAGTGTCGGTTGTTGTTATACTACTACTATTAATTATTTCTATAGCGCTACCAGACGCATGCAGCGCTATACAGTCACAAAGAAGACAGTCCCTGCTTGAAAGAGCTTACAATCTAAACAGCCAAGACAGACAAACAGGATGTCAGGGATACAGTTAGCCTTTGATGCAGCCAGTGTTGGGTTTGCCTTCTGTTTTGACTGGTATAGTGAATAAAACTTTTCCAAGAGATATTGTGGGATCTGCTATCATTCTCACCATATTGGATCTTGAGGATTATTTGCCCTGTTGTTTCCCTGGTCCCAAAAAAATAAATGTGCGGCATAACAAATGAGAAATAGGTAAACTACTGCAAAGCCCCTTAATATGGTCACTGTTTCCTGTGCAAACTGTGCCTTAAGGAAAATAAGGTACAGTTTTGGGATTCTATAAAACAGACAAAAATAAGAAAATGGAAAAGGGATGAGAAAGACTATCAAATGTCTCGAGTCTACACCTGGAACAAGAAAATCTCAAGTGGAATTACCATCAAGAAGAAAGTAGCATTCAGCGCTTCATCAGAAGACTCTGATAATACCAGTGGAGAGTCGGCAGATACTACCCCTCCCCCCAAAACATCAGGGGAAGGGGGTCAAGGCCAAAGGGGAGCACGGTCGAGAGGAAGAACAAGAGGGACCCAACGAGGCAGGGGAAAGATCCTTCCCAATGGAAAAAAGTAGAACCAACGGTCATAAATATATCTACAAAATCAATAACGAATGAACAACAAGAAGTACTGGAACTTGGGTTGAATTTTGCAATATGTCAACGTTCTGATTTTTTCCAATTAAAAGTCTTTTTCTATAAATTTCTGAGGAAATTACAGTTAAAATTGTTCTTTCAAGATGTAAATACAGTACAAGACGAAGAGGCTTCTATTTGTAGAAGCGAATCACATTGGGTCCCACCAGGACCAATAGATTCAGCTATAGCCACATTTAGAGATTTGGTATTGATAGGCATCTCTGAATATGAAAAGACAAAATATTGGAAAACACTGTACAATTTAACATATCAGCAACATAAAGCTTTGTTACAACTGAAAGACTTACAAGACATAATGATTTTAAGAGCTGACAAGGGAGGAGCTACTGTCGTGTTAGATAGAGATTCATATCTGAGAGAAGCAAATAGCCAATTATCAGACACTTTGGCTTATACCCCTTTGTCGGGAGATCCACTCCAATTTATATGATGAAAGATGTATTTGATTGGGTGACCCAACATTATGAACTTGGGATGTTGACAAAAAAAGAATATCAGTTTCTGTTAGAAAAATATCCTCGTACTCCCTACATATATTTTGTCCCGAAAATGCATAAAAATCAAAAGAATCCTCCCGGAAGACCTATAGTGAACACAAGAGGATCTCTTTTAGAGCCCCTGTCCCAATTTGTAGACATATTTCTGAAAAAGGAAACTGAAAAGATCCCTCTTTTCTGAAAGATTCTTCACATCTACTCAGAATTTTGACTGAGATTCTAGATATAAGCCAAGTATCTTTTCTGGTCACCCTAGATGTGGTTTCGCTGTATACAAAAATACCACAAGAAAAAGCCCAAATAATAGTAAAACATAGTTTGGCTCATAGGGTAGATGATCAGAGGATAAGTACTGAGTTTTTGCTAAAATTAACTAAATGGGTAATTGAAAATAATTACTTTGAATTTGAAGGGATTTATTATCAACAAACACAGGGGGTGGCAATGGGGGCAACTCTGGCCCCCTCTGTAGCCACTCTATATGTAGCACATTTTGAAGAAATGGAGATATATCCTTCAGAGTTTTTCCAAAACATCATCTTATGGAAAAGGGTTTTAGATGATATATTTTTCCTGTGGACAGGGACGGAACAGAGATTACAAGCTTTTTTAGCTTGGATAAACACTAGAGATTCAAATTTACAGTTTACACCTACATATAATAAAATAAAGATCGAATTTCTGGACATGACAATAAAGAAAGAAAATGGAAAATTAAGCACTAGTCTCTATAGAAAACCTGTAGCGAGGAATACCCTTCTTCATTTTCAAAGCTACCACCCTTACCATCTTAAGTTTAATCTTCCGGTGAGTCAGTTCCTGAGACTGAAAAGGGTCTCTTCAGAAATGGAAGATTTTAGAGAGGCCTCAGATGAGTTAATGAACAGGTTTAGAGAGAAGGGGGTATCCGGAAAAGTCTATTCGTAGAGCTTTTTTGAGAGCAAAGTATGCTAATAGAGAACTGTTATTAACAGAAAAGATTGAGAGAGAACAACGAGATAGATTAATTTGTGTACTCCCCTACTCAGAAGCTGCGAAGGAACTGATATCCCAAATAAAGAAATACTGGCATATTTTACAGCTCCATCATGTCTTTGCAGAGATCCCAATGTTTTCTTTTAAGAAGGCTAAAACTATAGGTCAAGTCTTAATAAATCAAAAGACTGGTCGGAGACAGGAACGGACCATAGGCAAACATAATAAATGCGGACACTGTCAATGGTGTATTAACACCATTGAAGGTGAGACATGGAAGGATCCTCAAACCAAACGAATCATAACATCTTCAACTAATACTAACTGTCAAACAACAGGGGTTGTATATGTGCTGATATGCCCCTGTAATCTAGTATATGTAGGTCTCACTAAGCGCCCTATCCATGTGAGATTAAATGAGCATAAGTCCCGCATTAAAACTAAATCTTTGCAAGCCCCTATAGTGGAACATTGTATAACATTTGGGCATGAAATAAGCCAACTGAAATGGAGAGTGATCGACCAGGTAGATATAGGGAGGGTGGGTAGGATAAATTTAGAAGAAAGTTTAAATTACAAGGAACAACGTTGGATTTACACTTTAACAACTGTTATTCCAAATGGGTTAAACACCGAACTAGAGTGGATGTCTTTAGTTTAATCCTGGTCTAAAATCAGCTAGGGGGAAGAGTCGTAGAAATGATTTAAAGTTACTGTAAGGGGCGGGGCTTGTGATGTCAAGAGCCCAGTCAGTAAGTGGGCCTGGCTTCCACGTCTTCCCCGGTTATTTAATCGGTAGTACGCAGCCGGCTCCTTTATAGAGTATTCAAGGAGGTTGACAGTGAATGAGTAAGTAAGAATCTATTTTTAAAGCCTGTCGTATATGTTTAAAGTCTAAATATACTTCAGGTTGCTTTAATAAGAGTTGACACTAAAGTATTGTCTATTCTTTCTATTAGGGGTGAAGCCTTGATAAAGCGGTTTCCCGCAAAACATGTCGGCTAAGACACCCTGTTTACCATAGACATTTACTAAACGAAGTAAGGCATATAAAGCTAAGTATATTATTCCAAGACTATTGAAAAACGATTTAAAGTTGTTGAATACTATTTAAATCTATAAATTAAGCTCTTAAAAAATAACATAAAATAATACACAGATCCAGTGACGATTTGCCACGTAAAGCTCAGAACAATGATACGTTGAGTTCTGAGTGGTGACGCTGAGGATCTGAGAAGTTTGTGAATGAGGCTGCTACTTGAAACTAGGAAGAAGTTCCTATTTCTATGAACCTAGCATTTATGAGGTAGCCGTTTGATATTTTTCATGCTATACATTTGATTTAAGGAAAATAAGAGCATAAGAACATAAGAATTGCCGCTGCTGGGTCAGACCAGTGGTCCATCGTGCCCATCAGTCCGCTCCCGTGGCGGCCCTTAGGTCAAAGACCAGCGCCCTAACTGAGACTAGCCGTACCTGCATATGTTCTGGTTCAGCAGGAACTTGTCCAACTTTGTCTTGAATCCCTGGAGGGTGTTTTCCCCTATGACAAACTCCGGAAGAGCGTTCCAGTTTTCTACCACTCTCTGGGTGAAGAAGAACTTCCTTACGTTTGTACAGAATCTATCCCCTTTCAACTTTAGAGAGTGCCCTCTCGTTCTCCCTACCTTGGAGAGGGTGAACAACCTGTCCTTATCTACTAAGTCTATTCCCTTCAATATCTTGAATTCGGAATTTGGAAGAAAACATTCTATAGTGGATTTGACAATTACCACTTGACTATAGTTCATAGTTAAGGAAATCCACACAGGATACCCGCAGCTGTGATTTTCCACAGGAAATACTATTATTTTAGGCTGAGCATCCCAGAGCCATCAACTCTGTGGGATAAATCTCTGCCTTTTCTTAGTCAAGCACAGAAAATCCACTGTGTAAAAATATGAATCTTTTGGCTATTCTGTAAGTATTAATGAAGACCTGTTCTGTTCACCAATTAACCCCCTCAATTACAAAGCCATGCTAGCGTTTTTTGCTCCGGCCGCCGCAGTAACAGCTCCGATGCTCATAGAATTCATATGAGCACCTCAACTGTTACTGCCACAGCCGGCGCTAAAAACGCTAGTGTGGCTTTGCAAAGGAGGGAGGTAAAATCTCATTTCTAAAAATAAAAACAGCTTTACTGCACAAAGAAATTTACCTCTGAAGCTTAGGATGTGTTTGCATTATGCTATCAAATAAGAGAATATTTTGACATGCAATGGACTCATGAACAGAGGGAACCTCGTGTAGATTTATCTGTGTGGGAGGTATCAGTGGTAAAAATGGAATAGGATTGCGGCTGAGCTGCCTTACCTGTGAACAAAAGTGTTCATTTGTGGTTCGTTATCGCCAGAATGAGACTTTAAATCATAAGCGTATGAAAATTCAGATGCAATAAACAAAGGGGGAGACCCAGAAATCAGTGGAGCCATTGTAATATAATTTGTCAAAAAGAAAGGTCTGTGCAGATTGAAGCCACGTTTTTATCCAATGTATTGAAGTTAACCTATCACCGAGTTACTGCACCCGTTAAAAGGAAGAATGTGAGAATGTGTACACTGAAGTCAGGTTTAAATCAATCTGTGAAGGCTCTGGCTTGGGAAGCAGCAGTAAATGTTACTTACCTATAAATGGTCCAAAAGTCAAGGAAACAAAGGCCTCAAACCAAACACTGACCAAATTAAGAGACATTTTTAGCCTTGTTACTATAAACCCAGAGAAGGTCAGCAGGCTGAAAGCCCAGGAGGAAAACTACACTTCGATTTATCTGCCCGGTGTCAAGCAGATAAATCAGAGTTAATGCATAATGCAGTGGCAAATTCTGGGTGACTGATTGTTCACTTAGTCTGTGACTTCCTTCACAGGGCAGCTCATTCTAAGCTCAAGTACAGGGTGCCCACAAAAAACACTCCTTGATTTTAAATGGTTACAAAATCAAAACTTATTGGAATAAGATGACAGCAAATACAAGTCCCCAAAAGCACGGTTAGCAAGATCTTACCCAATCGCTTGCACTTTCACCCTTATAAGCTGCAATTGGTGCAGACGTTACAACCTTCAGACAATGCAACGCGACAAAATGGCCAGGCGTTCCTCAGGCGGCCCCCGAGATCACCGGATATTACTGTCTGTGACTTTTTCCTTTGGGGGTACGTGAAAGACAGAGGGCAGGGGTTTCAAAAACCCGCGTTAAAAAGCGACAGTCTGCTACCGCAGCCGTTTTCCTACCGAATCTAAAAACCCGAGATATTCTTTAAAAAAAATTGCGCGTGCAAATAAGATTGGCGGACAGCAGCAATTTCCTACATTTGCATGGGCTGATGGGCACATGCGCAGAAAAATGCTGAAAAAAACCCCCACCACTCTCCTGCTGCACTATTGGACTATGTGATAGCAAACTGCCAAAGTAGCGAACTGTAGTTTTCTATTACAGCTTTTAAAACTGCTCACCCACCTCTCCCTCTTCCTATCTCCGAAATGCTTTCATGTTTTCCTTATATATACTGATATTTGTCAATATTTGCTTATTTCTTTTTATTATATATATATATATATATATATATATAATACTTTATTGATTTTTAAACAAGAACAGGATTATATAAATAAAAGAACAGTATATTATTGCATTCAGTCATAACACTAATATCTATATAGATAACAGAACTATCCTTCAATAATTACATTATTTTGCATATAGTAATAACATAAGAACCAAGTAAATAATATAAAATGAAACCAAGTTACCTAAAATATCATTATCAATAATTCCTCCCAACCCCCCACCCTCCCTGGATGTGTAAAGATAAATAAACCAAGAAAAAAGCAAGACAAAATACAGTATTATATTTGTACAAATGTAGTCAATGGGCACCAAATTTTGTTGAATATTCCACTAAGTCCCCTACACTCCGCATTAATTCTTTCATATTTGTATATAGTACACACATTCATCCACCAGAAAGTATAATTTATTCTATCATGATTCTTCCAATTACTTGTAATCAATTGAATGGCTATACCTTAAGAATTAAAAATAGACGACTTTTATACTTATCTAAAGTGGGTTTAACATGTAAAATTGTTCTACAAATTATAGCCTCATATGTTAATGAAATATTTGAATCTAAAACTAGATTAATTTGTCCCCATATGGATTTCCAAAATATTAATATAAATGGACATTAATATTAATATAAACTGATATGTATATTATTAATTACATATTATTATTAATATAAACTGATTAATAAAATATGGACTGATATTAATATAAACAGATGATCCAGAGTCCCTATGTCAATATGACAATGCCAGCATCTATTAAACATAGAAACATAGAAACATAGAAATAGACAGCAGATAGACAGCACGGCCCATCCAGTCTGCCCACCGCAATGACCCTTCCCCACCTAACTCAGTGAATAGATCCCACGTATATATCCCATTTGGCCTTAAAATCAGGCACGCTGCTGGCCTCAGTGACCTGAAGTGGAAGATTATTCCAGCGGTCAACCACTCTCTCAGTGAAAAAGAATTTCCTGGTGTCACTGTGCAGTTTCCCTCCCCTGATTTTCCACGGGTGCCCCCTGGTTGCCGTGGGACCCTTGAGAAGGAAGATATCTTCTTCCACTTCGATGCGACCCGTGAGATACTTGAACGTCTCGATCATGTCTCCCCTCTCTCTGCGTTCCTCGAGTGAGTAGAGCTGTAACTTATCCAGCCTTTCCTCGTAAGGGAGATTCTTGAGACCCGCGATCATCCGGGTTGCCATTCTCTGCACCGACTCTAGTCTCAGCACATCTTTTCGGTAATGCGGCCTCCAAAATTGCACACAGTACTCCAGGTGTGGTCTCACCATGGATCTAAACAATGGCATAATGACTTCAGGCTTACGGCTGACGAAACTCCTGCGTATGCAACCTATGATTTGCCTTGCTTTGGAGGAAGCTTGCTCCACTTGATTGGCAGCCTTCATGTCCTCACTGACGATCACCCCTAGGTCACGCTCTGCTTCAGTTCTTGTTAGGATCTCGACATTTAGGGTGTAAGTCTTGCATGGATTATGGCTGCCCAGGTGCATGACTTTGCATTTTTTGGCATTGAAGCTGAGTTGCCAGGACCTAGACCAGCGCTCCAGTAGTAGTAGGTCGTGCATCATGTTGTCGGGCATTGAGTTTTTGTCTGTTGTACTCTTGGCCACTACATTGCTTAGTTTGGCGTCATCAGCGAATAATGTTATTTTACCTCGGAGACCTTCTGCCAAGTCTCTTATGTAGATGTTGAACAGGATCGGGCCCAGGACGGAGCCCTGTGGCACTCCACTGATCACCTCCGTTGTTTCGGAGGGGGTGCCATTCACCATTACCCTCTGAAGCCTACCCTCAAGCCAGTTCCCAATCCATTTCGTCAGCGTGTCGCCCAATCCAGAAAATTCTATGTAACAAAAATAACCATGTTTGTCTCATAGATGCTGACGCTGTACATCTTAATCTCCAATTCCAAATTCGTGGCCAACGAGACACAGAAATATACTGTTTGATCTCGAAGCTCCAAATGTCTCTAAGACTATTTTTTTGCTTTTTATTTATTAATCCAGAAATCAATTTGTGCCACTGAGCAGCCTGATGTCCTATTAAATTAGTTTGGTAGCAAAGGATTTGCAGGCTAAAATAAGTTTTAAAATTTTTCCATTCAGGGAACCCACTCTGCTTATTTGCTTATTTCTGATCTGAAGAAGGGTCAGCTTCGAAAACTCATCATAAAATGCAGAGTTAGTCCAATAAAAAAGGTATCACCTTATTTCCTTTGTTTTTTGGCCACTGTTACGTAGTGCGAACTAATTTAAACCATCCTTAGCTTATGTTATTTTTAATCTTTTGTTCACCACATTGAACTTACGGTTATGCGGTTTATAAGTACGATGTTATGTTACTACCGTGGAAAGTGGACTAAAGTGGCCACCACACTTTCACTATCACAGCTTGGAAGTTTGAGACTATAGCTCACGTTAAGTGCTTCCAATTGAAATTGTAAAGTGGGCAGTTACAGCCTAACAATAAGTCTTGTCTAGGGTTACCAGATTTTACTCCTGAAAAATCCAGACCTAGAGCCTTGCCCCCAGCCCCGCCCTGTTCCACACAGCCCTGCCCCATTACACCCAAGACACACCCCATACTGCCCCAGCCTCGCCTCCCAGCCCTGTCCTCTCCACCTGTTCTCATCCTCGGGACCGCATCTGCATATGCGCGGATGCAACGTGATAACATCACATTTATGTGCACGTGATGCCACTGCGTAGCATCCACGCATGTTTTACGAGGTGGAAGCTTTCCACCCGGACAAAGTGCCGGGTTTTGAAAAGCCATCCGGACATGTCAAGCGTATTTCAAAGATTGAAAAACGTGAAATTTTCATGAAGAATGTTGCGCACCAGGTAATGCTTGAGCCGATGAGGATTCTAGTGGCAAAAATGATAGTGCAAGATGAGAATTTGTCTAGTAGAGCACTGCTTCTGAAGGCTCTTATAAATAATCATTTTAAAATGATATTGTTAATATCATTTTAAAATGATTCTTTATAAGTTGATAACAGCTTCTTTTTTTTTTTTAATTCTTTATTCATTTCTTAATCTTACAAGTGTACAAATAATAAAACGTTTAAAATTAAATACATCACTTGAATTTTTTTCTAGTATAACATCAAATAAATAAATTTATTCCCTCCCCACCCACCCTTTTCTATAGCAATTAATCAAAAATATACAAAAATAAATATTCTTTTCTATTGATTAAACCTACAGTAACATTTTAATTCACCCTCCTCCCCCCATTTGCAAATATACTTTCAATAGAAAATGGTATCTACTCATTACAGTAAGTTGTCAATGGCCCCCAGATCTTTTTAAATTTATTATAATACCCTTTTTGAATAGCAATTATACTTTCCATTTTATAAATGTGACATAACGAATTCCACCAGAAGGTATAATTTAATCTACTGCAGTTTTTCCAATTACTTGAGATATTTTGAATGGCGACCCCTGTCATAATCAATAAAAGTTTATTGTTGTTTGATGAAATCTGACTCCTTGTTCTCATTGATGTACCAAATAGAATCATATCATATGATAATGCTACATGATTCTCTAATAAACAATTAATTTGGGACTAAATTGATTTCCAAAAGGCCATGATAAAGGGACAATAGAATAATTAATGATCTAGAGTCCCTGTTGATAATGTAATGTAATGTAATTTTATTTCTTATATACCGCTAATCCGTTAGGTTCGAAGCGGTTTACAGAAAATATACATTAAGGATACAATAAAAATAAGATAAGTAAAGATAGGTACTTAGAAAATCCCTTACTGTCCCGAAGGCTCACAATCTAACTAAAGTACCTGAGGAACAATTAATGAAAAATAAAATTATAATATGTAAAGATAGAGATAAAGATTGAGACAAGATATGAAATTCCAACAAGTAATTCAATAAGCAAATTAATAAAAATTGAGAAGAAAAAAATAAAAATAATAAAATAACAGCTTTTGATTTAGAAAGTTTTTGTCTGGTCGGGGTTTATATGCAAGTTACATATAAGCTGGATAAAAGATTGCTGGCCAAGCTTAAGGGATTTACTACTGTTCAATTAACAGCACCGACTGAACCAATTAAAAAATTAAGGCCCCCTTTTACAAAGCCAAGTTACACTTTTTTTTTATCGCTGGCCGAAGCAGTATTAGCTCCGACGTTCATAGGAATTCTATGAGCGTTGGAGCTAATACCGTGGCAGCCAGCGACAAAAAAGCCTAACACAGCTTTGTAAAATGGTGTGGGGGAGTGTGGGGGGGTGTTAGGTGCCTAGATCATTGGGGCACGCCAATCTAGACACTTAAAGGCAGGTGCTCTTTATAGAATCAGGGCCAATATGCCCATCAGAGGGAAACAGACATGGTTGTAGCAGCTAGAATAAATAAAATGCTGAGTCAAGAACTGAGCCAGGTAGAAATCTCAAACGGAAGGATAAGAAAGGTACAGCCAATCTGTATGTTTCTATGGTTGTGAGCATCACGGCTTTCCTCCTGTTTTCGTTACAGCAAACGCAAGGCTGTTTGGAAAGAAGAGTAAAGTGGTAAGTCAATCAATCTTCACATTTCTCAATATTATCATTACAAACAGAGAGGATAATGGAGGGCAAAGTCCGCTCACAAGAGATGTCCAGTAATTAATGGAACAAACTGATGTTAGGGAGAATTGAACAAGTCTGAGGTTCCCCCCTGGAGGCTGTCTTTGTGCATCACAACTCTCATTCCAACCCAACCACACTGCATAAAGTCTAGCAACCTCCCTCTTCCCAAACTGGCAACCCCTGTCTCCCAACGGTTAAAAAAAAAAAAATAATAATAATAATATAATCCTGGTGATCATACTGGGGGCCCCATCCATTGAATCTGACCCCCCCCCATCCCCCCAAACCCTAGCATCTACACAAAAAATCTCCAGTGATTAATATCTCTCCTCTCCTCCCTGACCATATCCCCTGTCCCTCAATTTTTAAAAGAAAAAAATTCCAGGTGTCTAATTGCACACCCAACCCATCCTCAATCTCCCCCCTTTGATCCACCCCCCCCAGATCTGTACCTCACTTGCCCTTCCTTTAATCTTCAAAAATAGTGGTGCCCTGCCCATGCAGTGTATTCTGGGATGCATCAGGCAGGGCCAGCCTACCATATAAGGGATCATCTTCACAATAGCTATACCCTGCTCCACATGGTGCATTCTGAGATGCATCACATGAGGTCAATTTTAAATATAAGGTAAAAATTCCTTTATATGGTAGTCTGGCTCTACTTGGTGTATTCCAGGATGCAATGCATAGGACAGGTGACCACCATTTTGAGGATGGTGGCATTGGAGGCAGGAGCAGGCAGGCATCATTCTGCCTCCTTTGAAGTATGGATCTGGGGAGTTTGGAGAAGGGATGAGAAACTGCTGCTAGACACCAGGGATCTGGTCAGGGGGTGGGAGTAGGATTACCAGATGTCCGTGAAAACCCAGACATGTCCTCTTTTTAGAAAACTGTCCGGGCTCCTGGATAAATTTTCCAGAACCCAGCATTTGTTCAGGTTTTAGAAAGCCCAAATGATCTCCGGTCGCACCTGGAGGGACTCTGAGCATACATGGATGACATCACACACATCCACGCATGCTCCAGGCCCTCCAGATGTGGCTGGAGCTCATCCAGAAGAAGAGAGGAGGCTTTGTGGGGGTAGAGTTTGGGGCAGAACTGGGCAGGGCTGGAGGCAGAGCAGGGTGCGTTCATGAAAAATATGGTAACCCTAGGTGGGAGGCACTCTAGACCAGTGGTTCCCAACCCTGTCCTGGAGGACCACCAGGCCAGTCGGGTTTTCAGGATAGCCCTAATGAATATGCATGAGAGAGATCTGCATATAATGGAGGTGCCAGGTATGCAAATCTGCTCCATGCATATTCATTAGGGCTATCCTGAAAACCCGACCGGCCTGATGGTCCTCCAGGACAGGGTTGGGAACCACTGCTCTAGACTATCAGGGACTTTTGAGTAAATGCTGGGACTGTAGGTGAGGGACAAATTGGATGGGTGGAAGGACCCACTAGACCAGCAGCTATTTGGGTCGGGTCAGGGAGAGGGAAGGAACAAGGCTACTATGGACCCTGCAGAGAGCTGAGTTGGGGCACAGTAGGGGTTTTTCCTTCAGTGTCACCCTTCCTGTCAGTGCCTAAGCCAATCTCTGGTGAGGCACTGACAAGAAAGGTAGCAGTTATGAATTACTGCTGTGATTTTAATGTGACAATAATTTGCATGACATGTTTGTTTGTATTTGCTATTAGGTAATTTTTTGATAGAGTTCAGGTTCTACTTTAAAACTTTCCATATGAGGCAGCTTTGACTTTCCATTCTTGCATGACAAACTTTATCAGGAGCATGGAATGGATACTATATATTCCTAAACACAGGATTTAAGAATGTGCTCTGTGCTCTCTAATGCGGTACCTGAAGATATCTCTTTGCTGTTTTGCTGTCAGCATGGAGAGTTAGATCAGGATCGTTCTCTTCCCTCCCGGCGTCAAGAGCTAGCAGAGGAACTCTCGGAACTAAAACCCTTAAGTGGAAAACGTTTCAGGAGACCATCACAAAAGTCACCCAAAAAGGCTAAGAAAAGAGGTAAGCATAGACAGTGGAGTCCTGCGGCATGACCTCTCACCAGCTCCCAACTCCCCCACCCACCTCCTCCCGGAGCTATACTTTTAAATCTTTGGGCAGCCGCCATGGAATGCCAATGAGCGGACCTGCCCCCAGAAGTAGAATGAAGGGTTGATGCTGCTCGGCGGCTGTCCGAAGATTTAAAAGTGCAGCGCTGCGGGAGGTGGGGGAGGGAGTAAAGCCATAACCGACTGGCGATCATCAATCCCATGAAGGTAAGAATTCAATTTCAGTGATATATATGCATACTGAATGCTCAAGTGATGATATCATATACCTGGCAGAGAAAAATCTTCATTCAGTGTTACAGAGATGTCAACTGACCATTTAATGAGGGAGATTTGAAGGCAGTTCTGGATTTCTGACAAAACCCATCTTATATTACCTGAAGCACTAATTTCACATTTATTTATTCAATTTTCTACACTGTTCTCCCAGGAGACTCAGAATGGATTACATGAATTTACTCAGGTACTGAAGCATAACATAGTAACATAGATGACGGCAGATAAAGACCTGAATGGTCCATCCAGTCTGCCAAACCTGATTCAATTTAAATTTTTTCTTCTTAGCTATTTCTGGGCAAGAATCCAAAGCTGTGCTTGGGTTCCAACTGCTGAAATCTCCGTTAAAACCTGCTCCATCCCATCTAAACCCTCCCAGCCATGGAAGCCCTCTCCAGCCCATCCTCCCCCAAACGGCCATATACAGACACAGACCATGCAAGTCTGTCCAGTACTGGGCCTTAGTTCAATATTTAATATTATTTTCTGATTCTAGATCCTCTGTGTTCATCCCACGCTTCTTTGAACCCAGTCACCGTTTTCCTCTCCACCACCTCTCTCGGGAGCGCATTCCAGGCATCCACCACCCTCTCCTTAAAGTAGAATTCTCATAATCTATCTAATGTACCTGGAGCAATGGGGGGGGGGGGGGGATTAAGTGACTTGCCCAGGGTCACAAGGATCAGTGTGGGGCTGAGGCTGTAGCTTTAACCACTGCGTCACACTGCCCCCCATGTTAGAAACAGAGGCTACCACAATACTTTGCAATGTAAGTTCAAAACTCTGAACTGGTCTCAAACCTCCCTTCTTGAACTGGGGCACTTGGCAGCTCTGGTGTTAATTCCGGAGACATGGAAGAGTAAGACATGTGTTTTCCGGGTACACTCATAACATGGATACCCAACATAACCCTTTGTGCTTAGAACCCTTTCTATATGCCCATACCATTCTAATAAAGAGCATTAGACACTGGATGAGTTTAAAATGACTGCAGCTTTATTTGTCCCAAGTGGTTGTACCATAGAAAGGCAGTATAGCAACTCCTTTACCCCCACCAGTTGCTATCCTCCACTCCAGCTAGTCCTCACCACTTAGCATGCCAAACAGCCACCTCACCCCATCATTTTTCTACTTTTAGCAGGTCCCCCCCAACCTCTCACTGGAGTTCAGGACACAGTTGACCACACATTCCCTGTTGTGGTCACTTTCTGACATTTCAATGGGATCTTAGTCATAGCACGACTCATAAATCCCAGATTAGATATGTCTGGATCCTCTTCTTCCCAGCACTGCCTTATAAATGTGCTCCACCTTCCAATCTAGCCATATGTGGTCAAGATCTGGCCAGTGGATTTGAGCTCCACACTAGAGAATGACACGGGGACAAATTTGTCCCCCGTCCCCACTGGAACTCAATTTCCCCGTCCCTGTGAATTTTGTCGCCATCCCTGTCCCTGTCCCATTCCTGTAAGCTCTGCCTTAACCGCTTAAGCTCAAGCACTTATGATTTTAAAGTGTTTGAGGCTTGTGCTGATGAGGACGGAGCTTGCAGGAATGGGGAAGGAACAGGAAAAGAACTTACGGGGACAGGATGGTAAAATGAGTTCCCATGGGGACGGGGGAAAATTTGTCCTCCGTGTCATTCTCTACTCCACACTTCATTTCCCTCTCCCAGGCCAATCTGCATTGGTGTATTCTGGGTCCCTGCTGTTTTTGACTGCCTTTCTAATTTTGTATATTCTCCTGAGCTAATGGATTGTCCATTTTAATCCTTTCCCCCTCTGCATTTTCTAGTTAATAACTTATGCTTTTGAAACATTTCAAAAGCTGATAGTTGTATGTTTGACTTAGAATCCACTATGAATTGTGTCGACTACAGCAATATAATGAACTTCTCCCAAATGCATTGCAAGAGTACTGTCTTTGCATTATGCAGGCAATGTAGACCGTAAAATGCCACCGACACTAATTCTGACCCTGAAGAAGATATTTATTCTTTTAAAAATATGATAGGCTATTTATTTTATTTATTTATTGGGATTTATTAACCACCTCTGTAAGGAGATTCACCCAAGGCAGTATATAGCACTTTATGGGGTTTTTTTAAAATCATTTTGTGCAGTTCTAAATTTCTGAATTAATAACAAAGCTATATATGCAGATCTCTCCCAGATAGGGCGGTTAGAAACTGATGATTCAATTATGACAGTATGAAAGTCAATAGAAAAAATTAACAATACTTTCACTTATTTATCAGTTGAATCGCTACATTGTATAAAACAATTTTTTAAAAATTTCTCTGACGACAACTAAACAACATATGGAATAATTATTCCTATTAAAACTTACTAGTTCTAAAATAATAATAATAATAATTTCATTCTTATATACCGCCAAAGCCATATAAGCAAGAGGCGCTGGACAATCAGCGAAGAGGTTACAATCAAAGTCAGCAATACAATCTTACATAATAAAGAATATGAAAGCTATAAGGTTCATAGGGTTACAGGATTGAATAAGAAGTGGTGAGTAGATTCTTAGTTAACAAATCGATTGAACAGACTTGTTTTTAATAGTTTTCTAAAACTGAGGTAGGATGAAGAGTGCGCGAAAACGTTACTAAGGTACTAAAAGGTAGAGCATGGAAAGTAAAGTTATCATGAAATTTGAGTTCCTGCATGTGATGTCAGAAGTTACTGACCAGTCTTCATTTGTGGTGACAGTCTATGTCATGTGATGTCACCGGTGTGAAGAACTGAGAATTTTTCTAGTTCTGTCTCACAATTACTAGATACATAATCATTGTATGTTCATTTATCTATTTCAGCCTGTTTTTGGAAGTATTGCATTCAGAACAAGTAACTTTAACCCTCCATGACTAAACCAATTTGGTGACAAAGTCTGACAATGAAATCTGCAGAATATGAAGATATTTCAACACAAGAAAATTAATTACTGATTGATTACGATCATATTTTGCCTTGTGTATAATATGTGAATGAAAATGTAAATATTTTATTTAAAATTTATATATACAATAAAATTAAGTTATGTACAAGCAAGATGGCCTCCCAAATACCTTCACCATAAAAACATATCTTGGGGATGTAATTATTATACATCTTAGAACACTTTATACATGTTTATGTTCATGCTTATTATATATTTACTACACTGTTTCCTTTTGAAAACCAAAGCTATGTACAACTAACACATATAGTCTAATCTAATCTAATCTTCAATTTATATACCGGGTCATCTCCCGAAGGAACTCAACTCGGTTCACAAATGATTAAGATCAGAGTGAACATAAAATGTAAGCCTAAAAAAGAAAATGCTATTAATGCATCATTTCCAGAAAAAACTCTAATAGTTAAGATTAAGATCTAAAATTGAATAAGAACTGAAAGAATGAAATATACCATTACTGCGACACTTCAGGCTCCTGAGAAAATTAAAGTGTCATGGGATAGGTGGCAAAGTTCAGTTTTGGATTAGGAATTGGGTATCAAATAGAAAACAGAGGGTAATGTTAAATGGTCATTTTTCTCAATGGAGTGCCGCAGGGGTCTGTACTGGGACCAGTGCTATTTAACTTATTTATAAATGATCTGGAAATTGGAACGACGAGTGAGATGATTAAATTTGCAGATGACACTAAACTGAATATATATGACAGAGATTTGCATATAATGGAGATGCCAGGAATGCAGATCTACTCCATGCATATTCATTAGGGCTATCTTGAAAACCCGACTGGCCTGGGGGTCCTTCAGGACAGGTTTGGGAACCACTTTTAAGAAAGGTTTGGAAAAGTTCCTGGAGGAAAAGTCCATAGTCTGTTATTGAGAAAGACACGGGGGAAGTCACTGCTTGCCCTGTATCGGTAGCATGGACTATTGCTACACCTTTGGTTTTGGCCAGGTACTAGTGACCTGGATTAGCCACCGTGAAAACGGGCTACTGGGCTTGATGAACCATTGGACTGACCCAGTCAGGCTATTCTTATGTTCTTATACTTTGATATTCTTTTTAAGATGCTCCCTGTATGCTCTTGTGCACATACCATTGAAAAAGTTTTGCAAATACTGTACCTTGTGCAACCATTTGTATCTGATTGGTTCATACAGGAGTCCTTTTACTACGGTGCGCTATTCATTTTAGCGTGCGCTAAACGCTAACCCGTCCATTATATTCTATGGATGCGTTAGCATTTAGCGCGCACTAAAACAGCTAGCACACCTTAGTAAAAGAGGGGGAGTTTTTACAATCATTGCCAGAAGATATAATAAATTTTCCAAAACCTATGTGAACTTGGCAGCACTGAGTTCAAAGGTACTGTGTAAATAGATAAATAAGTTATGAGAGTGACACATTTAGAACATAAGAAGTTGCCTCTGCTGAGGCAGACCATAGGTCCATCCTGCCCAGCGGTCTGCTCCCGCGGCGGCCCATCAGGCCCATTGCCTGAGTAGTGGTCTATACCTATCTATACCCTTCAATCCCTTTTTCTTCTAGGAATCTATCCAAACCTTCTTTGAAACCATTTAATGTTTTCTTGTCTACAACAGCCTCTGGAAGCGCGTTCCATGTATCTACCACCCTCTGAGTGAAAAAGAACTTCCTAGCGTTTGTTCTAAACCTGCACTGCACCTACTGCGTTTTTCTTTGAAGCGTATTGTCGGTTTACAGTTAAAATTTACTACATCAGAAAGCACAGCTCTCTGTTAGGGGAATATTTACAGTTAAGGCTAAAATCATATGGGCATGTCGATTTCATGGGTTCCCTGCTTTTCTAAAAGCACAGCCCACTATGACCACATTGTTACGCATATTAATTCACGTCAAATCTATTTTGTGCATGGACAAGAAAAAAAGCAAAATCTTAGTTGCAAATAGTTTTCCAAAGCCCACAAATTGGGAAAAAGCTCTGGAAATAGAGCTTCAGAGTACAACTAGGGCTGGACATTAAACCCAGTTCACAACACTT